>NC_092346.1:97984127-98659801 GCF_963676685.1 Mytilus edulis
TTGTTCTATTTGTGCATTCCGTCTTTAAATGTGTTTTATGAATTTATTGCAATCGTTCATCATCAATTTCGTCGTCTGTTGAAACCTTTAAGATTTTCCCCTCAACACCGTGTTTATTTTTATAAAGAGACATAACACCACCTCTATATGAAGGCAACAGTAGTATAATGCTGCTCGAAAGTCATTAAGCGATAGAGAGAGAAAAAAATCCGGGTTACAAACTAACACCGAGGGAAACATATAAACTAAAAGAGGCGAACAACAGAAACACTGAAGTGCAACAAAAACAAATTGTTTCGGTTAATTTGATCAAATTGTTAACCCTGTATTGGAATGACCCCACATGGAACCCTACTAACCCAATATCGAATGTACACAGTCTCCATGCGGTTGCTTTTAACCAATCATATTCCTAGAAAAGTATAAGAGGTAAGATAAATATATAACATCTTCATGCCTTATATATCATGTACTGTAGTACGACGCTAGATTAAAAACTGACGTGGAAAGGTAACACCCGGCCACCGAAAGCTTCATTTTATGAAGCCCAGGTGGTCGTGTTGTCTAGCGCACCGGTTACAATGCAGGCGATTTGGTGACACGATATCTCAGTTGCATGGGTTCGAATCCCGTCGAGGGAAGAACCAAAAATTTGCGAAAGAAAAATTACAGATCTAACATTGTTTGGTTGATGTTTAGACGAGTTGTATATACACAATGTACACAGCCATGTATCACCATCACTGCTGGTGATCCGATGGATAAATCTGTTGTAGAGTTGTCACGGGTTCAGACGTTCTTATAAATATAATTATTTTCTGTGGCTGTATCTTACATTAATTTGGAACATAGTTCAGACGTATTTATAAATATAATTATTTTCTGTGACTGTATCTTACATTAATTTGTAGGATCCTTTACTATAGATAATTTAGCTGATCTGTAAAAATAACATCTTCATGGAAAGGTAACACCTGGCCACCGAAAGCTTCATTGAATGAAGCACAGGTGGTGGTGCGGTCTAGCGCACCGGTTACAGTGCAGACGATTTGGTGTCACGATATCTCAGAAGCATGGGTTCGAATCCCGGCGAGGGAAGAACCAAAAATTTGCAAAAGCAAATTTACAGATCTGACATTGTTCGGTTGATGTTTAGACGAGTTGTATATACATAAAGTACACAGCCATGTATCACCATCACTGCTGGTGATCCGATGGATAAATCTGTTGTAGAGTTGTCACTGGTTCAGACGTACTTATAAATATAATTATTTTGTGTAACTGTATCTTACATTAATTTGTAGGATCCTTTACTATAGATAATTTAGCTGATCTGTAAAAATAACATCTTCATGCCTTATATATCATGTACTGTAGTACGACGCTAGATTAAAAACGGACGTGGAAAGGTAACACCCGGCCACCGAAAGTTTCATTTTATGAAGCCCAGGTGGTCGTGTTGTCTAGCGCGCCGGATACAGTGCAGGCGATTTGGTGTCACGATATCTCAGTAGCATGGGTTCGAATCCCGGCGAGAGAAGAACCGCAAATTTACAGATCTAACATTGTTGGGTTGATGTTTAGACGAGTTGTATATATATATATATATAAACGCCTAAAAAGTGTACTCATCAACACCAATAACAAAAAAGGAACTATAAATGCAATTATTTATAAATATTTTGGATAACAGATATCCTTATATAGGAATATATGATTGTGATGTTGAATGAATCATTTATCAGTCTACTTAGATTAAACTATAACAATCTTGAAATTTATACAATAAAAAAATCAAACCGAACATCAGGTAAGACGCTTGTACAATTCTAAAAATTTGTTAAACACGACATAGGTTATATGACTAATTACAACAGAGAGTTCAAATATATGCTTTAAATAAAAATAATAATGTGCGATACGAACTAGCACAATTCTAAAGCTTTAACGGTGTCGACAATTATGATGTTACAAGAACGATTGCGTCATAAAGATCGCCAAATAAACAGCACTGAACGATCTAAATTTGTAAATATTTCAAATTTGACAAGAAGAGTAGTAACATCAGAGTCTGCGTATTTAAAAATCGCAAACAAACGGCCGTTAAAATATAATAATAAATTTTGACTAAGGTTAACTAGTTGAACTTGGCTTGGTACTAATACATCCCTAAAAAAAATTAAGCAATTTAGATTGTTATATTCAACCGATTTATTTTGGAGATGAGTAAGATAAAGAAATAGAAAGAGAAACTGTAATAATAAGTAATATAACCCAGATGTGAAGCACTGCATGGAGTCGAACTACATCTTTTCATTCATCCCATTTGGTGCCAAAATCTTTCCCGAGTGAGTCTATTCTCCCTAGACTTAGCAGAGTTGTGGTCAATGATTGTAATGGTCAGTCGATTGAGATCTTCCTTCGTGTGGCCAGGGGGTCTCAAATGTCGACTGAGAAGGATGTCTGGCTTACATTGGTAGTCGTTACCATGATCGTTCATTCGTTTGTGAAACGGCTGTTCTGACTCGTCAACATACTGTTTACCACATTTACACTGTAGGAGATACACAACATTTGTAGTCTGCCATTAACATTGCAAAATATGGTGTATTATGTACCAGTGGAGTGACTGTTAAAAGTTTGGGTAACCAGTATTTGTTTGCAAGTCAGACATCGTTTGATTCCGCAACCCTTACAAGAGCCCACAGACGAAGATAAAATTGAGAAAGGAAATGGTGAATATGTCAAAGCGACAACCACCCGACCATAGAGCAAACAACAACCGAAGGCAACCAATGGGTCTTCAATGTAGCGAGAATTCCCGCACCCGTAGGTGTCCTTCAGCTGGCCCCTAAAATATGCATAATAGTACAGTGATAATGGACGTCATACTAAACTCCGAATTATACACAAGAAACTAAAATTTAAAATCATACAAGACTAACAAAGGCCAGAGGCTCCTGACTTGGGACAGGCGCAAAATTGCGGCGAAGAGCCTGCTTGAGAGGTACCCCAACTGGAAATTGTTTGGCAGATCAGACAAACTTGCCGCACGATAAGGCTTGGCGGTCACCATCTTTTTCGCTTTGTTTGTCTGAGTCTCCGTGGCAATAGCTAATTAGCATAAATGGGCGGAGCATAACCCAATATGGGCGATAGGTGAATTCAGCTCTCACCAGCAAGTCTTTAAGGCTTTTGGGCCTGCGAAAAGTCAGTACAAGTGGCTCGGGAAAGATCTTGGATAGTTTAGGATGTTTTTCGATTTCTTTCCAATTTCGCGAATTAGGTGAGATAAATTGTCAAATTTTGGATAGTAAGTCAACACAAAAGGCACCCTCCTTTTGACCTTTTTGTCTTTATATTGTAAAAGTTCATCTCGGCTGATGTTGTTAGCACGAGAAAAACCTTTATCAATGTCGTTTCTTTTGTAGTCCCGATGTTTTAGGTGACTGCGAAGTTCTTGTAGTCGTTTTTTTGCAACATCGTTGTTGGAGCAAATCCTTTCCATTCGTATGGCCTGGTTGTAGGGAATGCTCTTGGTGCAATGTTTAGGGTGACAACTCAAAGGAGACAGATATTGATGTTTGTCTGTGGGATTGCAATACAGATCTGTAAATATGTTTCCATCCCTCACTTGCGTTGTAGTATCAAGAAATGTGATCTTAGAGTCGGAGATTTCATATGTGAATTTTATTGAGGGATGGGCATCGTTGGCATGTTGAATGAACAAATTTAGTTCTTGTTCAGTATTATCCCACTTCATGTCAATATCGTCGATAAATCGGAACCAAGAGAGGGGTTGATAAGGCCAAACCAATTTGATCCCTTGTTCGACGGACCCGCCCGCACCTATTTTTTTCAAAACAGAATTTTTTTATTTTTTTTATATTCCCTCTTCCCTCATCTGGAATTGTAATCATGTCCATTTCCCGCACCGTTTTTTTTTTTGTAAATATTATAAAAAGATATCAACATTTGTTAAATCATAGTGAGTCTAACCTGTATATAACGATTTTAAACATAAGAGCACCCCATCACACTGTGTAAATATCTGTGAGAATATTTGTTTCAGCATGAAACCTGGAGTGCTCCGATAAAAAGTTATAACAGCAGGTATTTCCGTGAAGAACAAAAACATAGTTTCTTTCCCCCTTACTTATATTCCCTATCAAAAAAATGTTCGTTGTTAGAATAAAGTACAAAGAACTTCTGAAGGATTTGCCTTCAACTGCAATTATATTGCATGCTGGCGAAACAAAACTATCCATAGCCGCTGCATGTTTATGCACCTGTCCTGGTTGATTCAGGAGCATGTCGTTCAGCAGTTATCGTTTGTTGATGTTGTTCATTGGTATTTTCCCGTTTGGATATATAAATTAGATCGTTGATTTTCCTGTTCGAATTGTGTACGCTAATAATTTTGGGGTCCTTTAAAGCTTGCTGTTTGGTCTGTATCAAAGCCCTGTGTAAAAGACCGTACTTTGACCTGTGTTTGTTATTATCAGGTTGAGAATAACCCTCCCTCAGACAAGGGGTCATTTTACTGATGTAGAAAAGAAATAAATAGTTCTATACAAAAGCTTTGAACACTTAGAATTTTGTACTCAAAAAGAGGAGAGTAACATCATATTTTAAACAATTTTTTCGAAAAGAGGGGCCCACTTATTTTGAATAATATTAAACTGTTAAAGTAAATGTGTTAACATGGTTAAAGTCTATGAATATTACTAAATTCTTGGACATGTTTTGACCATTTAATACCAGATAGATATATAGTTCTATGAGAAAATATGAGCCGGTTTGTACAAACAAATATATTATAACTTATATTGATCCCTCATAAAACATGTAAAAGGGATATTTATAACATTAAGGGGTTGCCCCCAAACTGATTATGATTCGGATGGAGAATTGTCTCATTGTCAGTCACACATACATAGACCAGATTTAATTATTTCTTGGTGAACAGGGAAAAAATACTTCAGAAATTAAAGAAATGTCAAAGTGCAAGTGATAAATCAAGTTTTAATATTGTCAAAACCTATTATTTTATGTTTACAAAAAAAAAATTATAATCGCTCGCCTTTACTTTTCAAGCTTCGCCTCAAAAATTTGCAAATTAAATATTTTTTTATTAAAATTTTCAAATCGCTCGCTCGCCCCAAATTTTGGAGTACAAAAATCCGTAGAACAAGAAATTAAATGGGTGTGGCCTAAAGAGAAGAATTAAGAATTCTCTGTTCTAATTTCCCCATAAAAATATTGGCATAAGACGGGGCCATCTTTGTTCCCATTGCTGTTCCATTAACTTGGAGAAAGTGTTCACCATTGAATGTGAAGTTATTGCATTGTAATACCAAAGTTAGAAGCTGGATGAGACATTCAGTTGGAGGATGTAAGGTGTTCCGAGAGTTCCAGTCTTCCCGACAGGCTTCAATACCATCGTCATGGGGAATGTAAGTATAGAGGGAGGTAACATC
Organism: Mytilus edulis; assembly: GCF_963676685.1. Taxonomy (NCBI): domain Eukaryota; kingdom Metazoa; phylum Mollusca; class Bivalvia; order Mytilida; family Mytilidae; genus Mytilus; species Mytilus edulis. The sequence goes on from NC_092346.1 coordinate 97,989,608, forward strand.
AAGCGAGACAAGGATCGTTTCAGGTGGGAGAGGGTTCAAACATTCCATTTTCTTAAGATAATGTGTTGTGTCTTGTATATAGGATGGTAAATTTTCTACATGTGGTCTCAGATGAAAGTCAATAAATTCTGATATTTTCTCTGTAGGGTGGTCATTGGCGGAAACAATTGGTCTACCTGGATTGTTCCGCAGGCCCAAAAGCCTTAAAGACTTGCTGGTGAGAGCTGAATTATTCTCTCAAGCAGGCTCTTCGTCTGTGGTCTCTTGTAAGGCCCTACAAATGTTGTGTATCTCCTACAGTGTAAATGTGGTAAACAGTATGTTGGCGAGTCAGAACAGCCGTTTCACAAACGAATGAACGGTCATGGTAGCGACTACCAATGCAAGCCAGACATCCCTCTCAGTCGACACTTGAGATCCCCTGGCCACACAAAGGCAGATATCAATGGACTGACCATAACAATCATTGACCACAACTCTGCTTGGTCTAGGGAGGATAGACTCACTTGGGAAAGATTTTGGATAAGAAAATTAACAACTTTGGCACCAAATGGGATAAATGAAAAGATGTAGTTCGACTCAATGCAGTGCTTCATATTTGGGTTATATTACTTATTATTACAGTTTCTCTTTCTATTTCTTTACCTTAATCATCACCAAAATAAATCAGTTGAATATAACAATTTAATTTGCTTAATTTTTTGAGGGATGTATAAGTACCAAGCCACGTTCAACTAGTTAACCTTAGTCAAAATTTATTATTATATTTAAACGGCCGTTTGTTTGCGATTTTTAAATACGCAGACTCTGAAGTAACTACTCTTCTTGTCAAATTTGAAATATTTTCAAATTTTTTCAAATTTAGATCGTTCAGTGCTGTTTATTTGGAGATCTTTTTGACGCAATCGTTCTTGTAACATCATAATTGTCGACACCGTTAAAGCTTTAGAATTGTGCTAGTTCATATCGCACATTATTATTTTTTATTAAAAGCATATATTTGAACTCTCTGTTATAATTAGCCATATAACCTATGTCGTGTTTAACAAATTTTTAGAATTGTGCAAGCGTCATACCTGATGTTCGGTTTGACTAAATTTCAATAAAGGCAACAGTAGTATACCGCTGTTCAAACTCATAAATCCATGGACAAAAAACAAAATCGGAGTAACAAACTAAAACTGAGGGAAACGCATTAAATATAAGATTGTTATAGTTTAATCTATTAAAGTAGACTGATAAATGATTCATTCAAAATCACAATCATATATACCGATGAAGGATATCTGTTTATCCGAAATCTTTATAAATAATTACATTTATAGTTCCTTTTTTTGTTATTGGTGTTATGTACACTTTTTAGGCGTTGATATAATTTATTTATTGTGTACATGTATCGTTACTTGTAACAATCCAGCGCCCTCGTGGGAAAAATCGTTGACTATTATTCAGACGTTTTGAGTCTGAAAGATTGTGTAACAATACCGATAAATAGATGGAAAACAAAACACTATATTATATATACAACTCGTCTAAACATCAACCCAACAATGTTAGATCTGTAAATTTGCTTTCGCAAATTTTGGTTCTTCCATCGCCGGGATTCGAACCCATGCGACTGTGATATCGTGACACCAAATCGCATGCACTGCAGCCGTCCCGCTAGACCAGACGACAACCTGGGCTCTAAAAAAAGAGCTTTCGCTGGCCGTGTGTTACCTTTCCACGTCAGTTTTAATCTAGCGGCGTACTGCATTACATGATATATAAGGCATGAAGATGTTATTGTTACAGATCAGCTAAATTATCTATAGTAAAGGATCCTACAAATTAATGTAAGATACAGTCACAGAAAATAATTATATTTATAAGTACGTCTGAGTCAGTGACAACCCTACAACAGATGTATCCATCGGATATATATATAGAGTCTATAAGAATCTACCAACCAGTAAAACTTAATAGGTATTGGATCATCAAAATTGACAATACTACACAAACAGGAAAAATTATATGAGTCTAAAAGATTGTGTAACAATACCGATAAATAGATGGAAAACAAAACACTAAAAAGTGTTGAATATCACCGCACAAAGATGGAAAAACTGAACAGATGATATAAATTATACAATAATTGCAAATAATTCGGCTCAACAAATGGCCTTCTTCGGTGCAAAAGACAATATATATATATATATATATATATATACTTAAAATTCAAGAGTCTATCTAAAAATTAGGGTACTTTTTATATGGCCTTCCAAATACCGTTTCGATCACTTACATCACTGAAGAGACATCAGTTGTTCGACCTGTTAGTCAAATGCGTTTTGTTTAAATATACTTTTTCACTTTTTTGATCTTTTGGAAAATGTTGTTTGTGCTGTTTTTAGACCCTTCTACAACGGAATTCGTTTTACATGCACAGGTATAAAAATTGCGGTTTTTATCCAACGCAATCATAGGTTTGAACGAATCTAAAGTGAAAATTAAGTTCAAACCTATGATTTCGTTGTAGAAAGGTCTAAATACAGCACAAACAACATTTTTCAAAAGACTAAAAAAGTAAAAAAGTATATTTAAACAAATCGTATTTGTCTAACAGTTCGAACAACTGATGTTCTATAACCCTGCTGACTGCCATTTGCGATTGCCAAATAAAATTGATCACAAGATGTAACAAAATGGATCTTAATATAAATTTAATACTAAACAGAAATCAATAAACTTGTGGCCAAAATGTTATGCCACAAACATGAGGTGTCAATATTTTTAGAACACCAGATCCGGATTTCGACAATAAATGTCTCTTCAGTGATGTTAGGGATCGAAACGGTATTTGGAAGGCCATATAATTTGCCCTCAATTTTAGACGAACTCTTGAATTTAAAAAAAAAGAGTCAATAAAGGATGAACGGATCATATAAACCGGAGGGAAAATATGATACAAGCCCATACGAAAAAAATATAAACAAGTCTAAATTGAAAACTACGTTCAAACCTATGATTGCTTTGGATAAAAACCGAAATTTTTATACGTGTGCATGTAAAACAAATTTCGTTGTAGAAGGGTCTAAATACAGCACAAACAACATTTTTCAAAAGACCAATATATATATATAGATATACAATTCGTCTAAACATCAACCCAACAATGTTAGATCTGTAAATTTGCTTTCGCAAATTTTTGGTTCTTCCCTCGCCGGGATTCGAACCCATGCTACTGTGATATCGTGACACCAAATCGCCTGCACTGCAGCCGTCCCGCTAGACCACACGACCACCTGGGCTCTACTGTATATAACAAAAATATTTATAAAACGTCATAAATAAGTAAGTGGTATATAACTAACTATTGGTTTTCACGAGAGGTCAACATTGACAAATCTGTTTTCTGCTTTGCCCTGTGTTAGAGTAGTGTGTCATCCCCATAAGAGGAGACAGTGTCTTCTTCATTGTTTATGACCAATCATCTATCTTAACACTAGCATTTGTTTTAGTCCATTTGATATATCACACACTAGTAGACGTCATGTATGAAGAATACCAACGTTACAATCACAATCTGATAAACCGTAACAATTATAGCAAACGAGGTTGTTTCTGCTAACATATAGGTAAGGAAACAATCAATTATATGTCCGAATAGCCGTGAAATAACAGATAACTCTATACCAGAACAAATATTTACATTGCTTCATTTATAGTAAGATCTCTAAATCAATAACTAGACTTCCTTTCGTTTGCAGTAATTCATATGTTCTGAATATATATTCAGTAAGTCTTTTAGTAAAGGAACAAAATAAGGAGCAATAACTGTTATGCAGATGTAGTAGTGTATTTAGAGTACATGGTTTGAAGAAACTATTCCTTTCTGCTTGTGTTCTTTTCAATTATCTTCTGGTTTGTTTTGCGCCAGTGAAATTAAACACTGTACACATCTGCCGTTTTATGCATATAGGATGACATGGTTGATAAATTGGGAGGCTTCATTTAAATTAAATACAGAAATATTCCAATAACGTATAATTGTGATACTTTAAAAGACAGAAAACTTTATTGATCAATCAATGTTAGCAGAAGCAAAGTATCAGTGAAGATTGTCTTTGCTGTTAATCAGTTTATTGTTTTTTTATGACCAAACTTTGATTGTTGGACTAATTGGTTCTAAAACTAGGATCAAGAAGTAAAATTATAACAATGAAAAAATCAGCATGTGTCGTACTATAATTTTAGATGGCTACTGATAGTAATTTATTGATCACACTTTATACAATGTAATTATATTATGACATTGTTCATAGTGGAAAGCTGACAAAATGGATTGCCTTTCTAAATATCAGCTATTTCTTGGATTAGTTTTCTTAGAAACTATTTTTCTTCTTAAATTATGCCATTGTAAGAGGAAAGCATTAGAACCACGAGTATTCAAAACAAGATACGGAAATTTGATTGGGATGTTAATGCAAAACAAGGAACTATTACAACCTGTTGAAGTCTTTAGCGGATTACAGTATGCTTCAACAAGAAAAAAAATGTTAAGATTTATTCCTCCGTCAAGCTCATTAGAAAAGTGGCTAGGAAATAGAGTGGTTTCAAATAGAAGTTATCGTGGAGTGTGTCCTCAACCTAAAAATACATCGAGTTATTACATGAAATATTTAAAAAGAATGGAGAGTTATGTCTTACATCAAACTGAGGACTGTCTGATGCTTAGTTTATATGTACCACGGAAAGGTAAGAGTGTTTTTTTTTAAAATATGGCATGTATACATTTTCTATGTAACCTTACATGTAATCATTGACGATATGGTAATTTCAACTTATAAAAAATATATTGAAGGTTTTGATGAGTGTAGAAATGGCCATTTGTTTATGTTCAATGCATAAACAAACTATTGAGTAAACTTATTATGATTTGTTAGAAATATTGGGTAAGACTTCATCTGTATCACACATCATTGACGATTGAAGTTACACGAATTTCGATTAGACAATTGATATCGGTCATTGACCTCTAAACATCGGACTACGTTCGTTTTCGATTAAGATATATTTGTAGAGACATCACAAAATAAGTGTCATTCTACTTAGCATCGTACTTATCACTCCCACACTTAAGAAATTCTATCAATATTTTATGTGACGCCTATTTGAAATATCATTTATTTCCGATTTTTAGGATTATGTTTCGTGATATCTCTTTCGAACTTTTTTTTAGCCCCATGTAAGTAAACAAAATAAGGTGAACTGTCGAAACGATGAATATATAAACATATGCAAAAATTATGCGCTTTTACAGTAAATAAGTTAATGAAAAAAAACCCCAGACCATAACCCCTTTCAGTCACAGTTAATCATTAACGATCTTTTCTACAAAAGGATAACCCTGTGTCTATTTATAAGCTAATCACTGAACAATCATTTCTACAAAAGGGTAATATAGGCCTATATATAAGCTGTTCGTTGAACAAATAGTTTCTACAAGTGGATAACCCTAACCCTATCCATAAGTCAATCACTAAACAATCTTTTCTACAAGAGAATACCCCCTCGACATTTTATAAGCTTACCATTGAACAATTGTTCTACGAAAGGATAACCATAAGCATTGGTATGCACTAATCATTGAACAATATATTATACAAAGGATAACCCTAGGCCTATTTATAGGCTAATCAAGGAACAAATTTTATTATATAATAAAAGATAACCACATTAGGTGAAGTTAATCTCCCTGAGGGTTCTCTACGCTAAAGCTTTTCAGTTGTCTGCTTTATTTGTTTTAAAATTAATACGTTAATATATTGGTAGAGTTCTCGAACTTTTTCCTTCAGAAATTATTACTTTGATTTCAATGAAACGGAAATATAACTGAATGGTGAATTCTTTTCATTGCACGAATTTATTACCCAGAATTCCTCTGAGTATTCAGATTGATCCAACCAGATAATCTTTATTGACAAGTTTACCATTTTTGCGTTCTATCAATGTTCTGATTATTACACAGGACAACAGAGAAAACGTTTTCGTTCATCCAAACTGACTTTACATGTTTGGGACAATGCGTCGGTACGTCCTCTCGTATATTTATTATTTTGCTATTAAACTATGACGCTTACACATTTAAACATGTCCTCACTAGCCGCGTCATAAAAATTACCAGTGTACACCTTCAGAAATATTGGTATGGTTGTGAATCTGGAAACGATTTAAAACTTGAAACATACCTTTTGTAGACATGATGCGATTTAGAACTTGACAAATACTTTTAAAAGACATCGGGCAATTTAGAACTTGACATATACCTTTGCAGAGATTGGGCGATTAAGAACTTTCAAAGCTGTATAGAGTTTTGTTGATCCGTTGGGTTCGTGTCTCATCGACGTATTCAAACATCTTTTATTTTATTATTATAGTAATGTTGTATAATATGATACAACCTTTCATATAACCTAAATGTGTTACCAAAAAAATATCCGAAGACAACAGTTAAAGCATGAATTCATTCCCAGTTTTAGTGGTGTTTGATTTAGTTTTCTATGCAGTGTTGTGAGCAGTTGTTTGTCTATTCGTCGTCTTTTCCCCATGCAATTGTCAGTTTTAAATGTTTCTTTGTTACCTGTCATCTCTTGCTATACCATAACGAGGTATTTTAGAGCTTACTTTACAGTATGAATTTGTTCGTTGTTGAAAGTCGTATGGTAGCCTAAAGTTGTTTACATACTTGTCAAGGATCAGTATTTATGTTTCAATTTGCAAAAGCTATACTAGTGACACGTTATAAATCACGTGACTTGTGGTTTACCAGCAGATATATCTGAGTGTATGCCGGACACGTGATGACTTCGGTGACAAGCAGTGCAACTGACATAGAGCAAGTAGCAATTCAAAATTGAAACAATTGAAACACAACTTATATTATTGATTCACCACTACACATGTCGGAATTTTATCTCTCGCCGATAAAATAGGGGCGAAAGATACCAGAGGAACAGTCAATCTCATAGATCGAAAATAAACTGACGACGACATGGCTAAAAAATAAAAAGACAAAAAAAAACCAATATAATAGTTCACAAGACACATCATTGAAAGACTTAGCAACAATAACCCCACCAAAATCTTGAGGTTATCTCATGTGCTTTGGAAGGGTAAGCAGATCCAATAACTAGTGCTCAAAAATAAATATCTGCAATTCCAAAAGTAAAACAATTGTAGCGTAACTAGCCATCCTAAAAATCAAAGTGGTCTCCGAAAAAGTAAGAAATAAGCTACTTGTTGTCGACTTCTATTTAAACTCAATAAATTAAGTTTAACAACAAATAAACTAAATAAAAAGTTTGACTCTTCAACTTTGTATTTGTTCGGCTTTATAACTATTTTGGTATGAGCGTCACTGATAAGTCTTGTGTAGACCAAATGCGCGTCTGGCGCACTAAATCATAATCCTGGTACTTTTGATAACTATTTACACCCCTGGGTCGATGCCACTGCTGGTGGATGTTGCGTCCCCGAGGGTATCACCAGCCCAGTAGTCAGCACTTCGGTGTCGACATGAATATCAATTATGTGGTTATTTTTATAAATTTCCTGTTTACAAAACTTTGAATTTTTCGAAAAACTAAGGATTTTCTTGTCCCAGGAATAGATTACCTTAGCCGTATTTGGCACAACTTTTTGGAATTTTGGATCCTCAATGCTCTTTAACTTTATACTTGTTTGGCTTTATAACTATTTTGACATGAGCGTTACTGATGAGTCTTGTGTAGTTGAAACGCCCCTCTGGCGTACTAAATTATAGTCCTGGTACTTTTGATAACTATTTACACCACTGGGTCGATGCCACTGCTGGTGGACGTTTCGTCCCCGAGGGTATCACCAGCCCAGTAGTCAGCACTTCGGTGTCGACATGAATATCAATTATGTGGTCATTTTTTATAAATTTCCTGTTTACAAAACTTTGAATTGTTTGAAAAACTAAGGATTTTCTTGTCCCAGGAATAGATTACCTTAGCCGTATTTGGCACAACTCTTTGGAATTTTAGATCCTCAATGCTCTTCAACTTTGTACTTGTTTGGCTTCATAACTATTTTGACATTACCGTCACTGGTGAGTCTTGTGTAGACGAAACGCGCGTCTGGCGTACTAAATTATAGTCCTGGTACTTTTGATAACTATTGAAATACCAACAGTTGCTGAAATAATGTTTAAAATTTTTTATCATAATATTAATATTTATAGTTGACACTTAACAGATTGGAAAATATTTGAATGCATTGGAAGCACATAATACGACAGAGTTTAGAATTAATTATTTCTTAGTGTAAATTATGTAGTGTTCTGAATAGTTAAAGACATTTAGCCTAGAAGATCCATTCTAAAGATTGAAACAATGGCTACTAAGCGTTTATAAAGTAGTAATGTTTGAAACATAACCAAATAGTTTTATTTCTTTTTATATCTGTAGCCAAGAAATCAGTTATATAATCTTACGATAAGCTATACTAAAATATGGTGATGTCAGATATTTAACTGGTTTATTGATATATTGAGAAATTCATTGTCGCCTATTAGAACACTCAATCATATGTCGAGAGTGTACATATAAATTCCATTTGGATAACAAATGTCCGTATTCAAATATTAAAAAAACCTGTCTGCATAGTAAAACGCTGTATACTTTTGCTATCATTTTTCAATAAAAAAAGTAAATAAACAAAAATACCGAACTCCGAGGAAAATTTAACACGGAAAGTCCGTAAAAAAAAAGTTGGCAAAATCAAAAGCTCAAACACAACAAAAGAACCGATAACAGCTGTCATATTCCTGACTTGGTACAGGCATTTTCTTATGTAGAAAATGGTGGATTAAATAGTTATCAAAGGTACCAGGATTATAAATTAATACACCAAACGCGCATTTTGTCTACATAAAACTCATCAGTGACGCTCAGATCAAAATAATTATAAAGCCAAAACAAGTACAAAGTTGAAGAGCATTAAAGACTCAAAATTCTAAAAAGTTATGCCAAATACAGCTAAGGTAATTTTTTCTTGGGATAAGAAAGTCCTTAGTTTATCGATAAATTTAAAGTTTTGTAACAGAAAATTTATAAAAATTACCATATAATTGATATTCATGTCAACACCGAAGTGCCGACTACTGGGCTGGTGATACCCTCGGGGACGTTAAAACCAGGTCTTATCTTCAACTTCGTACTTTATTTGGCCTTTTAACCTTTTTTTATTCGAACATCTCTGATTAGTTTTTGTAGACGAAATGCGTGTCTCATGCAAATACAAATTTCAAATCCTGGTATCTATGATGAGTTTATTTATAGCTAGATAAACATCTCAATTGTATGACAGTTGCATAAAATTTCATAGCATTGACAACTCTATAACTATTGACGTCTTGTTAACTCGATATTACAGGCTAATAACAATGCGTAAATACCTGTTTTATAGTTATATGCTCAACTGATATAAAAGAAGCGTTTGTTTCATTATTTATTTTGATACTTAAAAGAACATGTTTTTTATCCCAAAAATCGTAAAAGGAAAAGATGCGTCACAATGATCTAAACAAATATGGTCATTTCCCAGCTAAAAGGCTTCCTGACGAATTTATTGTTTACATTTTATTGGTAGTTTACCGATGACAACCAATTTAATACAGTACCTTAAAGTAAAAAAGTTTAAACAATCCTGAGAAAACACAAAATCAGTTTTTACTACGACTGTTGTAATTGAAAGATTTAAATGCTTTGTTGTATTTGTAACAGAAAAGCGATTTTTAAATCTCGGTAATCCATTTTGAATACTACTATACGAATCGTGATATGAAACATAAGATAGATACGTAGATAGTTCTGTCGATGTTTGCAACTATTCCATTTCCAGTGTGCTGGATGAATAATATTAAAGTGTCAAGTGTCATGCGTAAAACATTTGTAAAGGTTTTATAGATATCTTTATACTTTTCAAAGTATTTTTTGATTTACGTAAAGCTGTCCTTTTAGATATTAATAATCATATTTCAAATGTATCAAACTTATTCTTGGAGAATTTCGTGTCCAGTCTTATCGTATTCATACCAAGAGGTTTGTTTCTTATCCTAGGCGATCAGGAAATAATTGCTGTTTCAACGAAGCGAGGCTATTTCTTATTTGGTCTATTACACTTCTCTTGGCACAAACTTTTGACAGAAGAAACTAGTATGCATTGTACGGGAATATACACATGTCCGTGCTTAGATTACCAAATAATTCAGGCGTTTCTGAGCATTATTTAAGAAACTTTAATAGAAATGTAGAAACAAATATTAATAACTTTAATTCTGATGTTTGATGGCTGTATAGATACAATGTGAAATACTTCTCCCTACTTGTATTAAGTTTAGTATGAATGAAACAAATGAAGATTAGAAATATAAACATATCTTTAAAACTAGGGTAGAAGTTTCTACAGTCACACGAATAAAACTGTTACAGTTGTTATACCTTCTCACCTTTTTAATTGATTTCATGACCATTTTCCCAGCTTTTCTTCCAATAAATAAACAAACGTAAAGTTGCATAATTTATCTACTTGTCTATTCGATATCAAAATTCATTTTGAGATAATTTGTTTCATCATAGACATTTAAGGACAAGAAAACAAATATGATTTCTATTCTCATATTCTTTTGAGCAGCATACAGTTAAATATTTCTTGATTTGGAATCATTTAGTATTTTCCTGTTTGTACATTTTTCTTTTTGTCACTGATGAGTCTTCAATAGACAGAACTTGCCTCTAGCGTACACATAATTAATTCTGGTATATATGTTAGTAAATCTGTCATAGTCAATGTTAAAAGTAAATTTATCTCTGTGAGAGCAAGATAAAGATAGACTTTTCCATGACATAAAATTTCTGATTCCAACCAACGCTCACTTTTGATTCAGTCAATGTGTAAAGGTAGACCTAGTTGTAATATTAAGAAAATCCTTTAAAACTAAGGATTGTTAACATGAGATATCAACGACACGTTAATATTCTGTAAATCTACTGTTTTTAAAATGTTAAAATATTTGATATACTTTTTGTTTCTACTCAAAGGCAAATGTTATTATATATGTAGGACTCAAATCTATGGCGGTTTCCAAATCTATGGCAGATTTCTAATCTATGGCAAATATGACGTTACAAACTTCAAACAAATCAAATCTATGACAGATTTTTGTTTTCTCCAAATCTATGGCAGATTTTTGTTTTCTCCAAATCTATGGCAGAATTTTGTTTTCTCCAAATCTATGGCAGATATTTTTCATACCGTCACAATTGAATAACGCAATATTACATCGTCACAGCTGATTACGATGGCGGAACCCATATATTTCTTCATTATTTCCCTAGACAACATTTACGGATTGTATTTTATCCGAGAGAGGGACAAAATGTGCTGAATAAGGACACCGCTTTTTTTCAATACCGGATGTTTTAGAAAGGGATTTAAAATAAATATTTTACGGCTTGCAAAGTTTATAAGTGAAAGATCAAATTACCAAATACCAATTTGATTTAAATTGTCATCAAGTAAACAAAAAGTATCAACTATGAAATAACATTATGTGAAAATTGAAACTGTTCATTTTTTTTTTAAATTGTTTTTTTTTAATATAAAATCCTGCCTATTTGTTTGATAAGGGACTTACTAGTAGGTTTAATGAACAGACTACCAGGTACCATGCACAGATTAAAAAAGTTTTATTTTCTACCGGGCGCATCATTTTAATCTATCAATCTATGAATTCATAATTTTTAAAATGTTTTGGTTGACCATAATGAAATGCTTATTTCACAAATGTGTCTAGACATGATCCCTTTGTCGTACATATATATAGGACGATGTGGTATGAGTGCCAATGAGACAACTCTCCATCCAAATAAAAATTTATAAAAGTAAACCATTATAAGTCAAGGTACGGCCTTCCACACGGAGCCTTGGCTTACAGCGAACATCAAGCTATAAACGGCCCTAAAAATGTCTAGTGTAAAACCATTCAAACGGGACAACCAACGGTCTAATCTATATCAAAACGAGAAACGAGAAGTCCACTTATTTAAGACAAGTCATTGGTCGTATATGTACTGCCTTGTTCTACGTTTGCACAAAATCTGCTATAGATTTAAAAACAACACAAATCCGCCATAGATTAGGAAATTACAAAACTCGCCATAGATTAGGGTTTAAAAAATCTGCCATAGATTTGGAATGGCATGACGTCATATTTACCATAGATTAGGAATCTGCCATAGATTTGGAACCCACCTTAGATTTGAGCCCTACATATATAAAAAAATATGAAAACGACACGTTATAAATCTCATGCGTCAGAATGGTTTTTATGATGTGTGTACCACTGGTCAGTCTTATGTACCGTAAGTTAATGGTTGCGTTTGTTTATGTGTTACATATTTGTTTTTCGTTCTTTTTTTTTTACATAAAATAGGCCGTTAGTTTTCTCGTTTCAATTGTTTTACATCTGTCATGTCGGGGCCTTTTTTTGCTGACTATGCGGTATGGGCTATGCTAATTGTTTAAGGCCGTACGGTGAACTATGGGTTGAAGGTTTACCATTTATTGTATTGATTCAATTTACGCAAAATCAAATGCTTAAATGCAAATGCAAAATGTATTAATATGAATCCAGTAGCCTGCTCATTTTCAAATATTTTTCAGAAATGTTTCCTTCCCGTTTAAAAAAAAAACAACCCAATACTGGCTATAATTCCAATTGAATGAATCCTATTTCTATGTCCTCCCTACTGTCAATAATCGTTCCGAATAATAATAGACTTGAAATCGTACCACATCTTCTTTTTTATATTTCCTTTTGTCACTAATCGTTTTGAATTATCATTAATCTTGAAAAGATGTATGTCGAAATTAGCCAATATTTATAATAAATGTTTTCTACATTTTTGCATGTTCATTTGTTTCCCATAGTTTTGATACAACTAACTAATATTAAACCCATCATTATAATCGACAGTGGAATCGAAACTTTTAGATTCTTATCTTGAGGCCATTTTACTCCGAAAGTCACACAAATTATAAATGTTGAATAAATAACTGTAATTAATCATGGCATGGCATACTTTAAATTGCGCAAACATTAATATGACCGAACAATATATATTGATAAAGTAATCAACAGGAATTTCCGGTTCATCTTTCATTCTTCTCAATAATGTTGAATTATAATTCCCTCCATACTAAGTGTAATTTAAGCTTAGATTGAAAACAGTTCTAAATATGAAACGTTTCTCTTATAAAAAGCAGCATGATCATTAAAGGATTATATATCAACGCTGTTTTTTTCAACTGCCAAAGGCAGATACAATGCAGCACCGACATTCTTTAATGATACAGTATTTATAGTTTTAGAACGAAAAATTTAAAAAGATGAAAATCAATAGTCTATCTTGTCTATATTTAGTGTAATTAATCAAGGCAGCAGTATTTCAAATCTGACATAGTGCTCGTCAGACTGCATCTCTTGATTGATGTGCAAACTCTGTCAAAAGGTTACAATAGGGAATAGGACAATTAAACAAGACTTTATTGTTTTTGAAAATAAGATCTGGATTTAGATACCATCACTTGACCCGGAGCTGTCTTTTTATATCGATATCTTATATCTGTGTATCTGCTGTACATCCATATTGCCCAAATCATGTTGCAATGTTAATGTTGATATTATTTTTAAAACGAAAAGGTCATATTAACTCACCCATTTTTGGCACGAGACGTCAATAAAACGTTATTACTTTGAATTGTCTTGCATAATTGAATAAACAACCAGACATCTTTATGTTACACACGCAACAGTGGACTAGAATTGTCAACATTACTGGCAACGCTGAAAGGAACAACACCATACATAAGAATAAAAGCCCGACAGGGTCATTTCAATTTATGAAATTAATACATTTTGATTTAGATTATTTGTGATTTAATTTACAAATTAAAACTGTTTCATGACGGCACATTAAAGTACCCATCTTACAATTTAACATATCATTAATAACTCTGATTTTGGTGTTAAACGAAAAGTGGTTCCTTCTCCGTATTTACTGGATATAACGCCCAATGAATTCATAGTGATGATCATCAAAGTCATGTTTCAGTTGTTTTTATTTAGAAAAGGCTGTCACCTTGGTTCAAATGAAATCAACAAAAAATAAGGCCACATTAAGCCAACAGTTTATATTTCGATTCATCTTGAAAGTTCTTCTTGATTAATAATATAACAAATGATTTATTGGAGAAGGGAATCCTAATACAGTTTAATGATACAACTAACGATGCTTGTAAGATGTCTAAGGTCAATGAACCTAATTGTACTATCGTTTACTACAGTACAGGGATATACTACATTATTTCATGCATTATCATTGGAAGAAGTATTTTGGAGTTTACCAAAAATGATTATTCGCATGTAACTATTTTGGATGCATGATTAAAAATTATTTTTCTATAAGGTTTTTTTTTATTGTATCGCCAGCGACGGAAATCTCAGAATGCGAAACATAGGGATAGCTATTTGGCGGTGGGAGGCGTTAACTTTTTTTATCAAGTTTCTCAGGAGGTAGAACACATGGATGCTTTATAATAAAATCAACGGCACTAATTTTGTTGCACCAGATGCGCATTTCGACAAAACATGTCTCTTCAGTGATGCTCGTGGCCAAAATATTTAAATCCAAAGCTTGTATAAAAGATGAAGAGCTATAATCCAAAAGGTCCAAAAAATATAGTCAAATTCGTGAAAGGAATTTGTAAGCAGAGGCCTTACGTTACGAAGTTATCGTCTGTAAAATGTCTTTTGTCATTGATCTCATTGTCATGGTTTAGCAAATGATGAAAACATTATTGTATTGTGTTTTTGTCACATGAAATACGCACTTATTCTTAGGAATAGGATGACTATGTTTGCTAAATTGGACCCTTACAAGGTCTGCTTGTCCGCAAGACAGATTATACCTGAAACTATATACTGTTTACTACACCACTAATTTAGAGTCGAGCCTTTCCTTTTTTGTGATAGTTAAATGCTAAAGAATACCTTTATTGTAAACAATAAAATAAACCGTAAAAACTTGATAATAATGCAACAAAAAGTTCTCACTGTTACTCATCATCGATTCAACATGTTGTGTATACACTTTTTTGTACAATAACATTTAGAACATTTGGTAAGAAGAGAGTTTTGATACAGTGCATTTTATCCATAATGCGTTAAATTGTATATATTGTCTTTTTGACCCTTTGTATGTGACTTTCGGAATTGCAAACTACATAAACCATATCCCATACCTACATAGTAGGTAGTTATCATTTTGGAATGATTTAAGATCAATATCGGAAGCTATAATAACAGTCAAGTACACTATTGAGAAGTATATTGGATTTGTAATTGAATTGTTCGAATCAACCGACATCTGTTTATACAGAGAATTAAACAAACACTACAAAATTGATGGAGCTATTGCGTTCTACAACTTGTACGTAAAAAGCTAATGTGTCTCATGACGAGAATGAGTAACTAACAATTCCAATATATAACTATATATTCAAAACTAATACAGTTATTTTCCTTTTTTCTGTATATTAAAACAGTAAGGTTTGACATTTCTCTGTTAATAATTAGATACTAGAATACATATTTAGTGCATTAGAGTTTAGTTTATCTAAGTATGGAATTAGAATATTTCCAGATAGATGTCGTAGCGAAAAATTGAAACGGATGCCGGCATTTACTGAAACTAAGCTGACAGTACTTTTTCTAAAGACACGTAATTTTTCTCTTATGCACTTTAAGATCGTTCGTTGAACTTTCGACTTGTTTTTATAAAATATTCAATCTTTCGCAAATTAAAGAGTGAAGTCTCAAATTCAAAAATTAATATTAGTTATAAGCGAAGTAACATGTTCATTGTTGTCGATATAATGGAGTTTTAGGCGACTGTCATACAAGTGAGAAGTTTAGTTGGCTATAAAACCAGGTTTAATCCACAATTTTCTACATAATGAATAACCTCACTAAGTAAGGATTGAAGTAATTCAATAAAAAAAGGTTTAAATCAAACATGTATACGTTTTAATATCGTATAAAAATATAAGTAAATTGGATGATCAAAAGTCAATATACTCAATCTGCATTTCCATCAAAGGGTTAAAATTTCTACTTGGACAAAGTAGGTCTATTTGTATGAAGTAATATATTTTCCCTAATATATATTTATCTGTTTAAGTTATAGATATCTGTATAAATTATAAATATTCGTATAAGTTATAAATATCTCTGTAAGATATAAATATCTGTATAAGTTATAAGTATCTGTATAAATCATAAATATCTGTATAAGTTATAAATATCTTTATAAATTATAAATATCTGTATAAGTTATAAATATCTGTATAAGATATACAAATAATATCAAAATTATAGAAGTTTCTAAGCTCTAACTCAAAATATTGACAATTCTGTGTTAAGGGGTGTACAATTCTGTTTGACAGCTTCAGACGTGATAAAATTTGACCTTTTTGAACTGGACCAAATCACTACTTAACATAAAGATTCAGCACCCAATTTTTTTCAACATGTAATTACACCCCCCTACTTAATATTTCATGCATATAATATCAAGCAATAAATTGGGAAAGTGTATCAAATAAAAAATGCAAGTTATACACTATTTACACTAGGGACTATACAACGAAAACAGAATGACGATAACTGTGTCCTTGGACCACATGATTGATATCTATACAAGCTATAAATACCTGTATAAGTACTACATATATGTATGAAGTATAAATAGTTAACTGTTTACCATAATTTGATACACCAAACGTTAGTTTTCTCATTTGAATAGATGTGCATTTTATAATATTGAGCCTTTTTTAATCACATTTTTTTTTATATATATCTATTGTAATCAGGTAACAATTCAGTTATTTTTAAAATGTAGCAATTAAAAATATCATTTTCCAATAGCACATCGTTCATTCAAATGTGTGGACAGGAAAAGATAATCTTACGAGTTTCTTGTAGACTCCAAAGACACGTAAATTTCAATTTATTGTTACTATTCGATTACGTAAGTGCTACTGTCTTGACATTTAATATATATGGACGGCACATGTATGAAAATGTATAAGCATGTTTCCGTTTTATAATCATAAATTGCCCTTTCTGCTCGACATGTTAATTAGAATTATTGGAATAACTTTTGCATGTAGACAGAATAAATGTGATTTAATTCTTAAACGTTGAAAAGCTAAACTACGCATTTAGGTACGTAGAGAGGTGTTGAAATCATGCTGATATCTATGAGCTAAAAACCGACAAAAAGATGTTTGCTGCAATTACCAAACGTGTATGCAATCTGTTTGCATTTTGTAAATATACCGGAAATATTTGTATATTTTCATCTTCCTGACTTTACATATATATCTACGAACACATCTTTGTTTTATTATTTCTAAATGTCATTATTTTAGACAGGATTCAATAAAAGCAATGACTGTCATTTATATCTGAAAAGTTGTATTTTCGTTTTATTTGTTTAATTAATTTAACTCACTGCATACGCTTCTACTATTGTACACAGTTCTATTGTTCTTTAGCTATTGTACTATGGTAAACTTTGTATTCTTTTTTTTTACTAATATGCTTGGTCTGTATGCCATTTTGTGCTTCTTTGTTACATGTTTGTATGTGTTTTAGTGATAAGGATTATAGCACAATGTTGACCGCTGTATTATTGATATTTTCGACTATTATGTCTGTTTGTTTTGTTCACGCATCGTTGTCAATATAATGCAATTTGATGCGACTGTCATACAAGTAAGAGGTTTAGCTAGCTATAAAACCAGGTTCAATCCACCATTTCCTACATTAGAAAATGTCTGTACCAAGTCAGGAGTATGACAGTTGCTATCCATTCGTTTTATGTATTTGAGCTTTTGAGTTTGCCATTTGATTTTCCTCGGAGTTAGTATTTTTGTTATTTTACTTTTTTATACAAGTATCGAACCTGTGAGTTATTTCTATGGACTCACTGTATGCGCTTCTATCACTGCAAGTAGCTTTCAAAGTGCGAAATTTTTTCACAGAAAGTATTTCAGCGGAACGGAAATCTGATTTGATTAGTAACTTCAATTAGTTTGAGAATATACAAAAGATCTAAGCTTTTTCTTGAGGTATGACTCTGTCTTTTAGCATATACGTTCCACGTGAACATTTGTATTCGGAACGGCAATATGCCAAATTTCTAATCAATCAATTGAAGCATTAAATTAACAAGGCGTACTAATGGTCCGATTCGTCTCCGCTAGTGAAGAATTAAATATTCTAAAAGTCTCCAAGAGAGAATAAAAAAAAATGCAAATTAATAAGACAGACAACGTAATGATAAACATTTCGGAATAAAATTAAAATAGTCGTTTGTTTTGAAATTAATTAAAAAGAAAACCAAATATACTGGGTTGATATAAATTTAAAACTAAAAAAAAATCACGCTAAACCGAACGCTACAGAATAGTAAGAAATTGTGTGAAATGAACGTTTTGTTCCGGTCGTGTTCGCATTTAATAAATATTCTGTATCAACTGCACAAATAATACATGATGGTGTTTAAGTTTAGATACTAGGTACTGACGTGGTTTATAATCTTGATAAGATTTTATAGTATTCTTTTCTTTGTCTTCGTGAGTATAACTATTACTGTTTACTAAATTTTTGGTTATGTTCAATTCACATGGCTCGTTACCTATACATCCCGTCACTGTGTTTTTGTGCTATGGTGAATTTTTGTAATCTTGCTATTCGTTTTTGCTGGTGTGCTATGTCTGCATGCCTTTTTGTGTTTCCTTGTTGACATATTTGTATGTTTTATATGGATTAAGATAATAACACAATGCTGACTGTCGTACTGCTATTTTGGAAATCTTTACATATTATGTCTGAGATACTAGTGAGCAGGAATATGACATTTGTTATCCATATGTTTGATGTGTTTGATGTTTTTATTTTGACAATTGATCAAATACTTTCTTTTTTTAATTTTGCTATGAGTTTATTTGTAATAATAGGGATGTTCTGGTAACTAACAGAAAACCCTGGCTGTTTTTGGCACAATTTTTTTGATCTTTTGGTCCTCGATGCTGTTCGCCTTTGTGCTTGTTTCGGCTTTCAAACTTTTGTATCTGGGCGTCACTAGTAGATCTTGTGTGGACAAAATGCACCTCTGGCGTATTAAAATTGTGAACTTGATGCCTTTTGTTGGCTGTTGTTCGTGTGTTCTTTGTCAATTGTGTTCTCCAATTTATTTTATAATGTAGTCCTGTGGTGTTGAGTTGTCATTTTAATGTTATATTTAACATGGCTATAAAAGAGGGAGGTTTGGCATGCCACAAAACCAGGTTCAACCCACTATTTTTGCCTTTAAACATGTCCTGTACCAAGTCAGGAATATGGTCATTGTTATATTACAGTTCGTTTCTGTGTGTGGTACATTTTAACGTTGCGTCGTTTGTTTTCTCTTATTTTTGAGTGTAAATTCACATTGCGATAAGCCGTGTCACGGTACTTGTCTATCCAAATTCAGGTATTTGGTTTTGATGTTAAACTTGTTATTCTCGTGGGATTTTGTCTGATGCTTAGTCCGTTTCTGTGTGTGTTACATTGTAGTGTTGTGTCGTTGTTCTCCTCTTATATTTAATGCGTTTCCCTCAGTTTTAGTTTGTTAACCCGATTTTGTTTTTGTCCATGGATTTATGAGTTTGAACAGCGGTATACTACTGTTGCGTTAATTTGTTATTTTGTCCCCACTGAAATGTGACCAGTATTTACCCGTGTTCTTGACACGCTAATTAAGATTTTTTTATATCCTACCATCTTAACTATTCGTGTTTCCGTCTCTCAAATCTGTGTGACTAGCAAACTAAATAAAAAGTAGTTTTGATTATATCAATGTTTTTACTTAAGAATTCCCCTTGCTTGTATTGTTAGCTTTCATGTTTTTATTACAGATCAATGAAAACTTACGACTGATTTGTATTACCCCAACATTACGGTTTATAGCTAGATGCATCTTCTTATGGATTTGATTAAATCAATAATATGTATACAATTGTACACGAAATCAATTCGGAAGTTTTTGGTTTTAGATGAAAATAAAATTTAAAAGATTTCAGAACAAAAAGGGAGAAATGTTTGAGGACTGTATCTTTTTAAAACTATTTATTGTAAAAGAAATGGTGTGTGTCCAAGAAAAATACAGATATCTCAGTATAAAACCAGCATTGTTGTTGTTCAATTAATCCATTGAATTAAGGATTTTAAATACTTAATATATTGATTGATTGTTGGTTGCTGAACGTCCAAAATTCCCAAATGTAACTGCCATACATGCACGATAGTATTTGTCGTTTTATTATCTGAAATATATTTGTAACCATTTTAAACTCTTTATTCAAAATTTGGTGACTATGTTGAACTCATCTATCCAATCGAACTAGAGATAAAGGATACAACAGATACAGTTAAGTCGGCCTGATATCTTGACTTACATCTAGAAATTGACAATGATGGTCGGTTGACAACAAAACTTTACGACAACAGAGATGATTTCGTAAACTTTCCATTTCTAAGTACCGTTTCGGAGCACATGATATCACCCCCAGTTTTTGGTGGGGTTCGTGTTGCTTGTTCTTTAGTTTTATAGGTTGTGTCATGTGTACTATTGATTGTCTGTTTGTCTTTTTCATTTTTAGCCATGGCGTTGTCAGTTTATTTTCGATTTACGAGTATGACTGTCCCTCTGGTATGTTTCGTCCCTCTTTTAAAGCAAAGAAACAAACAGACATCGACAATTTAAACCGAGTTCAATTATATCGCAATTTCTACAGCTTCCTACACATGTGTCTATATGACTGTTATTACAAACCAATCATACCATGTAAATACTTTCTATTTTTAAAGTTAATCTAAAAAAAATGGTTTAACAGGAAGTGCAAGTAATATCATACTGTTAAGTATCGATTAAAATGTTACCACAAATGGTTAAACAAGTTATAATATTCATTTAACATTAATGTTACGGAGATATATTAACGAAAGGTATGAACTTTTAATGGAAACTAAAAGTACACGTCACGTAATTTAGATGCGAGATTATAAAATGACATTTGATAGATGTAATGAAAACATCTAACTACCCATCGGCACAGATTGCTCTGTTTTATCCCTACCGATATATGTATATCTTTGATTTTCCTGTAGTATCTTCGGGCCAGCGTTGACAATGATGTAAGTAATAGTAGGCTTTTTAAAATATTTTATTCTAAGAATGATGAAAGGTTTCTGAACATCACTGTTACAACTGTTGATAATTGATTAACTTGAGGGAATTTTAAAACCATACATAGGAATGCCTGACAAAAACCGTAATTTTGCTGCATGAAATACTAGTAGCAACATTCCCATCAAAAAGTTTACAACACTTTTAAAAGTATATTTAATAAAATATTCTGATAAATGATTTGATCATATAATCGACTCATTTGATTGAAGGAATGCCAGATGCAATGTCAATGTGACGTCATAAACATTCAAAAGAATATTTACAAACAAAGATAATTTTCTGAAACATACATCTGTGTATGAAAAATTACAAAAAAAAAAATTACAAAATTAAGATTAAGATTAAATCCTAACTAGGAAGCAAACTCTTTATACAGGATCAGAATTTTGATTAGATTGTTTAAGATGGGGTTGAACATGTGATTCTTCTGATGCGTTTTGATATTTGGTACTAATATAATGCAAAAACTTGCAAGGCAAATGGAACACGTTAAAAATGTTAGTGTCTGTCAAAATAATGTCTTCTTTTATTCAAATGGCTGCAATAAATATTTTTCTGTACTTAAAAACGAATCATAAGAAGGAAAACCAAAGAACAGGTCACGTCTATACTGCAGTTTTACACCACCTCTAATGTTTTTATTTCAAAATAGACATTTTTATCTATTTTAAACAGAGGTCACAAAATGTGAAATTAACTTTTATAATTTTGTTTTCAAAATTACATGACAGGAAATAAAATATAGATGCATTCATAACATTAAACTACAATAATGGCATAACTAAAAAGACCTACATGATAGACCTACACGTGGATTTCATTGGAACTTTGTTCGACTACACATATTTTGAACATGTTTGTATTTTTGACAAACAAACTCAACCAATACTGGCTGTTTAAGATTTGAGTACGGTACGTTATAATCATTTTCCTTTTACTGATATCAATATTCTCGTCTCACTGACGAATCAGAGCATGGTTTGTGGTGTAATGTGAGTAAACATTGACATGATTCACATGGCAAATTGACAACTCAAATTAAAATAAAGTTTTATGGCATTAGCTAGTGTTTATCGATAGCGCAATTTCACATTAAATATTTCAAACATTATTCCAAATTCGAAATTTTACATTTTCTACACTGCACATTTCAAAGTTTTTCGTGGTGTATTTTATATAAGTTGTGTAAGAAATGATTTGCGTATATTCTTTTTTTTAGTACTTGTTAGTTTAATTTGTCTGTAAAACATACATTTATAAATTATAATATAATCCAACTAATTGTCTAGTCAATTACAATTAGAAAAAAATACAATATAAGCATATATAATTGCAAATCATTCACATTTATAATTACGTAATTTTTGTTCCGTATTTGACCTTTATATTAAAAAGTAATGGTAATACTACAGATTTCTGCTCGATAAACATGCACGACCCCTTTTTCAAGATGCAGTGTATACTTCAATTTTACTCAGTATCTTTTAATCTTTATTCAAAGCAATTTCTACGTTAATAGAATTTAATACAGCAAAGACAATTTGGAACATTGCTATAATACGAAGTACAAATAATTGACTTATATAAATAATGGAAACAGTAGTATACCGCTGTTCAAAAGTTATAAATCGATTGAAAGAACACTGAATTTTGGTTTATCAAATTGTTTTCAAAAAATTAATGAGATCAGACATTGTAATCAAATGTTACCGGGGTACTTAATTTTTGGAACGAAAATTTAATAGAGCCTGGCTGATGTTGTTTATATCTAATATATTTCTCCTCAAGATCAAATAATGCTTGCTCAGTTGTCATTAGTAGTAAAAGCTTATTGTTATATTCCGTGATCAGTATACATAAATGTATGTACGAATAAAAAGCAAGACACCGCTGGTCTCCGTGGATGTAAGAGTTTGTTTAGAGCAATGCTCCAATTACGTTCATATGGTTACAAGTATATAATTGGAAGATGACCCGTTGAAGACCCGCCCCTTTTCAAAGACCGAATTAAACACCACAACTAACCAAATAAATACACTAAATAAAGTAAATACCAAATGTTTCGGACTTATCAGTTTCCTTTTTTTATCTAATATATATTAATCTCAACAAAGTTTATAAACCTATTGATTTGAATAAATAATTACTAGAAATTTTTGGTTGTAATCGCAATATAATTATGGAGTAACTGCAACACATAAAGTTGAGCCAGAACTTCTAATAATTATAGATTATATTTAGGACTACGCCAGAGCATCAACTGAACGAGAAAAAGTTGAACTGGAAAATTGTCAGAATGAGTCTCAACAATCAGGTTTTGCTTAAAAGAGGGACGAAAGATACCAAAGGGACAGTCAAACTCATAAATCTAAAACAAACTGACAACGCCATGGTTAAAAGTCGTATTCATAAGTTGAAAAACTGATCGACCAAAGTCAGTTTTCAGAGACAAAGAAGATGTCTTTGAATGTAAATCGTACTACTACGATTGCCTTGAAAAAAGAATAAGGAAAACATTAACACTCAGGTAATCTCACATATCATTTAACAAGGATGAGATTTTGGCGAATAATAAGTCCTTCATGGCTTCAATGAACATTACATTGAACAGCAAATCGGACGACTTTTCTTGTTTGTATTGGGATACCAAAGCTTTAAAAACATCCGTACAAACAACGGTACATTGGTGGCTCATTTGCATGTTCGTCGAAAGTATTGTCAATTAAATTGACAAAAGTGCTGTCCACAGTAAAAGAGGGTCTATATAAATACTTTGAAACTGTTGACTCCCTTAGTGTTAAAAACAATATATGAATTATAGAAAAACTCTAAGGAACTTGATAAAACGTCTTAAAGATTTAATTTACAATGCTTTTCAACATAAAAATAGCTTTTTAAATTGTGATTCAAAATTCTGAAAATGAAATATTGACTCTTTTGTTCAGAAGGTTGAAACAGTTCCTTCAAACAAATTGGTAGAATACTGATGGTTTTTATCATTTTCAATATCATCCTACGTTTGTCACCACACAATATTGAAGAAACAACTATATATTGGCCTTTTACGTAGTAAAAAAGTATTTCGAATTAGATTGCAATGTTATCAACTTGTTAATAAAAACACATAAATGATGCCAATATTTCCTTGTATTCGATTCACTTAGATACAAAATCGAAGAGTTGATGAATCCTATTTGAAATTGAATGTTCAGAGACACAATGATTAAATAAAGTGTTTTATTCCTTATTTTAAAGAAAATCGAATCATTTTATTTTTAATCTACATCAGAACATCGGATTAGGTTTGAAATCCTACTGACTCAATCTTTTGAGCAACAAATTCAAGATTTGCCAAATCTATCAGAATCGCATTAGTTGCCATGTTTATATATGTTTATATGCATGGTTAGTGACACGAAACTATACTATGTAGCAAATATTTAGTAAATATTTGGTTGTAATATAAATAAGAGAAAAACTGGACTAATTTCTTCGTCTTTTCCGGGACTCTTATGTATTCATTCTAATTTGTTTTTATTTAATGTGCCTATTTTATTTTTCCATTATAATCGTATATCTCCCCGCAAAAATGCCATATTATTCGTAGTATAGTACAAATGACACAACATAGAAAACTAAAGAATAAGCAACACGAACCTCACCAAACACTTAGAGTTGTCTCAGGTGCTCCGGAAGGGTAAGCAGATCCTGCTTCATATGTGGCACCCGTCTTGTTGCTCATGTTATAACAAAAACGGTAAATAGTCTAATTCGGTAGGTCACATTCATGAAAGGAAAGGGGATTGAAGTTACGATGTAAGGAACATATCCGATACCATTTGTGAAACGGTTATTCCATAACGGTCAACCAACTGGTGAAGAACATATGTTACACAAAGTGCTCAAATACAGTACTTTGTTGAACAATGTAAGACAGGTGTTAAAAATATATAGAAACATAGCTTTGATGTATTGATTGGTTTTTAATTTCACTTTAAGTACTTTTGACTATTTCTTCGCGGTCAGTGTTTTTGGTGGAGGGTGAAGGAGGGCCAATAAAGAAACCACCGACCTTCGGTAAGAAAACAGACAATCACAGTCAATTGACTTGTGACGTGTGGGAGTTGAACTCAAAACCTCAGACACATAGTTTTGACAGGTAGTACACGTATCCAGTAGATCACGCAATAGAGACAGAACAGTTAAATTTCAAATAAATCGTACATTGACCTTAGTTGTATCATTTGTAAAAATGGTCAGGAAACCGATGTATAAGAGAACTATTCTTAAAGGGGAGATTCTTTTGTAATAAGAACATTTTTGATTCCCAATGTGGATACAAACAATTGTGGTCAAGCAGAT
The DNA here is from genome assembly GCF_963676685.1 of Mytilus edulis. Lineage (NCBI taxonomy): Eukaryota > Metazoa > Mollusca > Bivalvia > Mytilida > Mytilidae > Mytilus > Mytilus edulis. The sequence continues at coordinate 98,015,395 of NC_092346.1, forward strand.
AACAAAAAATATGTTGATTCAAGATTTTCCACATACCATATAGTGTTAAATTGTGAAAAAAATAATTTGATTGATATCGTCGAAAAACTGAAATAAATGCTTGCTCATCGCACGAAAAAAAATCCGACACAAATGCATAGAACACAGTGAAGTTGCATCAGTATGAAATGACTTCTATGCACTTTAAGAACTTTTGTCAGGTGATTAGCACAGTATATCTAAGGCGATGCATATTTCATTATTTCATTATGTAGCAGATATTGCATACAGACTAATTAAGGTCGATTGCGTTAGATAATAAAATGCAAACTATAACAGTGTACTTCACAATAAGGGCTCTTAATTTACCTATTGCATTTTTACTCAAAACAGTAGTGCAACTAAAAGAAACACATATCAATATCATAGACACATGTTGAGGACAATTTCGTGTTATGCAACGCTTAAAACAATTTTGAGCATTTAGAATAAAAAAGGCTGAAGTAGTACAGCATATATCCGTAAGTGCCAATTTCCCTGGGCAATTACAACTGTTCTGTTGGTACATTTGGATAAAATATCATTTAGTCCAGCCTTTACCGAAGTTTTCGAAAATTTATGACCTTGCTAAAAGTAAGTACTTCACAAGATTGTTCACGACATTAGTCACACGTTCGTAAGGTACTATTGACCAATCCATAGCGAAACTGCTATTAGTGGTGGGGTAGTTCTGCTCAATCTCTAGTGTTAGGTGAATTGTATTGAGGACGGATGTTTGTAGTTTCATTTTAACAATGACGATATGTACCTTTTATTGACATATGATGTATGACTGCACCGTGACACTCTTCTCTTCTTCTAAGCCCATGGACTTCATGTGTGCAATGCAAGACTAAAAGTAAAAAATGTTGCAAAACCAAAAGGGGTAACAAAAATACTGAACTCCAATCAAAAACAAAATGGGGAATTTCATAACAACTGGCAAAATCAAACGCTATCAATTAACGGAACAAGTCAACAACACATTCTTCAGATCTGAATAATTTGATAAAAATTGACAATTTCATTCCTCGAATTATATGGTATCTCCACATTAATATGAAAGTAACAATGTATCAATAGTCCCTGTGAGTAATGAATTAACAACAAAACTTCATGAATCAACGTTTTGATCAATAAACCTGTCACAAACATAAAAAAATAAATTGATGTATTATACTTATAAGAAATTTGAAGTCGAACTCTGAATTTATTTACCGGTTTCGACAACAATAACGGACACTACAACGCTATGATAAAACTCAGTAGTGGCACTCTAAAAATGTGCATTTACGTTCAAAACAAACATGAAATGAAACATGATTAATAATCTTTCATGATAGGAAATTTATGCATTTTTATTGAATAAAGCAATATTTCTTTGTCAACATCTTAAAGTGGTACCCAACACCTTAACTAAAACTAATTTGGCTCGTTTATTTTTCTTTAAATTTTGACAAAATATGTACTTTGACCCTTTGACAAATATATGAAATTTAAAAAAAATTGGAACCAACTGTTTTATCAGAAAAATTACACTGGTTATATAGCAGATTGACAAACACTTATTTTGATCACTGAGAAGCTTAATATTCACTTAACAACACCACGTCATTAAAACGTTTAGCTGATTTTACAGAGTTATCTCCCTGTAGTGTTAGGTACCACCTTAATAGAGGAAATCGTGCGCTGAGTATTTATGTTTGTACAACCACCCTTTATGATTTTATGTCTTAAATACATAAGTGTAGTTGACATTGACCTAATGTTGGTGTGGAACGTTCAAACTTATCAAGTATGAAGTGTGATTTTCCTTGATCATATATATCTTTATTAGACAGAAATCTATTTTGGTTAAGCTGATTTGAATTCAATACGGATAAAAAGTCTATAGAAGTTTGGAAACATAATAGTATAACCTGTTGCCACAGAACACATGTAATTAAGAAATAATTCATGGGGGCTTGAATATATCGTGATTTTACCACGGGTTGGCCATTTATGACAAATATTTTACCCTGGGCGTTAGCGAGAGGTAAAATATCGACATAAAGGGACAACCCGTGGTAAAATCTAGTTATATTCAAGCCCCCATGAATTATTTCGATTCTAATAGAACAAATACGGCAATTCTTTTGGATCAAAGCGCTCTAGGTGGAGGCAAATATTTGCCGTTCTCATAAATAAACGCACTATTAAATTGACGTAAAAGAACGGAGCAAACTGAATTAGTGACATGTTTTATCTATTTAAAATAACGTATTTAGATAGTTTTGGATGAATTTAAATGATAATTTACTTAAATGTCTTACATGTATATAAAAAAATGGCTTATACCACATTTTAGCATCGTTTGTTTACGTTTCCTTGTTGTGATGATTTTCGGTTTCACAAGCGTGTATTTTCCCGTAAAATGCTTATATTCTTACGTCATCGTTCTATGACGTCAGGTTCCTCATTCATTAAAAAACATATGACGTGAGGGTACAATGGGAACAGCTCATGAAATATATTCATATTTTACCACGGGTGTGTACTCAAAGCGTTTGAAGGACGTCATGTTAGAATTAGGTATATATATATATATGGACATGCAATTATTATTTATATTAAGACAAGATGCAACGGCAAATTTTGTTAAAAGTATAACAGGAAAAGGACTGCAAAAAGATAACTTTCTAATGACTATTAGGAACAACGAATACATACTGATAACCTTTTCTTCTGTGTTTTTTATTAGTATTATATAGACATAATTTATATCTACAAAGTATAACATCTAAGTTATAGACATTTTCAATTCTCTGTCTGTTTCTTCTGGCTGTTGGTTATATTTTTTATGATGGTATGAAATTTTCTGACGTCAGACACGCGAAGCAATGCATGTGTTTGTAGATAGATGTTTTTGTGGTCTGTTAAATTGTTCCTTTTTAAATTGTTACACGATGATGACTGCTGTTCCCATGTTTTGACTATTTTATTTATTACGTCTGTTTAGTTCACGCACATGTTTGCCCCTTATTCAAGCCATGAACCACTAACAATAGTTAGTCTTGTGTATTGATTTGGTTCATAAGTATATTTTGGAGTTTTGTATGATGTCCATTTGGTGAACCAGTAAACATTATTGTTTAGAGAACAGTTGAAGCCTGACTTCGGGTGCGTTAATTTCTAACTGCGTTTGAAAATCGCATGGTGGCATTGGGCTGTTTTTTTGGTCGGTTTGTTGTCTCTTTGACACATTGCACGTTTCCATTTTGTCTATTGTAAATAGCAAAAAATAAAACAAAGACACGAAACCATCGAAGACAAAAATAATATTTATCAAGTTTGTGCGAACTACATGAACATGTTTTTAACGTACTCATATGCCACACCACTCACAGAATCAGATTGACAAATTATCATTACTTAAGAATTCGCAGTCATGGAAAGGCCAAATTGTGGCCTATAGTTGTTTACATGTTCGTCCTTTGATCTATAGTTGATTGTTGTCTCATTGACAGCCATACCACATCTACTTATTTTTATATTCCAACTGTATAGACTATCTTTGTTTATTCTATTAACGTTAAGAACTTCCTTTGTAAAGGATTCAATGAATTTTTTCTTCGCCATAAACCCTTTCCCCATGATATTGAATAAATATAGTATTGTGATCTTGTCGTAGCATTTAGCCTGCACTATCCAATGATTGCAATTAATCATTATGCGATCATTATTCAAATGTAATTGTTTGACAAATATTGAACCAGGAATGGGGCATGATCAATGCAAATCACAGACAGTAATCGTTAGAGAGGAACTGTACTCTCTTGCTTATTTTAATTCATATAAATGGTGATTTAATATTAAATTTTGTGTTCGGTAGTTAAGTTTAAGTGTTATTGTAGTGAATACGTTTATAATCAGATTTCTTGTATAGAATTAACTAGAGTACAGTGTAGATGGAAATATTAGCTGATTAAAACGCAAGGCAATTGTGGACTGAATGTTTAGAAAACTAATAAATAAGGATGTCGTAATATGATTATCAGATAGAAATAGAATAACATAGAAAAACAAGTTGATCCGAGGTTTAAAGGGGAATGGAGAATGTTTCAAAATTAATAATGTTCAAATTTTTCAAAATTTTAATTCTACTAGAGTCTTTTGGAGTTTGGAATTATAGGATAGAACCGCGTGTGTATTATACCCGATATGGTAGTTGTATTGGTACGATAAGACCATTTAAAGTTAAAACATTACGTCCAGTTGAGGTACTTAGTGGATTTCAGTATGCTTCATTGAAAGGTAATAAAATGAGATTCATCCCACCAGCAAGTTCTCTGGAAAAGTGGCTTTTAAATAGAATATTCTCTGAGAGGAGTTATCGCGGGATATGTCCGCAGTCGGTTAACGTTGTGAAAAAGTTAAAAACAAACAGTTCAAGACAGTATGTTAACCGTTTGAGACGAGTAGAAGCACACCTTTTATATAAAACTGAGGACTGCCTGATACTTAATTTATATATTCCAGTTAAAGGTAAGGTGCATTCAAAATCAATAGTTTGTTACATGTACCCCTTTAATGAATACTAGAATACACCAGTGCGTTCTATAAACATGATTTTCTAGTAAATGTTTTATCGTCTGGTAAAGTAACCGAGAGAAGTAGGTTGACACTGTACTCTGGGTGCAATTGGATTATGTCACCATACGCCCTTACTTACTGGGTTTTAATATTATCGGTCTTTTTCCGTCAGGAGCAGTACAGGTGTGAGAGTGAAACACGAATTGTTCATACCAATATCCCTTTGATTGGAATGTTTAAAATTTGTTATTATGCCTCCGCTGCTAGACGAAGTGGATATTAAAAGTTCATTTATTCATCCGTACGTACATCCGTTAATACTTACGTCCCAAAATTGCTTTTACTTCAGTTCGCATCAACCAATTGCACATAATGATTATAACTTAAAACAACCAGATCAATTTCCAATTTAGGTGGCGTCACTTTATAACTTTATATGCAAGCGAGGTATCATCTGTGTACCATGACCAGATTTTTCATTAATTGATCAAGGTTGCACGGTAGTATTTATATTACGGGAACTAAGTTGTGATTTTGTACCCTTCTTAGGTCATTGTTTATAAACACTCTTTACGAAAAAAACAGCATCTACTGAACATATTTTCCCATGCTGAGGGATGTATAGGGTTATACAGGTCAAAAAGAAATTTATTATTGTTATATATATATTTCTATGCTAATCTGTCTTCTTGGAGATACTTGACTTCGACAAGAAAATAATCAGTCCAGTGTACATACTTTTACCAATTTTTAACCACAAATTAACATAACATTTATGACATTGGATTCACTCCCCAGTTATCTGTTATATAGCAAATGCCATACACAGTTATGTAAACGGTTTATTTTTATGTGAACATCTTTTTTGAAAAACGTAAAGATGAAAATATAGCTTAAAAATACGAAAAGATCACAAATATACACATACGTTGATGTCAGATTCTGTCTGAAATTGATTGCAACGTTTTATAAGACATCTAATTTATGCAGTTTTTTTTAATAGTTACCAAATAGTTATCAAAGGTACCAAGATTATAATTTGAAACGCCAGACGCGCGTTTCGTCTACACAAGACTCATCAGTGACGCTCAGATCAAAAAAGTTATAAAGCCATACAAGTACAAAGTTAAAGCCATACAAGTACAATGTTTAAGTGCATTGAGGACCCAAAATTCCAAAAAGTTGTGCCAAATACGGCTAGGGTAATCTATGCCTGAGATAAGAAAATCCTTAATTTTCGAGAAAAATCATAGTTTTGTAAACAGGATATTTATAGAAATGACCATATAGTTGATATTCATGTTAACACTGAAGTACTAACTACTGGGATGGTGATTCCCTCGGGGACGAAACGTCCACCAGCAGTGGCATCGACCCAGAGGCGTAAATAGTTATCAAAGGTACCAGGATTTTAATTCGATACGCCAGACGCGCCTTTCGTCTACACAAGACTCATCAGTGACGCTCAGATCAAAATAATTTTAAAGCCATACAAGTAAAAAGTTGAAGAGCATTGAGGAACCAAAATTCCCCAAAAATGTGCCAAATACGGTAAGGTAATCTATGCCTCGGATAAGAAAATCCTTAATTATCGAAAAAATCATAGTTTTGTAAACAGGAAATTTATAAAAATGACCATATTATTGATATTCATGTCAACACCGAAGTGCTGACTACTGGGGATGTTGATACCCTAGGGGACGCACAGACCAGAAAACATAATGACAATAAATGGGACATAAAAAACCACTCGACAACACACATTGTTTTAAATTTATAAACCCTTGGTTTTCCTGTATGAATTGTTTCACAATAGACATGTTGGTGCTATTTATTAGCTTGCTGTTCTGTGTGAGCCGATGCTCCGTGTTAATAACCGTACATTACCTATAGTTGATAACATTTTACACATTGTGATTTGGACGGAGAGTTTTTTCATTGTCACTCATACAACATCTTATTCTTCATAAAAACTCCTGAATAAGAAAGTGATGGATTTTGATAACTACCAATTCTTTAAAGCATGTACTAAATTCTTTTATATAAAATACATTCCAGTAACATGTAAGGATATACCATTTGTGTAATTATCACAAACTGGATATCAAATTTAATTTTCACGGTGATGTCCTTTTTGTTTTATATATATAGCGTAAATTCAGATGCAAACATTTCAAAATTATGGATTTTTTTATTATATATTTGTTTATGGTTGATTAGTTCTGTAGTTGAAACTTTGAGTTGATATATATTGGTGTTAACATTTGAAACATAACTAAATTTGTTTTGCTATACAGTTATAATATCAGTGCTTTGTGTCTTTATGTTAGTAGTTTTTGTGTTAATTGAAAAGCCATTTGGAATTGATTTATACATAAAAAAAGAAGACGTGGTTTTATTGCTAATAAGCTAACCCTACATCAGAGACCAAATAACGTTATTGTAAGCAACTGTAGATCATCGTATGCATTCAACAATGCGCAAAACCCATACCTCATTGTAGCTATAAAAGAAAATCGAAATAACGATATAACCTTTTGTAAGTGTTTTTCTCATTGTTGAACCCGAACAGTGACCTATAACGTCTATGTCATTTGGACTATAATTGAGAGTTGTTTTATAAGCAAAAAGACCCCATCTTCTGTGTTTTATATATAAAAACGGGCTGAATAATGTTCAAAACATTAATGAAAAAAAGTGATAAACATTAAAAAAAAAAGAAAAGATAACAACGTAAAGAGGCCTTTTGTTTTCTGATTTGATCGTTTGACGTTGTGTCATTCCAGGCCTGTCACTTTAATAGCTGATTTTACGGTATGGGTTTTGCTCATTGTTTATGAGCATATACCAACCTATATCTTATCACATTTCTTGTTATCAACATAGTTAAAAAAAATCGGAAACTGTTTTATTATTTATTTTACAAAAATATTTGAAATTGATATTTTACAAGTTTACAGTTTTTACAAGGAGTACATTCCTTGTGTTTTTAAGTGATCAGTTTCAGAAACTAAAATAGACATTAAGAACTTGAAAGAATCCCTTTTAAATGTACCTCATGTATTTCTTATCAAGAGTATAAAAAATATGTTTAGATATTTTCCGTTGGATGTAAATTCAGTATTGTTTTTACGTTTAGCTTGAAGTCGGTCAAGTACTGTTAAATCACTGTCATATAACAGTGCTGTATTTGTCATTTACCTAGGTAAAGCGTAGCAACTGATGCGTCCGAAGCAATGTCATGGATTTAACTTCGTCAGGAACACTCATAGCCGAATATTAATAGAAAGCCACAGATGTATAATGACCGAAGCAGTTGAAGAGCTGTATGAACCAAAAAAGGATATTAAAATAATAGCCAAATTCATCGAAGATAAATTTTGTCTAAGAAAAATATACACACATATATTAAAAACCTCCAAGGCCAATTAATAGGGGGACGTCCATAAAACAAAACAAAACTCAAATACTATATCAATCAATGGATCAAGTGAAAACAAAGCCTATGGTCCTGACTTGGTACAAATATTTTCTGAAGCGAATGGTTGTATAGCTATCTAAATCTATATACTAGGGAAATATGACATAAATCAAAATCCAGTAGCCCAAACTGTGAAAAATAGGAATGTTTCTACGCGTCATGTAATGAATGCATCCAACTTCAACCTTAGAATAAGTAAATTATTAGATAACAAGTATCATTGTGATATTTAACTCTAAATTTGACAAGATGTTGTTATTATTGTTGATAAAAGACAGAGACTATTTATTACTAACCTATACTGGGTACTGCAAATGACTTTTGATCTTAAGTTATATTTCATATTAATTTACAGTATAAAAAAACTTGTATTCCTTTTTTTTTTTTTTTATAAAACATCACAATAGTTTATGTGAATCTTTTTTAATGCATTTCTATGATGAGGAAGTATATCATGTTCTGTGGTATGGATCATGCCGTTTTAGAAATGATTTATGATGTTAAAATATTATGAATAATTGATAAGCAGTCGAATCCTGAAACGAAAGTGGAAATTTATTAAAGAGAAAAAAAAAAAAATCATACAAAAGTTATCTGTAAATAATTTTACAAGTGATATTTTCATGATTTATGAAATGTTCAAATAAATCATCTGTTTTTGGTAAACAAAGTCTGCTGTATTCATCCCAGATTACTGGACAATCTTTGATAGAACATAAAAATACACATATGAAGCTTGGATATTATGGATTTAAGTAAAATACAAGTTGATATTAAATCTCTTCAAATAATATCACCTTATTACTGGGATTTTTTGTATTATTTGTTTAAGACAGTATCAACTATCTGAAGGCTTTTTTCGATGTGCCGAAATACTGTTTAGTGGTTTGCAGTCATTTTATTGCGCTGGAAAGGACATGTATATTCTGTGAGAAAGTTATGACACAGACAATCTTCGTGACTTCTACTTCCCTTAGAGCATCAGTGTCAATTACTGTCGGACAGATTAGGAAATTCAATAATAGAAGACACAATTAAGACGAGAAATACCATTAATGTAAAGGTAGCATCTGACAGGGTTTCAATATAAAGTACAATAGCAAGGCTTAAAGCTTTTATGTCAACTTGTTATAAAAACTGTTCAAAAATGAAAAAAAAAAAAACCTCATGTACAAATAAGAAGTAAAATATATTAGTCAATAGGGATGAAACATCATAGCCAAAAAGTAAAAACAACAGTTAATAATAGCAATACGCAGAAAAAGAAATATCAAGAAATCTGAACCTAAACAAAACAGGAGGGAATGCTAGTGTTCAGAGAAATGACTAAACACAATATGATAAAGTCATGTTCAGTCTGTCAGTTGAATTTCATCAGACTTATCTCTTCTGTAAATTCTGTGGTTTTTACGCAATTAACTTAAAGTCAATTAAGATATGTCCAGTATGTTTTAGGCCGTAGTCGTGATAATATGTGCAAAAATCACATCCGGACTGATAAAAAAGCCACTGATTTCACAATAAAACAATATCTAAAAACAACTTTTAACACTTAAAATGACTGAATGTTTTCAATTTCACTTTTTTTTCAGATATCACTGACTAGTGTATGCAATTTAGATGTTAGTAAACGATTGACCAACTCATTTTAGTGTCCGAAAATCTTCAAACATAAAGCTTCAATAAAACCCATTCATTAATTTCATTCCTTGCATGGAGGCAACCTTTACAAAATTCTTTATGAAAGAAAACGCTAGCTTATTAATATCGTATCAACAATGATATATACAGCAAGTTCGGGATACATGGCTACTGTTCGTTTCTATAGAATATATCCACACAATATTGCATGTATTTCACTTTATATTATATAAAAGATTTATACATGTAATTTTTCTCATTATGACAATTATATCATTTATATTGAGCCCTGATACGCATGACAGGTGATACAGGCATAACAGAAGAAAGCTTAACGTTGTCGACTATACTAGTAGCGCACCTTCTGAAGCTCATGCGCTTCCCTAAGTTTAAGTTTGTTGCCTTGACTGTCTTGTGAACTACATGTACTGCTGCCTATATTTTTGAATAAATTATAGTCAGACATATAGAGTGTATTCTCTGTCCTAGCTTTCTGCGACACTACAATATCAAGTTCCAAGCTCAGAACAATAGATCATCCAGTATAACGTTTTCCACAACGGTATTCAGTCAGGTTTGTACACAAACAGATAAAGTGCATCCTTGGCAGAGCTATTGACGACATTTCTCTTTCAATATCATGCTAAATAGAACATATCGCCTTCACAATCGTTATCATTGTCTGTTTGTTAATAAATTTCCGGCTGGTCAACACCTTTTAGAAATGTCTATTGTCAATATGATGGTCTGTTGATTTTATCAGGTTGTCTATGCCATGTTTTGTTTGCGGCATATTTCGATCTGCAATATAACAGAGTCCCGTTGATGCTTTCGATTCTCTTTTTATCAATCTCTTCTACAGTCCCCAAACCACGTTAATTTATCATTTGGTAATTTCCAATGTACTGGACGTTGTAAAGATGTTCATTTTATTGATTCTCTTATTGTTTTATATCCCATGAGAAAACAGTCGAGAAAGATGTCATTCAGCTGAAATAACTTGGAGAAGATCCTTTCTATAACAAATCATCTCAATTTATCTTTAACTACAATAATTTAGACATCATAATGTTGGCATAATTTCATATTCAATAAGTTATTTATTAGCTATTGAGAAGCATACAAATTGTTGTATTGATATTTACATCCCTCCATTAGACATCTTTCTATAAACATTCTATGCCGATAAAAGAAGGTTGAAGTATTTAGAATTTGTATGTTAATCCAACGTATTTATAATTCACACTTTTCACAGTCAGAATCTTTCAAACAAACAAGCCTTTTATATACTAGAATGCAAATATTTAAACCTTATATTTGAACGAATTGATCATCAATAACGTTAACATTGTTACTACACAAGATGCGTAGTTCGACAATCTAAGTCTCTTCAATGATGATCGAGACAAAAAATGAAGCAAACCCTTGACAAGAGATCAGAGCAATGCACGAGGGAAATAAATTCCTTAAATTAAAATGATTTATAAAGTCAATGATATTGAAAACTTCGTAATATACCACTAACATTTTATTCGTAACAAATGCAACCAAGGTAAACATAGTAATTTGAAAAGAGATATAAATAATAACAGTGGTTTGTATTTAGATTAATTAGGCATATGCTAAGAAATTCCATGTATTTAATGGTATATAGCAGATTCAAAATGTGTTGAAGATTTTACAATGAAAGTGAACACATACATATAACGCATATATAATTGCGTATACTTTTTCGAATCGCATTCTTAATCAACTAAATAGGTCCGAAAATCGTATGATTGTATAATTTAGTTGTTAAAGTAATTTTACCACCTATTTCCGATATGCTTATTTCAAGTGAAATTTACTGGTGACTGAACTAAATATCGATTTATATGGGTCTTTGATTTTCCTGTTCTTTAACTTAGAGTTAAGTCGTATCTGACATGTATATGATAATAATGACATGTTAAGATATAGAAATGATTCTTCACAGAAATCATTTATTGAAATGTATATTAAAAAAAGTATATCTCTATTGAAATGTATCCCTTATTGCAGGCAACTATAGATGATTAAGACAAATAGTTTGAATTGACCACATATATCATTTTGATTAACATGCAGATCAAAAAATAGAAATAATGTAGTATGCACAATGGAATAACTAACTGTTTTGATATGAGCGTCACTGATGAGTCTTATGTTCAACGAAACGCGCGTCTGGCGTATTGAATTATAATCCTGGTACCAAACAACAGTTTAACAAATAGATTCAGAAGCACCATAGATAAATAATGCGTAACTATCTTAATGGATTTTTTATGTACATTTTCCCTTAGTTTTAATGAATAGGTTTGAAATATTTTATGGTGTTCTATGTTGTGTTTTGTGAACTATTGTCTGTTGGTCTGTTTTTATAGCTTTTGTTTATTCATAGCGTTGTCAGTTTATTTTCGACTCATTTGAATGTCGCTCCGGTATCTTTTTGCTCTCGTTTGTAAATTCTGCTGAATCAATCATGTAAAATGATAATTCAAAATAGTAATAGTTATTGTTTACAAATGTCATAAGTAGCAATGGACAAATTTCAGTTGACAAATTGTTTGTGACCTTTATCTTTGACAAAGTACATTCAAATATAATGTGGCATACATCATCCAGCAAAACAAATAATTCATTACAGAAGTGATGTATAAAGCAAAATAAACTGCACAGAAACCGAGACAGAAACAAATGTGTTGCCCTGAATTTAAGTTTATCTTTAGACATGTGATATGAAATTTTTACCATTAATATAATCTGTTTCTTTACAAGGGTACTTAAATTTCTAGCAATGCTGAATGACGGTTTGACATATTGGGTTAAAGATGTCATTCGGAAATTAAAATATTTTCCTTTAATTTTAGTCTATCAAGTGCTACAATGACCTTTACTTTAAATCGAGTGTCTCAAAGGCCAATACCCTCTTCTAAAAAATTTGAGGTTTAGTCCGAACATATCATAAAAAAAACCAAAACAAAGTTAACTTTAGATTAAGATTACTGTCGAATTTTAAAGGTTTCTTAATATATTGTTCATTTCCTTATTGTACATAAGACTCGTCAGTGACGCTCATATCAAAACAGTTAATTATTCCATATATGAAGATTTCACACTATATTTCATGACTGTCATTTTTCAATAGTAGCATACCCTTTGGCTCAATGTGAATTCATACGATTTATTTTGCATGTATACCAGGAACGCTTATGATGTAGGTGCACTTGCAACTGGTTGCGATAAAATTTGAGTTTCTTTGATTCGATTTCCTAAATTTTTTTTTACATATATTCAAGATTTGAACATTAGTAAACTACAGTCGCCGTCATTTGCCTCAATTTTAGTCTTTTATTTAATAGTGTGAAATTGACATTTTCGCATTGATCGTTAAATGAGATTTGGGCTACCAGAGAAACAATCTTCTTTTGAAAATTTTATTAAACTTATTTATATCTCATCACTCAGTAAGCCCTGATTATATGTGCCATTGATACATTCTTATCCTTATACATGATTGGCTGATCAAAACGTGGCTTTGAGCGTTCCCGATTAAGAAAAAAACGCAAAATATTAACAAAGTGTTATTTTCATATTTTCTTTTCTTTACAGAGCACGCAGATAACAAATCAAAACCATTACGCATGTATTTATATTTTACTACCTTTCTATGACCTTAAGTTATCAGCATTGCACAAATGTATGTCCACATCATTAAGATAGTTTGTTATTCCTTTTCTATGTACTTCGTTAGTTGTAGTATAAATGCACGGATCTTACTTTTATATTGTTGTTATTGCAATGGACAAATAGATAAATGTCACTCGATGATTGCATAGAATCCGATTCAAGGTTCCTGTTGTTATCTCTAAAAAACTCCAATCTTTTTGTATCTTCTCTTCTTAGTCTCGGTGTACGTGCAAATATGTAGGAGGTCAATAACTAATGGAAAAGATACGCAATTAGTCCTATCGATGTTTTTGTCATCTAATTGGTGTGATGGATCATTTTGCCAGTGGAACATAATACGTATGACGCAAATTAATGCTGTAAATATAAAATTATTAATATATATATTGCTGTTATTGTATATAGACTATATATTTTGTTCATTTATGATTGTCTTTGTTTGTATTTTTTGTTTTTTTTTTGTGTTTTTTTTTTAAGATTCCGGGTGTTGATGGTTGATGAGGTCCATTATACTAGTTGGTATATTGCACAATTAGTTTTATCCTTATTAGCTCACCTGGCCCAAGGGGCAAGTGAGCTATTCCCATCACTTTGCGTCCGTCGTCCGTCGTCAATCGTCGTCCATCGTCGTCCGTCGTCGTCCATCGTCCGTCGTCGTCCATCGTCCGTCGTCGTCCGTCGTCGTTAACTTTTACAAAAATCTTCTCCACTGAAACTGCTGGGCCAAATTGAACCAAAACTTGGCCACAATCATCATTGGGGTATCTAGTTTAAAAATGTGTCCGGTGACCCGGCCAACCAACCAAGATGGCCGCCATGGCTAACAATAGAACATAGGGGTACAATGCAGTTTTTGGTTTATAACTCAAAAACCAAAGCATTTAGAGAAAATCTGACATGGGGTAAAATTGTTTATAAGGTCAAGATATATCTGCCCTGAAATTGTCAGATGAATCGGACAACCCGTTGTTGGGTTGCTGCCCCTGAATTGGTAGTTTTAAGGAAATGTTACTGTTTATGGTTATTATTTTGAATATTATTATAGATAGAGATAAACTGTAAATAGCAATAATGTTCAGCAAAGTAAGATTTACAATAAGTCAACATGACCGAAATGGTCAGTTGACCCCTTTTAGAAGTTATTGCCCTTTATAGTAAGTTTTTTAACCATTTTTCGTAAATCTTAGTTATCTTTTACAAAATTCTTCTCCTCTGAAACTACTGGGCCAAATTTAACCAAACTTGACCACACACATCATTAGGATATCTAGTTTAAAAAAAGTGTAGCGTGACCCTGCCAACCAACAAAGATGGCCGCCATGGCTAAAAATAGAACATAGGGGTAAAATGTAGATTTTGGCTTATAACTCCAAAACCAAAGCATTTAGAGCAAATCTTACATGGGTAAAAAAATCTATTAGGTCTGAATCTATCTGCCCTGAATTTTTTCAGACAAATCGGACAACCCGTTGTTGGGTTGCTGCCCCTGAATTAGTAATTTTAAGGAAATTTTGCAGTTTTTGCTTATTATCTTGAATATTATTATAGATAGAGATAAACTGTAAACAGCTATAATGTTCAGCAAAGTAAGATCTACAAATAAGTCAACATGACAAAACTTGCCAGTTGATCCATTAAGGAGTTATTGCCCTTTATATTCAATTTTTAACCATTTTTCTAAAATTTTAGTATTCTTTTAGAAAATCTTCTCTTCTGAAACTACTGGGCCAAATTTAACCAAACTTAGCCACAATCATCATTTGGGTATCTAGTTTTAAAAATGTGTGGCGTGACCCTGTCAACCAACCAAGATGGCCATCATGGCTAAAAATAGTACATAGGGGCAAAATGTAGATTTTGGCTTATATCTCTGAAACCAAAGCATTTAGAGCAAATCTGACAGGGGTAAATTGTTTATCAGGTCAAGATATATCTGCCTTGAAATTTTCAGACAAAACAGACAACCTGTTGTTGGGTAGCCGCCCGAGAATTAGTAATTTTAAGGAAATTTTGCAGTTTTTGGTTGTTATCTTGAATATTATAATAGATAGAGATAAACTGTAAACAGCAATAATGTTTAGCAAAGTAAGATCTACAAATAAGCCAATGACCAAATTGTCAGTTGACCCATTAAGGAGTTATTGCCTTTTATAGTCATTTTTTAACAATTTTCATAAATTTTTGTAAATTTTTGTAAATTTTTAGAATATATTTTCCACTGTAATTACTGGGCCAAGTTCATTATAGATATAAATAATTGAAGCAAGAAGAATGTCCAGTAAAGTAAGATCTACAAACACATCATGATCAGTAAAATACAATTTTGTCATGAATTTATCTGTGTCCATTGTTTAATATGCACATAGACAAAGGTGAGCGACACAGGCTCTTGAGAGCCTCTAGTTTTATGTATTATTGATATTTGAGAATTTTTTAAAGGATAATATATTTATTAGTCAGGAGTAGGACAGTTGTTCTCCATTTTTTTGATGTATTTGAGATTTTGATTTTGCCATTTGATAAGGGAATATCCGTTTTGAATTTCTCGCAATTTTGTATTTTTGTGATATTAGTTATTATTAGAAACGAGACACCAACCAGTTGGTATTTGTAGGGTGTTCTGTCATCGCATTGTGACGTAATCTAGTCTCATCTAAAATTACCGCCTATAATACTAACGAATGGCTGCATGACAATGTCGTCGTGCATATGAAGTACATTTTACAGGTAACGAATTCGTCACAAATATAAACTAAACTTTGCCTCTATACTACTAACATCTAATTTGATTCGTGATAATGAAAATACCATTTTGCTAATTGCATACGTTATAATGTACTAATTTTAAGAAATCAAGAACGATTAAACATACATATACTAGGGATAGGAGTAGAACACTGTTAGGAGCTATTTCTAATAAAACAGAACATAATTATGATTAAAATTCATCTAAGGTTAACTTTGTCTGAAAGAGTAAGAACCTTAGTTTCTTTTTAATTTCTAAATGTATAAAAGGGACATTTTAGGAAAGGTATTATAAATCCTATCAGTACCGAATTACTGAATGATGAGCTGACTATCCACAGGGACAGTCCACTTCGTCAGAAAGATCTAACATAATCATTGATAGCCAGGCATATATAAGTATCTAGAAACGTAAGGTTGCATTTACCCACGTAGACATCATCTAAAAAATGTCACAAAATAAGTCGGTTTCGAAATTACAAAGAGACACTACATTTATCTATTGACCAGACTGTCACATTTAAATTGTATTTTTAGTGCTTTTAAGTACATCGAATGTTATAAGTTGCGTCATTTGTGTTCAAAACTTTAAATTAGTACTTTTGCTTTAATGAAAAACTGTCTCATTAGAATTCAAATAAATTGTGCCACATCTCCTTTTATTTTCATATCAAGTCTGCAACAATAAATATTCATATAGAAATGATAAACATCTTCAAAATGCTTATACTGGAAAAAGGTTATTTTCCTTCCTTTTAATTGAATACTAGTATCTAAAAGATCAGTTAGAAATAGGATTGGCATTGCTTTTTACGTCAGCCCGAATTGCATTTTACGCAGTTTGTAGGATTGATTCATGGTGTTCCGATGTTTTCTTTTCAATTTATTTTGGTTAAGGGCGAACGACCATGCAAATACTGATACAGATATTACACCTTTTAATAAACATATTCAAACAAAACAAAAATCTATTCTTTTATCAAAACTTGTAAGACCAAAATAACACAAGTCTCAATAGGAAAGAGAGAAATTTTTAGGAAAGTGTTCCGAAACAATTTAGGGTCAAATGTAAGTTTCGAAATTGAAGGTAGAATACTATAAAATTCACGGCTTTGAAGATTTCTTGCAAAAGCAAACAAATTAAAGATTTGTGCTTGCAATTGAGTTGTAGAATCTTGAACTTTCCATAGTCGATTGCGTAGAAATAAATGGGTCTTATGAACAACTTTGAAAGCTAAAAAAAAAACTTCAAATCCTAGTGATTTCACTTTTTTTCGGCACTAAATTACGTCGCAATGTCTTTTTTTTTTTTATTGATAATGAAAAATTACACAGTCCTTTTTCTTGAATATCCGTTTCAATAATTTCAAATTTACAGTTAAATCCTGGGTTAACCTTGGTTTAAGGAAACAATATCATCTTTCGCAAACATCTTCCTCTGTCGGTAAATAACGCTCTCCTGCAAAATTTTAAGTCTGTAACTTTGACTGGTTACATTTCCATGAACTTAATTAATATGATCTGCGGTTTAAGATATTTATGCCCACATGACGCGTTCACCACCATCTATGTCAACTATCTTTATTATTAAAAGGGGGATAATCGCTCATTTTAACTCCTGTATACGCGAATTGTCCATAAGAGAAGAAATCGTCACCAACTAAATTAGATGCCAGACCCACAAAGTATGATGTCAATGTACACGATCTGTGAACGTTGATAAAAACTGTACTAGGAAGGTATGTTTTATGGGCGGAATCTGGTGTTGACAAAGCGTGATAAATACTGTCTAGGAGGAGAGTCCCTCTAATTTTTAGATACCAAAATCAGTAATTGAAACACGGATTGTTTACGTAACTGAGATTTACACGATACATTTACGGGTGATTGAAGTACTAGTGTCCGGAGACATACTCAAACGTTTTACTGTACGTTAACGTATAACCTTTCTCAAATTGTCATTTCTTAACTTTTGAAATGAAAGTAACTGAGGTTTCAACTCCCTTATGTAAAGTTGACAAACCTCTTATGCAAAGTGACAACTCTCTCATGCAAAGTTGACAACTCTCTCATGCAAACTTGATAACTCTCTCATGTAAAGTTGACCTAAAATGGATTTAACTATTTGTGTAGGCCCGTTTTGGTTATAAAGCTCTACAACCGTTTCCAATATGCCCAACCTATGGTTAAATGAAAACAAATCTACGGCTGCCATGCATTATTTCGATTCTAATAGGACAAATTCGGTAATTTTGTTAACCGTGAAAGCTCTATACATACGATACGGTTTTGGCTGTTCCGTTTTACCCAATGTTGATAATATTAGTAAATATTATATAATTCAATGGTTATTTTTTTTAATCGCATTTTTCACTTAAATGTTTTCTTCCAATGTAATTTTATACGTTCTGAGGCGTACAAGAAGCTTTAAAATGCCCGGTTTTTACATTTGATTTTTTGTTTACGGAAACATACTTGTGACGTCACCTTGCTTCGTTGCCATGCCGAGACAATAACATCATTTTGCGGAATTTTTGTTTTAGGAAATTTTATCATGAATAATAAATTTAAATGGACTGATTCGTTTATTTTGCTGTAGAAAAGAGATAAATATGTGGTATCTGAATCTTGGCCTACGTAAACTGGGGGTTTTGATGTCAAAAACTGAGAATATCTGGTAGTATAAATCAGTTGGTCAGAACGCGAAACACCGAATTTTGTGTATTTATGCGCTTGCGCTAAAAGTAGATATACTGTGACTATACTGGTTGACGATACTATTTCAACTTTATGTTTAAAATGATTTGGACGAAGACGTTTCTCATTTAAGTAGAATACAAATGTTAGTTTCGATTTTTTTCCCGGGTTGCAATAAAATAAATGCAAAGCTTTCCTTCTAGTTTGAGCAATGATGTCATAAAGATCCATCAACTACGAAATAAACACAATTACACCTTTAGGTTTATTTCGTGGTAAGATGGCGTTTAAAACAATCATTCAATCAATCAATACAGTGAACTTAGAAGAGTGTTTCCATCTTTGTTTTTATTGGAAAGCCCACACTGACAGTGTAATAGGGAGTTGCATAATAAATAAATGGTGCGACTCCCTTTAATCACAGGCTATTTACCAACAGCTGAAACGTGTTAATATGAATAATAAACAAGACCAATGACAAGTTGCCGGTGAGAATTCCTTTTTAATTAGAATAATACCGTATAGAAAAACAAAAATACAAATTGAATTGAAAACAATGTGTGATTTATGTGATGATGGAAGTGTTTAACCATGTTAACGCCTTTTACTGGTTATACATTTATATTTGAATGCATGAGGCGAATAATGAAATAACAATAACAAAAATGACTAAGATTTATTTTTGAAACTTACATGGTTGATGTTCTGTTTAACCTATAATATAACATAAAAATAAGATGTTATTCAAAATGAGCCTGTAAAAATTTCGCTTTGTTTTTGTCGAGCCTGCGACTTTAGTTGCAGAAAGCTCGACATAGGGATAGTGATCCGGCGGCGGCGGCGGCTACGGCGGCGTTGGCGTTAGCTAACTTCTTAAAAGCTTTATATGTTAGAAGGTGGAAGACCTGGATGCTCCATACTTTGCATATGGATGCCTCATGTTACGAAGTTTCCGTCAGTCACATGTCCAATGTCCTTGACCTTATTTCAAGGTTCAGTGACTACTTGAATTTTTGTAATGTTAAATTCTCTCTTATTATAAATAATAGGATAACTATATTCACATTAATAAATCCACCGGATCTGATAACATAGGACCAAAAATTTTAAAATTGAGTGCTCCTTTCATAACGTCATCTTTAACTTACATTTTTAACAGAATAATAGATACAAGTACATTACCCAGTGTTCTAAAGAATACAAGAGTAACCCCTGTTTTTAAAGCTGGTGAACAATTCATGGCAACAAATTATAGACCAATTTCTGTACTTCCCGTTTTATCAAAACATTTAGAAAAGCATGTTTCAAAACATTTGTATGACTACCTAAACAGATTAGATCTTTTACACCCAGCACAGTCTGGGTTTCGACAAGAACACTCTTGCCAAACTGCTCTTATCAATATCATAGATAAATGGATACAGGATATGAATGATGGTGATATCAACTTAGCAGTCCTGTTGGATTTTAAGAAAGCTTTTGATGTAGTAGATCATGATATTCTCTGTAAAAAACTTGAAATTTATGGATTTGATAATACTGCTGTTTCTTTTTTTAAAACATATTTGAATGAAAGAACTCAACAAGTACAAATTTGTAATGCTCATTCTGAAAAACTTTATATCAAGTATGGTGTCCACCAAGGCTCCATATTAGGCCCCCTTCTGTTTATATTATACATAAACGACCTTCCTATTTATATGTAAAATTGTTGCACTGGTTTATATGCCGATGATTCAACTTTACATCTTTCTGGTAATTGTTATCAAACTCTACAGTCAAAGGTACAAGAAGATTTACATGGTGTAGAGGAATGGTACAATGATAACAATATTTTCATCAATAAAAATAAAACAAAATATATGATTATTAGAACGAAGCAAAGAGCAATGCCACATTACAATGAGAGTTGTTTAACTATTAACAATCAAGTGATACAATCTTCCACATGTGAAAGTCTTTTGGGCTTTAAAATTGACCCTTCCCTCACATGGACAAACCAAATTTATGTGATCTGCTCAAAATATCATCTAGACTATATCTACTATTAAAGATTACAAAATTTCTAAATCTAGACTGCAGAACATTATTCTATAATGGTTATATCTTGCAACTAATTGATTATTGTTGTATAGTGTGGAGTAGTTGTAGCAGTGAGGGTTTAAAAAGGATATTAAAATTACAAAAGAGGGCTGCTAGATTAATACTAGAAACAGACCCATTCGCTCCTTCTGCACCCTTATTCAAACATTTAAACTGGATGACAGTTGAACAGAGAATAAAATATCATAAGTTTTTTTTGTAATTATTTTATTTTTGATGATGAAACATGTGAAATTACATACTACAGTATTCGATACACATTTTTAAAATAAAGTAATACTTGATAAATCAATTAAGTCATATGGATATAATAAGATATAGACATAAATATTACAAAAAGATTTTGTTAATTAATCAAATAAATTAAATAACAGCTGCTTCTAACAAATGCCATTTCTGATCCATTTTTACTTTTTGTACAGGGGTTAAGAAACATACAGAGTATTTTTCTATATTAATCCAATATTTTAAATATTCTACCCCACCACATTTTGTGGGGGATATGTTCTTACATCTACATTTGTATATATAATATTTGAAATACAACAAAATATTGTTAACTATTTTACTGTTGACAAAATCCTCAGACACACCTAAAATGACTTCTTTTGCACTGAAAGGCAGGAGAATGCCATAATTTTTAATCCAATCTATAACAGATAGCCAGAAGTTTTGTGATACATTACATTCCCAAAAAATGTGAAAAATATTTTCTTTAATTTCTGAACAAAAAGTACAAAGTTCAGTTTCTTTTAATTTACATTTCAATAAAAATGAATTACATGGTAGAATCCTATGAACAATCTTAAATTGGAAGTTTTGCAAAAAAGAGTTTCTGGTTATGATGAAGGGCCTGGAATAAATAGCATTCCAATCCTCAATCTGCATATTTAAATCTCTATCCCATTTTTCACGGGAAGATAAAGATAACACTTTATTATCCTCTAAAAATAATGTATAGAAAAATTTACAAGATTTTGGTTCATTTTTAACTTTATCTATTAATTTATTTTCAATATTTTCCAGTTTTGAACTACCTTCTATTATACTTTTCCATCTCTTTGGAATCGCACTTAAAATACTATAAAATTCTACAAAATTAGTATTGATATCATACTTTTTTTTAAATTCATCATATGAGAATAATGTATTATTATCTGACATAAGATCATTAATGAAGAATATACTATTTTCAACATATTTGAACCTCAAAATCATCTTGCCATCTATTTTGATGTTTGGATTCAGCCATATGGACTGGGTCAAAATTTCAGTATTGTTTTCAGCTTTAAGCTTATTTTTTAACTTGGAAAAATTCACCAGGATATCATGCCAAAATGGATTAACTTTTTCTGCTAAATAAAGTAAACCTTCCTGACTTAAGTGTAAAATCTTGTCCCCCCCAAATTTTTGTATATAACTAAGTAGCAAGACTTTCCAAGGAGAGTAGTTTTGGGGATCTAATAATTTATACAGCCAAGATATTTTTACACTATAGCAAAAATAATAAATATTGGGCATCTTAAGACCACCATCACAGTGTTCGGACATTATCACTGCCCTTTTCACTTTATCAGGTTTTCCTTTCCATAAAAAGTTAAAAAATATATTCTGAATCTCCCTCAAAACCCCTTCTGGGGGGTTAGGAAGGACAGTCAGAACTTGGACCAAAATGGGAAGTGCTAAAGTCTTAATAACTACAACCCTCCCAATATATGTCAGTTCTCTATAAGCCCAAGTATTGAGTAATGACTTGATACTGTTTATCTTGGCTGTAAAATTACATAGAGTTTTATCCATTTTAGCAAGTTCAAACCATATACCTAGTAGTTTAAACCTCCCAGAATGGTTCCAAACAAGATTTTTTTCTGGCAAAAGTTTTTCCATACTACCCTTTTTTGACCCAATCCATACGGCTTCGGTTTTGTCAACATTACACCTAAGTCCAGCACATTCTGAAAATTTATCAAACAAGTATAAACACTGATTTAGGGATTTTTGGTTACCATCCAGGACTACGGAAGAATCATCAGCGTATTGACTCAACAGAAATTCAGAGTCATTAATTGTTACACCTGCAACCTCAGGGTCATTTTTAATAGCTGCACTTAGTAATTCTAGCACTAAAATAAATAGGTAAGGAGACAGAGGATCCCCTTGACGGACCCCCCTTTTTAATGAAAAAAATTCTGAAATATAACCATTATTCAACACAGCACTAGAAGCATCACAGTAGCAAGCCTTAATCCAATTTATAAATGTATGGTCAAATCCATAAAACTGCAAAGCCTCATATATGAAAGACCATTCGACTGTGTCGAAAGCTTTTTCAAAATCGACTAAAAGTAAAAGTCCAGGAATGTCGTCTTCTTCCATCTTTTCCATTAGATCATAAATAAATCTAGTACATTCACCAATATACCTACCTTTAAGAAAACCCTTTTTGTGTTTGACTAATTATATTTACCAAGACCTTTTTAAATCTATTTGCTAGACTGGCTGTAGCTATCTTATAGTCTACACACAGCAGTGTGATAGGTCGCCAGTTCTTAAGATAAAACTTTGACTTACCCTCCTTTGGTATACAGGTAATGAGTCCCTGTCTTTGAGTGATAGAGAACTTTCCATACCCTAAAGCCTCATTTAAACATCTTACTAGTGGAAATTTAATATCATTCCAGAAAAATTTATAAAACTCAACAGTGAATCCATCTATACCAGGTGATTTAGAGTTCTTCATATGTTTAAGAGAAGATAGACATTCCTGTACTGATAAAGGTCCTTCACATGGTTTCACCTCTTCCTCAATAGGTTTTGTAATAAAAGGATTGTCATGCTGAAGAAATGTGCTCCTGTGAGTCTCAAGTAACAATGGGTTAGAACTAGTATACAATTTTTTATAAAATTGTTTTTGTTCATTTCTAATAATACATGGATCCGTTATCTCAGATTCGTCCTCCAGAATAAGTTTGGGAATAATTTTTTCTGTATAATGTTTTTTTTCCAAATTACAAAAATAGTTACTTCCCTTTCCCCCCTCTACTTGCCATCTTGCCTTTGCTCTTGTAATTATCCCTTTAACATTTTTTTCTCTTATTACTTTTAATTCTAGTTTCAACCCTTCCCTTTCTTGTTGTACTGATGGCAAGTTATATAAAATATCATAAGTTAGTGATGACATTTAAGTGCATTAAAAATGATGCCCCATCATATGTTACTAACAAGTTTCATTATGTTTCAGACAGAAATCCACACCCCTTGAGAAATGCTGTTCAAGGAAACCTCATACTCCCTAAACCAAAAACAGAATTGTTCAAAAAATCTTTTATGTATTCTGGACCATTCTTGTGGAATAATTTGCCAATACCGTTAAGAAATAGTACAAATGTTCATTCTTTCAAATACAAAAATAACAGATCATTTATTGAATAATTCAATAATATTAAAAACTGATCATGTCATTATGTTTATTTTTTTTCATCACATTTTATCAAGTTGTATTAAACATTATTATCATACTTGACTTTTTATACTAATGTATGCAATGTATATTTTTGCATTTTGTTTGATTTCTCATGATGAGGCCTCAGGGAAGATTAGTTAAATAGGTAACTGTGTAACCCTCTTAAAATAAAGTATTGTTGTTGTTGTTGTTATTATTTGGTATGTGCGTACCTTGCAAGGTCCTCATGTCCGTCAGACAGTTTTCACTTGACCTCGACCTCATTTCATTGATCAGTGAACAAGGTTAAGTTTTGGTGGTCAAGTCCATATCTCAGATACTGTAAGCAGTAGGTCTATTATATTCGGTGTATGGAAAGATTGTAAGGTGTACATGTTCAACCGGCAGGTGTCATTTGACCTTGACCTCATTTTCATGGTTCAGTGGTTATAGTTAAGTTTTTGTGTTTTGGTCTGTTTTTTTTATACTGTATGCAATAGGTCAACTATATTTGGTGTATTGAATGATTTTAAGGTGTACATGTCTAGCGGGCAGGTGTCATCTGACCTTGACCTCATGTTCATGGTTCAGTGGTCAAAGTTAAGTTTTTGAGTTTTGGTCTTTTTTTCTAATACTATATGCATTAGGTCATCTATAATTGGTGTATGGAAATATTTTATGATGTATATGTCAGTCGCGCAGGTTTTATTTGACCTTGACCTCATTTTCACGGTTCATTGCTCAGTGTTAACAATTAACAATTATGGTAAACATAGATTTGTGATGCTGACTGTAAACTTTTATGTAGTGTCGATTGCAGTTCTACTACCTCATAACTCTGTTTGGACAGTTTTTGTAAAATGAGCATATCCCAGTTAATAATAAATGTTTTGTCTATGTCAGGTATAATGGCAATATATCAACACTTTACGATGTAACAGAGGGAATGCTACCGCCAAGAAATGGAAAGTTGACCATGAGTAAACTTTGTTAACTTTTTCAATTTAATAATAATAAAGGGATACATAGATTTCAACATTTATAATTAACTATTGTAATCATGTCCGTGATAAACATAACACAAAATAAATAGGATATACAAATTCTTTCGAAATGGATACTCCAACTAAAGATAAACATCATGTGAACTATATAATGCGAATTACCATAATATTACTTAAGTTTATTGTATCACAAGAAAAGAGTTTCCGAGAAATCGATTTGATACAGTACAACGTTGTAAAGAAATAAAATATAAAAGCATAGAGACAGATACTAAAACTATTGTTCAGATGGACAGAAGCATAACCGAAAAGCACAAACAATGATGATAGTTCATATTTATTACATACAAAGATTGCGAAACACATACTTCATTTTAATCTGTGGGTGATCTTAAATACCCTTGCAGTACATTTTTATGTGATTTTTTTTTAAAGAATATTGACACTTCAATGAAAAATAATTCAAATTGTGAATGGAACTTTTTTAGTTTATTGATCATTTCTCATTCTGCTAGAGAATTATTTCCTATTTAACTTTTAATTAAACTTCAATTGCATGAAAGTTTGCCGAATTTTAAATACCGTCTACCTATGACTAATCGTAATGTTAATTAAAAGATTTCTTCCGAGTATTTTCAATTTTGGAAGACAGTAAATAGCGAGATGAGTAATATAAATGAAACGGTATCAAGGAGAATTAAAATGGATTATTTTAAATGAAGAATTCATTTAAGGGTAGTTAAATGCATAACAATAATGTATTAACTATGTTTCAATTCTAATACACTGAACTGTCTACTGCTAATTTCCGAAAGATTCAAATCTACATTGATTTAAACGCCAATCTCCTTCTGTATGTTACTACATAGATCATGTATAATACTCGGTGTAAAAATATCTTGTATAATTTTGCAATTATTTCAAGACCATTTAAAATCATTGTTCGCTGGAAGTTTTAAAATTGAAATTCACGAAACAAAACATTAAAGGTTCAAGTTTAAAATTCAGCACAAAGTTCGTTTTGCAACTTCATTGTGTGTTATAAGTAATTGTTTAACCTACAGGGTCAAAATCGGAAAGTGTAAACATTTATAGGAGTGTAAATATCAAAGATTCTGTATACTTTACGATTAAACAGATAAAATATGTTACCATACTATCATATTTTATTTCTAGCTGATAAAAAACTTTTACATGTTTTGAAAACATTTCGTATCGAAGGACTATTGTTAACAAAAATGGAAGAGGATAGATATTAATTTTGAAAAGACAATGATTAATTAAACTAAAATAACTGAAATCTGTTTGACCAAACCGGACCGTAAGGGAAGAGCAATCAGTATCTTAGGTCAAATCTACCTTGAAAAGTTGGAATGATTTCACATAGTTAACGTAGCATTAATAAGTTTTTTTTTTGATTGCTCACGTGACAGTATCTTTATTTGGCTTTAGCGAGCGCTATTGATGAGTTTTGAATATTTGAATCTTGGTATCTATGATGAGTTTATGTATAAATACTAAAATACTTAAGGATCTGCATAACAAACAGGTAATAATATGTATAGCAATATCCCTTAATTATTTTGTCTGAGGTAGATGAAATAATAGTATCTATATATTTTAAACTCCTCAGTCGTAGTATTGAGAAAGTATGTGATAAATCAAAACAATACTAAATAAACTCATCATAGATACCAGGACTAAATTTTGTATATACGCCATACGCGCGTTTCGTCTACAAAAGACTCAACAATAACGCTCGAATCCAAAAAAATTAAAAAGGCCAAATAAAGTACGAAGTTGAAAAGCATTAAGGACCAAAATTCCTAAAAGTTATGCTAAATACAGCTAAGGTAATCTATGCCTGAGGTAGAAAAGCCTTAGTTTTTCAAAATTAAAAATTTTGTAAACAGTTAATTTATAAATATAACCTTATCAATGATAATTCATGTCAGCACAAAAGTGCTGACTACTGGGCTGGTGATACCCTCGGGGAAGTACATCTCCACCAGCAGTGGTCGTAAATAAGCTCATCATAGATACCAGGACTAAATTTTGTTTATACGCCAGACGCGAGTTTCGTCTACAAAAGACTCATCAGTGACGCTCGAATCCAAAAAAGTTAAAAAGGCAAAATAAAGTACTAAATCACTGAATACTGAGCTCTTGATGTGTCGAAATAACATTTTACTAGATTTATGTTATTAGAAAGATCAAAACGAAATCTTTGAAACTTGATACTGTGGTAGGGCTATCAATATTTACGTTTATATAATCACATATTTTTTATGTAGAATGGATGGAATGAATTATTCTATTAAGAATTCATTAGAAGGACATTTGAAGACTATAACTAATACAATTAAACGAGAAAACATTTTATAATTGACCTGTTAATGTAACATGAGGAGATGTTTTATTTCGTCTAGTTCATACCATCAATGATCTGTAAGGTTGTACCTATTCTACTAATTGAATCTGGGACCAAGTATAAAGATATGTAATCAAGACGGACACGAAAGCAATGAAAATATATACATTTCTCATATCAGAACTTTTAGATGGCTTCTGATTGTCACCATACTGATTACATTTTATACAATGTAATCAAATTATTACACTGTGCATAGGGAAATGTGAATAAAATGGCTTGCCTTTCTATATATCAGCTATTGTTGTATTAATTGTCTTAGAAACTATTTTCCATTTTAAGTTATGCGACTGTTCTTTCAAAGTATTAGAACAGCGAGAATACAGAACACGACATGGACATTCAATTGGGATGGTGATGTTGAACAAGGAACTGTTACACCCTGTTCAAGACGTTAGCGGATTACCATATACTTCAACCAATTAACAAATGTTAAGATGTATTCTTCCATCAAGTTCCTAAGAAAATTGGGAAATAAATAGTGTGGTTTCAAATGGAAGTTTTCGTGAAGTGTGCCCACAACCTATTTAAATAGTTGAAAATTCAGAGAAAGGAATACTATGTCTTACACAAAACTGTCTGATACTTAATCTATATGTACAAAGAAATGTAAGAGTGTCGTTCTTTAATGCATCCATTTATATTTATTTATATGTAATTTTTGTTGTTTCTTTTTAACAATTTGAAAAAACTTGAGTTCACATGGTTACTAACTCATCAAAACCGGGAAAAGGGTAACAATTTGATGGGTTTACTTTCGGTCAGGATTAATTCTGAATGCAATGCAATGTAATGTGAAATTTTCACTGTGGTACAAGACCTTATAAACTTATTCATGCCAAGTGTCTTTATTTAAATAAATTTCAGAATTCAGAACAAAATGCAATTTAATAAAGATTAATATGGGAAAAACAAAATCCTCATTTAAATGAACACTTTTAGTCCAATTATGTTCAGAAATGTATAACTAAAATACAATAAATACCAAAATGGAAGAATGAATAATTTCTATTTCAGTTTTCGAATTGTGAACTTTCCATTTCTAAGTAGAATCATTCCAGCAGCAACTGCATACGGGGTATATATCTCCCAGTTGATACGATATTCTATGTTGATAGTACCTCAGTTGTCAATACTGTTATGTCTAAAATGTTTAGTAAATATGTCGAAAAGTGGCAAGGCAATTTACAATCAGAGAAAGCTTTATCTGGTAAAGGTGGTAACAAACTTCGTACATATAATCTATTAAAGGGGGTTCGCGGATCTAAATCATTTATATAGGATTTCTCTATATTTTTCTATAAATGAACTTTATCTTATAGTTAATAGAAAAATAAAATAAAAAAGTGGGGTCACCGTTCATTTGCGCTCACAATCTGCCTTCAAAAGAAGCATACATTTTTGTAAAGGTGTTTTTTTTCCTGTTGAAGTAATAGGAAAAATAAAGGTAATATCGAAATAAAGAAAAGAAATTTATTACAGAAATCGCTAAAGTTTTACAAAAAAATATTTAGTTTAAGTACAGCTTATATGGAAATTATATTAAAAAAGATAGGTCACCGATGAGTTGAAAAAGATATTTCAATTTTAGAGCCAAAACATGGCATTTTCCCACCAAAGGGAGATAATTTGGAACTTTTTCAATGATATATACATTTTGAAAGTCATCTGGGGCCAACACGAATTGATTGCTTTGAATGATTTTTGTACCATATGATAAAGTAACAACTACAAAAGGAAATAAATAAAATTTGTAATGAAAAACAAATGTTTGATTTTTTTCTTAAATTTTTATACCCTCGATCCTCCTTAAGAACAGTTTTGAAACGGAAACTTATTGTAAAATTCCAATGCAATTTTCACAAAGTAGTTCTTTTGCCAAATTTCGATGTTGTGTAGCACCACTAAGAATAGAAACGGGGAGATTTGAAAAATTAATTTTAAAAGATCGAGTCTGTGATAATTGTATGAATATATAGAAGATGAAGCCCATGTTATTTTATCGTGTCCTTTGTATGATGATTTTAGAACAAAAATATTTGATGAAGCAACACTTTTTAATAGTGATTTTATGTCTTTTGGTGATAAACAGAAAGTAGTGTTTTTATTTACAGATAATAATATGATTCGTAGCTGTGTCAAAGCCTGTAATCTTATTTTAAATAGACGTAGAAATGTTTTATACTGTAAATGATGTTAATGTCAATATGTTTTATAATAGATGCATTCTTTATATAATTTTTAATGTGGAACTTGATCTGTTTACCCTTCCGGAGTAACTGAGATCACCCCTAGTTTTTGGTGGGGTTCGTGTTGCTTTTTCTTTAGTTTTCTATGTTTTGTCATGTGTACTATTGTTTGTCTGTTTGTCTTTTATATTTTTAGCCATGGCGTTGTCAGTTTATTATCGATTTATGAGTTTGACTGTCCCTCTGGTATCTTTCGTCCCTTTTTTCTATACTTTCAGCGTTATCGGCCCTTATTGTAAGTCCGAGTTTATATGTGGTAACCGCGTTGGTTTATAGAAGATTTCCTTATAAAATTTCACTTTTGGTCATATCTTGCTGTTCAGGTAAACATATTTGTTCTCATGTATAGAATTTTGAATCAAATGATTTTACGAATGAGTTTTTTAAAATAAAAATATACTAGTATATGCGTTAAATAATCGGAATAATAGATAATAACATAGCTTAACAAGTATAAAGGGTGTATGTTTAATTTCCAAACGTAAGGTATATACCGATATTAAAGCAGCGAAGTCATTGTTTTCGATTTCTTTAGTAAATTTACAGATACTAGTCTTTAATTGGGCTCACAATGTAAAACCTTTTGTGAAATATATCAATATTAAATGCTTTTCTCTTGGATGCGATAAAGACCGCTACGACTTAATAGCGATAATTATTTTAATTATGTTTTTACATGACAACAAACAATGATAACACAACCCATTAAAATGAAAAATTGGCTTTCATTAGATTTATACAACTACTTTACAAATAAAATGTGAAAATATAATTAATTCTTCACAATTACAGGCAACAGTTTGCTAGATAACTTAACAGGCAATTGTAGATAATGAAAACAAAAAAATAACCCAGAAACCAGAAAGGAAATATGAAGTAAAGAATATTATGATATAAATAAACTTACAATTAATACCATTCAAGTTTAAATTTGTGTACGCCAAACACGCGTTTTGTCTGCAACAGACTCCTCAATGGATAAAAAAAGTTAAAAACGCCAAATAAATATAAAGTTTAAAACACTGAGAACCAAAAAAAGAAGAACTGTTTTGTCAGATACATTGTTATGGTTTGCCAAATTTAATGTTAGCTAGTTTTTTGTTGCACTTCAGTGTTTCTGTTGTTTCGTTGTTTTCCTCTTATAGTTGTTGTGTTTACCTCAGTTTTAATTTGCAACCCGGATTTGTTTTCTCCCAATCGATTTATGACTTTTAAACAGCGGTATACTACTGTTGCCTTTATTTAGGGGATTTTAACATTGAACAGCGATTTGTTACTGTTGTCTTTATTAAGGAGTATCTTTCAAAATAAAGGACTGGTAGCTTTCTTTCTTTGAATCTTACACTTTCATTTTAAAATCTATATCTCGACAAAACACCTGGATTATAGTTATAGTGATAGTGATGTTTGTGTTTCTAAAACATATATACGTACTGTTATGATATTGTAATTATTATATTTATTTATGTTGGCCTAATTTGTGATGTGTGGCCTGATGGTTGTTTACAAAATAATCTTGTAACTGTAGTTTAGAAATCACTGGCACAATCACAGATACTGATAGAATGATTGGAACTTCCCTTTGACTTACATAATTATTCCAGAATGATCCTAATAAAAGATGCGTTATTTAAAACTTCTACATTTTTCTGGAAACTTCCGTTGTAGCTTTCTAGGACGTTCTTTGTCTAGAGTGTTCTAGAAATTTCCGTGACAACTATATATATACAGACACTTAGACATCGATAGACATTAGTATTCACAGCATTTGGATTGACACTTTTATTCTACAAACAACATCATACTAAATTGTGACCTTAGTAGTGGAAGTAATATTCTGATTGGATTCCGAGAAATGTTCTGGATACAGATACAGCTAAAGATTGGACTCATTTTTTGACAGTTAAGATGACAGTTCTTGTAAACATTTGTATAATAAATCTTGTTAAATTTTATAATTGATTTGTGTCTTTTGTTGGCTACAATTTAAAGGTGATTTCTGACCGTAACAGTAGATCCAATGGATGTTTTTCATTGCTGTTATAAGCGTGCTACTAATATAAACGATAGACATTTTTTAACAGTTTATATGTTTATGTTATTTTTTTTCCATACCCTACATATAAACAATTGTGTTTTTTAAGAGGGGTGGGGAAATTGTCTTCCTATGAACATATCTTGTGGTGCAATTTTATTTCTTTCTGTATTCTATGAAATCCGTTAAGCCAAACTCCCAAAAATTCAAAATAAAGGATGGATATTTTCCAGTTAGTTTTATAAGAGCCAAAACTGTGTGGTTTTTTTTTCTCGGAAAACATGGTGTTTTAAAGACATCCTTAGTTGCATCCGTTGGAGTTTCGATATTTGTGTTGCATTTACAGGGTTTACATCTTACAACTCAACCAGTCGTGTCTATCTTAGCTAACTTCATGTAGTACCACGTATATTTATACATTTATTCGTCCAATTGTCCGTTATTAAATTTTGAAATTATTACTAAGATTTCAACTCCCTCAGGCAAAGTTGACTTTAGATAAATTTGGCTATTTATTTTAGGTATTTTTTGACATATTGCTCCTTAACGATTTCGGTACTAATACATACTCGAATTTGAAATGTTTGGCTTGAGGGTTACTGATGAAGGTAAATCCAGAAAAAGCGCTTCGGACGCATGAGATTATTAAACGTGTTGTTTTCAATTTTTTTTTATCAAGTTAGATGATATCCTGTTTGTAGCTGGACTACGACGATATTTTATTGTGAGCTAAAATCTGACAACATATAATCTAGATAAGCAATGGTGATGGTGTAACGCACGAAACGCTGGTTAAATTATGTGTATCACGTTAGACTATAGCTGGGCCATTGTTATTGGGAGATGGTGTGTTCAGTTATATTGTCCAATATCTAAGTATTTCTTGTTATCATCCTTTTGCATTAAGAAGAACTACTGTGCAATGTATAAGTTCTTAACAATAAATCTTGATTTTAGTTCATATTTTGTCTTCAGTTTGGGCTATATAAGTTAATTTTGATAATTTCAGAGCAGCTATCTGGAACTCTATAAATAAGACCTATCGGTAGTTTACGGATGTTCAAAGCGCATTACTGCATTTTGAATATCCTCGATAAACATAAACAAATCCCTCGGGAAACTTATGGACTCTAAATGGCGCAAGATAAAATGCTTCAAGAGGATAAGAATGCATGAATCACCCGCAAAATGAAACCAAACTCGATCAAACTCAATATCATGATATAAATTAGGAATATAATTAGCAGGTTAAACATCAATTGATTTAAATTTATTAGAGCCAAGAGATCAATTGAGATTTTATCTAAATTTTAGAATTAAGGTGTAGGTCTTAACTATAAAATGATGATACACATATTATTGTTATTAAGAACTAAAATACAAAGTGTATTTAGTTAATCATTGAATGAAAAAGGATCAGTACTTACACCTAATGACCTAACAATACAAAACTTGGACAAACTATATGCAGTATATATGATACATGTTACATTTTGAATATAAGAAGTTGTTGTTTGAGTGCCAATGAGACAACTCGCCATCCAAGTCACAATTTGTTAGAGAAATCATTGTACGGTCATCAACACGGAGCATTGGCTTAAACCGAACAGCAAGTTATTAAAGACTAAAAAATGTAGGTATACGTTATTAGTTTGTTTATTCGACTCATTTTTTAATACCTTTTAAAGCAATGAGGTATGATACATGTTAAAAGTATGGGTTGTGCTGTACGTGCCAATTGTTTTCATATATTTTTAAAATCACAAATCTGAAATAACGTGTGCTGTTCCGTAAACACTGGTGGTAAGCGGATGGTCGTAACTAAAAGTTACGACCATCCGGAGATGGGAGACAACTCTAGGGATAAGTTTTTCTTTTCCGATTTTCGTGCACTAAAAGGTTCATTTGAACCAAACCGCTTGTCTCGTACATACTAGTCGGCAGTCCGGTGATATTAAAACCATATTTGATGCCTTAAAACATTCCAATTTTCGTAAAATAGTCATTCAAAAATTCAAGCATGATGGTCGTAACTACAAAAACAAAAATATTGAGGATGGTCGTAACGTAAATTTGTGATGGTCGTAACTAAGATAAATAAGACCGAATAAGGCAAGTCAAGAGTTTTAAACGTTTCTTTTACTATATGAATACTAGTATTTTATATGATGTATTTCTGAAGAATTTTTTTCTTTTTTTTACATACAATGCAAAATAAAGCAATTTCAATGCGTGTAACACTTATCAAATCAAAAATTTTAAAAGTTTTCAAATATTAATTTTGGGGGAATTTTGATTAAAGTACCGAACCATTCAAGAGTTCTAAACGTGTCTTTTGTTATATGAATATATTATATCATATTATATATTTGTGAAGTTGTTTTCACCAAATAATAAAATCTAAATGGAGAGAGGGATACCTGTAAAAAAAAAAAATTGGAACGAATCGAACGAAACAATAAAAAATGAAATGAACAGTTATATATTCTGAAAATATTATGTATAAAATCAACAAAGAGGCAAATAGTTGAATTAATGTAAACGGTTAAATTTATTCACAATGTAAATTTCTCAAAAGTGGAGAATTCATTTTAAAAAAAGAAACACAGCTCTGGTTATGATAATTCTTAGTTAGAAATAAAAAGCACGAAAGTTTTTTTCGTTTGGAATTCGCATCTATTGAAAATATAAACGTTGAGGATGTACCTACTAGTTGATTTTTTAAAATCTTCAATTTAAGAATGATACATTAAGTCGAAAGAGCATTAATAAGGAGTCAAAATAAGCTTAAAATATTGATAGGTTATGAAGGTCGTTATCGAGACTAGAGCATACCCGCGAATTCGCAGGTCCGTACCTGAGTTAAAGAACATACGCTTTATTTTTAGCCTGGATGCTTAGACGTCATATTGTTGTTGGTGAAATCAAGCTGATAATCAGGTGCACAGTAATGTCCAATGACGAAGTCCATGAGTAGCTTGTAGCCATTCATACCATGTAAACATATAACTTACACATGATTTTCAACCTGCATACCGGGATTTGTATGTAATAGTTGCCGCAGTACATTTAGTTTGACCTAAGTCCTTGTAACATTATCCTGGCTACAAGCTTAAGCCTGGCTACAAACTAGTATTTTATTTTACTCTTAAATTCAGTGCATGTAGCAGTGTAAAGTATATATCAACAATATTCCTGGGTTGAGTTCAAAATCGTAGCAGCTACGTAGCCGCTATCAATGTCTATGTAACAACTAGTCTATAGCTACATGCTCAAAAGTCAAAATCTACGTAGCACTACGTAGCAGCTACGATATTGAACTCAACCCTGACTCAGAAGTGCATTTGTGGATTCTATTTCCTCATGAACGATCAAAAGACGAATATTTGAAGGCCAATAGTTTATAAGACAATAACAATTTAAAGTCAAGGAGTAAAAAAGACTCAAAGACTCAAAGACTTATAAGAGCTGCAATAGATGATTTAAAGATGATTGTTCAGAATTGTGCGTATAATAATTTCATCTGCCGACATGATTGGAGATAAAAAAAAAAAGTCGTAAATAAAAAAAACACTAAAAACAAATATAAGGGAGTAGACGTGCATTTAATAATTTCATGCCTTAACGTACAGAAAAAAAAATTAATTCTCAACCCTAACATACTGTTTGGCTTAATGCGAGTTGATTAGTTTTCACTGTTGCTCCTATAAAATGATGAGCGTTTGAAATCCATCAGAAATGTGTATGTTTAATAATTCTCTCGCTTAATTTCTGCATATCATTACCAGAGTAACAAATAAGATTGTTTGTAGCAAATCATATATTACATCTGAGTCTATTACCTTTACAATTAAAATACATTAATAAAAGTTTGTCTAAATACTCGAGTTACGGTCATCTTTCAAAGTTACGACCATCTTGTGTCGGTTACGACCATCATCCAAAATGTTATAGTTGAAGTTACGACCATCACACATTTAAAGTTACGACCATCATGCTTGAATTTTTGAATGACTATTTTACGAAAATTGGAATGTTTTAAGGCATCAAATTTGGTTTTAATATCACCGGACTGCCGACTAGTATGTACGAGACAAGCGGTTTGGTTCAAATGAACCTTTTAGTGCACGAAAATCGGAAAAGAAAAACTTATACCTAGAGTTGTCTCCCATCTTCGGATGGTCGTAACTTTTAGTTACGACCATCCGCTTACCACCAGTGGTAAAGAGAAATGAATACTCTCTTGATATTATAGATATTAACAGTTCTGTAGTTTTTGTAAGGATTAAAAGGCACATAGCTAAACAATTTGAGGAAATAACTTAGATGAAGGATTCTAATTGTTCGTTGTCACGATTCAGACTTAAGCATTGAACTATTTACTGTAAATAACAACATGGGTATGTGATTTAACTTGCTGCGAATGAGGTTATACTTAATTGATAAAGTTCAGTGATTAACTAATGAATATTCTGTTTTGATTTGAAATATGATGTGATGGTTACTTTTGACCTTGATATTGTTTTTTTTTAAATAAAATCACAAAAATACTGAACTCCGAGGCAACTTCAAAACGGAAAGTCCCTAATCAATTGGCAAAATCAAAAGCTCAAACACATC
Organism: Mytilus edulis; assembly: GCF_963676685.1. Lineage (NCBI taxonomy): Eukaryota > Metazoa > Mollusca > Bivalvia > Mytilida > Mytilidae > Mytilus > Mytilus edulis. The sequence continues at coordinate 98,052,141 of NC_092346.1, forward strand.
AAACGAATGGATTACAACTGTCATATTCCTGACTTGGTATTGGCATTTCTTACGAAAAAATTATTGATTAGACCTAGTTTTATAGCTAACAAAACCTCTCACTTGTATGGCAATCTCATAAAATTCCAATATATTGAAAAAAACGTGTGAATTAAACAAACAGACATAATAGGTAAAAATGTCAAAAAAAGGGTACAGCATTGATAGAAAATAAACTGACAACGCCATGGCTAAATATAAAAAGACAAACAGACAGATAGTAGTACAAAAGACACAACATAGAAAACTAAAGATTAAGCAACACGAACCCCACCAAAAACTGGGGTGATCTCAGGTGCTCCGGAAGGGTAAACAGATCCTGCTCCACATGTGGCATCTTTCGTGTTGCTTATGTTATTACAAATCCAGTAAATAGTCTAATTCGGTAGGTCACATTCGTGAAAAGGGAATGGTATTGTAGTAACGACATAAGGAGCATATCCGATGTCATCTGTGAAACGGTTATTTCATAACGGTCAACCAACTCATAATGGCGTCCGTAACATTTACGAAGGAATGATTTCAACTTCACCATTTGGAACTCTTGGTTTAATAGCTTCATTGTGAGTAGCAATCCTCTATTAAGGAAATTATCATAGGAAATACAAGCCCGGGAATATCGTATCAATTGGCAGATATATACTCCGTATCCAGGAGCTTCTGGAATGTTGAAACATTGAAATGGAAAGTTCACAATTGGGAAGCTGAAATCATCTCTCTTGTCGTAAAGTTTTGTTTTCAACCGACCCTCATTGTCAATTTCTAGATGTAAGTCAAGATATGAGGAAGAGTTAGCTGTATCTGTAGTATCCTTTATCTCTAGTTCGATGGGATAGAATCGTTCAACGTTGTCACCTAATTGTGTATTATTTAGTGAGATAACATCATCTATATAGCGGAAAGTAAAGGTAATGGATATTGCTAACTTCTTATATTTCTTTCTAAAAAGTTCTGGTATAAAGTCAGCCTCATAATAATAAAGAAACTAGTCGGCAAGAAGAGGGACACAGTTGGTTCCCATTGGAGTTCCAACAGTCTGTTGAAAAACACGTCCTCCAAACGTAACAAATATGTTGTCAATCAAGAAATCAAGCATCTTGATAATGTCAGTTCCAGCTATTTTTTTGTTTGAATCAGAGTGATTCTTTACAAAGTAGGATTTATCCCTCCCTAAGACAAGATACTTGTATCTACGTTTATAAATCGATACCAAACCGGATGAGTTTTCAATTTGTTTTGACTTAAAATAACTATTGTCATCGGTTACGTCTAAGATCTTATGTGCATCATATTATATCGATAATTTGAAATTCTTCCCTTCAACATTTGGTAATACATTCGGCCAAAACTTATTTGAGTATTGCTCTCAAGGTTTATATAATTACTGTATACATTTTATTATTTCAAGTAACTGCGAAAATTTTATTTACGATTTGAAAAATAGATAGCAGAAGATGTTTGCTTGTAGTTCAATTTTCATTAATGTTATCGTTGTTTTTCAAAAAGACTCGCATAAGTTTTTTTCTTCTGAAATTGATCTTGATTAGTTTTTGAAAAACAAGTACAAATATAAAGAGATGCAATACTATGATTGCAATTGAGACAATTATTTTCCCGAGATCAGAGAACGTGGATTGTAATAACTACAGGTCATTATAAAGCATTCAACAATTAGCAAAATCCATACCGTAAAATTAGCTATAATTGTTTCGGGAAAAGACTTGTAAAGCAATTAAAACGAAAAACCTATCAACAAAAACAAATATTGTTACCAAAAACCAAGCGGTATGGTCATTGTAGAAGGTCGTACAGTGACCTATAGTTTTTAATTTCTGTGTCATTTTGGTCTTGTGAAGAGTTGTCTCATTGATAATCATACCACATCTTCTTTTTTTTTCTACAACATAAGAACAAACTGTTTTAGTCAATGCAGAATGTATAATATTTTTTGTTATTAATTATTTTTTTTTTTGTTTTTATTTTTAACTAGCTTTCAGTACACTGCGAGTACTTGCACGTCAAACTTTGGTGTAATTTGATCTGTTGACGTTATTTGTATTGTATTTTTGTTATTCAATCATAACTTATTTTGTGTTTTATCTCGTCTCACTATTTTTAATATATACCAACATTTAGTAGGACGATAAGTTTTCACTTCTGTTTTGTACAATAAAAAAAATATTTCAGAACTCCTAACAAAACAAATTGTTCTATTCAGATTTGCATGTGCACTTTGATTTATTTAACGCGATTTGTCCAAGGTTAGACTTGCCTCTTTGATATTGTTTTATATCTGTTTTTTTTTAATTAATATTATATCCATATTTTGTCATATATCTAATTTACTCGTTGAGTTTATGTCAACTTGTTTTTTACTATATGTCTGTTTGCTCGAATTAAGCCGTTTCAATTTTATAGTATGTCTTTTAATGTTGTAATGTTACACGACTTCAGGTGAGGGTGAAGGTTGCCGCCTGTTTTAACTTTTTACTCGCAGCATCTTTATGTAGAAGCATATTCAGTGGTTGATGTTTGATGATGTGATTCATTAGTGTTTTTTGTCTCTCTTTTTTATACATAGAGTAGACCGGTGTTTTTTCGGTTTGAATTATTTTACACTTTTGTCTTTTTAGAGCCCTTTATAGATTGATGTTCTACCTGAGGCACGGCTCTTTGGTAAAGGCCGTACTTTAAGCTATAATTGTTCACTTATTAACAATGTGATATGGATGTAGAATTATTTCAACAACACTCATAAAACATCTTTACATTTTATCTTATGTAAAACAAGGATAAGAACTTCACTCACGACATTGTCACAAAGAGCCAAAAATCAAACAATATGAAAAAATGTAAAAACTGGAGAAAAGACGAATAACACAAGGTACCGGTCTAAAATTACTCAAATTTATTGACAAATCGTTCAAAGACATTAAAGCAAATTACTAACAAAAATATAAACCATGTGTATGCCAGACCCTCGTCTGTCGTTTTATTTTTTAACTGTTAACGAAAACTAGATACACACATTGAGATTGAAACATTGGTGCAGCATATGTATGATAATACCTGCTCAATGTGTTAAAATAAATAGAACTGCATTTAATAAATTGAAATGGCGATATATATGATGTATTTGATATTACTATTAGTCGTATAGATCAATTACTATTGTGTATTTTTAACTGTTAGGAATAGATTCAAGAATTGAATTGCATTATTGAATTCCAGCAATCTATCAAATACTTTTGAAATGATTGGATGCTTGAGATTAATTTTTGAAGATGAAATGCAAAGGAATGTCTTCATGACATAATAGTGCTTTTGTACTCTGTCAATTAAATGCTTTTAATAGGACATGTTAACAAGTATATCTGAAGGTAAATGACTACAGAAAATCGTCCATGATAATCATTAGGTACATGTATGAACGGGACTGTATGGTTGTTGTTTTTTTGTTCGGACGGTTGCGCTTGTTTTAATAAAAAAAAAATGTTGAATGTTGTTGGCTATTTTTTGCAAACTTTTGACTATAAAAGCCCATGATCAAAGTTCTAGTTACGAAAACTTTCTACATGTGCAGAATTGAAATAATAGAATATCATATATGTATCAAAATATTTCCTTGGAATAGTTAAGTTCCCACAGCTAGCAAACAATTAAAACTGTCGGAAAACTGCGACCAAACATTACATTGAACGTGTTTGAAGTTTGAAAATCAATTCCATGCATCTACCTAGCTTGCTGTTATTATTGACTTTTGTGTTAAAGAAACAAAGGGAAAAAAGCAACAATACAAAGCGTGCGGACTATTTAAAATACAGATTTTAAATTTGCTTTCAATAAATGAAGTAAAAAGTATTGTTAATATAAAAAGAAACCAATTTTTAATTGAAGGTTTACCTATAAAATTAGAATCACTATCAAATAAACTTTTATATAAGTCTCTGATAAATAAAAAATTTGAACCAGCTATTGGACCTAAAAAATGGCTGCGTATATTTAATATAGATGATGTGTTATATCAAAACAATTTAAATAAATTTTCATTCATATATTTAAAAGAAAATAAACTTAAAATTTTTAGATGGAAATTACTACAACATATTCTACCTACAAAGAAACTTTTATGCAGGTGGAAAATTGTAAACAATAGTTCTTGTAATTTTTGTACACAAGAAGAGGATTATGATCACTTCTTTATGCTGTGTCCGTATTTAAAACATTTTTGGAATAAAATAGATGATGTTTTAAAGAACAGTAAAATAATGTTTAAGATAAAACTAAGACACTTGATATTTGGATATAATACTTCTGACGAAGAATATTTTGACTTTAACTATTTTTTAACAATTGTTGGTTTTTCAATTTACAAATGCTATTACATATCTGATCAAAAGACAAAAAATGTCAATGTTTTCTCAATTTTTCTCAATGAGTTCAATAGAAGAGTCTACATATAAAAAGTAATTTCTTAGCAACTATTAGAAAACATATGAATAGTCATACTAAGTGTATTATAAAATATATATTTGCTATACAAATGTAATATGTATTTTACAACTTTTCACTACTCTGAGTGATTAGTGGATTGTAACAGGGAACATCAGGAGGAGCTTGGACTCTTGAAGGATATTGTAACAAGCCAATATTTGAAATAAATATTTAATTATGTTGTTAAAAAAAAAAAAAGAAATGAAGTAAGTCAAAGAAGTGTGATTGCAAAGGCGATTAATTGAGAAGTGAAACAGGGACATTCAAACTCATACGTTGACAATAAACTGACTTCGCCATGGCATAAAAAGAAAAAGACAAACAAACAACGGTATACAAAAAAGAATAAAGGATGTTAATCTTATAAATGAAAAGAACAATATTATGACGTTGCTACAAACAAATTAATATTATCATTTGTTAAACAGAATCCGATTTTAATTGGCTTGTTTTTTGTGAAACAGATACAAAAAACTTCCGGCATACAAAATGAGATTTAATTGCAAACAATAACATCCTCAATACATCAGCTGTTATCGATCTTAAAACAGAATAATTAAACCTCTCAATAGTGAAAACTGCAAAAAACATAAATTTAGTACTGACTTGTAACTTTTTATTACACCATCCCTTAAAACAAATGTAAATTTTTGCTTAATAGTACATTCACAAATGTCTTGCATTCTCTAAAAAGCATCAAGCATATGAAAATAGTAGAATTCACAATTTATGGAGTGTAAACAATTCCTTCGACGTTTTAGATAAAATACGTGTCTTATTATTCTGTTCACATTTTTGACTTTTCAACTCTTTTTACTACACTTCCACACAACATTATGAAACAAAAGTTTTTCTATTTAAGGAAATTGATGATTGGTAAATATGAATGCAAATATATTTGCTGTAACTCATTTATAGTAGACTTGCTCGTATAATACTGTCATGCATCACAGTGTATGGCCGAAGTCGGCAAAGGCTCGTCTAAATTGCTTTTAATTGATGACTTCAATAACATTCATCGAAAGTTATCAAACCAAGTTTTACCTTTTTCTCGGTTATGAAGCTTTAGTAACATTGTGACTTCAAGTTTCTGAAATGTTATATAGAAACCACAAAATAAAAGAATGGTGTACTGAAAAACCAAAGATTTCTAAAAAAAAATAGTTCTGCAAAGATATGCATAGTAAACTTCTTTCAGAAGTCAAATTAAAGAAAAATACTTGAATAAAGTGTGATTGGGTGCATTAAAGAACGACACTCCTTCTTGTTTTTGGTACATATAAATTAAGCATCAGGCAGTTTTGTGTAAGATATAGTTTTCCATCCTCTTAAAAATTAATTTGATATATTTTGGTGCATTTTCAACTGTTCAAAAAGGTTATTGACGCGAAAGATTCTATTTGACACCACTCTATTTCTTTCCCACTTATCTAAGGAACTTGGAGAAGGCATATATTCTAACTTTTTTTCTTGTTGTATCCTCGTGGTTTTAAAACTTTGGAAGCACAGTCATATAACTTAAAATTGGAAATAGTTTCTAAGTCAATTATAACGTGACTCTGTACTTTAAAAGAGCCCGTCATTATGTTATTGTTCTATTATATGTCATGATGTTATAGTTCTATTATAAATTAGAGAATGCGTTGAAAGACAAACGACAAAATTGTTTTAAACTCGTAGTGGTATTAACCATTTGTGTGGACTCTTAGAAATTCTAAAGACAACTTTAAATCTCGGTCTGTTTCTAAAATTAATTCTAACATACTTTTGATTTTTAACCCTGTATGCCAACATTTCTCAGGTGAAATTATAAAATTGCTTTGTATAAACATTGAACGACAAAATTTCTTCCCATGTGACGAATAAATTTTCTGACGTCAGACACACGAAGCAATGAATGTGTTTTTAATTTGATAGATGCTTTTGTGCTTTTTTGTAAAACTGTTTCTTTTAAAATTGTAAGACAGTGTACCCATAGTTTGACTAGTTTATTTATTATGTCTGTTTTGATCACGCATCGTTGTAAATATAACGGAATTTGATGAGACTGTCGTACAAGTGAAAGGTTTAACGCTATAAAACCAGGTTCAATCCACCATTTTCTGCATTTGAAAATGCCTGTACTAAGTCAGGAATATGACAGTTGTTTTCCATTCGTTTTTTAAGTGTTTTTTCATTTAATTTTGCCATGTGATTATGGACTTTCCGATTGAATTTTCATCGGAGTTCAGTATTTTTGTGATTTAACTTATTTTACAAGAAAAAAAAGCTGATTTTGGGAAAGGCAATTTATTTTATTTACATTTCACTATGAACAGTTTTATAATATAAATACATTGTATTGAGTGTAATCAGTAAGGTGACAGCCAGAAGCCATCTAAAAGTTATGATATGACTAATGCATATCTTTTCATTACTTTCGTGTCCGTCTTGATCATATGTCTTTATACTTGGCCCCAGAATCAATTAGTAGAAGAGTACAATGATAAAGATCATTGATGGTATAAATAGAGCGAAATGAAACATCTTCTAATGTAATATTGATAGGTCAATTACAAAATGTCAGTTTTGTTTTTAAATTGTTTAAAATGTAGTTTTCGAATGTCCATTTTATAAACGCCTAATAAAATAATAATTTCAACCCATTCTCAATAAAAAAACAATTGTCATATATTGTCCTGCTGATATCAATTATGTGAATAAATCAAATTTGAACAGCAATAATTGTCTTTCCCTATATTTCAATATTTCAGTTTTTAACGGGAAACTTTACACAAAATTAACAACAAAATGGACGATTTTTTTGTTCTGTATTGCTAATTTTCTCTTTTAGGCCACCGTCCTTCGGTGTTTATATATAACAACTCGTTTGCTATGCCCGTTTTGGATTTCAATAAACGTATTCTTTGTATTACTGGTAAATGATTAAATCAGGGATTTCGTAACCACACATTAATTGAAGCCTTTACCAAATTATTGCAGACTTTTTTCAAAAGTTTGGTTTTACCTTTAAACACCATTTTTCAACGGGATTGCACATCCTAAATGTTGTTTACATAGCCCAGAAATTTAGATTCGAACCAGATACAATTTATGATCCTTTAAATAGTCTTATTATTATAGATTACTTTTTCAACTATAATTAAATCTTTGAATATTGTTTTCATTGGTATACGTATTGATTTTGTTATCAGTTCATTAAAATTTAACTAAATATTAATCTTATATATATATACACATTTATGACTCTACAATCTGTCCATACCTGCGTCTTCGCATTGCACAAGGTCATGTTTTTCTCTGACTATTAAAGATACTAAATCCATTGAATGTTGAATGTATAAAAAAGAAGATGTGGTATGATTGCCAATGAGACAACTATCCACAAAAGACCAAAATGACACAGACATTAACAACTATAGGTCACCGTACGGCCTTCATTAATGAGCAAAGCCCATACCGCATAGTCAGCTATAATAGGCCCCGATAAGACAATGTAAAACAATTCAAATGAGAAAACTAACGGCCTTATTTACGTAAAAAAATGAACGAAAAACAAATATGTAACACATAAACAAACGACAACCACTGAATTACAGGCTCCTGACTTTGGACAGGCACATACATAAATAATGTGGCGGGGTTAAACATGTTAGCGGGATCCCAACCCTCCTCCTAACCTGGGACAGTGGTATAACAGTACAACATAAGAATGAACTATAAAAATCAGTTGAAAAAGGCTTAACTCATCAGACGGACAAAAAATACAAGTGGACGTGGCCGGGTACTTATACATCCCGACACAAAAAGACGCAATGAACAGATCTGATAGTACTCGCAGATATCTGACAGCTAGTTCAAAGCCACTAACAACTAATAATAAAAAAAAAAATCAAAAAAAATCAAAAAAAAATCATGCATCTATAAAGACTAAACTTTCAATCCGTACACATCCAACATCCAATGGATTTAGTGCAAAGACGTCATAAACAGCCAGAGAAAAACATGACCTTGTGCAATGCCAAGTTACAGGTATCGACAGATTGTAGATCCATGAGTATGTATATGTATATAACATACTAATAATATTTAGTTAGCTTTTAATTTACTGATAACAAAATCAATATTTATACCAATAAAAACAATATTCAATGATCTTATTACAGTGTTGAATAGGTAACCTTTTAGAAGAAGTTTATTTAAAGGAGCAACAAGTTTACATGGATCATTTCTAAATTTCCGGGCACGGTTAACAACATTTCCGTAAAAATGAGGATGTGCTATCCCGTTTGAAATAAGTTTTCTACAGGTACAACCAAACTTTGAAACGAAATCTTTATATCTATGGAACAATTTAGTAAAGGTTTTAAGTAATTTATGGTAACGATATCCCTGGTTTAATAATTAACCAGTATTACATAGGTTGCGTTTTTTAAAATAAAAAACGTCACAACAGACATGGGCATAGCGCACAAGTTGTGAAATATAAACACCGTAAGATGGTGCCAAAGGAACATCACCATCTAAAAATGGAAAATTAACAAAAGGGAACGAAAAAGTCGTCTCTTTTGTCGTAAATTTTAGTGTGGAGTTTCCCGTTTAAAACCGAAATATCTAAATCCAGGAAAGGACAGTTATTACGAATAAATTTGATTTATTTAAAGTAAGTTCCTTGGGGTTAATTTCTGCAGTATATTGAGAAAATTCTTGATTATTCAACGAAAAAATATTATCAAGATAACGGTAAGTGATTTTGAATTTATCAATTAAATGCAATTTCGACGGGTCTTTACTGAGTTTAGTCATAAACTGTGATTCGTTACAGTACAAAAACAAGTCTGCTATTAAAGGAACAATTAGTGGATTGCCTGATATTTAGTTTTAGATGCACAAATAAAGGCAACAGTAGTATACCGATGTTCAAAACTCATAAATCGATAGAAAACAACCAAATCCGGGTCACGAACCAAAACCGAGGGAAACGCATTAGATATAAGAGGAGAATGACGACACAGCATTAAAATGTAACACACAGAAACGAACTAAGCATTAGATAAAATCCGATGAGAATAACAAATATGACATCAAAACTAAATACATGAATTTGGGATAGAAAAGAACCGTGACACTACTTATAATAATGTGAATTCACACTCAAATATAAGAGGAAACAAACGACACTAAAGAAACACAACGTTAGAATGTAACACACACATTAACGAGCTGTAATATAACAACGACCATATTCCTGACTTGGTACAGGACATTTTTTAAAAGAAAAAAAATAAAATTGTTATTGGTTTTAAACTAGCTGTCAGTACTCCCAGATATGTACTTAGTGTGTTTTGTTGTGGGGATGTATAAGTACCCTGCCACGTCCACCATGTGATTTTAGATGTATTGCTGCATCGATCTGACCATTTCAACAGATTTTTCATAGTGTTCTTATATGGTACTAGTTAACCATTGTTTCATGCCAGGGAGGGTCGGTGCGCATCCATACTAGTTTTCCCCGCAACATGATGTATATGTCTAACACGAGTAAGGAGCCAATAATTCAGTGGTTGTTGTTTGTTGATGTATATTATTTTCCTTCATTATTTTTTACATAAATCAGGCCGTTGTATAAATGTTTTACATTTGTCCTTTCGGGGCCTTTTATTAGCTAACTATGCGGTATGGGTTTTACTCATTGTTGTTATTTTCTGCTTCATTTGTCATCTTTGGGAGAGTTATCTCATTGGCAATCATACCACATCTTCTTATTTTTATATATCAACCTAACCTTTATAGAGAATTGCCGTAACAACTTGATACACGATGTGTGCGTTCCAAAACAATTATATATCTTGTATAAGTGGTGCTAGAGTTTATATATAACAAATCTGCATGAGTAGCAAAAATGGATTGCATAAACAGAAGTCAAGTTTTTACAAGAACCCATTACTAGCGAGGTAATCTGTTTGCATTTTGTATCCTGATTTCTTAGATACTGGATTTCTTCTTACAACGAAATCATTGAGCCAACGGTTCCCAGTGGTAACATTTAACTCATCCATTCTAAAGTTTGATCTAAAAATGATGAAAGTAACTGTAGATAACAATACGGCCTTCAACAATAAGGCAAACCCAAACCCAACACTAATATGAAGCACAAACATGCCTTGGTTGACCGTTATGGAATAGCTGTGTATCATATCTCCATAGATATATTGTATACGTATCCACCGTCTCGGCCTCCTTTATGCGATTATGAAAGCAATGAATTAGGTTTAACAGAAGCAACACGATAAACGCCAAATGTTTTGCAGGATAATCTAACCCGGGAGCACATGACCTAACTGGCTGACTATGCGGTATGGATTTGGTTCATTGTAGACGGCCGTATGTTGACCTATAGTTGTTAAAGTCTGTGTCATTTGGTCTATTGTGAAAAGTTGATACCACTTGTTCTTGTTTATCAGACTGTAGGTGGGGTTAGTATTATGCAGTTTTGTGGACTTGTTGGTTTTGTCGTCGCTGGGTTTTTTTGTTATTATTTTGTCGATCTTTTGTTTAATATGAGTCTGTATTCTCTTATTTTATCTCCCGCGCTTTTTTTTAGGGATGAACCCTTGACTGACCTTCATCAGAAACAACTGAAGAAAAATCATGCTGTACTACAGAACTAAGGTTATAATGTTCATTTATCCAGAATTCCCTATTATCGGATTATTGTACGAAAGACAACTCTGATTCATCTTACTAATTTTTGTTAAGGATTATGATGATACATTACAATGTTTGTGTGTGTTTTGCTGATAAGACAATTGAATTACCTTAATCTTGTTAAACATTATTAGACAGGCACATTGAACATGCCAAAGAGGATTAAAAAGACTTTCATAATTGTTTGATAATAGATATGATGTAACGCAAAGGCAACTATCTGCGTGACTGTTATTTCCTTTTAAGTATCAGTGTCAGTTACAAAAAGACAGATTAAGAAATCCTCTTACTAGAGGTCAATTAAGATGAGAAATCCATTAATACTTTAGTGTCTCTCGATATAATATCAATATATGACATAATTGCGTTTAGTAAAATCAATGTTGTTTGGACTCTTTATGAGACAAAAATTAGGAAAATATAATTGAGTTTGGTTGCAATTTTTGTCCTTTCTTTGGATGCTTTTTTCATAATATCGTTAAATACAGTATTGCTAGATTATCCACCTTACAATTAACCGAGAAATCTACACAACATACTTGGTATTTATAAATTAATTACAGTTTATATTCATCATAACATTGAGAATGAAAATGGTGAATTTGTTTTTGTTCAATCGATTTGTGACTTTTGAACACCGGTACTACTATTGGCTGAATGCAAAATCATACATGAAAAAGATTTCAAAGATTTCAAGTTTGTCATGAATTTCTTCCAATTTTTTTTTTTACAACAAATAAATATTCTTTTTTCTTCAAATTGCTTGTTACAACTTTACTTCATTGTCCAAATTTCAATAAAGTATCCCTCTGAAATACTTTCTGATTATCCATGAAAATACACAGAATATAATAAAATATTAACATTATTTGTTTTCCATCAATTATATCAATCTTTTTAACTTTATGAAAAAAATTTGTGAGATACTGTTTTGTTCTCATTTATGAACCTTCGTAGCTCCTTTTTAAACATAACATACACATCTAAAAATTATAGTTTTTGCTCGGATACATAGTACGACTTGTAAATACAAAAACCTATAATTGTCAAGAAATAATTAAAACCGTTTTAACCTTGATCTGATATTTTGTATCCAAATACTATATGTTTTGCTAATATCTTGTTTTGAAAATTCATTTATGCTAGAAGATAATGTACTTTCTCTCAAAAATCTTTCAAAAATGAACATGTAATAAAGAAATGTAAATAATCTTCTTCTTTTGTTTTACAAAAATTGCGTTTATCGTTCTCAGATGTTTTTCACTTTAATAGTAGCTGCTTTGTAGGAATAATTAATAATATACTGAAGCAGTTTCCATCTGAAATTTTTTAACTTATTTTCCATTAAAATTTTAATATAAAATCGTATACAAATGACATATGTGGTACGTATTCTAATTTTACATATCTTGTCCAAATGTTGATACCGATTGGCTTTGCACATTTTTTTTTATCTACTAAAGTTTTATAGAGTATTTTATTGTTGATATCTTTTGTTTCAATTTGTTTATTTTGCCATCTTAATTAAACCTTACATATATTGATTATACTCTAAATGGAGTTTTTTTTTTTTTTTAAACTTGCATCCATTCTTTTGGGATGCCCGGATTTTAACATCTTAAACTCTGCAATCCAGTTTGTTTTATTAATTAACTTTTTAAAAATTAAACTTTCGGATAAATTTCCTTCACGATCCAATATGTCATTAATATACACCAATCCACTTTTAACCCAGTTCGGAAAAACAAGCATTTGTTGCGATATTTAATATATTTATTTCCCCAAATAATCTGTTTTCTAATATTAGAAAATTGATAAGAAAATGTTGATAAACCTCCCCCTGTTTTAACCCGACTTGAAATTACTTGTAAATAAAAATCGGGTATTTTCCAAGTCCATCTATTTATTTAATATTATCTAAATTCATGTGAAAGACAAGAAAGTTTTACTAAGCTTGTTGAAATATCTGGTAGGAATAATCTTCCAATTCGTTTGGTTGTTGTTAATTTTGAGACCCATGAGGCTTTCAGTGCTGTAAAATAACTGTCAAAATCAATCATTCTTAACCCCCTAATATCTGGAACTTTGCACGAAGTAGCCAAAAATGTAAATTTTGGTAATATTAAAGATTTTATGATCAATATTTTCCCAACCATAGTTAATTTTCTTTTTTCCCATGTTTTAATTAATGATTTCATGTTCTCTATTTTAGGTTCCCAATTTAACTTTTCACATTGAAGTCTATCTTGACCAAATTAAATGCCTAAAGCTTTGACGGGTTTGTCTGTCCAGCGTTTGCCCTCAATCTTATCTACGCTGTTTTTAAGCGCCCCAATCTAAATTCCTTCTGTTTTATTACGGTTTAGCTTCAACCCCGAGAAAGAACCAAATGTTTCAATTATAGCTTTAGATTTATTTGATTTTAGACTACAAAACAGTGTTGTATCATCAGCTAATTGTGATATTTTGATGCTATGTGTTTTATTATCTATAGTAATACGAAAACCTTTAATGTCTGAGGTTTGTCTCAATCGCTCGGCAATAATTTCGACCGATAAAACAAAAAGTAAAGCCGATAAAGGACACCCTTAACGGATTCCTCAAGAGTTTTTAAAAATTTCGGATACCCATCCGTTGTTTATTACACACGTCTGTATTCCCTTATATAATGTTTCCACCCATGATATGAATGATTCATTAAAACCAAAATGTTTTAGAACACTAAACACAAATTCCCATTCCAAAGAATCAAAAGCTTTTGTAAAATCAACAAATATTATAGCCCCATCTATTTCGTTTGATTCTGCATAGTCCATTATATCTTGAATTTGCCGTAAATTAAATCCAATAAAACGATTTTTTACATATCCGGTTTGATCTTCATTAATTAAATTAGAAAGAAGTTTTTTTTAGTCTCTGTGCTAAAACCTGTGAAAGTATTTTCAAATCTACATTTAATAATGATATTGGACGATAATTGTCTAAAGATAATGGATCATTTTTTTTAATAATAAAGTAAGACCACCTGTTCGTGTATATGAAAGAAGTTTTTTCTCATGTCCCTTATTTAGAACTTTTGCTAACATTGTTTTTAATTTTCCCCAGAACGTCTTATAAAATTCTAATGTTAAATCATCTAGACCAGGTGATTTATTTAGCTTCATCGTGTTAATAGCTTTAGTACATTCATCTATAGTAACCTCCCCATTACAAATTTTAAAGTCATCTATATTTATCTGCCTTTCCATAACAGTATCGCCTACATATTTATGCAGTAGATCTTTATCTGGAGCCGTGGTTGTATATTATATTTTAAAATAGTTTTTAATCATTTCCAAAATTTGTTCTTTGTTTTGTGTTCCGTCGTTATTTTCATTTCTGAGTTTATTAATAGATTTTTTGACTTGTCGCTGTTTTTCTAATCCCAGAAAAATAAGAATTATTCTTTTCCCCTAGTTCTATTCATTTCTCCCTTGATCTAATTTGAGCCCCCTTTGCTTTATATTCATAAATTGTGTCTAATTGTAAATCAAATTGTTTTATATTATTTGTTAGTGTTTCATCTTCGTTTAATTGTTCATCTCTAATTGTCGTTAAGTGTTCTAATTCGCTTTCTAATTTTCTTGCTGTCTCCCTTGATAATTTCGATTTTCGTTTACAGTATAGAATAGATTCGTTTCTAATTTCAGTTTTTAGATTGTCCCATAATAGACGAATATCGCTACTGTCACTATTGATTATACGATTTTCGAACTGTTTTATTACTCTGTTGATTGTTCTTTTATATTCAATATCCTTTAAAATAGAACTATTTAGCTTCCAGTATCCATTACCTCTTTCTGAAGCCCTGTCGGCCTCATATCTTGACTTACATCTAGAAATTGACAATGAGGGTCGGCTGAAAACAAAACTTTACGACAAAAGAGATGATTTCAGCTTTCCAATTGTGAACTTTCCATTTCTAAGTAGTAACATTTCAGCAGCACATGCATACGGGATCTATATCTCCCAATTGATACGATATTCCCGTGTTTGCATTTCCTATCATGATTTTCTTGATAGAGGGTTGCTGCTCACAAGGAAGCCTTTAAACCAAGAGTTCCAAATGGTGAAGTTGAAGTCATCCCTTCGTATATTTTACTGACGCCATCACGAGTTGGTTGACCGTTATGGAATAACCGTTTCCAAATGATATCGGATATGTTCCTTACGTCGTAACTACAATCCCCTTTCCTTTCATGAATGTGACCTACCGAATTAGACAATTTACCGGATTTGTAATCACATAAGCAACACGACGGGTGCCACATGTGGAGCAGGATCTGCTTACCCTTCCGGAGCATCTGAGATCACCCCTAGTTTTTTGGTGGGGTTCGTGTTGTTTATTCTTTGGTTTTCTATGTTGTGTCATGTGTACTACTATTTGTCTGTTTGTCTTTTTCATTTTTGGCCATGGCGTTGTCAGTTTGTTTTAGACTTATGAGTTTGACTGTCCCCTTGGTATCTTTCGTCCCTCTTTTAAAGTTTAAAACTATCCCTTGATGGTCAGTCACTTTAATCAGTGCCGGTTTAATTTTACAATATTCAACGAGAGACTGAAATTCTTTTGCAATTATAATTAAATCTATCCTACTAGCTTGTGTCTTATCCTTTCTTTTCCATGTAAACTGTTGTGTGCTTTTATGTAAAAAACGCTAAATATCTATAAAATTATGATTTTTCATAAGAACTTTTAAACTATTAACAGGCTCAGAAAATTTCGTATTTTTATTTAAGCTTTTCCTATCTAAAGACTTTAACGCTTCATTGAAATCGCCGGCAACCAGAGTAATGCCTATAGAATTTTCTTTTATAAAATTGTTTACTTTTTTAAAGAAAGAATTTCTATCTGTTCTATAATTTGGCGCGTAAAGACAGACTAAAGACAACATTCACATGTAATAAAATCAGTCTTCCTTCATTATCGCAGAATTTATTAATAACCTCAATGTCTGCATATTTGTTGATACCTATTGCTACCCCTACTTGCCATAGTTCCATGACTGCAGTGAAAAATAAAATCAGTTTCTTTTTCTAGACTAGCCCTAGTTTCTTCATTGAGATGTGTTTCTTCCAAATTCATTCTTTTTTTTTGTATTGGAGTTATGAGTTTACTAAAAGAAATAAAAAAGGGCACCGATACACTACACTGCACCGCATGACATTCCCGACTTATGAACGACATTTCAATGACCATTTTCAATACGACAGGTTTCATTGTTGGAGAAGAACATGTTTATCCTTTCGTATAAAGTTCACACCAAATTTTGTGTGGGCTCTATGTGGTTAGAGTTTCCTATATGTATAGAGTAACTTGTTTGTATACTCGGCGTATCTCTGTGTTCGCCTTATTATCTGTTTTCGTGGATGATGGGTTTTGATTGCATCCTTGATATCCTTTCTGTAAGTGTATCGGAGAAGTTCTATTACATCGTACACCATTTCATTACAAAATTATCGTTATTGTTGATCCAGAGTTACATAACAATTAACAATCTGCATACGAACGGTGCATTTATATAAATTAATCAAAACTTCATTCGTCTGAATAAAAAAATTCGAGGGAAACAATATGTACTATAAGCCACATTAAAACAGCTAACACTAAAATAAAAAGAACAATGACCCTTATCAACATCCTTTTTTGAACTCGGTTGGTCAGAAGGGTCAGTTATTCTTCTCCACTTCATATTTCACATTAAGTTGAAATAGGTAATTTTGCTTCACAGTGCTTGGATTTAAATAATAAAATGTTGTACCAGTACTAGGTTCGGAATCACCAAGTGTTCTTTCTACTTTGGCTACAAATCATAAAATCACAAAAGTACTGAACTCCGAGGAAAAATTCAAAACGGAAAGTTCCTAATCCAATGTCAAAATTAAAAGATAAAACACATCAAACGAATGAACAACAACTGTCATATTCGTATGGCTATTTGTGAAACTCTTTCCATTATTCATACAATAGTTTGCTTTTATAAATTTATGATAAAAGTTCATGAGGTATATTTTGAAAAATAATAGCCTCATGATAGAAAGCTTACGTTGCGATATGTTAGGGATGCTCGGTCGTGCCTTTTTTTTTAAACTTGTTTCGGATGAATTGCTTTTCATCATTACATGCATTTTAAATGAATTTTATTAAAAGTTTGAAGATCAATGAAGGTTACAACAGCGGTTACGGGAACTGCCAAGAACTTTATTGGATTACTAACGGAATTGACAGAATCAACAAACATCTGTATGTATAGAAAATTATAAAAACACAATCGGATATGGTAGGATAATAACCTTTTCAGACTTGTTGAATCAATTTTAGCCTGAAAATTTCGAAAAACCACTAATTTAAATATTAACAAAGAGGACATGGACTACAAGTCTACGAGAAACATACCAAATATGTCATTTACATTTACATTTTAAAACAGATTTATAAGTCGCACAATAGAAAAAATATCTTGTATAACAGAGTCAACACTTACTTTAATATTTAAAATATCAGAAAAACTATGATTAGAAAACAGAAATATAAAATCTAAACTTTATTGGATTTATAACGGAATGTGGAGCAGGATCAGCTTACCCTTCCGGAGCACATGAGATCCCCCTAGATTTTGGAAGGGTTCGTGTTGCTTTGTCTTTAGATTTCTGTGTTATGTATTGTGTTTTATTATTTGTCTGTTTGCCTTTTTCTTTTTTAGCCATGGTCGGTTTATTTTCGATCTATGACTTTGACAGTCCTTCTGGTATCTTTTGACCCTCTTTGATTAGTTTCTATGACTGTTTTCTTGATATCCATTAGGATCAGGTGGCATAACATGTTCAAAGGCTATTGACTTTTCATTAGACACATATAAATATTTTCTTTATCGGAACAATACTTTGTGACAGAGACACTATTCAAAGAAAAATATGTCGTCAAAGCTAATTTCCTTTAATTGGCAGATTAGATCATGTAGTATCACGAAGTAGACATGAAAGTTATGCAGTATATATAATAATGACACTTGGGTATATGTTTGGACGTGGTTTTCCAGACTATTAATAATTGCACAGTTATTCTTTGCGTCTACCAAGGTCATGTGTTATTCCCGACTACAATAGTAATCGTTTGCCTTTATTTAGGTCTGTAGTTCCTGTTTATTTTGTACAGTTGTACATTATTGTTTTTTCTCCTAATTTGTAATTTGTAATTTCTGACTATAAACAGTTGTACAGTAAATCTTTGTATCTATCCAGGTCTGTCATTTATTTACTACAAACAGTTGTACAGTAATTTTTGTTTCTATCATGATATTTGATTCCTGAATATGAACAGTTGTACAGTAGGTCTTTGTATCTATATTTCATGATTTGTAATTTCTGGCTATTAACAGTTGTACATCAATTCCCTGTATTTATAGATCCTGATTTTAGTTCCTGCCTATAAACAGATGAATTCTTTGTATCTATATGTCCTGAATATAAGTTTCCTGACTTCAAACAGTTATACAGCAATTCTTTTTATCTATATATCCTGATTTGTAATTCCTGACTAATAACTGTTGTATAGTAATTCTTTGTATCTATATATCCTGATTTGTAATTCCTGACTAATAACTGTTGTACAGTAATTCTTTGTATCTATATATCCTGATTTGTAATTCCTGACTAATAACTGTTGTATAGTAATTCTTTGTATCTATAAAAATCTGTAATGCCTGCATCTTATTTCTGATTCTAGCGTTACTTTTGAGTCTTTTGTAGACAAAACGCCCGTCTGGCGCAAATACAAAATTTCAATGATGATATATATGATGAGTTAATGGTACAAAAGTTCTTTGTATATATCCAGGTCTGTTATATTTTGTTATTTGCTGTTGAAAAATCATTGTTTAGATTAATCAAGTATTTCCTGATTATAAACACTTGTATAGTTGTTCTTTGTATCTACCATGATCTGTAATTCCTAATCATTAACTGTTGTATAGTAGCTCTGATTATCTATCCAGGTCAGTTATTCCTTACTTTAAACAGTTGTATGTACACTAATTCTTTATATCCATCCATGTCAATGTTTCTTCGCGTTAAACAGGAGGACAATAATACTTCGTAACTGCCAAGGTTTGTGATATATGACATTATATACCTATATGGAGTTATTTTCTTTCAGAACGATAGGTAATTCTTTCGAAGAATCAATCCGGACGATGCCATGTTTCAATGAAATATGCTCTAAGGCAATAACATAATAACCTGTGTGAGGTCATTATTTTTCTTGATAAAAATGCAAACTATCAAATATTCAAAATTATATTCGTCTGATAGTTTTATGTTGCCGATTGGAGAATTTATTTAAAAAAATAATAATATTTGATAGGTGTGAAACAAATCGTCATTGCTCGCATTTTAATCTTTGAAACAAATAATGTGAAGTTTTGTTAATTCATCGCTACAATACAAAGATATTATCATATCTGTGAGATTAATGTTAATGTAAAACTTTCCATGACACTTTTAAAAAAAAAAAAGCCAGATTTAAAATATTCGTGTGTAAGATTTTGAAAATCTTATTGAAAAAAGTAAAATCACAAAAATACTGAACTTAGAGGAAGATCAATTGGGAAAGTCCATAATCACATGGCAAAATCAAATAACAAAACGAATGGACAAGAACTGTCATATTTCTGACTTGGTACAGGCATTTTCAAATGTAGAAAATGGTGGATTAAACCTGGTTCTATAGCGCTAACCCTCTCACTTTAATGACAGTCTCATCAATTTCCGATATTTTGTAAGAATATACATGTAGAGATTGATTTTTAAAAACACAACACTACATGTTATCTTGAATGATTACTTCTAAAATATCGTAGAATACCAATAGTCTTATTGGAATTGAAGCTTTGTATTACAATACATTAAATGATTCTGTTCTACCTGCTTCACTCAGTGGTTGAAAATGTTATTCATGCTTAGTTCTTGATGATTGTAAAGCTAAATAAAGGTCTAAGATAAAGTCTTAGAATAAAAACAAAATAATATTACATGCCGTAAGTTTTTGTAATTTCCGATTCGTGAAATTTTATTGATATAAAACATAGGACAATGGCTTTTCTTGTCTCGTCTTAATCTTCATGTTATCCGTGTCAGCTGTAAAGGATTAAGTTCCATACTGTGCGATGTTAATAAATATGTGCTAAGTTACTAAATATAGGTCTCTATTTATATATATAGTTGTGTTTGTAAAATAGAACAAAACACTTAATGGAAAACAATGTCCTTATAACTAATTATGTTGACTATATATACAAATTGTTTGATGAAATCGATTTCATTGGTTTATAACGGCATAAAACCAAGGTATGTGATGAGGTTTTGTCGGAGTATATGAGCAGCCTCTCAATATAAGAATAAAAAGAGATACGGAAAAACAAGGTACGAATACATTTTTAACTTTTCATCTTTGTTACGTCATATCTGGTCGACAGCTTTATGTGAACTTTTTTACCGACCTAAATTGGATTCAGATTTTGGATTTTAATCAAATTTAATCAACATTGTTTTTCATACATTTGTATGGTCTTGGTGTGGTCCAATTTCATAGGCAAGATTTTAGCGTTCTGGCTTGATATGAGGGCAGGTAATTTGAACAATTCTACAATACAAAAAGCGCGAGTGACGTTAAAAAAAAGCTTAACGTTTAAAAGTTAAAGGCAACCACTTAACAAATAAAAATATATGTTTATACAATCAACAAGCTAAGTATCTAACTTTTCTGTGTTGTCCGGTCGTAAAACATTCGTACGGCGCATTTTCCATTGAATCAAATCAAATGTCAGGGGAAAAAAATCGAAAATATAGATTAAATTAAACAAAATATTCATGAATGATCAAAAGTTTCTATATATCCTTTAAAATTGTAGAAAGGAATACATATTCCAAAACAATTGCAAATAAAGAAGTTAATAGTGCAAAAATAACACAAATTTGCAATTCTTAAAAGATCACTTCTTAATCAATTTATCTAAAGGCAAAACATGTATCGGGGGTTAATATTAATAGACATTAAAAATTATTTGTATCGTTTTTGGATCAATTCAATTCAATTTTTTTTTTCTGATCGAGTTTTTTTTTTAAATTTTGAATGCTAATGTAATTTGATCATAACAAGATCTTTTCGTGATCCTTGGTTTTTTTTCGTAGTGATACTCACCTTTGAGTTTTCATTGTCGGATGTAACAGAATGTAGGATATTTGGCATACCCTTGCAAATAATCTAACACATTTAATGTCAATGTTCTTATCAATAGAAACTCCAGATTTCAGAGTTCATATCACGGGTAACCCAATAAGGAATTACCTTGCAAACTATCTCACCCATTCAATGGCATGGTTCATGTAACGGGAAACCCTGTGAGAAATTACCTGGCAAATAATCACATCACATCGATGTCATGGTTCATGTTTTCTTCTTCCATTTACGTCTAACCTTAACAATCCAATGATTACAATTAATCACCAAGCATTCATTATCAAGCAATTATTGTTAGATAAATATTGAACTTAACATAGGGCATGATTAATGCAAACAAAGGATCGTAATGAGCAGAGAGGGAAATGTTTGATTTTTATTCATTATATATTTATAGTGGCATAGTTCTTTTTAAAGTGATGTGTGATTTTGTCTTGTATTTGTTTAATCTAAAGTTGATGGTTAAATCGTTTAATAAACTGCCACGTTAATTAGTACGAGCAATCATATTTTCAAAGAACTTGCTTTGAAACAACGCAAAACCAACACATTTCAAAATCTAAAAAAAAGGCAACTGATTTAAAGCAAGTTTTTCCGTGCACTTTTATCACAAACTATAGAATAGTATACGAAATAGGAATGGCGGTTGTTTTTAAATTATACCCATTCCAAATATTTGAAATAGTTTTATTACTTCAATCGTATGAAGTTTGGAATTATAGGATAGAACCGCGTGTGTATTATACCCGATATGGTAGTTGTATTGGTACGATAAGACCATTTAAAGTTAAAACATTACGTCCAGTTGAGGTACTTAGTGGATTTCAGTATGCTGCATTGAAAGGTAATAAAATGAGATTCATCCCACCAGCAAGTTCTCTGGAAAAGTGGCTTTTAAATAGAATATTCTCTGACAGGAGTTATCGCGGAGTATGTCCGCAATCGTTTAATAGTGAAAGTCAATTGAAATTAGGCAGTTCAAAACATTATTCGAACCGTTTAAGACGATTAGAACCACACGGTCTATATCAGAAAGAGGATTGCTTGGTGCTTAACTTATATATTCCAGTCACAGGTAAAGTTCATTCGAAATTAACTTATCACTTGTTTAAACAGAGTACAAGGTCGATGATTGAGAACGTATTTATACTTATTTAATTAAAATATCAACAAAAGTAATGACCATACTGTCCATCGATGTTTTTCTTATACAGGACATTTTCCAAATGTCCTCGTTTGTTGCATTGACTTTATGTATTGACAACATGTTGTCGTAATTTGGAAGATTCCATCAATTTACATATTCTTTAACATGTCTTTAAATTGAAATTGTTTCTTTTGAAAGTTAAAGTATTCATAAAAAAAGTACTATGAAAGATATTCTTGACCATAATTCTAGTTGAAATAAGGTTGCTAACATATATATTATTTTGTCGCTAGTAGACTGTTGTCTGTCTCATTGGCAATCAAACTAAAGTTTCCTTTTTAATGTTACGTATTTCTTTCATACTTTCCTCTTCTGGAATTAAGCAATAATTCTTGATTTGATTTACTGTTGGGAAAGGGCTTATAATTTTATACATAATTTACCTGAAATATAGGACGACCAGCATGATGTATGGAAATTTTGAATGTCACTTAAAAATGAGCGAATATTAGATTATAAATAGCAAAGATTGTTTTGGAACAGGCATAAATGCAACCTCTCCAATGTTGACAGTAATCTTACAAGAGGTATTGGAGATTTCTTCCCAATTGCGACTGCATACGACTGAGTATGCTCACATCATATTTGGGACGCCCAAATGTAGATATAAAGGTACAAAAGCTTGAACTGTAAATTATCCCATTCTGTCCAATTTCCGAAAGTGTCATTTTGAATTCTCATGGTTTGAGGTTGATGCATAGAAGGCGACACTTGTCCCGTCGACGCACCATGTCTTGCTCCTTTTGAAGTTCATGCAATTCTCTCTGTTTTTGGTGTTTACCTTCAATGTTGGTCTTCTAAATGAATCTAAGGTAAACTACTGTTGCAATTGATTACGGCAATTATGTATATATCAGTATCCGGATCTTAAACAGTTCATACATACGCGTAATACTGGTAAAATCAAAATCAAAGATAAAACGAATATTAAATTTATAAGTCCACCCCTGGTTTTGTCTTGTTTTTGTTATTTAATCTTTAGTTTTTTGTTAGCTGTTTTGATGAGGATCGCAAATGGCTATGGTGGTGTATTTGTATTTCTTCATTTTATTGTTGTCGATTGCGCCATTGGTATTTTCCTCCTTTTTGGAGTCGTGTTTCGAAAATGAAATTAGCGCAACTTTATTGGATTAACTTCCTTCGTTAAAAGCCATTTCACCAATCGCTACGTTTTTGTTGTAAATTTTTTGGAAAATTTTACCTAAATGCATGCATTAGACTCTTAGACGGCGGATTCATATTCATCTTATAAGGCCAAGACAAAAGATATTTTCTCGTACGTAAAAGTGTAATTATAACCTTTTTAAATAAATTTTTGAAGGACAATTCTTAGACTGGAATATGGCTGTTGTTATAAAATAGTGCGTTTCTATGTATATAAACTCCTCATAAATACCAGGATTAAAAAAGTACGATGTTGAAGTTGTTTTTGTTACATTTCAGTGTTGTTCCTCTGTTTTCCTCTTATATTTGATGTGTTTTCCTCGATTTTTGTTGTAATTCAGATAAGGTTTCTCCCGGTTGATTTTGCCTTTTAAGTAGCGAAATTCTACTGTTGCGTTTATTAAATAGGTTTAAAATGCACACAATAACATAGTTATCATTTGTTTTGTAGGTAAGTGAATATCCAACATATATATATTTCTACATGTTCAGTTAACCAGGTGAGTACCGTTAACAAATTGATTGGATCTAAATTTTCATGTATTCTGTAATTGTTCCACGATAGAATACACGTTTGAGATAATGTTAAATAATAATACTATGCTTATGTCTGGCAACACATACTTCCTATGAGTGTTAAACATCATTGTAAACGGTATGAGTGAAACTCCAACTAAATTTGCTTGTAGAGGTTATCGATCAACATCAAAGAGTAGCGTTAAACCTCTTTTGTTTCTATATGTAGATAATGTTACCACACGTGTACATGTATCTTTTGATCGCTTACAGTTTTATTTCCCATCTGTGTTTTGTAATTTGTATATTGAATGCATTGTTCGCGTTAGAATTTTACATTCACGGCTATTTACGAATTAACTTCCTGGTTGATTTTTCAAGTTTCAATGAGCACAAAACTTCTACTTCGTGCAATTACAGAGAAGCTAATGAATCAGTAAACATGCAGCCGTCAATTAGTGTCACTGCTCCAATCAAAAGAGATATTGCCGTTTGTATGCAAATAAAGTAATTGACAGCTAATGAGTTAATTACAGAATTGCAATGTGTAAATTTCTACTTAAATAATAAAATAAGATTTCCTGTCGCCCAAATTAAGCTAGTAAAATTGGTAATGTCATTTTCTACATTAAGAAGTGTGTACGCTTTCCACTGAATTTAATGTCACAATAGTGTCATTTGCAACATATATGTGTATTGTCTGGAATAAGTTTGTGAAAGTAGCTTTATTAGAATTTGTTTCAAGACTTTAAAAACTTTTTTTTGCACTACAAAACACAGGTTTCAAAGAATTTATAAACAATGTAAAATAAATATAATTGGAACAAAATTATTTCAAACGACAACGTTTTATCATGGATGTATTAAAACTTTTAACTTATGCAAGCATTCATATGTCAAGCTCTAAATTGTCCAAAATCTAAATACAAGTTTGAACAAATATACAAGTTTTGCCATATAGTACCAAATGTACGTTATGTTGTACACATATGTCAATACTCTAATTCAAAGAGAACGAGTCGTCATGCCATATATTGTAATTGTATAAAGATGAATGATGTTTACAATTCTGCTTTTTTCTCTTTGTGTAAATGTAATACATCAGAAGTGTCATGCAGACTCATACAATATCTATGACTATTTATCCATATTAGTTTAAAGATATTTGATCCAAATGTCTGATCAAAAACTGATAACATAATCAAATGAATTCAACAAACCTATAAATATAGGCTATCAAAATAATCTACCAATAAACGGTCATTAAAGAAGAGAAATTCATCTCAATATTTGCAGAATAAGCTTTTACGTATATACGTATATTGTTACTTTATTAAATAGAAACACAATTTAACTGGAAACTGTACAGTAATTGTTCATAGTTAAAGAAGCCTTGTCTTGCATTTATTTGTCAATAGTAAACTTGTTGACTTTAAGATGTCATTCTATCGTATTTGGAAGCCCATCAAATAAACATAATTCTATTAGTATTTTTGTAGAAATCTACGATTGCGTATGGCTGTAGTTGCAAGGGTTGTACTTACACATTATATTTATTTATTACATACGATTTGACATTAAGGAATCGATGATAAGAATGATTTGTAAAATGGACCCAACTTTCATATTGTGAACTTTCCGTTCCTTTTTTATGTAGTAATATTTAAACGCCGCCTCTATATGGAGTAAATAAGAATTAATATAATACATAATAAGAGGTCTAATTTCCTTTCATCATTTCCTTGAACGAGGAATGTTATTTTGAAGAAGCTAGTAATCTCCTTTTGAAAGTTTTGATATCGTGATTTGGTTGACGCTTTTTCGGAAAATCTGCCACAGTTGTTATATGTTTTAATTGTAGTAGCTATAGTATCGTCATCTTCTCACTTGTAAATAACAGAATTTCACCATTTCGGGTGCCACACCAGGGGAATGATCTACCCATTCATCCGAATCACCGGTGAACTACCCTTGTTTGGGTGGTTTTTGTGTTGTCTCATCAGATATTAGTTTCAATGCACACTTTTATAGACTGCTGTATGTCTTTATGATATTTCAATGTTGTCGTGTCGTGGTCTGTCTCTTTGTTTTAGGGGATGACTTTCTAGTGTGATAACTTATTTGTTATACACATTTGCAAGAACAAAATAATTATAGATTGAAAACGTTTAAACGTATTATTTATTATTCATTTGATTTTGACATACATATATTTATATTTATATAGAAAGAAGCTGTTCATTTAAAGTGTATATATAACATGCATATGATAAAACTACTGTTTGTTATGTGATATTTGATAATATTACTATCAATAAAACTCAAAATTTAACTTTAGATAACGATTGAGGGTAGAAATAACTTATC
Source organism: Mytilus edulis (assembly GCF_963676685.1). Lineage (NCBI taxonomy): Eukaryota > Metazoa > Mollusca > Bivalvia > Mytilida > Mytilidae > Mytilus > Mytilus edulis. Next base: position 98,078,909 of record NC_092346.1, read on the forward strand.
TCGTGGTTTTTCTTTCTCATTGGTGCTTGAACTATATTTGATTTCTTTTTGTTATTATACGTTATTGTACAGCGTTACCTCACTAAAAAATTATATCCACTGTAACAGTCTGTCAAATATTAAATGATAAAAATAAATTGTAAAGTACATGATATGAAAACGAAGTCTAAATTACTGGATTAACAGCAAGTAAAATTAATTAAAACAAATATAATTTCCCAACATTATTAACTGTGTTTTATAATAACTTATGGGTGGTAGAATGTCATTCATCATATTAATTATTATAGGAAGAGATAGAAAGAAAACTAAATTACGATGCCAACACCACAAATAATTGGTGTCTGAACAATAGGATGGTTATAAATCCCTTAAAAACTACTTCTATGTTAATTGGAACAAATAAGAAACGTACTTTGCTAGGAAATGATATGAATATATGTATACAAGATAGCCCAATCACACCCGTTGAAATACAGAAACTTTTGGGTGTATATATTGACAAAATTTGGACTGGAAATTTCAAATTGACTATGTATGTAAAAACTTAAGTTCTCGTATCGCACTGATATCTAGAATTAAGAAATTTTTGGATATAAGAAGTAGAAAGCTGTTTTATAATGCTGATATTCTGCCCATATTTGATTTTTGTTGTTCAATATGGGAAAATTGCTGTGAGGATGGATATAAAAAATTCTTAAAATGCAGAAAAGAGCTGCAAGGATTATACTTGATGCACCAATACTAACACCTAGTATAAATTTATTCATAAAATTCTTAACGATAAAGCACCTGATTACTTAAAGGGACTCTGTTGTCCAATTGTTAACCTACATACTAGAAATCTAAGGTCATCTGCAAATAATAATTTAGCTGTTGTACGACCAAACACAAATTCAATGAAGAAAGCTTTTGCATATAGCTCATCTATACTTTGGAATAAACTACCAAATGAAATAAAATGTTGTGAAAACCTGGACACTTTTAAACAAAATGTGTTGATTTCTTGACTATAAATGATTTATAACAACTTACTCAAATATTCTAATGATTTGTATGTTATGTATATATATATATATGAATTTATTTTTCTCTTGTTCTACAGACAATTTATAGTTTGTATGAATAGTGCATTTACATAATATGTTAGAAAGCTTTGTAATATTTGTACTGTTTGTTCTTTGTGAGGGCCTCAAGGTAGATTAGCGAAAGCTAATTGAGTCACCCTCTTTAAATAAAGTCATTACTTACTTACTTACTTACTATAGAAGTATCTGTGTTGTTTATACAAGACTTATTCATATTACAAACACCACATTTTCATCAATCACTTGAACTGAAAAGATCCAGGGCACAGTCATTACTAAAACAAACATTACGTTCGGAAAGGTTGATTGGGCAACTAAATAGAATAGTGTTCTCTACATCTAATGATTTTTAGGCTTCTTAAAAATCAGAATCGAATCTAAGATATACTACATTAGTAAATACATTTTGGATCTTACCATCTGTAAAGCCCAAATTGCAACTGGATATACAAACAAGCTGTTTGAATAACACAATATTCCAGTTGAAAGATACAATAATGTAGGACAAAACGTTTCGTGCCGTTATATAATACATGCATATCGTATATTTGCGTACGGCGGGATAATCTTACGAACGGTAAATCTCAATCTATAATACTATTAAACTGTTAAGTATACTTTTTTTTAACATACTAAAGACGCATTTATTCCAATTAACTGTCAGTTTACCTAGACAATTGTTGTCATTAACTGCGATCGTTAATGTCTTTATGTCGTGCCTAAAGTCAATAATTGGAAGCATTTTGGTTTGATTTTCGAAATGTCAAAATGGTATTCTGGGGTCATATTGAAATCAGAACTAAGTTAATAGCCGTTAACACTTAACATTCAAATAACATGTACACTTGTGTTGACTAGAACATAAACTATATTTAACACCATAAGGAAATAAAATATAAATATGAATTTGGTTATGATAGGGTTCATTATACAACCTCCTGAATTCTCCGTTGAAAAATTAAAAAATGAATTAAGAAATATTCAACCCGTTGTATATAATTTTTATCTACTTTAAAACTATAGTATCGATAGTCGATATATATATATATATATATATATATTCAACTCGTCTAAACATCAACCCAACAATGTTAGATCTGTAAATTTGCTTTCGCAAATTTTTTGTTCTTCCCTCGCCGTGATTCGAACCCATGCTACTGTGATATCGTGACACCAAATCGCCTGCACTGCAGCCGTCCCGCTAGACCACACGACCACCTGGGCTCTTAAAAATAGAGCTTTCGCTGGCCGTGTGTTACCTTTCCACGTCAGTTTTAATCTAGCGGCGTACCGCAGTACATGATATATAAGGCATGAAGATGTTATTTACATATCTAACATTGTTGGGTTGATGTTTAGACGAGTTGTATATACATTATGTACACAGCCATGTATCACCATCATTGATTGGGATCCGATGGATACATCTGTTGTAGGGTTGTCACTGACTCAGACGTACTTATAAATATAATTATTTTCTGTGACTGTATCTTACATTAATTTGTAGGATCCTTTACTATAGATAATTTAGCTGATCTGTAACAATAACATCTTCATGCCTTATATATCATGTACTGCAGTACGCCGCTAGATTAAAACTGACGTGGAAAGGTAACACACGGCCAGCGAAAGCTCTATTTTTAAGAGCCCAGGTGGTCGTGTGTTTCTTTAATGTTGATTTGATAACAATGAGAACAATGTTTCAATTGGAAAGGTGAGGGAATTACACAGAATAAACTTTACATTTCATTATTCATGTATTGCACGCACGTAACATAAATACGAGCATTTTACTTATAACATTTGTACATGTATCGTATGTTTTACATAAATACAGATACTGTACTTGCATAATTATAAAAGTTACAGTACTTTTAACACAATTACAGGTAACGTACTTGTAAAATAATACATGTATTGTATTTGTAACATTAATACATGTATCGGAGTTGTAACATTAATACATTTATCGTACTTGTAACACAATTACAGGTAACGTATTGGTTACAAAAATGCAGATATCGTTCTTGGAACAATGATACATGTATCGTACATGTAACATTAATGCTGGAACCGTACTTGTCATATGAATAAAATAATCGTACTTGTTACATTGTAACAGGTATCACACTTATAGCATTTATACATATAACATTTATACATGTATCGTACTTGTTACATTAATACATGCATTATACGTTTTAAATATATATAGTTATCGTATGCATATCATTGATAGGAAAACCTTACTTTTTACATCATTTCAGGTATCGTACTTGAAACATCAAGAAAAGTATCGTGCGTTTTACATAAATACAGATACCAGATACTGTACTCGCGTCATCAGAAAAAAGTTACAATACTTTTAACATAAATTAACTTTTTAAAGTGTTTTTCTTTATATAAAATAATGCCTTCAAATGTCCCTAGTTATTTGTGAGTACTTTAAAATACTAATAGGTAATAGGTACTATAGTTTTCCATTCTCTGATTCGTTGTTAAACCACTGTCTCAGGTTTGATAAATCGCTTACACATATGTGTTTAACCAGTCCACATTTTGATATAGGATTATAACAGGAAGTTGACTGCTGGACTACTAATTTTGACACTTTCACCTATTATGTCTGTTTATTTTTATCACACATTGTTGTCAATATATTGAAATTTTAAGCGACTGTCACACAAATGAGAGGTTAAGATAGCTATACAACCAGGTTTAAGCCACCATTTTCTAAGTACCAAGTCAGTAATATGACAGTTGTTATCCATTTGTTTGATGTGTTTGAGCTCTTCATTTTGCCATGTGATTACGGACTTTCAGTTCGGTATTTTTGTTAGTGTACTAATTTGTTTATACCTCTGCAAAGCCAGGAATATATGTGGTTAAAGTTGGTTGCACTTTGTCATATTTGCTTTTCGGTTAACCTTAGTGGCTTAAACTAGGACGCTAGGTTTTCATTTTCATGTTCATTGCAATAATGATAATATAAAAACATGAGATTTTACTTTTTTGTGAGCTCAAGTTTACCTGAGATGTTTTGTTGTACATACATTGATTTTAAAAACTGTTTTTAAAATAGAATGATTGGTATTGTTGAATTTCTTAAGATTGAGAGTTCTATATGGCATATCCACCCTACGAAATAAACACAATAAATCTTTTTCACGTAATTCGTTGATTTACTATTTAGATCTTTTCCCTGTAAAACAAATCTAATAAGCTCCTTTTACCAATTCACTCGTAGAAATCTCCTTAGACGTAACAAAAGATTTCACAGCCTTACTGTTTATAGTCGTTTTACAGTTACAAATGATGTAATTGTATTCATGTGTCTATTTCGTATTCCTTCTAAGAGAATTTATAGCCGGTTTCAATTACATAATCCTTGGCCACTAGTTTGATTTATACACTTTTTATAGCTCACGCTCTGATCACTGACACAATTCTAAAGTTGGAAACCATGTACGGCAACATTCAAATGTCTATTTTCGGTGTAATTTACTTGCTACGTAAACGTATATTTACGTGTTAATAGCTTCATAATGAGGAATAATAAATCAGTCGTCATATGCATTTTAACAAAATTTTGTTTTAATACGTTAAATGGAGAACAGTTTTCGTTGTACCATGCATCCTTTACATACAAGGATATAGGAATTCAATGTGTTTCAATTGAACCGATTTTGTAGTACATCAACCTTATTTTTCATTACGTTTTGCTTACAGTAGATCCCACAAAGACACAGAAATCTGTAAATTGTTATTATAATTATGATAACTTTGATGAAAATCGGGCTGACTAATATATTGAACAGAACAAAAGAAAACCTGAATTTTAACTAGAACACGAAAAACAGTTATGTTTTGTCTCAATTCATGCCATCCCATTTTGAAACAACGGCAATTACGATTTATTAACGATGTAAATCCAGAAGAGTTGATGTAAGAAATAATTGTCCTTATGCTTTCAGGTGGTTTACTAGATATTAAATGAAAATGAATATGCTGTCGGGGGTTATTTTCTAAAATTATTCATTGACGGAAACATTTTGAAATTGAAAGTATGTAGTTCCGTTTCTGTTAAAATAAATGTTTTGACTTGGACATTTGAATTTTTGAACATTTCTTACATCAATCTTAAAGATACATTAGAGTCTAGCTTTGTAAAAAAAAATATTGCGCTCTTCTAAGGGGTTGATATTGATATTTAACACTTTGCTTTAATTCGTCATCATTTTATTTGCCGGACTAGGTACTTCGACGTGAAAATCAGCAATAAGTATAATTTACCATAAAACCAACTATATAATAATGAAAATTTAAGGGTATCAGCTATCGTAAATACTAACAACCCAAAACATAAAATTCCAGTATGAGGTCATACGCTTCATGCACAAGAACACGTTCAATTGCATCCAGTATGAGCTATGAGCAATAATCCCTGCAAAAGCAATAACCAAACATAATAATGAATATTAAGCAGAAGCAGCTCACAAACAAGCAAAATATCAAACAGTGTAAAATATAAAGGCATACCTGTACCAAGTCAGGAATATGCCAGTTATTTTCCTTTCGTTTGATGTGTGAGAGCTTTTGATTTTGCCATATGATGAAGGCCTTTCTGTTTTGCATTTTCCTTGGAGTGAGGTAAATATATGTTATGCTATTTTTATACACACGGCCCATGTGCCTGTGCACGTGAATACATTCTGCATTCACGCAGGATGAGGAACAAACCTCATAATCAATATTAAAATAAAATGATATGGCATGATTGCTGTCTACTTGTACCGTACATCAAATAGTGTAAAACAAAATATGAAAGCTATCTAACAAGCAATTAAGTTTTTGTTCTGATTTTGAAACCTTAACATAAGCATTAACAGAAGTGTGGATGCTTAGAATATATGATAATTTGCCTTGGTACACAATATAAAAATTGTTTTTCGAGATCTGTTGAAAACTCATAAATACTTCTCGTATAAACGCGATGTTACAAAACTATGCTTTGTCGATAAACATAAGAATGTCTTTCCATATGAGGATGTTTACAGTTGAATTAGAACGAAAACCTTTACTTATTTATTATTTTTATACAGATATAAACCATTAGTATTTAACATTCTAAAGTTGATAACTTAATCAATTAAAAAACTGAATAACATGTTAATTTAAAATGTTCCTTGTAAATGTTCTTAAATTTTGTTTCTGTGTACAGATTGATTACTTTTCATTCCCACTACAGTTCAAAAGTTTATCATATTACTTATTATGTGTTTTATGGGATATCCAATAATTTTCTTAATGTCTTGAAAGGTTTTAGACGAATAAATCATGCTGTAACGATATTATTGCATAATGACATCGCCACAAAATATTGATTTTTTTACTATTTGCAGATGAAGGAATAGAAATAGAACGATATTTATTTTTTATATTTTGAAAAATGTGTTTGTTTATTTTTGCCTTAACATTGGCTTAAAGTACATTGGACATTACAACTCAATTATAAAGACGTCACAGCAAACAGCGAAATACATAATTGTCAGACGTAAATAACAAATATATAAACAATTAAATCAGAGCCAGATATGTTACTTGTGAATGAGTTAACAAGTTAATAATCAAAGTTTTTCAGAATGCAACACAAGCCAATTACAGTAATAAGGCTGTTGGCAGATAATGTATTCATCATTAATTATTTAATCCAACAGATGGTATTCTTTAAATTAGCAACATTGTCCAAAGGTGAAACAATCCAATAAACAAAGGACATAGTAATGTTTAAAAAATGAATGAGTTTAGTTTTCAGTGTCTTTCTGTATTTACTGACCAGAAACAGAAGTGCCAGAACTCAGATATAGATAATCGTGAGTTTGAAAATTATATATGTAAAATGAATCAAGAACTGCAAATTTTTCATTGTTCATTTTAATATTTTGTAGTCGCTGATGTAATACTGATGTTAACATTAAATACATCACCTGTAAAGATCGTTAACCGTAACTTGTTTAAGAGAATAATGTTTGTTGTTCGTTATCATTTCATCTTTAAATTATTTATTTTTTACGATTGTTTATTTTGAAAACTTTAAGACTATGTCGATTCAAAATATACCAAGTTCACCTAGAAGACAAATCAAAATATCTGCACAAAATTAACATTTATACATGTTATGATATTCTTTAAATTGGAAACCATTTTCAAAGATAAAACTATCCAATAAACAAAGGACATGGTATTGTTTAAACATTGATTGAGTTTCGTTTTCCGAGTCTTTCTGTATTTACTGACCAGAAACAAAAGTTCTAGAATTCAGATATAGATAATCGTGAAAGTTTGAAAATGATGTATATAAAATAAATCAGGAACTGCAAAGTTTTCATTGTTTTTAAATATTTTGTAATCGCTGATGTAATACTGATGTAAATATTAAACACATCCCCTATAAAAGAGGGACGAAAGATACCCTATAAAGATCGTTAACCATAACTTGTTTAGAGAAAAAATTTCGTTGTTCGTTATTATTTATTTTTAAAATTTCATTCTTTTGCGATTGTTTAAATTAAAAACTTTAAGACTAAGTCGGCTCAAAATATACCAAGTTCACTAAGAAGACAAATCAAAATATCTGCACAAAATTAACTATTATACATGTTATGACCCCAACCATCTGTAACATATGAGGGAATGTAAAATTGGGTACGCATACGAAGAGGTCAGTTAAAAAACTTTAACGGTATAAAAACTATGAATTACTCAATATTTATAATGCAACTAGTTGTGTTTATTTCATAGAAATAGTAACACAGCTATATTCTGTGAAATGTCAATTTCATCTTTGAAAACTTTTTCCAGTCAGGGGTTTATAAAGGGATGAATATAAGTTCGAAATTTGTGTTACGATTTAAATAGCTATCAATTTATTTATTTAAGTTGCAGTATACAACCAATATCAGGTCAATGTCAGAAAAATGTCAACTTTTTTGTACTCGGCGCAAAACTGGGGGTAAAACCTCGCCCTTTCCCAGTTTCTCAGCCTAATACAAAAAGTTGATATTTTTCTGACATTGACCTTATATTGTTTATAATATCCCAAGAATGCTATTGACCATATTTATTATTAGTTGTCTGTTATTTCCCAATTATCAAAATGTTATCTGTGCAAATCATACTGAGGTTATTTAAACAGTGACCCATGCTCAGCTCATTGTGGGTAACGATTTCATTTTGTTTTAACTGATACGGGCGTCATACATCAGCGTATAGCTCCGATGTACGCCGGGCGTATTAAAAAAATCATGTACGCTGCCAATACGCTAGTAATTTTTGATGCATTCAACCTGTCTATCATATCTGTAACGAGTGCACAACGAGCTTTAAGCGTGTATTGGACGTACGAGAAGAGTACCTAATCGTTTATCACCTGCATACGGGGTATATATCTCCCAATTGATACGATATTCCCGTGCTTGCATTTCCTATCATGATTTTCTTGATAGAGGTTTGCTGTTCACAAGGAAGCTATTAAACCAAGAGTTCCAAATGGTGTAGTTGAAATCATCCCTTCGTAAATTTTACGGACGCCATCACGAGTTGGTTGACCGTTATGGAATAACCGTTTCACAAATGATATCAGATATGTTCCTTACGTCGTAATTACAATCCCCTTCACTTTCATGAATATGACCTACCGAATTAGACTATTTACCGGATTTGTAATCACTTAAGCAACACGACGGGTGCCACATGTGGAGCAGGATCTGCTTACCCTTCCGGAGCACTTGAGATCACCCCTAGTTTTTGGTTGGGTTCGTGTTGTTTATTCTTTAGTTTTCTATGTTGTGTCGTGTGTACTATTGTTTTTCTGTTTGTCTTTTTTATTTTTAGCCATGGCGTTGTCAGTTTGTTTTAGATTTATGAGTTTGACTGTCCCTTTGGTATCTTTCGTCCCTCTTTTATCGAGCGTTCAAGAAACGCATGTTGGCGTATCCCTGGCGTTTGATGTAGATGGAATGCACGTTACGACGGAAAAACATGTCTTGAACGTATTTAAGACGCGTCCCGGTCGTATCTTGGACGTTCTATTATGGGGTGTTTGTTACAAACACACCCGCAAACGTATCAGTTAAAGTCAAACGATCTTGAAGCGTATACAACATGCCCTTAACGTGTCTCAAACTTATCTGTGGCGCGTTTAACGCGATGTAGCGTATGTATTACGTGCGTGTATCGTACAGGTATACGCTAGACACACGGTTGAGCTGGATGAAAATTTTTAGGATGCATAAAAATTTCCCCGAGTTGTAGCGTTCACCAAGCGTATACCTGTGTATTTCGACGTACTTCAAACTTATGCAACGCGCGTTTAACTATTGCCAAGCGTTCCTCTGGCGTGCAACTAACGTATATCTACTTTGTCAATTATCTCTGTACGTTTGGTGCACGCAGGTCTATACGCCAAAGTGTGACGCCGGCATAAGTTCTTAGCAAGTAATTCCTACAAATGACTATTTAAGATTCCATTGCTATTTTTGAAATATGTATTTCAGTTTCAGTTTTACTGTTGATTCTATCCGAAATAGTTTTGTCTATCTTTTTTGCAGCAAAAATATTGTGTTTATCTTTTTATTACTCTTTCAGTCGGTCAAATTTTATAATTATATAATTTACTTATGAGTTTTATGTAGATAAAAGTCTAGCGTAAAAAAAATATAAGCCTAGTATGTTTGATGAGTTATTACAAGTACCGATGGTTTTATTTTGTTCAAGGCTAAGACTATAGACATTACAATGTAACCAAATTGAGTTTGTATAATTCTTTTTGACTATATATGACCCTATCATGTATTTCTACATACTAAATGCCACGGGTGTAACTGTTAACGTAGGAATTGATGACTCTATCGGAACACTTACTTTTGGTCCTAGATTTCGTTTTTAAAACTAAACCGTTTCAATTTTAGATTTGAAAATTGTGTTTAGTATAATCAATAATTTAATCACGTCTTGACGATTGCAAAACGGAATTATTATTTTTTTAAATCAGAAACTTTGGCCTCTGCAATTGTAAATAGAGTAAACCATAATTATGTTTAGATAAATGAACAGATTACGTGATACTATTATAAAAAAGGTCACTATGAAGGTACACTCATGCCGAAATTGATTTCTATTTTAATGATATTATATTCAAGTTTATTCATATGAGGTATACATCTTTCAGTTCATACGATGTCAGGGATTGCGTTTCTTATCTTGATACCTTTACAAAGAGTTGCTCTATTTAAGAAAGCTTTTGTAAAGTTGAAGTCATCACCTTGATAGTTATACTGGAACCGTCATGATTTGGTTGGCCGTAATAGAATATCTTGCGGTATCTGTTGTTTTCTCTTATTTTTGAGTGTAAATTGACATTGCGATAAGACGTGTCACGGTACTTGTCTATCCCAAATTCATGTACTTGGTTTTGTTGTTATATTTGTTATTCTCGTGGGATTTTGTCTGATGCTTGGTCCGTTTCAGTGTGTGTTAGTTACATTGTAGTGTTGTGTCGTTGTTCTCCTCTTATATTTATGCGTTTCCGTCAGTTTTAGTTTGTTACCCCGATTTTGTTTTTTGTCCATGGATTTATGAGTTTGAACAGCGGTATACTACTGTTGCCTTTATTTGTCACAGATTACATGGACATGATCTATATGTCGTAGCCTTAATCCATGCCATGGTCTTTTTATCGTTCATGGCATCACATAATTAGACTTTTCAATAAATGTTTACTTAAAATGAGAAAAATAACGGGTGCTTGTTGTTGAGCTGGAACGGTTTACCAAGCCTGAGAACATTGGATTGATCATCCCCTGTTTTTTTATTGGTTTGATTTGCTCAGACATTTTTTCTATGTTATGTTTTGAGGACTGTTCTTTTTGAGTATTCGTCGATTTTGTATAAAGTCAAGTTTTGTCAGAGTTTTCTTCTACTGATGTTTCTTCGTGTTACTGTTTGGTGTCTTCTGTTTCTGTTTTTTGTAAGAGAATGTTTTATTGCCTGGAAAAACTAACTTTTCCCTTAATATCGATCATAATGTCAATTACTGTAGATAAGGCGGATGTATTACTGGAGTTGAAATTAAAACAGGAAGTTCCATTAATATTTTAGTACCTCTTAACATTGTCTCATTTGATTACATAATGTAAGACGTTGTCTCGTTAGAACGTTTAGTGTCCGGTAGTCGGCTTAAAATAACCATAAAAGTTTCAAAGATGATCTTTTTGCATGCAACAGCATGATTAACCTTTGTAACATGGCTATAATATTTTAAATTGACATGATTGATGATTCCATATCTCTCATCAATTTGATATTGTCAGTTTTTGATTGATAGAAAAAAAGATAATATATATGTTCGTTCCCTTTTTAATATATATTGGGAATGCATGTGTACATTTTAACGTGCATTGCACTAGATCTAGATTATTTTACACTATGCATATCTCTCTTATATGAAACGTAATAATAATAAAATAAAACTACAATCATGGCTGTTGTTATTTTGGGGAAACTCATGATGATATAAACACGTGGTCAGATACTACAAATATATGCAAAGTCGATCTACAAATGCCAGCTGAGCATTGTGTATTCCGGTGTTTTAAATCTAAAACAAATTATGGGGAGCTTTGATGATAATAATCCATTTAAGAAAAAAAGGTTTTTTGGTCTTTTCCGGTGTAATCAGTTCGTCAACGTTTGTATCAGTTTTTGGATTTCAACGTAATTAAGAGACTAGCATGGATGAAAACACATAATTTGTCGAAAATGCATCTAATGCAGTACAATTAATTTAATGATATCAATTCACCCTCCTCCTGATTTATTCTGATCGTCATGATCTGTGATAATATATGATAGAGGTTTTCTTTTCATTTTTGAGATTGGAATAATTAATCACACCAATTAATATCTATGCAAAGGGTCGTTTGATTAAGGTTATCGCAGAAATTCTTATTTGTAAAGTTTGAAGTGGAGATTCAAACCGAATTTACAATTTTAACCAACTCTGCGTTAAGGAGTGAGAATAATAAAAATATACAAAAAATGATGACATTGACGATGACACCTAACGGACGGAATGATGCACGTTATTAAAACATTTCTTTAGTTTAAACATCGTTCATTGTTCAAAAATGACAAATGGATTAGACACAAGTTTTCCAACTTTGCTTTCCATAGGGAGTTCACAAACGAAATATAAACAAACATAAATAACAAAACATAAACTGCTTGTTAGCTGAAATGAAAATAACCCTTTAAATTCTGTTAGGATGACGTTGGTTGTATCTTTAGATAACAAATGCATAAGACACACGTCGATGTCAATATCGTCAATGTTACTTTCTTCCCATTCATTGGAAAATTTGTCACCTTAGAAAAAATAAAAAATATTCTGTATTTTGAGTTGTGGCCTGAAATTTAGGTTTTCTTTTTATTTTATTTTCAGTTTGAAAGTTTGACATTAACTGGATATATATTTGGATAACGCGGACTATGGTCAACGATTTGTATGTGGACAAGTGTTCAAGAAGTGAAATTCAGCATCTTAGTAAGATTACAATATGGAACTATATGACCCTTCTAGGATCAATATGACCAGGACTATATTGTTCATGTTTATGACGAATAATATTGTTTTGGTGTTACAGACTGTGATTTTTATCAGTCAAGTTAGTAATATCGTATTGGGTTTTTTTTCAAAAGATTTAGAACAACAAATGGAAAGGAGTAGAAACCGAAGTGTGGAGTTGTAACTTTTAAACTTGCTATACAGAATAAAGCTTTGTTGATGGCATATCTCAACAGAATAACAGTTTATCAATGATATCGATAAGCTTTGACAGTGACTTTGAAACAATATTTCTTGCAAGTTCTGTCTCATGTATTATCAAATTACTAAGGAAATTTAAGTTGAGTGAATGACTCTTAAGGAAGTTCGCTGCTCAGTTTTAAAATAAATAGCTTTTCATAACACTACTATATATTGATAGGGGATTTATTGAAGAATAAAAAAAGCAAAACAAAAAATATAGGGGTCAATGTGCTTGTTTTGAAGATATTAGCCCATTATAATTTTGGCGGGAAAATGTTCTCTCTTGATTTTTCATAGCTTTATCATTGACCAGTTAAAGTTCTCAAAAACTATTGAAAAATAAATACGAGTTTATGAGATACAAATGCCTAATAATTATGCATGTAAAAGATTTATAAAAAGAAAAATAGGGGTCCATGGGCACATTTAAAAAAAAATTATTCAAATGGATAAAACCAAAGGATTTCGAAAATCTGACAAAAATTTCAAAACATGACAAGCAAACTTACTTAGTGAACTGAAATGACTGCATGTATCTTAATTGGTAGTAAAAGATAAAAACAATGACGATGTTAGTCATCTTTAGTGATTGTCTGAATTATTTCTCCCGTTTAAAGTAGCACTGTCCAGTTATTTCTATCAAAATCAATGTAGATATGTTAAACTTTATGCTTCTAACAAAAAGGCTGGTTTAACTAACCTGTCTAAAAGTCAATAAATAAGAGGCAGTAATTTACCGATGTTTAAATCTCTTCAAAACCGAGCGAAACGAATGAAGGGAATTGCATCTAGCTCCGAATGGATCAAAAAAGGTGCTTCGACAGTGTAAATATATCATGTTATACCTGCATAGCCATCTGCATGAATCAAAACCACAATGTGAAGACATGAAAAAGCTTAAATCTTGTACAGAAAAAAACATTTTTCTAATGAGTATTTACACTATTTGTCATATGTAGTTATTCTTCTCTCAACGACGACAAAATAAAAGATCTCAAACATCAAGATATAAAGAGCCCAAAAAATGAACAGTGTAAAACAATTCAAACCGGTAAACCAACAGTCTAATACCTGTACATATGTTTACTCTAATAACATTTTTTTTTTCTGAAAGATTTTGAGTTCATACTTTTTTCAAGTTCTAAAAACGCATATTTTCATATATACAGAAATTGTGGTTTTGCAACGAGTTTCAAATTATTTTATGATACAAATACGGATAAAAAAAAACAACAACAGATCACTGTTGATCTCATACAGATAAGTTTTGTCTTTAACACCTAAACTCATAAAAGGTGAAGTCATGCGGTGAAGATGTGAAGTGCAACCTTTTATACACAATATGGAATAATGAAATAACTTCATTATGTGTTCTCGGTATTGAACGAAATACGTAGTTGTTTTTATAATTGATTAATTTGCCTGTAGCATTTACATCATACCAGAATTGAATGTAATTAAGTAATTATGTTTACTAGGTCATATAAGGAAGAAAAAGGTGTCAAGAACAACGTCTTCATACTATTTTTTCTCTCTTTATTGAATTTCATTCCAACAAAAGTCACATTAGTTTAACAGTTCCTTTGAGTATTGTTATGTTTTCTGTTCTCACTGCATGATGGAAATGTTATCAAAGGTTACACGAATATGCCGACGGAAACGTCTGATTTATGTCGAGACTACAGTATGTTAAATTCAATACATATTAAAAATACAATTGTGAAATTGGTTGAAGGATGATAGGAAAATAATACAGTGTGACATTTTAAAATACATTATAAAATGAAAAATAACCAGAGTTGTCAAAATACTAGACATAGAAGTGCGGGATACTCCTTTGGCCACAAAAACACCAACACTCGACTCTTCTAGATGACACGCATATAACTTAAATCTAAAAACAATCAACAATGAACAACTTATTGTCCAGATAAAATGACAGGGTCCATGCTTAGAATGTGATGGAGTTTGACAAGACATACGTGTTCTCAAATACTTCCATATCGTAAAAGTCAAACACCTAATGTAAATCTTTAAAATTCCCCCACCAGCATGATGAAATCTTACTTTAACAAGTGAATAATGACGGCATGTAAATTGGGAGACAGAGTCAACAGGAAAAGACTTGATATAGTAATGTTCAGAATAATCAGACGTTTTTTAGATCAACATGATCGTATAAGACTAAAATTCAGTTACTAGTTTTCATTCAGGTATTATGTACTTTCGCTCATATCGTGTCAGTTTACATACTAAACGACTGCAGTGATTCGGTATTGTTTAGTTAATCCACTTGAAGTCAATTGAGTACTGCTCGGTAACGTTTTAGACAATTCAGTGTGTTAATACGAGGTTATAACATGTAAAAGCAAATAACTGCAAGTCTGAAAATAAACAGAACCAACTTTTTGTTGCATAAGTTACCAATGATATCATCAGATAATACCCCTATTCGATCAAATGCAAACAAATTATGACAACAGAAACAAGATAAATAGGTTTTAAGAAAAACATCAAACGGAAAACACAAACATTTATATCACCATCAATAACAGATGTTTGTCGTGGGTCTCTATGTGAAGATTCTCACTATGTATTCCTATGTGTATGTAAAATACAACGATGTCAGAATGGATTTGACAGCTAGTTTAGGTCACATTATAACTCCTTACCTCAGGTCATCATCTTTTGATAGAAAAACTTAATACTAATCTGTCGAACTGTTATGTATCATTTTATACGAGATTACTGTAACCCATATACGTCATTGTATCCAACTTCTAGCTTTGAATCTCATTTCCCAAACTTTCTTGTGGTGTTTTTATAATTTAATTACGCGTTCATTTATATTGACTCAAACTTATTATATTCTTTGTATGTGTATTCTCATTATATTTGTGAATATCGAAAGGGATTCTTTTGGTTACTTCCGTTGAATTGATTTCTCATTGACCAATATGATTGTGATTGCAATGATAAGAAAACCACCCGTTCTACTTTCTGTTTCACAGCAATTACAGATTTCGAAACGAAAACAAAAATACCAAGAATGAGAAGAAAAACACTTTTAATCAAAAATTATTTCAACCAAATTAATAAATCAATATAAAAGTAACTTTAAACTTTTCATTGATGATTGCAAATTGTCATTTGTTTCTTTTAAAATGATGTATATTTGCACACGGTATTGCAAGTCAAGTTACTCATCACTTTGAATGGGATGCGAATTAGCATCAATGAATGTCTAGTCAAAACAGGATATAAAACTAGTCCAGGTTTTATTACTTTTAGAAAATATATCAATTTTTGTATCTGTGGCAATGGGTTTTATCTATTAATATCCAAACCAGAACGGATATGATATACCGAATTTTATCAGTTTTTGTACTTAACATGTCGTTGATGCTTTCAGACTTTTTACATCTAAAAACATAAATGTCAGCTGTAATTAGGAATTATTTCAAATAAAGAGCAAGTAAAAATGGGAATAAAAAATGTATATTAACAGTTGTAAATACTGAATAGAAAACGTTTGTTTCTTTTATACTTATGTAGTGGGTCAGTACGAGTTCACGTGTAAGTGTATTGTGGTCACTTCCTTTTATCATCAGCATTTGATGTGTTAACTTGTGATTCTTATCAAACAATTTGTTCGAAATTCCCACCCACATACCGCCCTTAATGTTATCTTTTGAAGTAGATATGTATATATGTTTATTTATGGGGCAGATTTTTCTCCCCACCTTTGCTATTCTTTGTCATTTATTCAATTGACATGATATTAGTTGATGTAATTTCGTATTAATTATGTATTATTATTTCATATTAAATATGAACTTTTATGTCAAATGTTTTATTTGCAAAATGTATTTTTTGCATTTTATGATTTTTAATAAATGACCTTTTTTCGTCAGTTTAGTTTTTATATCATATAGCAAATCAAGCTCAGACTCTGGCTTGTGTATACATAGTATGTTTATGGTATCTAGCTGTCTGTCTTAAAAGTAGAATTGTTGTTTCTCTCTTACATTTGAACCTCTAGTTAATAATTCATTTCTGGACAAACAGACAGACAGACAGACATACAGACAGACTGTTTCATTATCATAGTCCAAAATATTCCATATGAAACAATATCATATTATTATTATAATACAAGTGTAAAGTACTTTTATCTGAGTTATAATATTGGTATCCAACCACAACTGACTTATTGACACTTTCAATTTAATATTATTATAACCATTCTTTGAAAATTCATAATAATTCACGAAGAAAAAAAAATATTGCATAGAGTCATGTAAGAAAATTGAAATGCGTCATTATCATTAAAATCGTTGATATTTGTATTACTTGCTTGAAGATGGTGTTTTGCTCATTACAATAGAAGGCACATCATCCAGCTTGCTAGATCATTCTTGTTGGCATAACAGCTACATATTACAATGACCGTTATTTTGTCCATATCAAATCATTTTTTTTAACGAACATATTGACCAAAACTAAATTTTTCATTCATAAAATAGGTATTTGAAAATCTGGAGTTCTTACGTAAAACAATATTTACTTAAAATAGACTTCTGATAAAGTATATGAATATTGGGTTGTTGTTCAAGACTTATGTTTTTCAACGACCTTGACTGGCTATAAAGCCCTCGTACTGTTGGTTTATTCAAATACGTCTGGTAAATGTACGTGTTTTTTTCTAATGTAGTTTGAGTCTTCCCCCGCTGTTGCAGGTCGTGTTAATTGTCTCCCTTGCCGGTATACCCAATCAGGCTCCTTATTCCCATTACATTGTGTAATATTGATACAGACGGAAATAATTATTTGATGAAACAATGATTTTCGAAATAGAATTTTATGAAATATTGTCAATGTTATTACTTTAAATGAGTTATGATTGTTATACTGTAGTCGGATCAAGCAGCTTAAGACACAATTTATGACTGGGTAATCATATAACTTTATGAATAATTGAACGAAATGATAGAAATAAAAACAAAGGATGAAAATAATGTCAATATAGTGTTAAAATACCATCAACATAATTTGATTAAAAATTAGTTATTAATAATTGATAAGATAAATATGAAAAAAGCAATAAATAAAAAGTTACGGATTAAGCAAGTCATTAGAAATAAAAAGCAATGGAATGGATACACTAAAAAATAGAAATGAACATAAGCAACGGTCGACATAAGTATGCTAATGTTAAAATTTGAAATGATGAGATTAAGATAATCCATCAATCGCTATTCTTCAATTTGATTTGGTTGTTTGTTTCGTTCGCTATGAACAACAACGCGGTTGTCATTCGGTTTATCGAGAAAAATGATCGTGAAAGAATAAGTACCGATGGTTAGGTATTGACATTGAATCGTGAATGATTTGTATATGTTCGTGAAGGAAATCTTTTGCAAGGTCATAAAAAAATAAAAATTCAATGAGTTTTTATGACAAATTTTTGAATAAAACAGTCTGTTAAAATGGTTCATCATTATGATTGGTATCTGAAAAAATATCACTGATTGTAATTACCTATATTGTTGAGATTAATTTCTAAAACTATACTACAATTCCTAAATGTTAAAACATTAAGAGAGTATTACACTACATGCCTCTATCCCTGGCGGATATCTATGCATTTACTGAATTATTTTCTATTTTCCCTATTGTCTACTCAAGCAACATTTTAATAATTAATTGAGTATTTTATCCAGTAAACACATGAAACAGATACTGACTTCATTCACCCGGAACTAATCTTAAACATGAGTGACACGTTATGATACCATATATCTTCTCTCTAACATGTTTTCATTTGTGCGTCATATTTGTACCACATGTAGAACAAGATTTTCAGTTCTTCATAATATTGTTTAGAAAGAGGTCGATTCTTTAGATTAAGAATTCAACCTGCACAAACTGAATCAGGAACTACCCAAATTTGTTAGTTGAAATGGTGATCGGACACATTGAATATTATTGTAGGAAGTACCTTGAGGAAATGACGATAGAAAAAGATCAAAGTTAGACCCCCAAAAATGCTTTCATTTGGGCCAATAACAATATGCGCAAATGTTACTTTTGCATCACGAAGTTTTTGAAAACTAGAGGTTTCAGTTGCGCCAATTAAACTGACATACTACTGCCGAAATTGATAAGACAGTAACTGCATTTCATTTTTTCTTTAAGATATTACCTACATGTATAAATAACTAACATAAGCCATCAATCACAGCTTCTTTATTATTAAGGTGTCTCAAATATAAAATAGGAATATTGAAACATAAATGGTAAAATAATGCGACAAAGAGAAAATAACCCGACCAAAGAGCAGAAGTCAATCCATTGGTCCTCAACACAGCTATAAAATCACTCATCCGAAGGCATGGGCATCAGATGGCACCTAAGCAAAAATTTGCACTAGTTCACTGATAATGGAAGTCACACTAAACTCCGGAAACATATAAGTGGAACAAAATTTAAAAAAAAAAATATATATACAAGACTAACAAAGGGCATCTTCCTCTCCTATACCTCCATACAATGCAAAAAGAATACACACAGCAATACGCATAGTAAAACTCAGTTTAAAAGAAGTCCGAGGTCAAATTAAGTATCGGAAGAAACTAAGCAAAATGACAATGATACGTAAATAAACAAAGGTCAACGAACAGTCACTTCCATGCCAGCTCCAGACGTCAATTTAACTGATTAAAGATTATATCTTCATCATATGAAAAAAAAAACACACTATTTCCCGTAAGGGGTTTCGTATCATACCATCGTAAAATAAACGAGAAGTACATAATCCGCCTCATGCCAACAACTGGTTTTAGAATAATGAACTTGTAAATGTAGATTGAAGGCATGGACTGGATTTGTCAGTCCTGTAAGTTATGGAAATAACCAAACAAACAAAAGTATGTTCTGTGACATATGAGTCAGTGTTGTACGAACGCCTAAATCATTAAACAAGTACCCAAATTACAGTAAAACAAGTGCTCATTTTTAATAAAAACAGTGATAAAATGGAAGATGCAGTGCTCTGTATATTATTTCAATATGTTCAAAACAAATATGTATGAATCATTTAATCACAATTCATGCATTTGAAAGCATGATAACTAACTTCAGTAGATAAAGATTGATCATCTACCGAAAAGAGGGACGAAAGATACCAAAGGGACAGTCAAACTCATAAATCGAAAATAAACTGACATATGTCCGTGAATTGTTATGTTTACTATGGTTGAATATCTTCAGTAGGCTAGGGAGTTGTACGTAGATAAATGGATCTCCAGCAGACATCAGTTATATCTAACATGTGATCTTCAATGATTAAATTGTGTGCTATTTAGTCTCATATATTCATTTTTTTAAAGTTGTTTTCTGAACGCAAAAGTAAACTCACAAAAATACAGAACTCCGAGGAAAATTAAACACGGAAAGTCCGTAATCAAATGACAAAATCAAAAGCTCAAACACATCAAACGGATGGATAACAACTGTCATAACCAGTATAATACTATTCGTATGAAACATGTACACAACTTAGTATTTTTTCTACGCAAGAAAAGTCGACCTCTACATATAATATCACCATTGATACATTGAACCAGGCCTAAAATTTGAACAAAAAATTGAAAAGTTAAAACAAATAAAATACGAAAATGAATAGCACCGAGGACCCAACATTCCAAATGTTTTTTTTTTTTTTTTTTTTTTCAAATACAGCTAAGATAATATATTCTTATGGTATACACTCCTTAGTGTTTCGAAAAGTCATGTAAACTATTAAATTGTAATTATGACCAAATCGCTGATAATTCATGTCAGGACAGAAGATCTGTTGAAGCATACAAGACCTAACATTAAGTACTATCTGATTTATACAAAAGCATTCTTTCATGTCAAGCGCTATTTTCCTTTTAATATGAGTGGGCTTTTCATTTTAATATGAGTGGGCATTTCATTTTAATATGAGTGATTTTATTATGAGTGGGAATTTCATTTTAATATGAGTGGGCATTTCATTTTAATATGAGTGGGCTTTCTATTTTAACATGAGTGGGCATTTCATTTTAATATGAGTGGGCATTTCATTTTAATATGAGTGGGCTTTTCATTTTGATATGATTGGCATTGCATTTTAATATGAGTGGGCTTTCTATTTTAACATGAGTGGGCATTTCATTTTAATATGAGTGGGCATTTCATTTTAATATGAGTGGGCTTTTCATTTTGATATGATTGGCATTGCATTTTAATATGAGTGGGCATTTCATTTTAATATGAGTGGGCTTTTCATTTTAATATGAGTGGGCATTCCATTTTAATATGAGTGGGCATTTCATTTTGATATGAGTGGGCATTTCATTTGGCAATATCATAATTCTGCTAAAGTCTGTGTGTAGATGCTTGTTTGGAAACTTTAGCTGACAGTAGTAGAAGACAACAATCACGAATGTTTTGTAATATTCAACATACACAATCTCCGTCTTTTCTATGCAATATTGGTTTTACCCTGTGCGCAGAGCACACCAGTATTTCTTGCAAAAGTTCCGTTTTTGTTGATTATGCCTAACTAAAGAATCTTCTGGACCATGCAATACAAGACTATGGAACAATACTGATATGTTTCTCCGAATAGCAGATTATATCTGAAAATTTAAAATTCGATTAAAAAGCCAAATGCTATAAGTAAAGATGTATCTGAGAACGAAACTCAATATAAATAAGATGCTCATCATCTTTCTTGAATCATGGCTTGTTCAGAACCAATATAATTTCTTACCCATCTGGGCTTTGTGGATGCAAAATTGAGACCGTATTCTCAGTGGACACATCTTAATTTATTTTTGTTCTGAGCATGCACTTGGTATAAACAAAATTTTTCGGTTATGTGGAACCTGTCGATTTAAGAATGTATTTTCATTGTAATTTGTTTTGCGATAAATCTTACGAGAAAAATACTCGCTAGTCATCCAAATTTCATCAAGATAATTTACTTTATTTTTTTTGTCACTAGATTAAGTTGTGAACAAAAACTCAAGACTGGTTTTATTTTTTTTTAGGGTTTCCAAATCTTTAATGAGGATAAATCTGGAAAGAACGCACAGATATAATACAATGTTTTTTTTATTTTATCATTTCTGAAACAATATACAATTTTCAAATAATTTGGTCTCGATCACCACTGAACAGACTATTATTGTTGGAACTCACATCTGGTGCATAAAAAAATGTACCTTTAAAGTATTTAGCCTTTCTAGTTTATGAAACGTTTCGAAAGTGTTAGACTAGTGTTAAGGGTAAAGAAGTAAAATGTTTTATACTCTTGCAAAAGGAAAGATATGTTAGATTGTATTGTAGGAGTAGATAGTTTCACAGTTACGCTGAAGCCCTGTTTCGATTTTTGATAAAATTATAATTGTTAATAATAGTTTAGAAAAGGGTTTCGTGGTGTACTTGGACCAAGAAATAATCATTTTAAGGACAATTATGTAATTTTTGTATCCAGTACTGTGAAGGAAAATTAAGTTCTTCATCTTTGGGTGAAATTGTAAAGAAACATAAAGCAGACACTTTATTGTCCCGGATTTCCTCTAGGGTACGTCTCGTGGACGCATATTTCAAGTTAACAAGTAAAATGTCTATACCTAATTCCGTTATCAAGAAGTTTATGTAATATGACTTACACCCAAAAGCAATGTTGGTTGAGTTTTTCATGCAGGGCTTTTTGTTATTAGAGTTGCATTCCACTGTCCAGGAAAATCTGTGAGTTCAAGTAAGGATATGAAAACAACATTGAAATAGCAATAATGAATGTCACATCAAAATCCAAATATATAGCTTGATTCGTGATATATATAGGGATAAATAAAACGTATGAATATCGTTGATTGCACGTAGTTACTGCTAGTTTAAGTTTAAACAATATTTAGTTCAAATAAATTGAATTGGATTGGGCAACAGGCATAGCCTATGGAAGCCCTCTCCACAAAACAAGGTACAATATATTACAGCTCGGACGCACGAAATGTATGCGGAGCTATTGTTTTATGTGATATCTAAAATTCGCTTTAAATAGCCACACATATACCTTTCAGCTAGTCCATGTGTTTTTCAATAATGTTTTGTTTGTACGCCTTTGTTATTAGGGGTGGCGGCTTGTGTGGTCTGTTGATCTTTTTTCTTCTTTTTTGATAATCTGAAAATAGCAATGTTTCTTTTTATAGGTTCTATGATTACATGTATAATATGTAAGCCAACTAAGTTATTGTCTGCTTTCAATGTCATCTTAAAAAAACAAAAGTATTACCTTACATCAATTATTAATTCACAGACGTAGTTATTCCAAAAAGAAACATTTTGATGGTTTCTATTGTGTTTTTTCGTCAATTGACGTTAGTTCATCATCGCTGTTCATATCATCGAATACAATGCTAATATCTAAATAACACTAGCTATTAAAGGCACACAGTTTTCCCGATACAATTACACCACGGAGTATTCTTATCAATTAAGAATACTTTAGAAAGAAAGCAATTTAGCCCATACATCTAATACATCAAACCATATTTGAAGTAATTTAGCAATTTCTACAAACATTGTGTCCTGTCATGCGCAACTGGAACTAGCTATGATTTTTAATATGAAAAGCAATCTCGACCAATAAACAACATGATATGTTAGCATACAAGTGGTTTAAAGAACATGTCACGAGATTGTTATAATTCATTTATTGTCTTCTCAATTGTTGGAAACAACTAATAGATTTAAAAGCATTGCTGCTGGCTAAAGTTATAGAGACCTCATGCAACCGTCATACCAATATGTTCCAGAAAATAAATCATAACATTAATCTTAATTCGTGTTTATATAGTTTGTCAGACGTCATTTAAAAAAATGAAGGACTACATGTTGAAATTAAGTATAACTTTCGTGATAACATCAATGACGATTCTCCTAGACATGACATTAGTGGAATGTAAGCTGTCACCACGTGTGTATACTACTCGTTACGGAAGCCTGATAGGTATGATGATTCACAGGAATGGTTTAAGGCCGGTAGAAGTCTTTAGCGGATTACAATATGCTTCTACAAGACAAACGAGATTGCGCTTCATTCCTCCCTCAAGTTCACTTGAGAAATGGATTGGAAATAGAGTATTTTATAACACAAGTTATCGTGGTGTGTGTCCGCAAGCTTATATGTCAGGACAAGGAATTTCTAAACGTCCTATAAATTATCTGAAACATCGCAAGAACATCGAAAAACATGTTGTATATCAAGCTGAAGAATGCCTAATGATGAATTTGTATATTCCACGAAAAGGTAAGATTAAATTTCTCATTATAGATGTCCCCTTTAAATTGATTTGAACAATAAAGATCATTCAAGAGACAGCTGGTACAGGAAATGTATTATAGTTTTTGTCATGTATTTTTGCACTGATGGTTTGCTTCGTTGTAATATAATACCGGACTACTCCAAGACAAAATTTAACCTGTACACACTCGGACATATGGTCAAGTTAGAATAGATAGACTGAAGATTTCACCAAATATTCTCACAACGTGGATACCAACGCTTGATTAAAACTGATGAAAGTGTTTGCATGTAACACGTTATCTTCAACAATATCATTTTGCCCATTCTCATAACAATATATTATATATGCATATGCATGACATAATTTTTTCAGAAACAAGAGAAAGGTTGCTATTACAAACTGTTTTCTAGAAAACAGATACTGATCTTGCATGGTCGAAAACGTAAAGTGTGGCATGATCTGTGTCAGCGGGATCCCAATCCTTGTACCAGTACATCATGAGAACTAACAATAAGAATTAGTTTTAACATGCTTAAATCATCAGAGGGATACAAATAGAAATACAGCAAACAAAAACATAGAGTAGACGTGCTCGGGTACTATTACATCCCAACCATAAAAAGACAATAGGAACAGATCTGAGAGAACTTTCAGTTACTGACAGCTAGTTCAAAGCCACTAACAACTAATCATAAAAATTCATGCATCTAAGACTAAATGTCTGTCATATTTGGTATTCGTAAATTGTTTTGTTATAAATTATAAAAAAAAGAAGATCTGGTATGATTGCCAATGTGACAATTCTCCACAAGAGACCAAAATGACACAGAAATTAACAACTATGGGTAACCGTACGACCTTCAACCACGAGCAAAGCCCATACCGCATAGTCAGCTATAAAAGGCCCCGAAATGACAAGGTAAATCAATTTAAACTAGAAAACCAACGGCCTTATTTATATAAAAAAAAATAAAGAAAAACAAATATGTAACACATAAACAAACGACAACACCTGAATTACAGGCTCCTGACTTTGGACAGGCACATACATACATAATGTGGCGGGGTTAAACATGTTAGCGGGGTCCTAACCCTCCCCTAACCTGAGACAGTACAACATAAGAAGGAACTATAAAAATCAGCTGAAAAAGACTTGACTCATCAGATGTACAAAAGTAGACCGTTAGTTTTCTCATTTGAATATTTCACATATTTATGTCTGAGGCTGTACAACATTGGTTTGCTCATTGATGAAGACCTATAATAATTTCCACTCCATTTGAACTCTGATGGATAGTCCTAATTCTTATTTAAAACCAATGATTAAGTCCTTCGTTTAAATATGTAGGACTCTAAAGTGCGATGGGGACACCGAAGAACGATGGTCCCGCTAAAGTGCGATGGTCTACGCTAAAGTCCGATGCTTCCATACGCTAAAGTGCGATGGTCCGCAGTTCCCTTGAAACATTGTCGATTTTATTGGAAAGTAACGTCGGTAAAAAAAAAGTACTTGTTTTCATGCGTAAACTATAATTTGATTTAGTCGGCTAAAACATTCGTTTGTATATTGAAGGAAAATATAAGGCCACACCAATTTAATTTCTTGTTCTACGGAGTTTTGGACTCCAAAAATTGGGGCGAGCGAGCGATTTGAAAATTTTAATACAAAAATATTTAATTTGCAAATTTTTGAGGCGAAGCTTGAAACGTAAAGGCGAGCGATTATAATTTTTTTTTGTAAACATAAAATAGCAGGGTTTGACAATATTAAAACTTGATTTATCACTTGTACTTTGACATTTCTTTAATTTATGAAGTATTTTATTCCTGTTCACCAAGAAATAATTGTATAATTAAATCTGGTCTATGTATGTGTGACTGACAATGAGACAATTCTCCATCTAAGTGGCATACTCAGGTTGGGAACAACCCCTTCGTGTTATAAATATCCCTTTTAGGAGGGGTCAATATAAGTTATAATATATTTCTTTGTAAAAAACACTTTTTAGTTCAAAAGGGCTCATATTTTCCCAAAGAACTATATATCTATCTTGTATTAAATAGTCAAAACATGATCAAGAATGTTGTAATATTCCTGCACTTAAACCATGTTAACACATTTACTTTAACAGTTTTATATTATTCAAAATAAGTGGACCCCTCTTTTAGAAAAGTTGTTTAAACATGTTAAAATATGATGTATTTCTCCTCTTTTTGAGTAAAAAAATCTAAGTTTTCAAAGTTTTTGTATAGTAGCAACAGAGACATATATACAAATCCTTGGTATTTTTATTTCCTTTTCTACAACAGTAAAATGACCCCTTTTCTGAGGGAGTGTGTTCCCAACCTGATAACAACAAACACAGGTCAAAGTACGGCCTTTACACATGACTTTGATCCAGACCAAACAGCAAGCTATAAGGGACCCCAAAATTATTAGTGTTCACAATTCGAACAGGAAAACCAACTATCTAGTTTATATATCCAAACGGGAGAATACCAATGACCCCCATCAACAAACGATAACTGCTGAACGACAGGCCCCTGAATCAATCAGGACATGTGCATAAACATGCAGCGGCTATGGATAGTTTTGTTTCGCCAGCATACAATATAATTGCAGTTGAAGGCACATCCTTCAGAAGTCCTTTTTACTTTATTCTAACAACGAACATTTTTTGATAGGGAATATAAGTAAGGGGAAAGAAACCAATGTTTTGTTCTGTACAAATATTTCCGCTGTTATATATTTATATTGGAGCACTCCCACGTGGGATAAATTGCTTTCATACTGAAACAAATATTGTCACAGATATTTGCACAGTGTGAGGGGGTGCTTATAGGTTTAAAACCGTTAAATACAGGTTAGACTGTGGTTTAAAAAAAACCAAATGTTGATATCTTTTTATAATATTCTAAAAAACGGTGCGGGAAACAGACATGATTACATTTCCGGATCCGGGAAGCGGGAATATAAAAAAATAAGAAAAATCTGTTTTGAAAAAAATAGTTGCGGGCGGGTCCGTCGAACAAGGAATTAAATTGGTGTGGCCTAACACAGGCGCGGATCCAGAGGGGGGGGGGGGGGTTCCGGGGGTTGGAACCCCCTTTTTTTTGGCCGATCAATGCATTTGAATGGGAGCATATAGCTGGAACCCCCCCCTTTACTCTGGGTTGGGAAACCCCCCTTTTTTAAATGGCTGGATCCGCCCCTGTAACATGTTTTTGTGGTCACTATGAAAAAGAAGAAAAGTCAGCGAACATCACCTCTCTCTCTCTCTCTTGTTTAGATTAAAGCTTCAAAAAAAATATTACATATTCCGACAATAATCTTATTTTGTATTTGTAATTTACAATGCAATCTAATTACAATGTTCTCATTAGTGATAGACTGTGTGAATGGCAATCTACACCAATTATCTTTTGTAAAAATTGTTTAACCTCGATGTTTAATCCCTCGAATCTTACCCTTTTGGTCCATCGCACTTTAGCGAACAAACAACCATCGCACTTTAGCGTGAGACATTATCGTACTTTAGCGAAGACCATCGCACTTTAGCGTGACCATCGCACTTTAGACTACCATCGCACATTAGAGTCCTACAAATATAAATATCTGTACCGACTAAAAAAGGTTATCCTGCTAGTCTTGAAAACATATTTAACGTTTAAACAAAAAGCATCGTATTTGTGGTGAATAACTGTGTAGCGGAAATTCGTTTCTAAAGTACAACGGCATTATTAGGGTTGGTGGATTTTAAAATTTTATCTGTTTAGGGGTACTATATCTTTCTAATTACGAAGGAAAATATTAGAACTTCATAAACTCAAGACCATTTGAAAAAATTAAATTGAATTTTTGCAGACTGACTACCTGCCCCCCCCCCCCCCCCCCCAACCTACCCCCGGAAAATTAAATGGCATTCCCGTCCAACTACTTCTTTAGGTACGAATTTAATTTTTGCTTATCGATTGAAATTAGTTTCTGATATGCAGATGCAGGCAGTTTATTTTTCGCATGAAAATTATTCATAACATGAAAGGATCCATGGGTTAAATATGTATAACATTATTTTGTTGTCTTGTCTACTTCGAAATGAATCAGACACGTAATGTGTTCCAGTCACAAGTATACAAACTGTACATAAATGGGCTATTTCTCAGACTTTTATGACACATAAATGGGCTATTTCTCAGACTTTTATGACTACTTGCATGCAACCAGACCTCGATAGACTTATGTGGATATCGAAAATGATGCAAGTAATTGTTTGATTTTGCTACCGATATTTCCGTTTAATTGAAATTAAATGTATATATGATTGAAATATGTGCAGCCGAGACATCCGGCTGTTTAGATGTAATGGGTTTTTGACGACAAACTGACAAGGCTATGTTAAAAACAAAAATCTACAAAACAGAAAATGAAAATTTAAATAATAAATTTACGGTTCTCTTTGAATTTTTTTTAACTTAAAATGTTAGAAAACTAAGAAATATTTGAGGTAACGCGAGAAAATCTGGTCGACTTTCTTAAGCTCGCCTATATTAGTTTGATATTTTCCATCGAAAAACATCCATATTTATATATACATAAAAAAGAACGTGCAATGAATACAGGTAACTGTCAACCAATGGCCTCTTTCTAATGACTACTTGGGAAGTTTTGAGATATACAGACATCATTTGAGTAAATTGAAAAGAATAGAAAAATCTGGCTTTTCCATTTGCTGTTACAACTGAAACTTCACACTATTTTAACATTATTTTTGACATAAAAAGATAGCACTGATAATTATTTTCTTAATTCCAATTTCCGTAAAGCATATTGAGGAATTTTCTTTAAAAAAGTCTTGATAGAAGAGATTTTGTGATCAACAGCCAGTCGTCATAAGGTCAAGTAGACAAGATAATTCTATCACTGCTGGATCAATTAAACAATAATTTTGCCCAAAACCAAAAATTCAGAAAGCTAACACATAAAACTTTTTTTCGTTGAATATGCAACGGGTATATAAAAAAAAAACAATACACGGTATGGTATGGCTTATCCTGAATACTAAACTAACGATTGCAAAACACATAAATAAGCATAAATGTCGGACTTTTACAGTCGACT
Organism: Mytilus edulis; assembly: GCF_963676685.1. Classification (NCBI taxonomy): domain Eukaryota; kingdom Metazoa; phylum Mollusca; class Bivalvia; order Mytilida; family Mytilidae; genus Mytilus; species Mytilus edulis. The sequence goes on from NC_092346.1 coordinate 98,108,327, forward strand.
ATAGGGTATGTTTTTTTCATATTTTGAAGGTCATAGTTTTACGATAACCTATGATTGAACTGAGAACGATAACTTTCTCGCAATCATTGCCCATCTTCTTATATATTGTTTTTTTATAAACATGCTTTTTTTCCCTCTAATTTAGAAGAGATCTTCGGCCACAACAGCTTTTTGAAGTGTCATTTTACATTTTTCTTTTTCTTCTTTTCTGTGACGGAAAATTGAACACTTTCACATGAATGAACATGCACTTAATTAAGTTTTCTGTCTTTCAGGCGTAGTACGCGTAAATGTGCAGTGTGTTTTTTTTTATAGATACTAGTAAAAACTGCATATTTGAATAAGTTAAAACCACTTTGAAATTTGTATGTAACACGAATAAATTTAAAAAAAGCTGATTTTAAAGTTTTGAAATTTTTTAAAGAAATTTACATTCTGAAACCAAAGTTCTTCGTCGACTTACATGTATTTATGTATAAAATTTAAGTTTTTTTTAGCACGAATTTACTATCCAATTAAATGAAGCATGCAAATCGTTCTTAAAATATAAAATTTAGAAAGTGTATAATATCATATCATTCAATTTTAAAGTCATGAGAAACCTCAAATTAAAAAAAATCATGCATATGGTTTTTTTTATAACTAAATGGATAGTTTTCATTATACAACTTATGTACATATACTTTTTTCTGAGGAAAATTCTTTAATTTGTCCACATTCAGAAGAAGTTTACTTATTTTTAATTGCTTGCTTCCAGGAAGCAATTCGCCGACATATTTTCCGTATGCATATAGTGACCTGAGCGTAACCCTCCTCGTAAAAATCCGGTGATCGCAATACGCATGGATCTGTCATTAAAATAAACAATTACCTGATTGTACATGTTAAACACGTGCTCAATACCCATGCTTTTTGTTATTTGTTTACTATAAGGTGACAATCGGTAAACTTCGGCTTTAAAACACGGCATTTAATGAGCAGCCATATTTGTTAAATCATAACAGACAGAGAGAAAAAAAAATGACGATTATACGATATATTTGCGTAAAAAATGACAAAATCGTGCACAGAGTTCTAAGTTTATGATATACACATGCATAGGTTAAAGAATTGGATAAACATTATTTGTTCACCACTCACTGGTTTCATATGACTTTAACACTTCTAATTTTTTGAAATATTTCTCCAGCATCTTCAATTGGTTAAACAGCTTCCGTTAGTTTTTATTAAAACTGTAATAATGCATAACATGAAAATATCCGAAAATGTAAGGCAAAATAAAAGCCATAAGCATTGTGTCTCTCGTTTGGTGAAAAAGCCGAAACATGTGATAATAACATTGAGAATGAAAATGGGGAATGTATCAAAGAGACAACAACCCGACCAAAGAGCAGATAACAACCGAAGACCACCAATGGGTCTTCAATGCAGCGAAAAATTCCCTCACCCGGAGGCGTCCTTCAGCTGGCCCCGAAACAAAACTGTATACTAGTTCAGTGATAAAGGACGTCATACTAAACTCCGAAATAAATAAAAGAAACAAAAGTTTAAAAACATACAAGACTAACAAAGGCCAGATTCATTATTGAGAGCCAATTATGTATCATCCAAATATCTAAAAATATTGTTAAATTTTTGTATCAGATGTTGTTTCGATGGGTCTTTGTTGATTTTAGTCATACATTGTAACTCATGTAGATTTGTATTGAATTGAAGCCCGGAAAGCTGTTAATATGATTACAAAGCTGTATTTTATACTATCGGACAAAAGCCTACGCACGATAAGTCCTGTAAAAAAACGGAATACTCTTTTTCATTCAAAACCAAAACCTTAACATTCAAGTTTGATTCACTTTTATCAAGGTGATATAAATTAGCATTTGCATCTAAAACAAGAAAAGACATATAAGGTCGTTTTTAATGGAATATAAATTAAGATTCTTGACTAATCTTTATTGGGGAATAAAGAAAAAAAACTGTAAAGTTAAGCATATTATTTTTTCAGACAGCAGTTTTCCTGTTTAAACAAAGGGACAATACTCTAACATAAATAATACAATTATTCTAAATGTGTTCAATAAATAACTTTCTCAAAGAACTAGGATGGTTGTTACAGTTCATTAACGTAAGGACTTAATGGGACAAATATGAAAGAAATCTATACTTTTACGACATTATGATTTCTGACATTAAATTGCATCATGTTTATCGAGAGACAAAAGATTTTTAGAGTTCACAAAGTCAGTTCTTTCTTGACAGTTCAATACATCACGTCAATTAAAGCACATTAAAGATGACACTTAATCTTTATTCTTAAGACTGAAACATACATTAAGATGTATATAATAATCGAGATTATTATCTTTCTTTCAAATGTCAATAAATCTTTTTGAAAACTGTGTGTACTTATCGAAATATAAAAATATGATAGCAGTACAACAAATATTCAGCATAGATATCATGCCATCAAAATGATTCACCTTTTTAGTATATAAAAATAAGTAGATGTGACATGACTTACAATGATTCAATTAGACAGCTTTCCACCAGAGACTAAATAACGTAGATGTTAGTTTCAATTGGTCACTGTTCGACCTTCATCAATGAACAAAGCCCATATCTCACAACAAGCTATAAAATGCCCCGAAATGACAATTCTATATAATTAAAATGAGAAAATTAACTATCTACTAGTAACTTGTGTACAAAAACATAAACGAAAACCAATATGATACAAAGCAACAAACGACAAGCACTGAATTACAGGCTCATAACTTTGGAACATACTGAAAGTGGTGGGCTTATACTTTTGCGGGCACCAAACCTTCCCGATTGATAAAGAGTTGTTAGCACAACAAAAAACAAACTATGAAAATCAGTTGAAAAGGGTCAAACTCATTGGATCATTAATAGCAGAAAAAACGACTTACAAAAATGCTAGAGACAAAAAGTACAGATATGAGAGTATTCGCGGATACAAAAAGCTAGTGCAAACCTGAAAACAACTAATAACTAGATGTGTCAAAGCGACACGAATGGCCCCGTCTCAAAAAGTTGAAAAATCTGCAATTTCAATAACACATGTGGACACAAACATGATGGTTGTCTCACATATCAAAAATCAGCTCAAAATCTGAAGGCGTATAGAAAAAAAGTCTGTATAACTGTGATTTTCAACAATTTTCAAAAAAATCTTAATGCAAAAATTAGCGAAGCGGAACGAAACTTAAACGTGATCTGTAACTCATCATGAGTAACTCACATACAAAAAAATCAGCCCAATATCTGAAAGCGTTTAGAAAAAAAGTCTGTATAAATATGATTTTCAACAATTTATCAAATTCCATATCCTGTAATTTCGGCAAAATTAGCCGAGCGGAACAAAACTTAAAACTTGATCTGTAACTCATCTTGGTTAACTCACATGCCAAAAATGATCCCAATATCTGAAAGAGTTTAGAAAAAAGGTCTGTATAACTGTGATTTTCAACAATTTATTAAAGTGCAAAGCCCGTAATTTCGGCAAAAATTAGCGGAGCGGAACAAAACTTAAACTTGATCTGTAACTGATCATGGGTAACTCACATACCAAAAATCAGCCCAATATCTGAAGGCGTTTAGAAAAAAACTCCGTATAATGGTTTGTTGTGGAATGACGGAATTTCGGAATTACGGAATTTCGGAATTACGGACAAGGGTAAAACTATATGGTATCGACAACTTGGTTGCGGGGCCATAAAAATAATGTATCTAATACTAGAATATCAGTCAGTACATATCCAACATCTAATAGATCAAGTGTAAAAAATTTCATAAACACTCAGAAAAAAATAGGTGTATAGCAATAATATTTAGTTTGTTTGTAAAAATAATTGATAACACAAGCAACATTTATTTATACTGATAAAAACAATATTGAAAGAACATATTACAGTGTTAAACTGGTAACCTTTTACGATTAGTTTTTAAGCTTTCTTTGAAGGATCAGCAAGTCTACCTGCCTCGAAAAACAACATCATCGTAAAAATTAGTTCATTTGTTCTCGAATTTTAGTCATTTCTTTATAAATTAGTTTTCCAAATTCATAAATATTATTTATCAAACTTTATCTTCTTTATTTCTAAATAGTCTTTAATATTCTTTTGCATGTACATCCAAACTTTGAAACTAAATTCTCGTATATACAGTTGGAAATCTCGATTAAAATAAAATAAAATTAAGTCTTCTTACGATAGAGTCGAGAAAGCCAATAATAAAACAATGCCGGTGACGATATCGATTAAAAGGGCCCGAAATGACAATGTAAAACAATTCAAACGAGAAAACTAACGGCCTTATCTATATAAAAAAATGAACGAAAAATAAATGCATTATTTATATAAGATTAGATAATTCCATTGGAAGCTTGTGATACTGAAATTAAAGAAATGGCAAACTTTGCTGCATATCGATATAAAAAAAATAGAAAAAATCATTTACATATAAAATTTAAAGATCTTTCTGATCACTAAGTTTCGAAGTGTTCCACAAAGTACTTAGAATGTTACCATTTCCCAAAGTACACCTATTGTTTCACACCTGAAAAAACTCATCATAGTCAGATACCAGGATTGAAATTTTGTATTTGCACCAGACGCGCGTTTCGTCTACAAAAGACTCATCAGTGACGCACGAATAAAAAAAATTAAGAAGGCCATATAATGACTGAAGTTGAAAAGCATTGAGGAACAAAAATTCCCAAAAGTTTTTCCAAATACAGCTAAGGTAACCTATTCCTCAGGTAGAAAACCAAAGTTATCGCGCATACGGTTCTGTTATATATACATTTTATAGAGACATAATTTCTTTGCGTGAATATAAATATCTAAAAAGTCTATCTGTGTATGCTAAGAAATTAAACATATATTTACATGTAAAGTAGGTATCTTTCTACCATTTTTTATTAATACAATTTAAAGAAAAGGTCGTCTAGATTTTTATTCATGTATTTGCAGTCTTATCGATCTTTTCACATTCAATTTTAACATCGAGGTCCGTTTGAATTTGGTTAGTAACTTTAAAATCCTTGACTAAAAGTTATAATTGTGCTTCAGATTTTTGAAGTTGAATATGTTATCTATTCTTGAAGGGCTAAGTTAGTTTATAAAACACATGTACATGGACTTTCTTTTTAAATAAAATCGTTTACCTCATCAAATTCTTCTGAAATGTACTTCCATTGAATTATTGTCGTCCGTACTATGATCTATATAGAACTAACCGTGATGATTCGGGCTTACGTAAAACTAGTTTAGGATATATATTAAGTTTCTAATCTGAAGCAGACCAAAATAATTCGTTTTTATTTGGTGTTATAATTCTTTTTAGTTTATTCTTGCATTTGGCAACCCAGAATGTCTTATACAAATGTATCCCTGTTATGTTGCTGTTTTTGGTTATTTTCTTTGAAGCACAACTCCCGGTTTTAAATTTCATCTCAGCAGAAAAATTAATTTCAGTTAGCCTTCAGTAAAAGCTGTTTTGAAGATAACAGGAAAAGCTTGCATTTTATCCCAATTTTCTATTTTAGCGATTTTGGTCATAAGGTCCGTTTGAATTTGATTAGTGACTTTAAAATCCTTGACTAAAAGTCAAAATCATGCTTTAGATTTTAAAAGTTTAGCATATTAAACCTACTTGTTGGCAGGATGGATCATTGGACACATTTTAAAACAACATACCCACATGATGTCAAGTTTGGTTGATTTTACCCAAATAGTTACAGTGGAGAAAATTTGTGTAAATGTAAAAACAAGACGATAGACGCATAGTGATGCGAAAAATTGTAAATGCAGATCAGAATGATAACAGCAGTAGTTAATCTTAAAGATCAAATTTATTTTTGATTGTTTCAAATTTCTATACGTTGTGGAATTCTAACCTTTCTTGGAACTTTTAACAAGATTGCTATAGTAAAGGTATTGTGGCGTAATAAAGACGAGCAAATTACGACACGGACAATCTGCGTGACTTCTACTTCACTTAAAGCATCAGTGTCAATTACTGTCGGACAGATTAGGAAATTCAATAATAGTAGACACAATTAAGACGGGAAATACCATTAATGTAAAGGTAGCATCTGACAGGGTTCCAATATAGCACAATACCGAGGCTAATAGCCTTTGTTAGTCTTGTATTATTTTTAATTTTAGTTTCTTGTGTACAATTTGGAAATTAGTATGGCGTTCATTATCACTGAACTAGCATATATTTGTTTAGGGGCCAGCTGAAGGACGCCTCCGGGTGCGGGAATTTCTCGCTACATTGAAGACCTGTTGGTGACCTTCTGCTGTTGTTTTTTTTCTATGGTCGGGTTGTTGTCTCTTTGGCATATTCCGCATTTCCATTCTCAATTTTATTTATGTCGAAAATATTCTAACGCTATAAAACAAGTGGTTTTGTTGTAAACGAGGAATGTGTAGGATCTTTAAAGGCTGTTGCATATTTAAAGCATGCCATTACATAGTCAGCTTTATTTTATACCAGAATGATGAAAATATAATTATAAAGTAATTACACAAAGCTACAAAATATAAAATCTAACGTCATGTCAGTGTTAAAAAATAGTATCCAAACTACTTATGCTATTCCCTTATTGGTGTTTAAAATGTCAAACTATTCGATTCTATAATAAACAAGCATCTAACAGCATTAAGGTTCTTGTTACATCCAACTAAACAGTCTGTAAAGGATATAAGCCGATAACAGAATGGACTGTTAGAGGCTTATATCTTACTTAAGTACAGCTCTTTATAAGAACCAGGCAGTGTGCCATATACATGTGATACATGGGGGGTTTCAGATTTTATCTACATTTGGCCTAGTAGAAGCAATGAGTGAAAAACGCTCAAAAAATAATTTTGAGTGGGAAAATATGAGTGGTTGCCATGGTAACGGACACACAATTTTTTGGTTGTTAAGCGATGAAAAATCTTTCAAAAATCAGCTAAATCACCACACATTTTAGAGCCTGATTATGAATACAATCATGCATTTTTCATTAATTTTCATATGTAACATTGATAGAACTTGGTTTAAGCTTCATTTTAGTGAAGATTGCATGTCAACCAAATTTGTAATTTTTTTGTGAAATTTTGTGAAAAAATGCATATTTTCAACTTTTCTGAAATTGGGATTTTTGCTGAATTACCACATTTTCTCTGGTGTTTTTCAGAAAAGTGCAAATGTGTACAGAATAGTTAGCACTGTAGTTATGAAGTTTGGATACTACTTTACCAAATTTAATAGAAAAATGTGTGGGATTTTTTTTAGTTTTATCACCATAGCAACCGATTTTTTCCTTGGAAACGGAGTTTTCATTTGCAGAATATTGCAGTTTAAGAGCTTAAATGTCCTGAATTTTTCATAACCGATAAGAAAAATACATAAAAGCTAATGAAAACTTTAAATAACAATCGTTAAGTGTTGTTGACTTCAATTGTTACCACAGAAAGACATTATCCATAGCATCATCCACTAAAAAACTGCATAAATAGAAATTTATGTACAAAAAACATATAAATAAAGCGTTCAAATTGGAATATGACTTAAGTCTTTGCTTCACTCACAGTCTTGTCTGGGATTTTTTCTTCAGATTGTTCAATAAATGTAATATGTCATGAAACATTAGGGTTGGGGGGGGGGGGGGGGGGGGGGGGTATAAGTTGATTTGTTTAAATGTTGCATACAAGTAAATACTTGAAAAGATAATTGCGTTTCGTCGTCCGAAGAAACATTGGTTTTCGAACTTTAACTTTAGTTTAAGTTAATAGAAATCTATGAAATTTATACACACAGTTATTTACCACAAAAAGAAGGTTGGGATTGATTTTGAGAGTTTTGGTCCCAATAGTTTAGGAATTAGGGGCCAAAAAAGGGCCCATTTAGACATTTTTCTTGATTTTCACACAATAACTTCAGTATAAGTAAATAGAAATCTATGAAATTTTAACACAAGGTTTATGACCATAAAGGAAGGTTAGGATTGATTTTGGGAGTTTTGGTCCCAACAGTTTAGTAATTAGGGACCAAAAGGGTCAAAATTAAACTTGAATAATTGGGGTTCTTAAATACTAGTATGCCGAATCTGAACTGTGAATGCAGATTCTTAATTTTTGGTCCCGTTTTCAAATTGGTCTACATTAAGGTCCAAAGGGTCCAAAATTAAACTTACTTTGATTTTAACAAAAAATGAATTCTTGGGGTTCTTTGATATGAAGAATCTAACCATGTATTTAGAATTGGGATATTGGACCATAATAGGTAAGTTTAAGTTCTTAGACCACATTCATTCTGTGTCAGAAAACTATGTTGTGTCAACTATTCGCAATTCAAATTCAGAGTTGTATCAAGCTTTAATGTTGTGTCCATACTGTTCAGGATTCGAACTCTGCGGTCGTATAAAGCTGTGCTCTGTGGAGCATCTGGTTTAAGGTTGACAGGTGATGAACTTCATGGGATTGCAAAAGCCGGGGCCAACCTGGCTTATGGAAAGGCAAGATATATATGGCCCTAACAAACGTAAGAAAATTCTTAATTTCTTATGGCACACATCCGTCTGAGATGTTATTCCACCAGCATGAATCACAAAATTGACCCGTAACATAATATTAACAAACCAATAGTAGAATCATTTGGTCAAAGCATTTCTAAACTGAAACTGAAGTGTGATGGACGGGTGGATAAAGAGGGACAGGCAAATTGAACACATTTTAAGTTGATGGTGATTTAAAAAAAATATAATAGGCAATGGGTGATAGCTAATATCGGAAGTCCAGTATAATGGAATCCTCTTAATATATACATGTAGCTATTAACATATCATTAATAACTGCTTTGTTGTACTACTATCCCGCAAATGAAATTCATGATCTCCGAGATAGACAAATAGAATACATCTGCTAGGTTGGAATTGTGCTAATCCCGGTAAAATAATTATGCTATTACCGGCAAAACTATCAAATCAGAATTATCAAGCAATATAATTTTATCAATAAGGAATCATTCCTTACTATGCGTCGTTCTACATATATCTCACAAGTTCTAGATTCCGATAACTTAATATCTTGTTGTGTGTGTGTGTGTGTTTGGGAGGGGGATTCAGCTGAAGCACACTTCTTATCCTTCTGAAATCCCCCTCCTCTCCTTTAAGATAGTAAACCGGTAAATAGAAGTATCATTTTTTAGGATTAATCTTCAAAAAAATTGTTTTGCTATTCTCAACGTTTTTTTTTAACCTTTACATGAATTACGCCCTTATTTTCTGTATTTGTCTCTGTAACCTTTACAAAAGACTGCATTAATCCCGAGATTTGGAATGGAACCACTAAGCTGAGAATGTCTGCATAAATACAAGATTAATAACAGTAATAATTTTAATACAAATTCCACACATTCAATTAACTGCAACACTAGAAACAGCGCAGTACATACCATTCTTATTGTTCTTTGTAATTATCAATGTTTTCTAGTCCCAACAAGTTGTAAACATTCATGAATACAAGACTTAAGTGTCCCATGTGAAATAAAAAAAGTAAATTTCCAATGTCCCACTCTTTATGCACACATTTGATCGATTCAAGGTACAAGGGCAAAAACTAAAATAAACACTTTCGTGCCGCAATTTTTTATTTTTTTGGGGCGGGGAGGAGTTGTAGTAGGTTTAACTCATGTTCGTCAGTACATTAATAGTTGTCACAAAGTTGGTTTATATTTTATAATTTTTGTTTACCTCAAACAAATCTTATGAAACATGTATACACAGAGATCAAGTTTGAATTTTATTGGTGTCACTGTTAACTGTATAATTTGCCTTATATGGCCTGGTTATTAAACTAAAGAAAAATCTACATACACTACTATATTTTTCGACTTTCATGTAGATTTTTTTTTTATCTTTTCGGAATAATGGCATGTATCCGTCTCATTAACAATTATACCACATCTTCTTTTTTAAATTAACAGAAAAGATAAAAACAAATCTATATGAAAGTCGAACAATATAGTAGTGTATGTATGACGAAAAGAGGGCTCCAGAAAGGTTCTCCTAAGATCAAATGGTAAATTTTAATAAATTTCATTAGTTAACCAGGCCATATAGGTTACATGTCATTATTCCGACAGCCCTATGGTCCCACAGTCCATTAGTCCGACAGCCCATTAGTCGGACAACCCATTAGTCCGAAAACCTATTGGTCCAACAGCACATTAGTCCAACAGCCAATTAGTCTGACAACCCATTAGTACAACAACCCAATAGTCCGACAATCCATTGTTCCGACAGCCCAATACTCCCACAATCCATAAGTCCAATACTTATCAAGTCAAGCATAAGGGTAACAGGATAAAAAAAATGTCTGTGTGTATTATTAAATATAAAAACATGTTTTTTAAAGAAATAACTCCGTATATATAACATCAGGCTTAGGTAGTTCGAATACTTTCTATATATTCAATTCGAAATCTTTATATAGAATAAAACAGAACAGAATATTTCATTTTTTCAAATTAAAGGGTCTATAAAGAGCATATAAACAACCAATGATGATGCAAACTACTGATGATACCTCGCCCAAATATTTCGTTGTTGAGTTTTGAATTTGAAAAAGCATCACACAGTATAGCTGACTAATATAAACCCTGAAACCAATTTTCAGAAATCTTTGTATTAAATTGTAGTTCTTCAGAAAAATATGACGATTTTTTTTAACTTGGCTGTTATGTGAAAAGTGTTCGGTAAACAGGAAGTGGTTGAGTGATGAATCTGAAAACTTATCACACGATATAGCCGACTTCAATAAACCTTTCAGAAATCCTTGTAATGTAGTTCATGAAAAAATTCAACGAAAATATTCATGGGACGGAGGGATGAACTGGACGGTTGGAAGGACGGACAGACAGACAGAGGAAAAACAGTATACCACACTTTTTTGAAGCGGCGGTATAATGATTGGAACAACATAAAGACTTTACAACAATAATAATATGATATAATTATCTTTATAGCACCATAAGCCTCAGTCACAATCTGAGCCAAAACAAAATAGAAAAAAACCCAACCATATTTTTCAAATAACAGTCAGTATGAAGACATGTACTACATAATTCAAAAGAACTATTTTTTAACAATACAATCGTCAGTATCCCCCATAATAGTCAAGTTTTCTTGTGTTAACATCGAGATGTGCTAGAAATGTGCTGAAAGAGTTCCTCCCTCAAATTATTATGAAGTGAGCATTCGATTGAAAAATGACACTCATCCTCAACTCTATCAGCTGTACATTACGATTTTTCAATTCTTAATGTAATGGGTGAGCACTGATTCTTAACTAACATATGCACTACCTTTCTTAAAATCTACGGAAACGCCACACATTTTTTAAAATTTTTCTTCCAATGTTTGCGTTACAATGCAAACCTTTGTTTTATCTTATTTCTTATTTAAGATTCAAAGGAAACAGTTGTTATTAATAGAGGAGGCTGTATATATATATTAAAATGTATCACTATTGTAGTCATTGCAAAGTAAAATCATTGAATAATTAGATCATATATCATTGACTTCAATAATGAGCAGAATAATATAAGAAAATGTGGTATGAATGCCAATAAGAAAACTCTTTATCTAAGTCACTATTCCTAAAAGTAAACCATCATAGGCCAAAGTACGGTTTTCAACACGGAGCATTAGCTTACACTGCATGAACAACAAACTATAAAGGCCCCCCAGAAACGATATCCTTGTTACTACTATTATATATATATATATATATTACAAAGAAAATTGAGTAAATTGCGGTTATACGGAAAACCAAAACATCAACCCTGCTAATATAGCTATAACCCAATATAAATATACTACCAAAGTAAGCTCTCGTTTGTGTAAAGTAGGTTGGCAAGAAATATATATAGAATGGAGATGTTTTATTAATAAAATTATGTTCTCTCTATTTAAATCGCTATCCAAGCATCTTAAAAATACTTCATTATATTGAAATAAAAATTCAATGACTTTCTATCAAAGAATCTTGATCATATTCTGAGATTCCGAAAAAACATGTTTCTTTATTAAAAATTCATTTTAAAGCAGAAAGATAAATTTGTCCATTTGACTTGGAGTTTCACAATTGTATGACATTATTTTGGATCTTTCAATTTAAATATAAGTGAATATCGATAGGGGATTAATAAAGGAATCAAAAGAGTCAAAAAATATAGAGATCAATGTGCTTGATTTCGAGATATTAGCCATTGAAATTTTGGCTGGAAAATATTCTCTTGACTTTTCATAGCTATTTCATTGACAAGTTTACATTCTCAAAACTATCAAAGAATAATTTGAATTTTATAAGACTTTTACAGATTGCTTAATATCATTATACATGTAAAAGATTTTTAAAAAGATAAATGGGGGTCAATGCCATTTTTTTTTTTTTGGTTTTCAAATGAATAAAACCTGAGGTTTCCGAAAATCTGACAAAAAATCAAAAACCCTGACAAGCGAACTGCAATATACCTTTACAAACCTCTGAAGCTAAACCCAAGTTATAGATAATCGATCTTGTATATATAAAATTTCTGAAAAAAAAATGATTCTATTTATAATCAGGCTCTCCGACCAAACATAATCTTTTCAAGAATCTACAAGTATATCTTTAAAAAATAAACATTCCACCCCCCCCCCCCCCCCCCCCCACTTTTCTAACCTTCCAACCATAATATTACATTACATATTACATTTGTTGAACCTTATGAAATAAACAGAATAGACTGTGTAAGTGAAGCAAAGCAGTCATATTGAAATTTTACATAAGTTTCTATTTATGCAATTTCAGAGTGAATGTTGCTATGGATTATATGTGTTTCCGTGGTAACAATTGAAGTCAACAACACTTGACGATTGTAATTTAAAGTTTGCATTAGCTTTTATGTATTTTTCTTATCGGTTATGAAAAATTCAGGACATTTAAGCTCTTAAACTGCAATATTCTGCAAAAGAAAACTCCGTTTCCAAGGAAAAAATCGGTTGCTATGGTGATAAAACTAAAAAAAATCCCACACATTTTTCTATTAAATTTGGTAAAGTAGTATCCAAACTTCATAACTACAGTGCTAACTATTCTGTACACATTTGTACTTTTCTGAAAAACACCAGAGAAAATGTGGTAATTCAGCAAAAATCCCATTTTCAGAAAAGTTGAAAATATGCATTTTTTCACAAAATTTTACAAAAAAGTTACAAATTTGGTTGACATGCAATCTTCACCAAAATGAAGCTTAAACCAAGTTCTATCAATGTTACATATGAAAATTAATGAAAAATGCACGATTTGATTCATAATCAGGCTCTGAATTGTGGTGATTTAGCTGATTTTTGAAAGATTTTACCATGCTTAACAACCAAAAAATTGTGTGTCCGTTACCATGGCAACCACTCATATTTTCCCACTCAAAATTATTTTTTGAGCATTTTTCATTTATTGCTCCTACTGGACCAATTATAGAAAAAATCTGAAACCTTCATGTATCGCACGCTGCCTGGTTCTTACAAAGAGCTGTACTTAAAACATTGTTTAACACCTCAAAAAGGTGAAAAAATGCAATCAAATAAAAAAGATTTATTTTCATCAAGTGTGAAAATTGTTTTGTGAATTAACTTTCTTTACATTAAAATTTATCCTAAATGTTGTCCCTTTTTAACAGTAGCTCAACTTAAACAATAGAAAAAAAGAAAGTACAGCTGAAGGTAAACATTGTCCACATGTATTGCTACATGTAGATTAAGACTCAGGGTATGCATGCATATCAGGATTTTTGCGTTCGAAAGGACTACTCTAAATATGCTCCGTGAATACCTTTATATGCGTCTTGTGTTTTTAAAATGAAGAAAGACGTTGAAAGTATATTCCTAATGCAAAAAACCGAAGAAAGTGGGGATTAGTGATTGTGCTGTATTCAGACATATTCGATTAAAGTGTTCATTACAAAGAGGATATATATTTTAGCAGCTGATAAAGTAAAGGCAAGTTTTACATATATTATATTTCAAAATGTAGTCCTCTCCTAATAGTTTCTTGTTTCTTCTCGGGTTTTATTTCTTACTAGGAAAAAAAAAGAAGAGAAGAAACACATGTGATGACAGGTTCGCGTTGAACCATATTAGTGCACTGCAGTCGATTTTGTTTCAAATACATAATTTATAGGAACAAAAGATAACAATGTGCAATCGTTTTACATTCTCTTGTTGTTCATCGGGATTTTCATGAGAATGTTAGGGACGACATCAAAAAAGGATAAAAAAAACTTAATTCAAATATTTTGGGGATGGGGGACAAAATTGGTGCAAGTTTTTTTTAATTGTTTAATTGACATTGATTTTATATATAGCCTTATTGGTCAATCAATTTTCCCCAAATTAAGTTGGGAAAGGGAGGGGGGGGGGGGGTAGGGGGTCAGTGTAAAAACTATATGAATTAAGTTTGTGATCCTACATTGAACGTTTGATGTCGTACCTTATTGATCACCCAAACGGTACCACCTGATAATCCCCTATTTTTATCTATTATTTTCCTGGAAGGTCGTGTCACCTCTTTTCCCCCGTTTATTTGTGTATTGATGTCCCATGTTTTTTTTCTTTCTTTTTAATATTAAAGGAACATAATTTTGTCTCTCTATTTTCTTTTGCAAAAACTGAAAACCTCTTTCTTACCCACAACGATTACTACGAACAAAGTGCGAATCGAACACATGGTTGATTTGTTTACAGCCGATTTCATTGAGTGTGTAGGCAAAGGTAATATCTTTGGTTAGCTTGCTTGTTAGCTGAACTGTGGGGTCATCATTAGTTTAGGTAAACTACCCTCCTTTAAAAGTATACTAGTCTGACACATAACCAATTTATCTATATGTTGGACTTCACGGTTCAGCCAACAAGCAAGCTCACTAAAGATATTACTTTTGCCTACACACTCAATGAAATCGGCTGTAACATATAACATGCAGTAACGTTTTCTTAATTCTGATTAAGTTCTCATATTCATCGCGGTCCATAAGCGAAATTTCGCATTATACTCATATTCAAGCAATAATATCAGACTAAAAACATCAACTTGTAAATCAACGCAGAAACCTGACAGTTATAACTACTATTGTAGTCCCGTAGTTGAAACATGAAACATGAAAACTTAATTAAACGCCTATTTCTACATATACAATATGTATTCAATGGCGTTGTACATAAATGACATATAAAATACAAAAATACTATACAAAAATACAATATGTATGTACTATACCAAAAATTGAAAATATACACTGTGATACACAAGAAAAAAGTCAGAAAAGTTCAAAATAATTTTCGAAATACAATGTTTTCAACCGACATTTAAAAGTATCCAAAGATTCAGAATTTCATGAAAAAAAGTTCATGAAGTAAGTTCTAGATTTGCACTTTTACGAAGCGTGAGGTTAGAATAGGTTGTTTCTAGTCCTTGTATAGCGGCGTGGTCTATCAAACGTAAGAAGCATTACTTTATTGGGTTTTTTTTAATTGTAGATGAAAAGGATGTTAGGAAGAATAAGAGCAACACCGGAGATTAATTTTGATACCAAAGACGGACGAGAATAAAAATTTTGGTAGTGTTAAAATCAATTTGAAAGTGATTTTTTTCTCAAGAAACTGTTTTGACGAGTGACAAAACTATTGTTTTAGAAGTTGACTTTAATAAAATATATTTTTTTTTGTAATTGTCAATTGTTATTTGGTTGTGTTTTTCTTCTCACATTCAGGATAAAAACAGTTGGCGGTATTGATAGTTTTTTTCAGTGATTGGACTATCATTTACCTGTAATTAGAATCAGTTATACTACCTTCAGCTGTCCAATATTTTTAAGAAACAAGAGGGCTATTCTTATAAATATTGGACAGCTAAAGGTAACATAATGGTCCAATCACTGAAATAAAAAAACAGGTACAACAATAGAATGACGTCACAACAACATATACATTGATATACGCTTGAAAGTCAAATATATAAAACATGTGGAAGCAAAAATCCAAAAGATATTACACAGTAAAGACAAAGGCCAATATAAGACATACTTAACATTCTCTATAGAGTTCACAGATACTCTCAGTATAGGTATAATTATTTACGATATACAAATAAAAACTGCTGTTATATTTGATTTATTATTTTTGTTAAATAATATTCATTTTTACATTTCTACACTATTTTTACCAGAACACAAAACAGCATATTTTCTTGAGGTGATACTTTATCTGTTTATTAACACCATATAATATGATTTGGTAATCTTGACGGTAATTTTTTTCTTACACGACCTAAGTGAATACCCTTTTACCTGGATTATAATGTTCCCTTAGATACCTTTTTAGATGGTATTTTTTTGACAACATATATTAATTTTGGTAAAATGTTGGGGAAAGCTGGCGACATATCTCAAAACTAATACATTTGGATGGGCACTTTAGTAAACCTTATTACAATGCACTTTGTAACTCTATCCAGGAAAATAATGTATCTTTTTTGTTGTAATTTTACAGCACATAAAGTAATCGTTAAATTTGCTTGACATTATGTAATCAAATTTGATACATGTCAGGCTACTAAAAAGTTAATTGTAGTTACATTTATGATCTCTCCTTCCTACAGAAATTAATTTCAATTCGTTTTTTTATGTTAGGATTGGAATAAATGTCGGATCTGACTAATTACCAACATCAGGCAAATCAGCCAATTTAAATTACTCTCCTGGCAGCTGTAAACGAACTTAGCTGACAGTACCAAAGTGAGCTATCACATATCAATTATGTCAAAAGAAAATGTACATAACGTGTCATTTTAATTGCTTACATCCATAAAATAATGATATATAATTGTGCTGAATTAATAATTATCTTATTTTAAAATGATTGTAATACAGGAGCACTAAAAAGTCGCATGGCAATTTTTTTTATAACATGCTAAGCAAAAGATATTTCACGTGCTAATTTTAATAGAGAAAAAGCGGTTTTATAGAATTGTAAATTTTATTTTTATATGAAAAAAAAACGAATGTCAAAGTTGAGGCATCAATTTCATATTAAATGATTGAAACCTCGATTGAAACACACTTAGCCTGCTATGACAGTAACCATGTTCTTTTCTAAGTCTTGGCATATTGATCATTACAAAGTGGAAAGAAAATGTGATAAATTAATAGTGATAACAACATTATTAAGAGACAACCGTTCGATATTCTAAGGGGCGAGTAGCTATAATTACTAGTATATCTTTTCTCAAGGCATATATTCATTTTCAACTTTTATTAGTTTTTTTTTTGTTACCATTTTTGTATTTAAGGAATAACTGTAATATTTGCTGTCTATGAAGAAATAACATAAAAAATGTGGTGCAAACTGAATAACCGGAGTAGCTGGTTATTTTAAAGTGTGCACCACATTTTGTATGTTACTTCGAATAGGGAGAAAAAATATTACAGTTATTTTCTTATAATTTAATTCAAAATTCTATTTTAAACCGGAGTAAACCATGAAAAAACGTTGATGGCCTCACGTTTACATGACTAAATTATGTCTGAGCTGATAAACAAAACAACGTTAGCCAATCAGAAGATGCGTTACATCCAAAATTAAATTATACTTTGATATACTGCATTTTGTTGGACAAAACATTCATTTTTATCCTGCGTAGGACAAAGCGATTTATTTTCAGTTCCTACCAATTCAGAATTTTCATGTTCAATAACCTCCTCCCACTTCCAAAATATATGCGGTAGATTTGACATACGCGTTTTACCAATGAAATTTTATTACATCTTTCTAAACAGCACATTGCAATACCTAGTTTACATGTAAAATTACCTGTGTCTATTCATATATTACCCAAATTTTCTTCTGGAGGATAGTTATTGGTTCAAATTTATGCCTGTTGAGACTAAAATTACATTGTATCATATGTCTCGGGTTTTATATATTACATTATCTCTACTCATTCTGTCATCTGTGATTATAATGTATTATGAATGATTGATGCTCCTATAGCGCAGCGCCTACTAATGAATTTATCTAATAAAGTTCTCAAAGATAATGAATAAGATATGTTAAGCCTCATTTTATAGTCACTAGAAATGCAAAATCACAATATTTAGTAGATACCTAATATTCAAATATTTCAATTTTATTTATTAAAAAAACCAATGTCTGTCGTATGTCCCCTTTATATATCACGCTACTTCTGTGTTCATGTTACGTTAAGGATGTTTGCTTGTCATGTTTTGGAATTTTTGTCAGATTTTCGAAATCCCTCTGATTTTATCTATTTGAATGCCTTAAAAAAATTTGCCCATGAACCCCCATTTTTCTTTTTATAATTTTTTTACATGTATAAATATAAGCCATTTGAAAAAGTCTTATTAAATCTTATTTATTTTTTAATAGTTTTTGAGAACTTTAACTGGTCAATGATAAAGTTATGAAAAATCAAGAGAGAACATTTTCCCGCCAAAATTCTAATGGCTAATATCTCGAAAACAAGCACATTGATCCCTATATTTTTTTTTGCTTTTTTGATTCCTCAATTGATCCCCTATCAATATATACTAGTTATATGGAAAGTTATTTATTTTGAAACAGAGCAGCAAACATCCTTAAAACCATGACCATTCACAGCTTGTTTACAGTCAAATATATATGAGATAAGGTCTTACGAAAATACGATATTTCATCCAGATAAACATTTGTATAGGGTATGATTGAGGACCATACCTAAATACTAATGATAAAACATTCAAAAAGGGGTTCTAAGAAGCATTTCCAATTTTCGATACATTGCCAGATATAATTTTGAGGTCTTAAAGCAAACTAAGAAAGAAAAGTGTTTAAATATGTCAATACTGATTCCTAAACGACTAATGTCTTGTGTACATCATTGAGTTGTTGTTTGTTTACCCATCTCTTTCTGTCTGGTTTGTTAAATGAGGTTTGATAAGAAAGTATACACACGTTTTATTGAAAAAAGGAATATGAGGGTCACTGATCAGTCTTTTGTAGACAAAACGCACGTATGGCGTGAATTAAAAATTTTAATCCTGGTTTCATTGATGAGTTTATTTGTAATAGTATATAGAACACTTGGCTTTTCACATATTTGATCTGAGTAGCATTTGATGCAGTGAGTTGTTAAAAATATACTGTTTTCATTTGCCATTTTTAATCTTAGAAGATTTGGTGGGATTATAACTGAAACAACTGAACTTATAACGAAATGACGATAAGCAAAACCCATACCATATGGGTAACTATAAAATGGCGCCAAATTGCAAAAGTTGAAACAATGCAAAATGGGAACAATAATATCATAAGGTAACCCAAACAAATCACTTGAAATTGACCCTCAATTTGGGACAAGCACATGAACCTGAGAGTGTAATTATTCCCTCAGCTGAGACAGTTGTTTAACATCACAACATAAAGCAAAAACTGAAATTGTCTTGAAATTAATTATATACTTGAATCATTTAATCTGAACTATTAAAAAAACAGAAAGCAAGTAATAAAATAACAGAAAAACACAACTTTCCGATATAACAGTCTTCGAAGTTCCAAAAATATTTCACGAGTATATCACATCGTTCCAGAGAATTACATGTTGCTTATAAATGACAGATCGTAAAAATTTTCATTTTGTGTTGTTCTTCTTTATCGGGATAAAATTCCAATTTCTATAAAACAGTTTTATAGTAGTAAAATTTAGTCCACGATGTTGATATATGCCATCAACTATGTCACAGATTGTCTGTTGTTTTTGCAATCTTTAATCCATCTCATTTATAAGTTGTCAATTTCCCGTGTCCTGGACGTTGTCAAGATGTTCATTTTATTGATTCTGTTATTGTGCTAATTCCCTAAAGTCAAAAGATAAGAAAAATGTCATTTAGTCGAACAACTGCAAGACATACAATTCCATAACATATTCAATAAGTGGAATAAATAAACAAAATTCATTTCCTTATCTGTACAGCTTGATGGGCATGTACATATAATAAACTTAAAACTTTTCGTTTTAACTTTTTGCAAAAGGATTTCTTTCAAAATGCCAACATAATTAGTATTTCATTATCAATTAATTAATAGGATAAATATTTTTTCAAGTAAAAAGAATATACGAACGAACCTGTTTAAGAATATTATTATTCTCGTGTGCAATGGTAAATTGAGCAAATATACTCATCATAGATACCAGGATGAAAATTCTGAACGCCAGACGAGCGTTTCGTACTTATATTTCTAGATATTGTAAGAATCTATTTAGTGAAAAGAATTTTCAAAGAAGAAATTCCAACTGCTTGTAACAAAAATATCGAACTCTCAAGAAATTTCAAAAAGGGGGAAGTACATAAATCATGACAAAATAACAGGTAAGGCTATGCCAACCTATGGAACGAATGAAAAAAGTAAAACAAAAATACCGGACTCCAAGATAAATAAAAAGAGGAAGTTCCCAAACATTACAAAATCAAACGCATGACTCTACTAACAAATAGAACAAATGGAAAAGAACTGCCATATTTAACTTATTGATCTTTCATAAAATTTTGGGTTCAACTTTTTCTATTGACATGCTTTTAGAGTCATTCACTCAACTTAAATTTAATTTAAAATGAAATAAGTTTGTCGTATTAAACTTAAAGAGGGGCGAAAGATATCAGAGGGACAGTCATATTGATTAGTAGGATAAGTACTGTCTAAATAACTATCTTATCTATGTTGAAATTCAGGGTTTTGTGTTCATATGATATTGAAATAATCTATGTGATTTTCTTTAGTTAAGACGCATACTCAAATCTGATGCTATAGGTTACAATTTAAATCTGGTTACAATATTGCGTCAAAGTTTGACATCTTAGCTACACATATAATCAGCCATTATGAATTATATAGATACAATGTATTCAAATATGTTTGTAAAATAGAGGCAAAAGATACCAGAGGGACAGTCAAACTCATAGATCGAAAAATAAACTGACAACGACATGGCTAAAAATTAAAAAGACAAACAGACAAATAATAGTACACATGACACAACATCGAAAACTAAAGACTACGATACACACATTTAATAACAATATTACATTACAATTGTGTCTCTCAGTCACAGATTAATAATTGCATACTGTCGATTCTCTCTCCCCACCCCCAAATGGCTTTGTCAGTTTGTTTCCGACTCATGAGTTTGATTATCCCTTTTGTATCTATCGCCTCTCTCTGGTCTTGAAAACGTTCTTTTGGGGTCCTAACATTACTCACAGTTTGCAGACGTATACTTGTTATAGCCTTGCTAAGATTTTAATTGCTTCTCATATATCATTGCCGATAATTCCATTGCAGTCAATTCAATGATGTTTAAATGCTGTTTAAACAATTCAGACATGTCAATAACAGCTTTTCGACAGACTGTAGAATGACAGAACAGAACTTTGTTGACCTAATATTGGATGTTCCTGTCGTACTAAAACTACAACAGTTGATATGTGTGAAAAACTACCGAAATATTCAGTAGCATTTTTTAATTAATTATCGTTTTTTTTATATTGATTCACATCAAAATGGACATTAATTTCAATATTAGTGTACTGAGGATTAGACTAGAGCAAACGCTGTCACTTTTTACAAGAATGCTTGCTTTACTCTTAGACTTGCACTCAAAAATCGATACTGAAGAACGACTGAGACCAGAGGATGGATTCACTGTGACATTTGTTTATTTCAAGTAACATAATAGCAGAGTTTCCCTATGTTTTTATAAATTTGAAGAATTTGGTTTAATTGAAAAACTGATATATATTGACATAGTTTATGTAATATTGTTTTTTAGGTCTTTCCAATTCTCTGTGAAAAGACCTATTGTTTTCCTTCTGATTATTTTTTCCCTCCGCTTAATTTTGTTCCTGCAATAAATATTTGTTTCGCAATATGTCGCTTAGATATTTGGTATATGATATCGAACAGTTTATGCGCTTTTAAAATTCACCCTGTGTAACCGAATAGTTTCTTTGTAGGAGTTATCTCCCCAAACACTGTTTTCCTTGTGTCCACTACTCCTTCGCAACCGTAAAAGATTACGACAAATTTATTTTACAAAATTGCTCGTTATATCCTCGCATGATTTGTCCTGTTTTGACCGAAGCGATATGAACGCTCCATATGAGAGTTATTTCCCCTTATGCATTTGATATAAGTGATATGCATTTCTATCTTGTAAACCATAAGTGATAGAGACCTAGGATCTTTTGATTTGAGGTCCTTGGTCCAAAAGAAATGCAAATTAGGTCAAGGTCAAAGGTCAAGGCCATATTCTAATTTTTTAATTTGGCTTATTTCCACTCATTTCCAGAAACCGTATAAGATATCGACACATTAGTTTTTCTAAATTGTTAGTTGCGACATGTTGTAACAGGTAAATTTTGATTGCAAGGGTACGTTGAACGTAAATGTGAGTTTTCTCCCCTCTTGTATTTAAAAATACGCGTATGGTGATATAACTGATTAACCAAATATAATTAAGACCTATGGTTTTTTGATTTGAGGTCCTTGGTTTATGACCTTGCAATTGATCTCAAGGTCATAGCTTAATTTGACGTTTTAGATTTTGACCTTTGATTTTCCTCATATGTATACATGATAAATCCATGAGACTTTTGGCAATAGGTATCAAACCATTTAACCTTGAAAAAAACAACCGGAAGTGACCTTGTGTAAACTGGAAGTAGCTTTTTTTTTGTACTTTATTAATACAAAAGTATATAGAACCATGTATTTTTGGAATCAGTGTCAAGTAAATATTCAAATATTATCGGAAGTAAAATTTGTCAAACCGGAAGTAACGAATTATCTGCCTTATTTAAAAAAATATTGTATAGAAACCATATATTTTTGGAATCAGTGTCAATAAGCTATCTTTTGACGATTGGAATGAGATTTTAAACTTATTATAATTTTGCTACTTTCATATTAAAATACATTGTTTTTGGTGAAAAGACCTTCAATTGTTCAGAGGTTTTTAATTATATTCTGAGTTTGTTCCTGGTAACTCAGAAGTATTACAAAGAAATACTCCACTTGCGGTTGGACAGTGAAGTATAATTGTAACAGGCAATCTTAAGATTAATATGTTGTTAAACAGAAATATTTATAAGTCGTTGTTCTAACATATTATTCCTAATATAGGGTTATTTATGGTGAGTTATTTGAAATATTACATCTTGACCTGATATGTTTCAAGATATTGTAGACAATGAGAACATTGCCAATGCCTTTCTCATATATCATTGAGTTAATCTTTCTATGATGTAATTTCTTCTTCATTTTGTCTGCAGTTAGAATGTAGAATCGACGTTTATCCCACAGATCTCTTTACACATAAATTTGAGTTCAAAATAATGCTATTTTACAGAACAGGTTCAGTTGTGATATTTACTTTCCCCAGTGAAATATCTATTTTGAATAAATTAATCCTGTAAGAGTTGTTTACCTTTCGCAGTGTGTTTCCCTGAAATAACACTCTTGTATCAGATCGTTGAGAACTATATTGGATTCCTAATTTTACTGTCGGAATCATCAGACATATATTTACACATGGAATTATACAACGCGGATCAGCTGTAATTGATATTTCCATTAATGAAGTCCTTTTGCATCTTTTTTCCTGTAAATTGATCGTAAAGCTTCCATACAAAAGCAAAAACATTTTAATACTTAAAATAAAAATTCTATCTGCTTGTATATACGTAATTTTAATTATAAAATAATGGTGTAACAAATATGTAACGGTTATTGTTAATATACCAAAATAGCAAACGACAATGATGTACATAAATTCAGTGTACTTACACAAATTGGACAAACGATCAGGTACACGGACAGGGTTAGTAACACTAACATCTTCTAATCCATCAGAAAATATAATAAAATAAGTTAATAACTATTGGGAAATTGTGGTTTAATCGTATAAACGACGCGGTTTATTTTGAAAGCACTCAAGTTGATACCGAAATAAGTTAAGCGATATGATTTTCGAGTATCAATAGTAGTGTCAGGTACCAGGATTATAATTTAGTACGCCAGATGCGCGTTTCGTCTACATTAGACTCATCAGTTGCTCTTATATCAAAATATTAATAAAGCCAAACAAGTACAAAGTTGAAGAAACAATTCCTACAGACAATAGAGGCGACAATATTTTACCGATGGTCAAATCTCATTAACACATTTAACAAATCAAGGTAACAAAAAAAACCGAGGGAATGACATGACCTTCTACAAGAGAAGCGAGATCGGGTATGTGGTCAGGCTAAACGTCTCCCATACAATACATGAATCATCCTCTTTGCAAAAAAAAGCCAAATAAAATCACTAATATACTGAACTCCGAGAAAATTCAAAACGGAAAGTACCCCAACAAATGACAAAATCAAAAGCTCAAACACATCAAACGAATGAACAACAACTGTCAAACTCCCGAATCCACACTCAGTCAAAATTTGACAATCAAGGGATAGGACAGTAAATCAGTAAACTTACAGATCAGACGACTATACTGTCATCTAAAGATCTAAGAATGAGTAAGCATGTCGCTATTGACAAACAGCCACTGTATATAACAATCTATTATACAATGATGCTAGTGCTGTCAAGAAACCTCAGTATTACATTGTAAGGACAAATTTACTCCAATTTACTGTCAGCTTTCATAGACCTGTGTTGCATAGAAAAGCCATGGTGAATTCCAAGATTTCGTGCTTTATGTAAATAACGAAAAGTCAAAAAGCAGTATTTTTTACGTAACATGCGTTACTGTCATACGATGGTAATTTAGATATAAATGCGACATTTACTTTATCATACTATACACCATGTGCTATGGTGTGGGTTTCAAAATCATCAGTTATAAATGATCATATTTGGCATGATAGATATATTGAAGAGCAATAGTAGAAAACAAACCAATTAAAACAGCAGGACACTTTTTAATTTCCGAATATTAGATATTTATTTATGATTTATTAGATCAATGAAAAATTGTTATATTGTTTTTTTCACAGCTAATGCCATTACGTAATTAGTATAGACGGGCATATTAAAAGTGCAAGGTTCATATTTTTGATTTGTGGGATTTATCAATACATTACAGATAACAGACATCATGTTCGAAGTTAAATACATTACAATATTATAAAGCATTTAAAAAATTATGAATCTAATTGTATTAGCTTGATAAGTTGAATAAAAATGGAAACAAAACATTTGTATATTCAGTGGGCCGAGTCATATATAAAACAAATGTATCATGATTTTAAAGCAATAACTGTCCAAGAGCCTAATTGTCTCTGGTTTATGATGATTTCTTAGTTTTGATTTTCTTTCAAAATATTTACTGATGATGATGTTCAAAAGATAAAGACGGGCTGGTTTTGTTTTGTTCAATATTACCCCGACTTTAATTTGATTTGGTCTAATTTGGAAAGGAAGTGAAGACCTGTATTTTTTTATTAGACTTTTTATTACGGAAGTTTGGCTACCTGCAGATATCTACACTTATATTTGTAAATAAGTCCTGTCTTTGACAAATGTAACATCGCTGAAGTTTTTATGACCCAGCGTTGGTTGTACAATGAATTGACTTAACGTCAATGCATGGAAATTTTGAGAATAAACGGATATGTTATGATTGATATACAGAGTTAATCCTGGTATCTATGATGGGTTTATGTCAAATGAAATGTTTGACAACAGCCGATCTATTCGAGCGAATGGACCAAATAAGGTAATCAAAGATAATAAGATGAAAGATATCGGGGTGTGTGGTATTAAGTGATTAAAACGGAAGATATCATTTAGGCGTAAATTATTGTATAATTTAGAGTGGAAAGGTGGGTTAGAGTTCAGATAACGTTAAAGCGAATTTCTCAATTTTTTAACTTCTAGCCAAATAAAACAATCGTGTACAATGTCCAAGATACAAAAATACATATGTTAAAAAACTTTCTTTGTGCACAGACATGTGTCTGGTATGACCATCGTCAGATACGTTTTTATCAAAGGTTTAAAGAGTCTAACAAACATACCAGTATATAATTTCGATAGCGTATCAACGTAACATGTCTGCACATGTCCATATTTGTAAACACTTTCATATACAAATATATTCCATTCTAAATTATAACAAGATAACTACAACAATATTGCTTTTAAAGCAGATTTTGAAAAAAATATAAAACAATTTTATAAGTTAGTCTAAATAAATAAAAAGTAAAAGAACGGTTTACACATTTATCTTTTCGTTGGTTTTTATGTTGTCATATCTTTATATTTTATTTCAATTACAATTTTGAACAGAACATATCAATACTTCTTGTGTATGCATTATGACAGCACCTCAATTTAATATTCATAAACTGCAATTATTGTATTGATTTTGTAAATGCTAGATTTGTTATTCATGATTTCCTGTTAACAACTGTTAAATCTTGTAACTGCACTGAACATTCAATTAAACTTTTTATTTCAGCTCATTCATGCGATTGCTGTATGTTATTGACGTAAATAAGAATGTTTTACTCTTCATTAAGCTCAACATATTCTCCTGTTGATGTTCAATAAGCTGTAGAAAAGTAGCATAGATATTTAACATGTCTTTTGCGACTTACTTGTCCCTATATTGAAAATATCACACGACGTACGATGGAATTTCAGTCGTTCCTAAACGAGCTTCTTTGTTACATATTGTTTTTGTGTTGACTGCTGTACTCCTATTTTTGACATTTTACCCTATTAAGGTGGTATGGATGTCTTACGTCATCTTGGATTGTAAAAAAAGATTATAACTTATAGATATCAATATTTGTTCAAGTGTTGATTAGTTATGCTTGAATTTTAATATCTTTAAATTGGCATTTTAAGGGGAGGTAACTCTGAAATATTGCATTTTCTGAAGGAATCTACATGGAAGTTTGCTATTTTGTATTTTAGCCGAAAAAAACGCGCGGTGACCCTATCATTTCTTTTGCTATTCTCAAAGCATTTTATAAAAGCTATCTTCTCGTATTTTATTTTATAATTCTTTCATTTAGTTTAGCTTCTAATCACATAATGGTGATTTTTCTTGTATAATCCATTCAAAATTGGTCATTTTGTCACGACCTGTAGCTTGAGAAAATGCATAGTGACCTTTCAATTTTATGATATTTTTGAAGATATATCAATAGATACTACGTTTTGGCAAAGTATGAATAAATTCTATCATTTTTAATTTAGACTCCCATACCACCTTAAGTCTGTTTGTTTTGTTCACACAACGTTGTCAATATAATTGAATTTTATGCAACTGTCATACAAGTGAGATGTTTAGCTAGCTATAAAACCAGGTTTCATTCCACTAATTTCTACTTAAGAAATGCCTGCACCAGGTCAGGAATATGACAGTTGTTACGCCTAGTAACTTTTGTAACAATTTACATCACTTGATCGATGTCACTACCGGTGGACGTTTCGTCCCCGAGGTCATCATCAGTCCAGTAGGATTTATTTCGGTGTTGACATGAAAATGGTCATTTCTATAAATTTTCTGTTTGCAAAAGTATGAATTATTCGAAATACTAAGGATTATCTTATCCCAGGCATAGATTACTTTAGTCATATTTGGCACAACGTTTTTGGAACTTTGGGGTCATCAATGCTCTTCAATTTTCTTTGGCTTTCTTACTTTTTTTTATCTGAGGATCACTGATAAGTCTTATGTAGAAGAAACGCGTGTCTGGCGTATTAAATTATAAGCTTGGTACCTTTGGTAACTATTATCCATTCGTTTAAGCTTTTGATTTTGCCATTTGATAAGGGACATTATGTTTTGAATTTCCCTCGGAGTTTTTGTATTTGTCTTAAGAATTCATTAAAGAAAGGACTATTGTTTCGACATCATTAGTCATACCTCATCTCCTTATTGTATTTTTTTCTATCAATTTTGAGCATACTGAGCTGCAAGAATCTTCCCAAAAATAAATGCTTATAACGTCTTTACACTAAATCCATATTGCATATTGAATGTTTGTTTATTGATAATGAAGTCTTAGATAAATGATTATTTGAGTTGTTTTTGGCTTTGAACTAGCTGTTAGTAACTGTGAGTACTCCAAGATATGCACTTAGTGTCTGTATTGTTGTAGGGGTATGTAAATACGCTGCAACGTTCGGTCTGTGTTTTTGTTACTGTTTCTGCTTTGTATGGTTCTAATGAGTTAGGGCCTTTTAAACTGATTTTTATAGTTTTCATTCATATTTTGTTATGTTACATCTCATGTGAAGGGATGGGCGTCCGCTTACATGTTAACTCCGCAATATTCTGTATGTGTCTATCCTTAATCACGAGCTCCTAGTTTAGCTGTTGCCGTTTTTTATTTAAATCATATTCGCATTGCATTTTTTCTTACTCAAATCAGGTGGTTAGTTTTCTGGTTTAAATTGTTCTACATTTGTCATGAAAGGACTTTCATAGACTATGTGTTATGGATTTTGCTTACTGTAGAAGGCTGTACGGTGACCTTTAGCTGTTAACTTCTATGTCATATGGTCTAGGGTTGTGAATTGTCCCATTGGCAATTATACACCATCTTCTTATTTTATGTTTGCTATTTGCTATCTAAATAAATGCATTTTGTACGGATTGGTCTTTAAGGATCTTCTCAAATGATTTATTTATTTATTGTCATTGACTTTCTTCTAGAACCCAGTAACTGCACTATGCTTTGTGTCATTAACGATATGTTTTGTGCTTTGGTCTCATCTATTGAACTAAGCCGTTTCCAACTGACTTGTAATGTTTTTCTTATGGCTATTACTAAACCGAGTCAGGGGATAATTAAGCGTTCATGTTTAAACCCCGCCAAATTCTTGACGTACCTGTCGTTGTTGTGGGTTTAAGTCTGTCATATTTGTTTATTTTGCGTAAAGAATTGTTATAAACTAGGTCGTTAGATTTCTCGTTTGAATTATTTCACATTATTCATGGCGAAACTTTTCGAAGCTGACTATATGTTATGGGTTTATGTCATTTGAAGACCTATAATTGTTTACATCCAATTGTAATTAAATCTGAAACAAATAAGTACTAGGTTAGAGAAGAAAACGTTATGTAGGCAGTATTTACTGCCACACGTGACCAGTCAGTGAATGTATGGTACATTAAACCTAATCAGAGTAATTTTAGGTTCTTTCAACGAAAACAAATGTGTTCTTTTCCAAAATCAAGACTCGGTCATTCAAAACAAATATTATCGTCATAATATAATCTTTAACTTTCATATTATTATGTTTGTTTCTATTTGACTCAAGATCATGTGAGTATCTATTTATAGTTAACAACGTTCGAGTGCATAAAAGTGATTTGGCTAATCAGAAAAACCGAAGTTTATCCACGTTTTGTTTTATTGACTTCGTGTTGCTTACTCTCTTATTCTCTGTGTTTTGTTTTTGGACTGTTGTTTGTCATTGTCTCATTTTCTCGACTTACTGTTTATGATTTCTCTTTCTCTTTTGATAAATATAGACAATTTTGTTTCTAATAAAGAATTTAAACATCGTGGCACCACAATCCAAACACACAATGCCTCCACGGGACAAACTGGTGCCAAATAAACTCCTTTCCTGGACCACACTGGTGCCATATATACTCCTTATACTTTCTCTTGTGCCACAGATCTGATTGAAACCTAATAAAGTGAATAATTGATTTACTTAATAATGAGATCTTCTCTGCTCAATTATATCGATCTAAACTGATCTTATGCATACCTATTTCTTTATAAAATGTGTTTTATATTCATTTGACAGTGGTGTAGTTTGAACAAAGCAATTTAATTATCTTAGATGTTACGTTGATAATTATTTCAAATCTCACAGGACTACTTTCTTTTCTATATTCAAAAAAGGATACAAATTTCAATTTCGTTGAAGATTTAAAATTTTAAAATTACACTTGATCATATTGTAAAGCGAATGTGAGTTAATAACTTTGATCCTTGATAACAAAGATTACTACCAGTGGATAATGAAACAAATCGCTTGACTGGGTATTTGTTCTGAGCACATTATTTATTTGCCTGATCGTAGAATTGTAGCTATTGATGTCAGTCTAGTATTTACACAGAGCCTGTGATTCCAGTTTAAATTATTGGACTTCATACTAAATGACAGAAACTGTCTGCTATTATTTGTCATCATTGATAACAGCCACATCATACATACAAAACAATAGTATCACTTTTTATCTAATTCATTTCCGTTTGTAGATCATTCGTTATCGAGTATATATCATAAGTTATTATGAGTTAAAGAAAGAGACATTTTGTAACGATCTTGATGTGAAACGAAGTGTTTCATATACATAAACAGAAGGGAAATCTGGACTGGTTGTCTGTATTATTGAAGACAAATTGTGTAGACTTAATAAGGTAGTAAATGAGGAATCTGTAGACTGAATGATGGAGTACTTGCTTAGAGAAATAGTGTGATGTATGTTCCTGCTTTATTGATTGTTAATTTATGGGAAAATTAATTCCAGAAAAAAGATTAAGGAACTGATAGTTGATGTTGTAAATCAATTCATTTTCTGCTGTTCAGTTTCCTGTTCTGTTCCATTCCAACCTACATAACGAGAATTTTATTGTAACCAGTTTGTCATGACGATTTAGTTAGTGTTTTATTTTCAAACTGTGACATCTGAAGACCGAAAATGATCGAACGAAGGAGGTTAAGGATTTCACTGCTCACCTTAGTGTACCTATCTGGATTCATTGGATGTAGAAGACATAGTGTACCACGTGTCTTTAGTACACCTTCGGGATCTTTATCTGGAATGCTTATACCATTCTCGAACCCATTGCTTTCTCCTGTAGAAGTAATAGGTGGCATCGAATATGGAGTAGCCAAACGGTTTAATCAACCACTTGCTTCTGACGAAAGATGGACAGGAAGAAAGATATTTTTAAGTCGGAGTCTCCGTGGCGTTTGTTATCAGCCAATTAGTAATGTTAAAAGATCGAATGCAAACAACATTTATCACTATGAAAGTTACTCTAGAAGATTAGAGCCGTATATCATCCGCCAATCCGAGGACTGTTTGACTTTTAACTTGTATATACCAACAATAGGTAAGTATTGTAAAATGTTTAAAATCTAGTCCTTGTACCTATTTATGTAACTTCAATTGGTAGATAACTACTTTGCCGTAAGCTATTTCGAGTACTTATTTTCTCTCGATGGGGTTAAGATGAAATTGTTAATTAATGTTCATAAAGCTGCAGTTGAAAATTGACCTCAAGCAACATGCACATTCCGTCATTCATACACTATACAATGTCCTCTCAATACTAAACTCAGTTTATATTCATACCAGTTTTATTAGTACAATTATGTGTTTTATAGAAACGCCTGCTTTTATGATTTAAAGAGAAAGTAATATAATAAAATCTGATAAATGATGTGCTGGAGTTATTGATTTTCACAGAATATTCTGTCTTAATATAGTCGCTCATTAAACTGTCTGTGAAATTGGTTTTGTCTATTTAATGCCATTTAACGTACATTGTAGTATTCTAGCAGTTTTAAAAAAAAATTGAATAATTAATGGAATAATTGTAACGAGTAAGGAAAGGCTCATTTATATTTTCCTTTTTTCAGCTTGTACTTGTAAACAATGACAAGGCTTGTTTTATATGTCTACACATGTCGTGGAATTTGTTAAACTCAAAATTTACTCGTGCATATAAAGAGTATCAATATATAATGTTTCCATTTACAAAACCTGCTGAACTTCTTTTCATCATATTGATGTTGTACTCATAAGTGAAATGTACGATTGTCTGTTTACCAAAATTAAGGATATTAACATACAGAAAAAATATAGACAAAATATTCAAAATGAGGGTTCATAAATTTATAAGCTCACAAAAAAAGTAGTTTTTACCTGGCTTTTCGGGTAGGCAACTATACCATATTTTGTTGGAAAGTAAAAAAAAAGGTAATTTTGATAACATGATTCTACAACAGTTCATTGTTGGACTTCATGACAATACTATTTGACTCACCAGGTTGAACGTTTTGGTGTGTTTTAAGAAATAACCTTATATATCGCTAAAAATGTTTTACCATGCCTGCGTTCTGTATAAATCTAAAATGCTTGTCACTTTAGTAGCATTAAACTTCTGTCGTATTTATTTTGCAATTGGATTACAAGAGAGCGGTGCCAATACATGTATACAGGCTTTTTGTTTATTGAAAAGTGTTTGAAAAATGTTTTTTAAAGATGACTTTAAATGTCCACAGTATTTATCCTTACCTAATCATGTGTTCCAAACACGCATTTATAAGTGTTTTTGTGCCATTTTTGGGATTCCTTATTATTCGGTTTGATAACGGTATTATAGTTTAGACTTTAATTTGCAGAAATTGTTGATGGTTCATGCATTATTTTGTAGATTTTTTAAGTCAGAAATCGAAATGTTTAAGTTGTATGCAAAAATGACTGGTACTTGACCTAAGACTTAAGCTCCCTTTTTTTCTAGTCAACACACATACTTGAAGAATCAATTTTATTTGTTGTATGTATATGAAAGGTAAGAGACTAGTTGAAGGTAAAGTTTTTCACATATCTGTTTTAGTATCCTGTCTGTTGTTAGGGATGAGGGATAGATAAATATCCTGCCACGTCCGGTCTTTATTTCCGCTTGGTGTATTTCTGCTTTGAATCGCTCTGAAGAGTTAAGCCTTTTTTAACTGTTTGCATAGTTTGTTCTTATAATTCCTGTAACACTGTAAACATACAATGAACTGTCAATTTCAACAACAGAGGACATTCTTTACTTGCCTTTCCCAAGTCAGTACCCTGTAGTTCAGTGGTTGTTGTTGGTTCATGTCTGCCATATTTGTTGTTCATAAAGTGATTGCTATATTTTTAGGCCTTTTTTTCTCAATTGAACTGTTTCATATTTGTCATGTCGTAGCCTTTTTAAGCAGACTATACGATATTGGTTATTGCTATTAGTTATTTTTCATTGTTGAAGACTGTAACACACATGCTTTTGTTTTCATTACTTGAGGTAAATTAAAACATTTACATTTAGACATGACTCTTGGGGTGTACCTATATTGGATTAAGTTATAAACAGATACATATAATGTTTACTTGTAAACATTGTAAAGGAAACTTGTTTAGCAAAAAAATCGTGAATATTGCAGCCTTGCCTAAGCAAATAAACACGTATTAATATTTCAATATTGAATTCCAGTTTGCAATATATGCATAGTAAAACGAATATGAATAATAACAGTTGATCGGAACTGATATACACATAGTTAATTTTCCGGCATTTGATGTCTTATCCTGGGACGAGAAAAGTCTATAATTCTTATCTCATTTAAGCCAATAGCTGCTGTTGTATCTCAGCCGAATAAAAAAAAAAACAATCAGAATCTATATTTGATAAATAAATATTTCAAGATGGCATGTATGTCGACTGAAACTAATAGCTTCGCACCGTGATGCAAAGCAACAACAAAAAAGACGGTTGTAAGCACTTGATATCGTATATTAATCTAACGCTGTTAGAAATAATATTAAGATTTTTTTCGGAAAAAATATGTGTTACTTGATGTTTCTGATTAGATCTTATCAGTTGTTTATTGATACGACAAGTATTGACAATCGTGGTTTGTTTTGGCAAATCAATTTTGTTTTTTGTTACTTGATTAAAAGAGAAATGATATATATTTAACTATTGATGAAAGCACATTAAGTATGGTAAAGTATAAACATCAGACTGAGTTGCACTCTTTTAGTTGACGTTTCGATAGGATGAATGGGTTTGACTGAAGACTAAAACGATTATTTGAAAATGCATGTCGACCGTCATGATTTAAGGTAATTGTCTAGTGTTTTTAAATACTACCGTATGCATTGCTTTTAAAACTAAAACCTTTTACTTTCTATATCTTGTCATAAATAAACACTAGCTTTCCGTCTTATTATATTTGTCTCATTCTGACATTTTGTCTTTCCTCGTTGTTCAATTAGATCTATCAGTTTAAAAACAAATTGATAAGTTACACTGTCATGCACTCAATATATGAACATTGCTTGTTAATGTCATCTTAATTAGAACCTCAAAAAAACTAATGCACAAACAAAAAAAGAATCGAGCGTTTGAAAAAAGACTCATTGGATATTTTTGAAATTCTTCACGACAACTTTTCACAGAGTCACATTTGCAATAACTACCCAAGAGCTCTGTACAAGGATCTCTATTACTCCCTTGATCACGGTCTTGTGTAATCGCATTGAGTACTGTCTCCTGTAATGATTGATGCACTGTCTCTTGTAAACAACTGACCAACTTCTTCCGTAATACCCTTATCACTGTCTCATGTTATACACTGACCACTGTCTGCCGTAATCCCCAAGGCACAGGCTCTTGTTTTTTCCGGACTATTGTTACTTGAAACCCTTTGACCGCTATTTCCCCAATCATCTGGCCACTGTCTCTCGCAATCCCTGACCATTGCTTCTGAAATCCCCTGACCACTGTCTCCCGCTACCCCTGTCCAATGTCTCCAGTAATCGCCTGACCACTGTCTCCTGTAGTCCCCTGCTACTATCTCTAGTTATCCCCTGACCGCTATGTCCTGTAATCTGCTGACCACTTTCTCCCGTAATGCACTGTTCTTTGTGTTCTGTAATATTAAGGCAACTACAGTTTGTGTTAAATCGAAACATTTCTTCTTGGGTCAAGCATTGGTAATTCTTTTAAATGGTCGACAATTTATTAAATCTGGTTTATTTGCTGTATATCGATTTCGAAATCAGAAAAATGATAGATGTCTCTGATAACGAAATTGACTATTGAGAATTCCAAAGTATATTCAGAGCAGATCAATTCTCATATAACTTTCAACATCTAATGTATATTTTCCACATGACATTGCATATATACATGCTATTTGTTATAATATAAAAAGATCAAATATCACAAGAACTGGGGTGTATTAGTATATGTATATTTATTTCGAGATAGTTATTTGTCATTATTATAACAAAAAACGCTCTTTTGTAACAATTTACGGTGATTTGATACCATGACATTTAACATTCTAAATATACTATTAAATACGGTTTCTTCAGTTTCAGTGTTCTGGATAGATGATCTGTTGTTGTACATAATAACGTGTCTATTGGGACGTGAGTTTGGTGTAAATTGTGAATAATGATCATTCAGATCGCTTATTTTACTTTTAAACTTTGATATCATGGTAAAGAAATCTTCAATGTTTAAATGCAATAGAAAATTAAAAAAAAAAAAGGAAAATGTTCTGAGACATCAATCATTATATACGTAAGCACTTAGAAGCCAATATACGATCTTCAAAATATAGATACAGTTTGCAGTGTAACCACTGTTAGAGAAAATTAATGATTCATTTGTATGCTTCGGAGTTTAGTGTGGACTATTTTGCTGTTATATACATTGTATATAGTATTGTTTTTGGCAAGCTTAATCCGCCTCCGCGTGTGTAGTTTTCTCTCTGTATTGAAGGCACATTGGTGACCTTGACCGGTTTCTGCTCTTTTGTTGTTTTGTTGTATCTTCACTGCTTTCATTCTCTATTCTAATAACACTTCTAAATACAAAATGAATTGAAGTAGAGCTTGCATGAAGTAGGGCTTTTTTGATTTTTTGGCTGACTGTAGATATGCTTCAATACATATTTGGGGATAATGAAAATTTTACCTTTCCTTTGTTCTCAATTTGAGCATGCCATATTTATTAGTAGAAATACTATAGCAGAACACACGTGTTTACGACTTATCAGAATGTGTGATTGTTTTTATATTTTCCTTGATAGTTACAGACTTGTTCAATAATTTTCTGTTTTTTTTCTTGGTATTGTTTTTTTTTAAATTTTTATCCGTCATGTGTTCTTTGTTTGTGGACATATTTCTTGGACTTTAAATGCCAAGTTATAGTATTCTTTATTTTAAGAATGGAAAAATATATTTTGTATGACCACTAACATATCACATAACCTAGTTTGAAATATTGTTTTTATTTAACAGACAAGTAGAAACCCATATTGTAAATACATTTCAATCATCATATTTAATGAAGTAAACATGGAGTTGATTGTTTTGATTATTTACCCTTAATTTGAATAAGAGATACGTTTTGGTTGTTCTCATCTCACCAGTGACCCCAGTGCTGCAAGGTGAGTTTCCTTCATATATCAAACCAATCATTAAAATTCCCCCAAAACATTAATTTTGATTGTGACACTGCATGTCTACAAAAATTGAAACCGACAACTTTCAATAGCTTATATTGATTAAACGTCATTTTAGAAAACAAATATTCTAGTTAGAGTGAAAAGATGAATATTATTGGTTATTCATATAAAGAGGTAAATAGTTTTTACTCCAATTATATCAAGTAACATGCACAGATGCGTGTAGTGCAGATTGAATGCAAAATTAAGTAAGAAAAGTTTGTAATTATTGTAATTGGGCATTTACGTTAACTTCAAAAGAGACATTTTGGTATCAAATGAAAAAAAAAAACAACATCGGTCGAAGAAAGCCCGACGATGCAAAGCCAATAAAACCAGCTCCATGATATACTTAATTCGATCTGAGGTGGCCCAGAATGGTAAACAGACATCGTGCTGCTCATTGCTTACTTAAATGACAACCTCTCAAAATAGCACAGAAAAACAAACATAAAATGATAACAAATATTCCCATCTTTTTTTTTTTTTTTTTTTTTTTTTTTTTAATAATTATTCAGTTTATTGCACTATTGGTTGTTAACAAATACCCTAAAAGGTACAACTATCCCAGATAGGTTTATCCCTGTGTGTGAATTATCAAATGAACCAGGGGATTCACAAGATAAACTTATTATAAGTGGTTAATATATTATTACAATCTATATAGTTTACAAAAACTGCATAGCAATAAAATCCGGAAAACATACGTTCTCTCTGTTTACGTTTTTCTACTTATTTTAATTGTATATCACGTGGTATAGATGTTTATTATGTATCTTGAACACGTGCGTTTTATTCATTCTTGTATGTTGGAATATTCTTAATTAGTTTGGTAAGTTTTAAATTTAATGAAATAACTGTTTTGTATTCTTTAACGATTACTTGAATGCGCTACAGAATACTGAGAAACTTGATGCATTAGCCTATTATGAGTATCAAACATTGATGACATTCTGATGGTATAAAGTTAACATGGTCAAAACATGGACATGATGGATAAAGAATGAGACTTTTTTTATACTTTGTATAAAGTATTGACAATCGTTTCGTGTAAACAGAGAAACAGTATACATAAAACATAAATGAAAAACATAATATTGCTCTGCGAGTACATGGAGTATAATGTCTTAACTTTCACATAAACAGACACACACACATGTGCCTACACACAAACTTGGTCACAAAACTAGCACACACACACGCACTCTCTGTCACACAACTACTCAATCATAAGTACTTGTACGCCTCAGCTATTGAATTACATTGTTGTGAATTATATATATTTAAATGTTTCTTTCAAAAATTTACTACATTTTCTTTCTAAGAGTATACTATTTTCATACCATTCTAAGAATTCTAATTTAAAAACCCTGTATACATCTATGTACTTGTGTTTTAACTCTGATGCATAATTGCTTTTGTAAACAGCAAATAAAACAATTGTTAACAACACATTAATATCAAAATATGAACTGTCATGAATTTTGTATCCACGTATTAAATTTTGCATTGATAAAATAAAATATTCCCATCTTATATTAGTACCGTTGTGCAAATATTTAGACTTATCCATATATATTTATAAAATGTATCAATATAAAAATTCTATGTCAAATTTGACAACTTTTATCAGAATGTATTGCGTGTTCTATAAACCATATGTTGTATCATTTCCATTATCGGAAGTCCTCACGGAATAGATACTGTAACTTTCTATAACATCAAAACATCTTAAACGGAATATTTTGCTTGACTTCTACTATAAATATGTATCACGCAAAAAATTCTAAACGCAGATTCTTATATGATATGTTTTTATGACTATAATTTGATAATAATTTTATAACTGATAAATACGACCAGATGTAATTGAATCAGGGTTCAATATACTGTCTGGTAATATTGGCGTATTCTTTTATCTAGGATGGCAAATTCCAGTAAATCATCGCAACAGGTAATTTCTTCAATACGTAAATCTGTATGCAGAGTTGTAACTCATTTACTAAACACATATATAGATGTAATATAAGAAATAATATGAAGACATGTGGTATGAGTGTCATTGAAACAACTCTCCACAAGAAACCACAATGACACAGAATGACTATAAATCACAAGAAGACCTTCAACAATGATCAAAGCCCATACCGCATAGTCAGCTATAAATGGCCCCGAAATGACAATGTAAAACAATTCAAACGAGAAAACTAACGGCCTAAATTATGTAACAAAAATGAACGAAAAACAAATATTTTTTCTTTTTTTATAATTTTTTTTTTTATTCATCATGGATTAACAGGCAAACGAAAAACAAATATGTCACACATTAACAAACGACAACCACTGAATTACAGGCTCCTGACTTGGGACAGACACGTACATACAGAATGTTGCGGGGTTAAAAAAGTAAACGGGATCCCAACCCTCCCCTAAGCTGCGACAATGGTGTAACAGTACAACATAAGAACGAACTATAAAAATCAGGTGAAAAAGGCTAAATTATGTATGTATGTGCCTGTCCCGAGACAGGAGCCTGTTATTCAGTGGTTGTCGTTTGTTTATGTGTTACATGTTAGTGTTTCGTTCATTTTTTAAAATAAATAAGGCCGTTAGTTTTTCGCTTGAATTGTACTACATTTTTATTTCGGGTCCTTTTATAGCTGACTAGGCAGTATGGGCTTTGCTCATTGTTGAAGGCCGTACGGTGACCTATAGGTGTTAATTTCTGTGTCATTTTGGTCTCTTGTGGAAAGTTATCTCATTGGCAATCATACCACATCTTCTGTTTTGTATTAACTCATCATATGGATAAATATTCAAGTGGATGTAGACGGATTCTTGTTACATCCCAACAACAAAAAAAGGCACAGATATAAGAATACTCGCAGTTTACTGACAGCTAGTTAGTGGCCTCTAACAACTAATAAAAAAATCATGCATCTAAGACTAAATTATCAATCCATACACATCCAACATCCAATGGAGTTCGTGTAAAGACGTCATAAACAGTCAGAGAAAACAGTTGTCAAAGGTACCAGGATTATAATATAATACGCCAGACGCGCGTTTCGTCTAATAAGACTCATCAGTGTACACAGTTGAATAGCACTGAGGATTCAAAATTTCTCAAAGTTGTGCCAAATACGGCTAAGGTAATCTATGCCTTGAATAAGAAAATCCTTAGTTTTCCAAAAAAATCTAAGTTTTAAAAAATCAAGATCAGTGGTTTGGCGAAACTTCCGTCCTCTGTGATTGCAATTGACAGTAAATTGTATGTCTAGAAATTACTGAAATTATCAAATGCTGATGAAGAAATGCAAATAATGTAAGAACTTCTATCCAAATAAAAATACAGCAAGTATTCCATTCGAAAAAAATCTTTACTGCTTTATAAAAAAGGGATAGGTCAACCAATACATTTTTATGGAATATTTTCCCGTAAATTATTTATTTTGTTTAGTAAAAAGAAGATGAATACATAAACGCAGTCTTTTTTTTTTAAATATTCGAGACCCTTCTTTTGTTGTAGCTTTTCAGAATTGTATCATTTACATTATGGAGCCTTTCTATGTATAATTCTTAGAAAATATCAAAATTTTGGACCATTTGTACCCATTTACCAGATCGATGACAACACGTTTTATTATGACTTTTTAAATGAGGTCTGGTATACAGGAAATGGTGTGATAGTTATGTCTTTTTATTCTGTTTTGATTTACACTTTCTGAAGAAAATCAAATGACGAAATTTTGTAGACGTCATTTTGTAGACATATACAAATGCTTTTTATTGATTAAAAAAAAATAAAATTTAGCCTTATTACGAAATATTTGCAAATAAATTAGTTTCATAAAATATGTACATGAAAGGGATGCGAGTTACAAGATATATAAAACATATATAATTATTAATGAGAGTGAAAGAATGAAATAATAATTGAATCCGTATTCATGTGACCTTTAATCTAACTCCTTAGCTAATAATTATGCGTGTTCAGTTATTAAAAGGGAAAAGAAAGTGAATGTTGAAAGTGAAACAAAATTAAATCATTTGATTGACTGATTCGATCAACATAAAATCATTCATAAACCGGTAAAAAACGACGATTGACATATATTTTAACCTTAATATGAAATTAAATAGATCTGGAAAAATCCAATTTTACGAGTATTTATATCTACATTGATGTTAATATCACTTTTATGACCGTCGGCAGTCTTC
The DNA here is from genome assembly GCF_963676685.1 of Mytilus edulis. Classification (NCBI taxonomy): domain Eukaryota; kingdom Metazoa; phylum Mollusca; class Bivalvia; order Mytilida; family Mytilidae; genus Mytilus; species Mytilus edulis. The sequence goes on from NC_092346.1 coordinate 98,148,975, forward strand.
GGAGGTCAACTCTATAATAAATTAGATGGCGTATTGACTAAAATACACACGAAACGACGATACATATAATCGAGCCCATACCCTGTTCATTGTTTATTTTAGACTTTTTATAATTTGGATATACGTTTTAGTATGTTATAAATAAAATACGAGAATTTAAGTCAAATCGGTGAACATAAATTTGGCGGCCAATGTCTCTTTAAAGTTAATTCAATGAGCACAGCTACGGATGTCTTATTTGAATTATTAAAAAAAACCATTCCTCTTAAAAAAAAGTAGTTCATTAAATATTTCTGTATTATATACGTCATTCTAGTTGTCAAAATAATAGTAAATATTGAGTATTATATTTTATAATTTTGATTGGTTAAAATAGTTATTGAGTTTTATATTGTATAAGTTTGATTGCTTGTTGTTTAACTTTGTTTAACGTCCAGTATCAATAAGTTTATGTAATTCCAAATGTTCAGTGCTTTAATACATTATAAAATATAAACCGTCCCTGAATAATAAACTTAATAAATTCAAATAATGATCCAAATATAGAGTATAATTTTGTAAAAGAAAAACATAATCATGTTCTTGTAAAATCTAACTAAATAGTTATCAAAAGTACCAGGATTCTAAAGTAAGTTAATTTAGAATCATCTTTTAGCACTATAATTGATTTGTTTAATTTGAGCTGTCTGTTATATCAAATATCATTACGTCTTGTTTTTTGATTCGAAAAATATTGTTTTCTACTGGTAAACATCAATAAAAAAATAAATATTTCACTTAAAAAAAAGCGATTTAATTTGAAAGTTAGAGTTGTTGTTAATCACAGTTACATAACCTGTTTTCTCGGAAGCAGTTGATTACACCATTAAGTAAAATTCGCATGCCGTAAACATGCAATAATATTAATTTCACTTTATTTTGAACCTGGAAATTAAATTGTGCTTCACTGGAAAACCAATAATTATATCATCCAGGGATTGAAGCAGAGATTTAATTTCATCATGGTTTCTAGAAATTGATTAGGGACTCTCAATAGAACAATTTATCTTATCATTTTCATCGCTTTGATTAGATGAAGAAGTATGTTCCCGGTAGTTCAGATATTACAAAGGTCCTCCCCTTTGAATGAGCAATTATTGTCTTTAATTGTTCACAACTTAATGTAAATAGCAAGTGTGCAATGTTAAATACACATTTCAAACGGTCCATCCTTTCAGAGAAGACTTTATCATCATGTGGTATATTAAGTTGTACAGAGACAGCGTTAACATAATCACAATAGTTTGATGTTAGGCTATGACACATCAGGCAAATGTACTATTCCGGTAGAAAAATCAATAACAATGCAAAATTAGATATCTGCAGTTCAAAAGGGAAAATTCGAAATGCATTATCCCAAAATCACAATCAGACGAAAACTGTATGCCCCTTGTATAAGAGGCATGATATCTTTGTTCCTTATTTAGTTTAGAGGGATGATTTATAGAAATTGTTCCTTCTGGTTTATCTTTAAAATATCATTAAGTTTACCATGCACGATATGTAGCGAGTGAGATGTCTAAAGACATTTAGTTTTTACATGACCGATATCTTCAATGAAATGTATACCAAAGATTTGGTATATGCGATATAGCCTACGCTTTGGTATGATAACAAATCATTCGTTTGAAATTTATTCAGTTCAATGACCACCTATCAGATATTAACAGAAAAAAATAACAAAAATACTTAACTCGAAGGAAAATTCAAAACGGCTCAAACACATAAAACGAATAAAAAAAACCCTGCTTGGTACAGGCATTTTCAAATGTAGACGACGGTATTTAAACCTAGAACTATAGCTAACTAAACTTCTCACAGTTGTATTAAATTCCATTAAATTGACAACAATGTGTGAGCAAAGCATACAGACATTAATGGTAAAATAGTGAAAAATTGGAGTACAGCAGTCAACTTATTCACTATAAAAACAAATAACTATTTCAAGCAAGGAAAATTTAAGAGGCCCCTGGAAAAACAGAATGAATATTCATTTCTTGGTACCATAGAAAATAGGGTATCAACTTTTTGTGGGGATCCCAAGAACGTTGAATGGGATAACAGAGGGATCAACTAATGTCTACGGTTATAAACTTAAAAGATAGAAATTATTCAAGGGTCATATAAATTTGAGCTAAAAAAAACCTATCATTACCAACATAAAAGGAAAACAAACAAAAACAAATATCCAAAGATAGGAGCCTGCAATTCAGTGATTTTTTGTGTGGCTGTCTGCCATTTTTGAATTCGTTTCTTTTTTTCAATATTAACCTGGTATTTTGGATTCTCTTTTGAATGGGTGGATGTTTTAATGTCTTTTATAGCCTTTATAAGATATTTTGTTTATGCATTGTTAGACTATAGCTGTCTACAACCTTGTCATATGGTTTTTAGTTTCTAGTTTACTAATTGGAAATCATACTAAATCTCAATTTTGAAATGACAATATAGTACTTTATACCAATCATTCTGTACACGACATGACAATGTAGTACTTTATACCAATCATTTCGTACACGGCACATGACAATGTAGTACTTTATACCAATCATTCTATACACGGCATGACAATGTTGTACTTTTTACCAATCATTCTGTACACGGCACATGACAGTGTAGTACTTTATACCAATCATTCTGTACACGGCATGACAATGTAGTACTTTATACCAATCATTCTGTACACGGCATGACAATGTGGTACTTTATACCAGGCATTCTATACACGGCATGACAATGTAGTACTTTATACCAATCATTCTATACACGGCACATGACAATGTAGTACTTTATACCAATCATTCTGTACACGGTATGACAATGTAGTACGTTATACCAATCATTTTGTACACGGCACATGACAATGTAGTACTTTATACCAATCATTCTGTACACGGCATGACAATATAGTACTTTATACCAATCATTCTGTACACGGCACATGACAATGTAGTACTTTATACCAATCATTCTGTACACGGCATGACAATGTAGTACTTTATACCAATCATTCTGTACATGGCACATATTTCATGCATACTTATTACTTTAAACAAATGTATGAACGAGTAAAAACATTTTGAGAATACAAATAGCGTAAAATATTTGAAATCATTATATTAAAGAGTCTTTAACCAAACACCTAATCTGTCGCAACTAACACTTTTCTAACGGAGTACTTATCTTAATATTAGTACGATTACACTATGAGCCACCTTTTATCAAAAATTCAAATGAATAAGATTTATCTTAATTAACATTTTTACAGTCATATGTATTTATGGGAAAAAACTTTAGTGCAAAAAGGATTAATACTTTTAGAAATGTAAATAAAACATAGTACTCTCGCTTCTCTTGCACTTTATAACGATGTGGTACAATAAGTTCAAATTATTGAAACTAATTAGAATAAAAGCTTTTTTAATGTCAAATACTCCATAAATCTTTCCGATTTGAAGGATTTCTGTTATATTTAATTATAATCAATCCTGTGTTTACAGTATTGTTTCAGTTTGTATTTTATCATCGGGATGAAAGTCTTTAATAGTTGTTTTTCTACATTTTTATTGATAATTTTTTGTCCATCTGTACGATTTAATAGTTACAATTATTTTCCATTATGAATTCTACGTCTGTTATTATACTCAGGTTGTTCATGTTTTATCACTTTCTTTGTGTACTTTCGGTCATCGTATCTCACCAAATGCTTTAACCAAATTATGAAGGTTAAAACTCCGATAATTCCCTGCTGCTAGATAATAATCGATAAATAGAATATCTAAATGGCTACGCTTCCTTTATATTTACTTTAATATAATATCACAAATATACAAAGTTACATCTCAAGTCATTTAACCTTTAATAGAGAAAAATTGATAAACGCAAGACACAGCAAGACTGTTATTATCAAAGTCAATCTTTGGCGCTAAAAAGGTTGATCAACTTTGAGAAAACAATTGATTGAGTGGGTTACAGAAAGACTATGATTATTAATAATTGTCTTATTTGCTAAAATATAACGACATATCTAATATGTTCGTTTTGGAGCAAGCTTGAATACTTAGTATATTGAAGCATCAAGATTTATATATCAATCAAGTGCCTCTATCAAATATGGAACTTACCGAAAAACGATTTCTCAAATCGTATAATCTAGTATTCGTTATTCTTCTTGGAATATTTTACGGTCATTGTGTTTTGGAACCCCGAATGTATTTAACTCGATATGGGCGTTTGAAAGGGATGCTTATTCACTTTCAAGATGCACAGTTAGGTCCGGTAGAGGTTATCAGTGGCCTACAGTATGCTTGGACTAGGCATAAAATGTTACAGTTTATGCCACCTATCAATTCACTAGAAAAATGGTTAGGTATAAGGATCTTTACAAAGGTAAATTATCGGGGTATATGCCCTCAAAAGAATTTATCGGATACAAATATACCAAAAGGAAACATTATGGAAAAGGATTCTGAAATGTTGCAAATGTATTTCTTTCAACAACGTGAAGATTGTTTAAGTTTAAATCTATACATTCCTTTCAGAGGTAAGCAATTTTAATTCATGCAAATATAATTCTTTGCTAATTCAATTCAAATGACACACTTGATATTTCAGAAGATCGGAAACAATATCTTAGCAATTATACCGTCTTATAATAATTTTACAGCTATAGGCGCTGGTACATTGGAATTCATCAGAGTAATCAATTTCAATTCAGGGGAGTTCTGTTCAATCAATAAAGTTTGATCCTATGTCATAATTAAATTTTCTTGATCTTTGGGAATAGGCCAGGATCGGATGATCAAAATTCTGTTTTACAAATTTCTTTCTACAATACAAGTATTGAAATTACGAGCTATTTCCAACCTATTTAATATAACTTTATTTAAACCGCATGACATACTTGAAATTATCGTCAAGTTAGCGCGAGGAAACATAAAATAAGAAGTAAATTTCAAAGGCAATATACTATCAACTGTATATGTGCGTTAACCGCCTGAAATCCTTCGAATGATTGTTTCAATATCTCTCTGTTTCAACATCAATTGGTAACACCGCTATTTGGTTACTACACATGAAATGGCCACTGGTACCGCTCAATACTATGATTTCTTCTAGCTTTTTATTTTTATTCTTCTGTTGCTATTATGTCAATTTCTGTTCCTGTTTTTTAATAAACGAATATGGACAATGGTCACTATGTTTTCATATTGTTTACAGAGAATTTACCTTACAGTTTCAAAACTGAGGAATATATAAATATGTCGTCATTTGTAATTATTTTCATTCTTTGAATACAGCTTTTCTATATACGTTTCTCGTCCAAATTTTTTGATACTGACCAAATGATTTTTGCAGTCCTTTCCATTTAACATTAGAGTACACATTGTAGTTTTGATGATTGTTTTTCACAATTCTTGAAACAAAACACAAATAATACTTCGAAAAATTTGTACCTCAAATATATTTTTCATTTAGATATTATTCCATTTATCCATAATCTAAATCCCCCTTGTTTGTGAACATGAACCAACAACATGATGTGAATATTAAGTAAATTTCATATTGAGTGCTTACTGATCATGTGGGATAGGTTTTTATCCTTCAATAATAGAACAATTTACAGATAAAACAGTATCTATTAAGCCACGAGATGAATTGTCGATCACATCCAGATTCATTTTACTATATAAATATTTTCTTTGTGCTGTTTTACAATGACTTTGTTTGGTGTTAATGAAAGTTGAAAGTATCTTCTATGATTTATCCTACTTTTCTATAGTAAATTATATTTATACATTTACGGTCGTATTAATAAATCATCAAATAACTTCCGTAATGCCATTCTGGATGTGTTATAGATTTTAAGGTCACAAAGTTCTTGTATCAAAGAATTTATTTTCTGAGACCACAAGGATACACCAATTTGCAGATACTGATCTAAGACCACGGGGATCCGCCAATCATTTTTTTCATACACATCTAAAAGACAATCTTAATTAAAAACCTTTCAAAGGACCTGCTTCCAAACTTTGCTATTTAGTACGAAAAATATTGTGGATGTTTCGTTTGTTTTCTGCGATGTTTGTAGTAATTACATCCATTTGTATTGCTTGTGCCCCAGCATGGAAAGGTTTCAAACGTGGGCTCTAGTGTAGACCTGTTCCGCTTTTCCTAGGTAAATAAATTAAACAAAAAGAAAATTGAAAATTAGTTCAAAGATTTGTTATTGGTACATCTTCACTGAATCCATTTACATTTTTATTATGTCGTCTTTTTCCTGTCTCTTTAATAAATAACTCCTAAGATTGCAAAACACATTCCTTATTTGCGTATTATAATTTTTAGCTTTTTATATATTCTCTTCTGATGTTATATCTTTGTAAACACGTCGATATCAAACCATACGATGCAATATATGAAACACATACTTTTGATGGTTGTTATATTTCTCTATCTGGTAGTTTTACGTTTATGTAACAATTTAATGTTGAAAATATATTTATATAAAAAATAACACCATACAAATCGATATATTTGAAAAATGTGTTAATCAAATTTAGCAGACTTCCAAATTATGTAAAGCATATAATGTGATATTCGTTATTTAACGTAATAAAATCTTCAATTTTATTTAGTAATTCATAAGTATTAGAATATTTGCTGGTTTATCATACAGTTAGTTTTAGATGTCCTATAATTCATTCACAGAAAGATAAGTTAACCTTTGATCACGTTTATATACCAAGAAAACAAATCTTGTATTATTGTATTTAATGTTTAGTTATTAATGACTGCTCTAATGGAAATTGGAAAAAATAAATGAAAATAATGACAGAGTTATATTGAAAAGTCTGGAATCCCCCGATGACCAGACTAAATCAGCAAAGGTCAGTAATTATCCTCAACCTATGTTGTAGTCAGGAACTTAATATCCTCTATCATCCCTTCACGGCATTCAAGAAATTGTTGTTGGGAATATTCTTTGATATTGACAATAATAGGAAACAGACGCCTTTTATAGAAAATGATGTATTACAGACGCATTGAATTTCTGTATCAGAATACTACTTCGTCAATCCATTTGATTTCTTGACGTTTTGAAGACCACTTTATCATTTAAGTTAGCCATATAGCTTGGCATCATTGGGGATATCATATGGTCATCCGTCATGTTGGTAATTGTCATAGAAATCAGAGTTAGCGGAGAAGTAAAAATAACGGGGATACTATATCAAAACTGATAGGTAATTGCTATTGCAATGTAGATGTTCCAGACCGTATGAGTACGGTCTGGACGGTATACGTACTTTTTCAAAATACGCATACGGTCGAGCCGTACGCGTACGGTCTGACTAATATTAAGAAGTTGGTCAAGTTTATTAGATACAAATGTATATAACAGATCAACATAACTTATATCTCAAATTAATACAAAAAGTTCAATAGTAATTGAAATAAAAACTTTTAATATTATAACTATTTAAGAAAATTACGCTTATTTAATCTGTTAATCTCCTGTATTTAGCATGTCAGTAAATGCATTAATTGCAGCCCCGTATGCTCATTAAAATTGAAGTAATTGGAAGTAAACATAGAGGGGAGGACAATAGTTTTAAAATATGTAGGAACTTTACCACAAAATGCATATGCAAAGGAACATGCATGAACAAAACATGTTAATGTAAAAAAAAAATATGACGTTCTTTGTGGAGGCCAGTGTCACCTTGAGTAACACAATAGGATTCAAGGATAAACAAATAAACAAATATTTAATTTCATTTCTTCGCTTATTCATTTTATCCATCTAACTGTAATAACAACAATTTGTATAACTAAAAATTAAGATTTTGATAAATGTTTGTTCAGATTTAACCCATATGATCCCAAAACATATATGGTCAGCTGGACCGTACGCGTATACTCATTATTAAAGTTATTGTTAGTTATTTTTTAAAATGCTGTTCCAATCACTTTAAATGGGAAATTAAAAAAAATTAAAACACTACGTGGGTGTTGCTGACCAAATACAATATAGAAAAGGAAAACAACATGAAATTATATTTATGCATCCGAAGCGCTTCTCTAGATTCACCTTCATCAGGAACACTAAAAGCCAAATATTTGAAAGCCAATTTATAAGACCGAAACATGTGAAAGTATCTAAACTATGGATGCTTAATTATCTTTTAAAGTTTTTTTTTTCAATTAAAGGAAGCATCCAAATGTGTACAGTAGTATTGTTAATATACTTCGAAAATTAAGTCGAATGAATGATAGTGTACAAATGAAGGTGACACAGGTGCTCTCAACATTTCCTTGTTCAACACATAGTATTGAAGACTAATTGGATAGCAGAAATTGATATTTTGGAGAAAAGAATAATAAGATTGGCTTCAAATGTCCTTAAGTTCAATTAAAAATATCGTGAATATTCCTACACATAAATTGATTTGGATAGAGAACTTCATTGAGTCTTCAATATTTTCAACTGAAATATTACACAAATCAATTTGTAAGGATAAAACCTTATCCTCAATTGGTGTTAGCAAAAATGAAACGTGTTTTAAGAATTAATGAAAATCTTTGTGTTAATCAATTGTATTTTTTCATGTTTAACTTTTAAGAAAAGAATAAGCTAAAAATTATATAAACGGAATTTTTTACAATTTATGCTACTAACAAATCACTTATCATTTATATGGATACAGACGTACGAGTGTCTATGTACGAAAAAGTATATTATGGCATTTTTAGAAACATATTTATTATTTAAAAAGAAAAGATTTTAGCGTATCGTTAAATAAGTTAGTCTTTTGATATAAGATTCTTTTACCAAAAATATTTTAGTTTGAATTGTTTTTTAAGAGTTTTAGGGTTTTCTTTTTACAAATTATATCAAATATCTAATTTTTTTTTTAAATGTTAATGTAAATGAAAATAAAATAATTACCGAAAAAAATTGAAATTATTTTTTTTACTAAAGGCAATGAAAAGAAGTATTCAAAATTGTATAGACAAAATGAAAAATGCATAAAACTTTAGTATTTAAAAAAAATAGCTGTTAACTAATTTGGGTAATTAGTGGAAAATAACAAGATACTGGAAACTAAGATTTGACTCTTTATGAAACTATTTAACAAACGTATTTGTTGAATAAATATATATAAGTTTATAAAAGAAAACCTGGTTATAAAGGATGACATATGAGCAAATAAAGAATCATATCTATCTTAAAAAAAATAATTAGCAAAAATATCGAACCTGATGGAAAAGTCAAAACGGAAATTCCTTATCAAATCTCAAAATGATAATCTCAAACTCATCAAACGAATGGAAAACCACTGTCATATTCATGACTTGAAACGGACAGACATATGCAATTACAAGTTGTTTTCCTAGCCACTTTACTGGTGTCAATTTATTTATCCATTCGTTTGACGTTTGTGAGCTTTTGATTCTGCCATTTGATTAGGAACTTTCCGTTATGAATTTTCCTCTAAGTTCAGTATATCTTTATTTTACTTTATATGTATAAAGTGCATAGAAAATCAACCTAACGTTGTGAGATCAGATTTGTTTGTTAATTCCTCCCCGAGTGAAATTGAAGCTGTAAACAAAATAATCATTGTTTAACACATTTACAAGTGCGAGGAAAATTATCTGTTCTGGAAAAAAACTCGCCAACGAATAGACATACAATAAGATAACCAATGTTTACTCGTGTCAATGCTGTATTGCAGTCTATTCAAATATTACATTTTAAAAAGACCCCGATATAACAAGTGGGTAAAATTGACTTTTACGATTAGAATAACTCAATCAATTACAAACAAATGGTACTTCAAACGGATTAAACAATGTTTGCTCGAGTCAAAGGTATTTAGAAGTGTGTAATAAATCATTTCCTAATGAATAGTCGGGAGATAGTTGGTATATCTTAGTATTCCGATATTAATTACAAATTCTTCTTGTTTGTTATACCAACTTCAAACTCAGGATTTGTTTCATGTCTACGTATATATCCATTTATAGAACTAGAACACAATTAATCCTTATAAGGGTAATTGTTATCCATGGAATATATGTAATACAAGGAAATAAAATAGCTGAAGCCATTATTGTAATGTAATACAACCCACTAGAGAACCTTTGGAGATTTATAATTGATTTCTACTTAAAATCTCATTTCTTAGTTGTGTCTGATTATGTGCTAAGCCATGTCTTTCGTCTTTGTCTTAGACACTAATCCAGTAACTGTAAAAGATAACAGTAAAAATGATGCAAAATTGAGGAAAGCCCATGTTTTCCTGTTAATACAAGGCATGTTTCTTATATTAACTCGGGGGGAAATCGATCTTTAAACATGGCGATATAACACAATTCAAAGGAGAAATAATTTGACTAAATAACTTCATTTCTGTCTTATATTGTTTGTTATATTTGAGGGATTTGACATTTGATCGAATACGGCAATACGTCTAATGCCAACAGCGAAACTAATGCGTTTGTTTGTCTGTTGTTTATACTGTAAATCCTTCAAAATGGTGTGATAATGGTAGACCACTAGTGTGTTAATGGTAAAGGAACTGGTATTTTGTCAGCAGTGTTATTATTTCGCATCCTACAGAGTCGTCAGTGTTATTATTTCATATCCTTACAGAGTTAGCAGATATTTAATAAACAAAGTGTCATTGACTTCTCAAGTTATCTAAATCTAATCAATACACTATTACACAGGGCTTAACAAGTGTTTTCAATAAACAGTGGCGTCTCATGCTATCTTAGATTGACAACATGAAATTCTTGCTGTGGACACGGCTAACATATTTACTTCTACAGATGATCCAATATTCCTCAGCTGATTTTACTGGATTTAAAAGTATAGAACCTAGACGGTTCAAAAACAATTATGGCGATTTAATGGGCATGCTTATAACTTTTAGGAATATCAAACTGCGACCTGTACAAATATTTAAGGAATTACCATTTGCTTCAGTCTTTTCTAAAAAGGGACGATTTTGTCCTCCTCATAGACAACAAGCATGGTCAGATAAACAGATTAATGTGTTCACAAATAAACGTAATTATGGAGTTTGCAAGCAACTTCTTTTGCACGAAGGGAAATTGGTTCAGCAATTCCCGTTGCTATACATAGAACGTATGCAACGTAAATCTCAATTCATTGTTTTTCAAACAGAGGATTGTTTATTTATGAATCTGTATATTCCAACATTAGGTGAGTAAATCTCTGTTATAAACTATCTTCTTTTCTGTTACAGTGGAATGTTATGTCTAGGCACCGATTATATTTATAGTAGCATTAGTCGATTATTTTGCTAAATTCAAGAACCACTAATGCGCTCAAACTTAAATGACCTAGTCTTAACAACTATCACTTATAATTATGCGCTACAAGTGCACCGGAAATGTCTGAAATATAAATAGATTTTCTTACTGTCAAACAAACCAGTGCACAAAAGAGAATCACTATCAATGTTCTCAAGATATAACTATATAATGTGATGGTTTAGGTGTCAATTGTATAAGATAATCGTTTCATTCTCCTAACAGTAACAAAGAGTGAGCACTGAGGGGACATATATTTGACTCGAGGCAATCCAAAACTTGACTAATTCTTAATGTCCAACACACATTTTTTTTAAAGGTTTTTGATTTTAATTTCACACCAAAACAAGCTTAAAAGACTTGAACTGCTTATAAGAAATACTATTAACTGGTTTTGCAACATGATCTTGTATAACACCCAGACAAAACTTCTCATGACATTCGAATTTTAATGTGGAAAACATAATGAAGCAATTGGACCTGTTTTTAACTACAAATGAGCGAAATGATGTTCATCAAAAGTGAGTGTTCATCCTAAAAACAAACATGCGACTATGCCATTAGATGCATGTGACCGTTCAATGTATGATTTACATTATCTAGTCAATCTGTTCGTCAGTAGACAAAGTAAATTAGATCAAACCTCACTCCGTTGTTGCACAAATAGAACGATACTACAAGTTATAGATCTTCAATCTTTCATAGTAGGAACGATATAAAGTCTTTTTAGCAGATTATGTATAAAGTACAAATAATCATTCAAAAGACGCTACCAAGCAAGCTATGTATATGTTTAAATGGAGGCAATTTTTTTTTCAATGGCAATAGTTTTGTTATCTTTATATTCTTATAAATATAAGGACATATGTTTTGTATTTGTCAAAAAGGATCAACTAAAACATTAAAAGAAGTAAAACATCCATACGATTACTTGATTGATAGACCAATAGTTATTTAGAGGGTCGTCCTCTAAGGAATCAATGAATGATAGTATCTCATTGATACAACGTACAAACTGTTTTAGACGACTGTATTGTTGACTTGATCGGTATTACGCATTTTATGTTGCATTATAAATCTATTACATTATTTTAATACCAGCTAATAGACACACAGTGCAATTCATGTATACCTATTAACAATTTTTTATGATTTCGAATTACTTCAGCATGCTTTTTATTGGTGAACTCATGAAAGCGAAACAAACAGACCATACAAGTACTGTCATATATGAAACTCAGCAAAAATTCAAGTGCGACTGCCCAAAATTCTGGAAGCAGAAAACAGCCTTAGGTCATTAATGTATCTTAAAATTAACAAGGGGACATGCTTCAGCTGACCGCTTAACAATACTGTATTCTTCTTCAGCGAAAATGGACGTCACACAAAATAGGTGTAATACCACAATTTCCCCTATTAATCTTTGTATTAGTTGTACTTTTCAAAAAATTGTGCAGAACTTAAATCTATATCAATAAAGAAATACTTTTTCTTTTGTTTTTAAGTTTTATGATGTCCTATAAAAAAAAATTCACATAATGTTTAATTGTATGTAAGGACATAATCATGGTAGTTTACCAATTAAATTTACACCCATTTTTATCCTGTGTACAAGCTTTGATAACCATGTAACCATAACAGCAGCACAAAATTCAACATGACAATGATCAATATATATTAACAAAAGACTACTACCAGTTACTGACATGCCAGCTCTTTTGAACTGATTGCAAGGTTATGTCATATAAAAATCAAACACAATCCTTCCATTTGTGGTTTATTATCATATCGTCATTCGATATACGAGAGGAACATACCCCTTATCATAACAACAACTGGTTTGAGAATAAATGCGTTTTTTCTGAAATAAAAAGACATATGAGTGGATCCATATGAATTCCAAAAAATGCCATCTTTAATGACCTGACAATAATATCGTAACCATATCCTCTGAAAAAGTCGGTTCAGTTACCTTTTTAGGTGAATGACGACATTTTGTGTGCTTTGTACAGAATATCACAATATAAATACTTGTTCATGTTCGATTCAGTTTGATAGAGAGATTCGCATTATTTATGGGCATGTTTGTTTTGATAAACATGTAGTTAACCATGTTAAGCTGTTTGAGCTTATTGCTTGGTGTCTTATTTATTCAAAAGTGGGTTTCTTCATATTGAACTTTATACAAAATATGATTTAAGGTCAAGTTACAGTAAATGGGTAATGTCACGGATTTTGATAAATTTGCAAACAACTATGGCTCGTGTTTACTATAACCGAAAATCGAAGAAAAAAAGTATGTTTTTCTTTTATTCTCTCAAATATTGCTGATTAGATTCTTTTAAAATATGTTAACATGTGTACAACTTTAGCAAATAAAATAATTTCTGAAATCTATCTCAAAATCATCATATCTCTTATTTCAAACCTTTAGATTTTGTCGTACAATTATAGGGTTTTAAACCGTAAACCGTTAATTTGTGTTTCCCTTTTCATCACTAAGTAGGCAACAGATTGGTTAAAAGTAAAATCACAAAATACCAAGGAAAATTCAAAAGGGAAAGTCTTTAATTAAACGACAAAATCAAAAGCTCAAACACATCAAATTAACGGATAACAACTGTCATATTTTAATACACCAAAACTAAGGTGTATTTTACTTTTCATATTCTTAAATCATTTTATTTGAGTGTCATGACCTGACTTGATTTGTTAAATACATCAACTCTTGGCAGGTTACAATCTCTCACTCGCAATCAGGGTACTAACATTTGCAAAGGGTCATTTAGGAAGAGTCTTATTTTATTTTGTTATTGGATTCAATGTAAAGGAATACCGTTTTAAAATTGTTATTTCATAAGCAATGGTTTTATATTGTCATTCTTATATTTCTTACTGTGAAAGTTCATAACATACAATATAACCTCTGACGGCTACATATATCAGCCGATCGGAAATAATTTACTGTGCGGATGCGCTTTATACAGACAAGACAAGATCTGGTATCTATGCCCCATCAAGACTTTAATAGATACATGGCTTTTCCTATTGGTAATATGTCTCGGCTAGTCTTAAAACATATATGGATTTCGTATCGGTTATCTATGTCTCTTCAACCCTTTAATACCTAGAGACTCTCCTTATCGGTAATCATTTATCCATGCCTCGTCAAGGCAAGTCTTTTGTTGTTTTCATATTCTTTGAAACTTATTACCGAATCTATACTTACAACCGAATTTATACAAAAATCAGCAACATCATCAAGCCACAAGTAGACAGGATATGTATAGCCTCGCGGAGCACTTGTGATAATCCTCATATTTTGGTGGGGTTGTTGTTGCTCAGATTCGAGACTTATTTGTTAAGTTTTGTTGACTATTTGTCTTTTGGACGCAGGGTAACCTTTTTTCATATGGAGTTGTCAGTTTGTCTTTGACTTATGAACTTGGCTATCCTTTTTAAATATCCTTCTTCAATTTTAGTATACTTTAACTTGGTTATTAGTCGAACAATAAATTTCAGTACTCCTTAACAGCTCGTATCAGAAAATTATCATATCATTAAATGACTGTAAGAAGAAATAGAAGTCTTACGGTTATTAAAACCATCTGAAAAGAAACTACCGAAATGTAAATATTTGGTACTACTGAGTGTTTGGGTTACACGAAATATGTATTTTGAAGGTAGTTTGTGTGTAAGGAAATGTTTCTCTGCAGAACATCCTGCTGTTTTAATTTTTACTAGATTTGGTAATTGAACATGCATCGTTTCAGAGATCGTCATGCAGTTCAATAGAAGCCACAATTAGGATCACTGTTGTGGTCTCAATTAGACAGTAGCGTTTTGTTTGTTTGAATAGTTTCACATTTTGTGATGCTGAGGCATTTATTGCAGGATATAGTGTATGGATTTACCTATAATCATCGGAGACCGCACAGTGTATGTAATTGTTCATATCTTTGTTCTTTTAGCATATGCTTGGATATTGTCTCAAAGGTAATCACGCCAGATCTGCTTGGTTTGTTTGTGTCTTGACAGTCAGAGCTTAGCTACTTTGACTGACATTTAACCTTTAACATACTAACTAAATTTTGAACATGTGAGTTTAACTTTACTAAGTAAAATTATTTACAGCATTTGGAAACTTTTTTGCTGTCGACTGTTCTAAATGAGAGTATTAAAATGTCCATGTGAATCAATGTCAAAAGTCAAATGTAGATGAGTTTTGATTAATTAGATTTATTAATATTTCTCTATGGCAGTTTGCCAATACAGTTTCTGATCATTTAAGCAATTTGTATCGAAAATCAACAACACTTGCATTGATTGCGCAAAGTATATCACGTATCTACATAAAACATTAATCTGTTTTATACGATTTTACTGCTACAGTTCAATTAAAAAAAGAAATCATGTTATATGTAACTTTAGAGATGGAACTTAAAATTTATTCTGTTTATTACGTTTCAAGATGGGTGTGTGCTCCTTTGCACACAATTTTCTGTCAGATAGTTATTTTTTTTTGACAATGTGTATCTCTTATTGTTCGCTTGACATTTTTAATTTTTACCTAGTTTCTAACAAATGTCGATGCGAGATAAGCTCAATGACCAATCTCACTGTATACTTGTAGAAACCGGAAAAGGAATAGGACGCATGACAGTATAATCAATCTCACTGTATAATTGTAGAAACCGTAAGAGGAATAGGACGCATGACAGTATAAACAATCTCACTGTATAATTGTGATACCGTAAGAGGAATAGGACGCATTACAGTATAATCAATCTCACTGTATAATTGTAGAAACCGTAAGAAGAATAGGACGCATGACAGTATAATCAATCTCACTGTATAATTGTAGAAACCGTAAGAGGAATAGGACGCATGACAGTATAACCAATCTCACTGTATAATTGTAGAAACCTATAGAGGAATAGGACGCATGACAGTATAACCAATCTCACTGTTTAATTGTAGAAACCGTAAGAGGAATAGGACGCATGGCAGTATAATCAATCTCACTGTATAATTGTAGAAAACGTGACAGTACAATCAGTTTGTTTTTTCTTGTTTTTATCAGGTAGGGGCAAATGTAGTTTTTCGATATTAAAAAAAACATGCTATATACACATAAATTAAGGACTTTTGTTGATAACTGAAGACGGAACTCATTAGGTCTTTTTTGACTAACTATCCTGTTGGGATAATATCTAATCAATGTTAACACATGTTTAACTTTAATTAATAATAATGTTATGTACTTTTCCTTTTCAAATCATCGAATAGAAGGGCAGTCACTTAAAAGTAATTTGTTGTTTGTTTTTCTTTCTTGATATATTTTTATACTGTTATTGTGTATTAAATAATATAAATCTCTCATATTATATCATAGTATCTCATAAAATAGTCTCTGCATGGTCGCTTACTGATTGCTTTAATTGAATTATATATGATTGCTTCTATTTTATCTAAACCTAGGATTTAGGATTTGTATTGATCTAAAGTTTATTGTTGTAATTTCTATAGATGGATAGAGGCTTTATCATTATGACGACAGGATTTTCTATTCATATTTTATTATTCCTTGTCGACTTCGAGAACAACGCTTGGTAATAAAACATTACAAGCTACATTTTATTATATTGGTTGCATAATTACTTTAACAAATGTATGTCGTTGGTCTTTGGTGGATGATTGCCTCATTCCAATCTTTTATATTCTTTTTAAAATTTCAAACCAGAAATGAGGTAGTATTGAAACAAGGCAACAGCAAGTAGTATACTGCTCTAAAAAAGTCATAGATCGATTTAGCAAAAATCAAATCCGGGTCACAAACCAAAATCGAGAAAAAAAAACTATAAACGGTTACCAATGGAATAACAGAAAACACTGAACAGCAACAAAAGCTAGCGCCAATATACATAAAACAGACTTTTTTGAAAACAACTGCCATAGTCCTGACTTGGTAAAGGACAATAAAAGAACAATGGTGGCTTGAACCTTTTTTTTTTGGCTAACCAAATCTCTCGCATAAATTGCAATGTTAACAATACCGTTTAAATGGCAACATTAAATCACAGGAGTATTTTACAAATAAACGCAAGAATACTCAGGAAAAAGACATGCACAAACAAATAATATAATCGTACATTAAAACATGTAAAACGTAAAATCACAAAAATACTGAACTTAGAGGAAAATCAATTCGGAAAGTCCATAATCACATGGCAAAATCAAATAACAAAACGTATCAATAACGAATGGACAAGAACTGTCATATTCCTGACTTGGTACAGGCATTTTCAAATGTAGAAAGTGGTGGATTAAACCTGGTTCTATAGCGCTAACCCTCTCACTAAACCACATAATAATAATGGACAAATCCTATGAATGTACGACAGTACACCAGTACACAACAAACGAATAATAAACTGCGTGTCACACGAATGTTTCAACGCCACCAACAGTGCCGTATTTTCTGACGTTTGTATTATCACGTGTATATTTCAAAATATACAATAGATTTGTTTTATTGTAGACACGTACAAAAATATGAAATTGAGATTGAATAAATAATGATATTATTTTAAATATTTTCTAACAATAGTTAGAATATTAAAATGAAATTGTGTTGTAATGGTGTTATAATTTTTATTTTCTAATCATTTTCCTTTTTCTGTGTATTAACGAAAACATCCTGGGCATATAGTAGCTTTAAACTTCAAGTAATGTAAATGATACAACTGATTTAATTCTTAACATTTTAGATACATTTTGAAAATGAAAATGATAACTGTAATAAAAGGCAAGATCATGTAAGACACAGTAAACACACTTTAAAAAACAAACAACATTAAACAAAAAGACTGAAGACGAGTAACTAGACCATATTGACAAATAAGACATTTGTTAAATATACCTAAATTACAGAGTTTAACGTATCACCGGAGATATGTAAACACCATACACGATAGGGCAGAGGGTATACCTTTGCTGAGAAATAAGAAATTGATAATTGGGAAGTTGAAATAATCCTGTTTGTCATAGAATTGAGTGTAAATATGTGTCAATACTAAAGGCAATAATACGATATGAATCAGTCCTCCATAAGAAATTTTAAAATTGTTTTGAATAAACATTGAACGACAAGATTTCTTCCTATGTGACGTTTAAATTTTCTGACGTCAGACACGCGAAGCATTGAATGTGTTTTTTATTTGATAGATTTTGTTTTTGTTTTTGTAAAATTGTTTGTTTTAACATTGTAACACAGTGATGACTGCTGTATCCATATTTTGACTATTTTTATACCCCACGCAACGAAGTTGCGGAGGGTATAATGTTTTTGACCCGTCCGTCCGTCAGTCCGTCCGTCCGTCCGTCCGTCCGTCAGTCCGTCAGTCCTGTTTCTTGTCATCGCAACTCCTCTCAAACCACACAACAGAATTTCACGAAACCTTTTCAGATAATAAGGACATGCTATGTAGTTGTGCATATCGACGGGAAATTGCGATTCAATTTTTTTTGTAGGAGTTACGCCCCTTTGAACTTATTTACTTTAATGTACTACTGCAACAGTTTGTCATCGCAACTCCTCTCAAACCACACTACAGAATTTCACGAAACCTTTTCAGATAATAAGGAAAAACTATGTAGTTGTGCATATCGACGGGAAATTGCGATTCAATTTTTTTTCTAGGAGTTACGCCCCTTTGAACTTATTTACTTTAATGTACTACTGCAACAGTTTGTCATCACAACTCCTCTCAAACCACACAACAGAATTTCATGAAACCTTTTCCGATAATAAGGACATACTATGTAGTTGTGCATATCGACGGGAAATTGCGATTCAATTTTTTTTCTAGGAGTTACGCCCCTTTGAAATTATTTCCTTTAATGTACTACTGCAACAGTTTGTCATCGCAACTCCTCTCAAACCACACAACAGAATTTCACGAAACCTTTTCAGATAATAAGGACATACTATGTTGTTGTGCATATCGACGGGAAATTGCGATTCAATTTTTTTTCTAGGAGTTACGCCCCTTTGAACTTATTTACTTTAATGTATTACTGCAACAGTTTGTCATCGCAACTCCTCTCAAACCACACAACAGAATTGCACGAAACCTTTTCCGATAATAAGGACATACTATGTAGTTGTGCATATCGACGGGAAATTGCGATTCAATTTTTTTTCTAGGAGTTACGCCCCTTTTAACTTATTTCCTTTAATGTACTACTGCAACAGTTTATCATCGCAACTCCTCTCAAACCACACAACAGAATTTCATGAAACTTTGTAGATAATAAGGACATACTATGTAGATGTGCATATCAACAGGAAATTACGGTTCATTTTTTTTTCTAGGAGTTATGCCCCTTTGAACTTATTTGCCTCAATGTACTTCTGCAACAGTTTGTCATCTCAACTCCTCTGAAAACACACAACAGAATTTCATGAAATTTTGTAGATAATAAGGACATACTATGTATATTGACAGGAAATTATTATTCAATATTTTTTCTTATACAATTTTTTTTTCTTATACTTATTTAATTTCTCCAATGACAATGTGGGGACGTGGGGTATGTGAGCGTGCTCACTAAGGTTCTTTAATATTTATTATGTTTATTTTGTTCACGCATCGTTGTAAATATAACAGAATTTGACGAGACTGTCGTACGAGTGAGAGGTTTAGCGCTGTAAAACATGGTTCAATCCACCATTTTCTACATTTGAAAATGCCTGTAACAAGTCAGGAATATGACAGTTGTTGTCAATTCGTTAGATGTGTTTTGTCATTTGATTTTGCCATGTAATTAGGGACTTTTGTCTTTGATACGTTTTAGTCTGTTTTAATCAGTCCATCCATCGTATTATATGACTGCTGCAATGTTTTGTTATGTCTTTAAGTCATGAACATTTATATAGGAGATGTCAGATAATTGATATGTTGCTTAAACGATTCATTCTTAGTAAACTAGAAGCATTGATGTAGACATTCCCTTCATTTGATATATCGATTATTCTTTAAAATTAATTCATTATCAACGTTTAAAGTTATTTTCAATATTAACGGTGACATGTTGTCTATATCGAGGAAACTGTCTACAATGACCGAGTTTATCGCCTGTACTGACACGATCGATGATTACAATGACCGAGTTTATCGCCTGTACTGACACGATCGATCATTTCATTAGATTATAGATGACTTTTGTCATTGTTGTCATTTTTTATCAAACAAACGTTGTCTCTTGTGAAATGCGTATTGAAACTTTTAAAGAATCAATACGTTCATAGCAAAATAAGGAAAAACAAAAGTTGGCAAAACATTTTAAATGATGTAAATAAGCAGATAAAATTTTCCCTAAACAAAAACTTTGTTTTGTTAAACCGTTAGTCCAAAAGGTCACAAGAGTCATTTATATTACGAAACTTTAAATAGACAATTTCGATTTTTAATAATCTCATTAATAGCAGGCTTATTATTTCGTACGGCAGACGCGGCTCGTAAAGATACTAAGTATCGTTGATTTTGGATCATATGCAGCTGTAATAAAAAATTAGAGAAGTAAGTTTCTCTCGGATCAATTTAAGCTTCAGTAGTTTACCCATGTTCAACTTATATAAAGCGATTAAATTAAGAACTCAAGAAACTTATGGAATTGCATGAAATTCAAAGTGAAATAAAACCTGTTGCAGTTAAAATCCACACACACACACAATCGTTAAAGTACATTCCATATGAATTTGTTTGTACCTGCATATCTGTATTTTTGCTATTTCACTTTTAAGAATATATATAGTGTCATTCCTAGTCGTTCTCCCCAGCATAACAATGGTGTAGCAGTTTTTGTACAAATAGTACACCCTATTAATGAATACTGTACAGTGAGAACAAACACCAGCATAACGTATTAGATGAAAAAGGGTATGTTGAAACTGATCCATGGTAAGTTAACAATAAGAAAGTTAGAATAATCACGTTTACAAATTCTATATTTAATGGTCTTTTATATTCTCTCGTGGTTGAAAATATTGGTTGAAATAGTTTTGGTAAAATGTATGAAATGCTTTGTGGTGTTTTATCTTAGAAATGATCCTTGAGAGATTAGATTTTTTGCGGAAAAATTTGATAATATTAAAACCATATATTTCAGACAACTGCAGTTTACCGATGATCCAATCTCGTTATTCGATTAGTATAACTGTAGTTCAAATGATCAACGAAGTAATTTTTTGGTTCAATAATGTTTGATTGTTTTTAGTTACTAAGGGGAAAAGGCATTTTTCAATAATTTAATAATCAATCAGTTTATTAAAAAATGTATAGTATAAAATTTCTTTGATTATTGGACCTGATTTTAAATAAGATATTTATTTATGTAAAACTATACATTATATATATTGCATCAACATCAGTTTCATAGTCATGCAAATAAGAAATTATAAACAGTAATCATTAGGGTGCCATGGCGGTCGAGTTACATCAAACTTTCTGGTCAGGCCGGGTATTATGAAATCACAGAAAATTCAAGAACAAAATAATCCATTATCTGTAGTCTTGTTGTCAAAGAAATATAAATATACAAGTAATTTCACTAATCTATTTATTTAAAACTCCATTCCAGGACACAATTTACATTATATATATACAGTTTACAAAATGCATAGTTCATATATTCATTGGCACATTACTTTCACACATCACAAATGGATTTCATTACAATTCCGCATCAAAATCGGCAACAGTGTCCAATACTGTGCACCCCAAAGAAAAACGCCACAGGCATAGTGTTCTAAACCACGCAACAGTCTGAGCGGACAAAATATCAAAAATGCATACAGTTGAATAGTAATGACACAACTTTCTAAGAATCTATAATATCTCCCAAAATCGGCTAAAAACTGACCACAATAATAAAATCTTTTTAACGTTTCATAATGTATAGTTCCTTTCTCAACTTCAATTTCCTAAACACTAAACCTTCTAAGGGCTCTTATATAACTATGATCTCCAAATATTCTCCAAATATTCTCCAACTGACCTAAATATTCTCCAAATATTCTCCAACTGACCTAAATATTCTCCAAATATTCTCCAACTGACCTAAATAATCTCCAAATATTCTCTAACTCTTTGTTTACAAAAATAAAACATATAAATTAAATAAAAGTATTTACTACGTGACCTTGGAGAACATGCTATGTTAATCTCTTATAGAAGGATAGCCATTTGACTTAATGACTTTAACAGACGATAATCAAAACGTTAATATGACAAAATTAATTACAGTGGACATAAAATAACACTTGTACAAGGGTATCACAAGTAAAATAGAAAAAAAAATACTGAAATCTAAGGAACACTCAATACAGAGAATCCTTTGTCAAATGACAAAATCAAAAGCTCAAAGCTTCACAGTGTTTTGGAAACATTCAGATAATAATCCTGTAATAATCAGGATGTTAGTATTGAATAGATAATCATAAGGATGTTATCATTGATAAGGTAATAATCAGGATATCAACATTGCTTATGTAATAATCATAGTTTAGTTATCAATGAATATAGATTAGGTTAAGTAATTAACAGAGTTGAACTGATAAATGAATATAAAATTTCGACATATTGTTTATTGCACTAGGATAGGAAAAAGAATAGAAATATTATAGTTTATCATTTTATTTTCATAAATTAACTGTTTACAAATGTATGAGTTATTCGAAATACTAAGGATTTTCTTATCCCAGACGGTAGATTACTTTAACTGTATTTGGCACATCTTTTTCAACTCCTTAAGTTTATACTTGGTTGTCTTTCTAAACATTTTGATCTGAGCGTCAATGTTGCGTATTATGTTGACGAAACGGGTGTATGGCGTATCACATAATAAACCTGATACCTTTGATAACTATTATGGATTAATTAATTGAATTAAGTAAGGTTAAAATGGCACACCATTTATTAAAATATAGAAGTTTAGGACAAATAAAGAAAATATGTTAGTTTTTGTTTTATTGCTCATGACTTTGAAAAGATTTTTAATTATTTCCATTTTTATATGTGAAATTTGTTAACTTTTGTGAACAATAAATAAAACAAAATAAGAGATTTAGGTCGATTCTAGTGGTGATTCAAATGAGAAAAGTTTTCATTAACTTTTCCCTATTTTGTAGCGGCATGCTTCTGCGAAATAGCTTATTTGTTTTGATATATTAAAATTAACTCCTGACAATTGCCAGCAAAATAAATAAGAAACAAATTTACAGCCGAATACAATGAAAAAGTTCAGATTATAAGATAAGATAAGATGAGATAAGATTTATTTTATTAAAGTGTCACCATCCATTACACTATATATATATAACATCTCCATGCCTTATATATCATGTACTGTAGTACGCCGCTAGATTAAAAACTGACGAAGAAAGGTAACACACGGCCACTGAAAGCTTTATTTTTGTAGAGCCCAGGTGGTCGTGTGGTCTAGCGGGACGGCTGCAGTGCAGGCGATTTGGTGTCACGATATCACAGTAGCATGGGTTCGAATCCCGGCGAGGGAAGAACAAAAAATTTTGCGAAAGCAAATTTACAGATCTAACATTGTTGGGTTGATGTTTAGACGAGTTGTATATACATAATGTACACAGCCATGTATCACCATCATTGATGGCGATCCGATGGATAAATCTGTTGTAGAGTTGTCACTGACTCAGACGTACTTATATATATAAATAAAGTCATAAGAACCTAACATTTAAGTAAAAGGATGCCAGCCGAAAACGACTTATGAGACACTATCATTAAAACAAACATCTAATACATACATAAAAGGACAGCTTTGTTAGATTTAAAAAGTATTTCGTAAATAAAAAAAACTAAAAAAAAACGTATATAATTTCTAGATGACACGTTTTCGTCGATAAAACATATTATAAAGGGAACTATCTAAAAGAGGAACCATATTCTCATTATACATAAGATAACGAAGTTTTTCAATATCGCATAAATACTCACAATCAACATTTAAAAGACAGGCTTTGGCATATGATTCATGTCTGATATCGGAGTAAAAACAACAATTAAAAAGAAGGTGTTTTCATCTTCAATTTGGCAACTATCACAAAAAATACATAAACGGTCTTGTAGAGGTTTTGGTGGTCTAGCATATCGAGCTGTTTCAACTTTAAGTTGTAACGAACCAGCTTTGAATAGTGACAAAAAACGTCGGTGGCATCTATTATTAACTACCTTTACATTTCTGTACCAATACAAGTTTTAAACAATCTATCAAATCTTAATTTATTACCATTGACATTATTTTTGTCATTCCATACTTCATGGTGCAAGATTCTTTTTCAAAAGTTTGTATAGAATCCCATGCATGACTCATATTAATTTCATCTTCTACATTTTGAATCAAACTATATTTACGAGCTATCTGTAAAACACTATAAACCCATGACGATTTTCTTCTTATCGCCTAAGCATGAACCTTTTTACATATATTGCTGGTATTGTCACATTTAAGACGATTCAATAGTTTAAAAACTTCAACTTTTAGTAGTGCATAACCTGATAAAAAACCAATATCACATCTAGCAGCTAAATTATATATACATGTATCTAGATTGTTCAGACGGTTAATTCTGTTAATTCTGTTATGTGAAATACTGTTCAAAAGTCTAATAAAAATACTGCAACACTCAGAAAATTTGGGGTTATTGATACTTTGCACTTTTATTCCAGAATGTTTTAAAAAAATCAGAAAAATTCAAAAACATTTTGGTAATGTCAGTATCTGATGACTTTGTGATACATGCAATTAAATGAAAAACGATTATAATTTATTTATCATTAAATATCTGAAATAAATGGCTATTGTTTTCAGATGCCAAGCGGAAGCAACATGGCGTACTTAAATTTGTCATTAAAAAAGTTTCGTTAAGAAGCAATATCTTCTACAGCTAAAATCAATTTCAATATGCTCTGTATGGTATAATTAAACTTTCAAATTCGGAATTTTATTGCGATTGAATGCTTAATTTGCACCATGATATTGATGATCTAAACGTGGAAAGAATCTTTTAACCTATTTTGTTTGAAATCAATAGGCTAGTGATGTATTTTCGAAAATTACTTTAGTTATATGTAAACAATATGATGAAACAATGGTTATTTCTTAAAAAATGGCTAATTATCTGTAATAAAAGCACACTTTCACAACATAATTAAGGACACTTTTATTTGTCTATATATGATTAAAATCTGTCATACTCGAATCTTCATACAGTTTTACTGTTTATGTCTTGTTTAGGCGACACTAAACTAACAATTAGAGCTAAAATGGTAGTTTTATCTTACACAGTCAATAATCAAGAAGTGTATCAATATTTATATGGAAGATGTTATCATATTACAGAAGGATTTGAATTATAGTCTTTATTTCTATATATGACTAGATGCGTGTTATATTTGATTAACCTTAACGAGTGAACGTGGTTTTAGTCCAGTAAAGCCAAGGTATATTTATATGACATGGACATGATCTTGTCATTAGAATATCTGGAACTGTAATAGATAATGGATGGTTTTAAACAAAATGCATGGTCTCATTCTCATCTCATCGAAGGGACATAATCCTGAGATGAGATCATAAAAAAATATAAACCATCTATTTATTCCTATTATATGTATTTTCGAATATTATGAAATACAAATTACAGCAAGTATATCTAATACGATAAGAATGCATTTTCTTTTTTGGTTCAATGTTTACGCGCAGACTTATTTGATGTATTTAGTCACACAACGTCATTGATTTATTTTTTCAATGGCGTTTGAACTGATCACGCGGTGTGTTTAAAGATTGCAAGCACCATTTTCACCTTTTTCAAAGCTCTTTTCGGTGTTAAAATACATGCAGACGGACAGACAATAATTTGTAGAAGATTTGTGTAAACATGATATAATTACTTTTGTTAATTGCAAGTTAATACATAAATGAAATGAACGGTAATTTAAAACGAGAAAATACTTTTTGTTGACAATTCAACGTATGCATTATATAACGTTTTTTTTATAGTTCCGGTTAAACTTTTATGATTGGTCGACACTCTTCCGCTTATATATGGAGTAATATGGTGTTGCTATGGACTTTAAAAACTAGCAATAACTTTTATTCTTAATCGAGTCGAGTGATAATGAGTATTATCATATATTTATAACAAATAATGGTATAATTGTACCCCATGATAAAACTCATTTGTCAATACATTTACTCATTAAATTTGAAGAATTGCATTAGCCGTGTGATTTGACGTTTGTTATCCACTGCTTTCGGTTTATATCAACTGCTTCCGGTTATTATCACATGCTTTGCTGTACTGTTATTGCATGACATTTCGACGTCATTCAGCTGATTCTGGAAAATATCCTTAAATGGTTAGTTTTTTTTTTGTGACACAAATTTGCATCAAAAGAAAATATTAGGAATTAGGAACATATATTCTATTATAAAAAAACACAAAACAAATATTACTACAAAAGCATTTTTTCAAAGTTTTAGATTTGTTTTTGTCGGTATATCTTCTGTTGAACAGAATATGTCACTTTTCATATCAGACCTCTTATCAGCTATGGTCAAAATCATCGCTCGAGCCTATCGGCTCTCGGGCTGATAAAATGACTTAGGGCTGATAAGGGGTCTGATATGAAAAATGCAATGTTATAATCTATATTTATATCATTAAAACATCAAAGGAAAACACAAATACTAGCGATATTCATGTATATAAATGGTGAACGTCGGTATATTTATGGGTGTTTCTGGTATAATTTGTAAAACAAGGCTATCCCTGTGATTCAATTGTTAAAAAATTAGTTTATGAATCTTTTTTGTCTTTTTTTAGGTAAGTCAAGCTTTTAAATCAAAGTGTTGTCAGTTTTTGGTTGGTAAGTACAAGACATTTCTTATTTATACTTCATATTTTTCATGTACATACAGAAATATGTCTCGTACCTAGTCAGGAGTATAACAGTTGTTATCAAATACTTCATTTCTACGTATGTTGGCGTTTGTTTTTGTTGCACTCCATTGTCCCTATTGTTCCTTTGATTTCCTTTATATTTTATTTATTTCCCTCGGTTTTAGTTTGTTACCCCGATTTGTTTTCTTTTAATCGATTAATGACTTTCGGACATCGGTATACTTTCCGTGTTTACCTAACAACTGTCCGGTAGCGCCTGTATATAAAGTATATATCTCCGAAATGTTTAAGAGCATGTGTTTCCTATCGCGAGTTCATTGATAGAGTATTGCTGCTTTAAAGGTAGTTATTAAACAAAAGGTTTGAAGTGATAAGTTTGATGTCATCTCTATGGATAATTTTACGGACACCATTATGAGTTTTACAGATTCCTATAAATATGCTCCAATTATGTCATAATCCCTCAAATATGATATCATCGTATGTTACTCATCACAAAATGTTTGCCAAAATGAGCCCCTCGACGCGTGTCATATGTTAAGCATTGTCTTAAGTTTTTATGCTATGTTTTGTATAATTATTATTTGTCTATTTGTACTTTTCTTTTTTAGCCATGGTGTTGTCAGTTTATTTCGATCAATTATTTTGACTATACCTCTGGTATCTTTCGCCCATCTTTTATCCTCATAGAGGACCTCAGATAACCTTTATTTAATGGGTTTGTGCCGCTTAGTCTTTAGTTTTTTGGGGGTTTTTGTTGTCTTATTGTGGTGTTCAGTTCTTTGCAATGGTGTTTTCAGTGTGTCTTCTGCTTATTAGCTAAATTTTCCTTCCGTATCTTGCTTCTCTTTATGATTAGTTCCTAATAATACAAATACTGTTGACTAATGTTTCTTTGGTAAGTGTTGTTTCTAATCTCTGATGTTGAGCTATTTAGAAACCGGTTTTACCACCTTATATGTACATTCTAAATAGGCTTGAGTATATACATAATATAATTTTTGTTATAGTCTATATTTGTTGTTCTCCTTTGTTCTCTGTGTATATTATTTCTAAGTTTTGCTCCTGTGCTTAAGTTTCCTTTTGTTTTATCTCTAGATGTTTCGCAACCTATAATACTATATTGCAATAGTTTTCGTGTTTTTGTATTCGTCGTTGTGTTTTTATAACAAACTGGCGTTTTGTGTTCATTTTGTTTTGTCTAGTGCCTTTAACTCTTCTAAAATGATTGCATTATGTCCTGCTATATTTTCATTCTTTTTGGTGTCAAGTTTCATTATATATGCGTCTCGTACTCGGTTATAACACTGCTAACGTACGTGTCGAACCGTTTGAATATCAATGGCAATAAACAAATATAGGTATCCTAATGTTCATAATAAAACATCTTTTAATTCTAGTCATGGCGGTGGCCTAAGAAATCTAAATCTGTTGCTTGTGTTGATGATATTACAACTGCCATCCTTATAGCACCTTCATATAGTGTGTACAGTCCTCGTTTTCTTTAATTTATATAAGACTGGGATTTTATTAGCGTCCTCGTGAACCTCTTTTATCGCTATGGATTAATTTGTATACATATAACAATATTCTTTTGCATATTTTGCCATGCCTTTTAAGTGGAATTATCATAAAGGGTTCATTAAACAACTGTTTCTACCCCACATTTATGGATTGCCTCATATATTTACAGCACCGATAATGAAAGTGTTCGTCTTTAAATGTTTTTTTTCAACTTTGTAGTTGATCTAACCTCTCAACTTTTTGAATCTAGCATCTGGCGTACTTAGTTAATCATGTTATTTTTAAATAACTATGCGGTATGTGTTTTGCACATTATTTTAGGACGTCTGGTGACCTATAGCTGTTAACGTTTATGTCATTTGGGCTCTTGTTTAATTTTGAAAATATCTTACTTAAGTAAAAAAAATAATCGTTAACTAAAATAACAATAGTTTACGGAGGAGGTAGAACTTACGTTTATTTTAATAAGTTGATAACATTTGATGTGACAGATTTGTGGTTGGTTTTAATTTACCCCGGAGTTCTCTTTTATTGTTATAATATTTCTCCATCTGTGTTCCTAGATTGTAATGATAAAATAAATTATATAAATATTTATAATTCATGTAACATGTGTGTTTTACTCGATTAGTTAACAGATAAACAAATGTTATTGAGTTGGCTTACATGGATTTGTCTATTATCTGTGTCCTTTTATGTTATATAGCTCTTCAACTGTTATAATTCATCCTTGGGGTTTTAAGTATTGATGTTTGATCGTTCCTGGATACAGTTAATCCGGAAAAGCGCATCGGAAACTTTAAAAAGCGTTTGGTTTTTTGTTTTTGTTTTTCTTTTTATTAAAGAGGGTCGAAAGATACCAGAGGGACAGTCAAACTCATAGATTGAAAATAAACAGACAACGCCATGGTTAAATATAAAACGGTAAACAGAAAAATAATAGCACAGAAGACACAACATAGAAAACTAAAGACTAAGCAAATAAGCTAATTCAAAGAAATCCTCCCCCTCCTATCACATTTTCCAGTCTCACGATTCCTCTCTTGACCTTCAAGTCAACTTATTCAACATTAAGGAAAAGTGATTATCGTTTCAAAAAGGAATGTGATTGAATAAAAATATCAAATGTTGGTATTGAAAATTAGTAGTTGTCCGAATAAAAGCGAATCTCTTGAACAAAAGCGTTGTAATCTGACTCAATAAAACAGACGGTTCAAGTGTTCTTACTTTGCGTATAATTGCTAACATCCATTTCATTTAAACTTTGGTGGATAATTGTCTCATACCACATCTCTTTTTTTTTTAAATTGCACGTATTTGCATTAATACTTTTCAAATATTTACTTTATATATGACAACTATTGTGTCTCTAACTTCCCATTCGTTAAGTACTCATTGGCGGAGTATTCCCCAACTCCGTTTAATGATCTTACTCAACCATGCAAACTTTTAAGAGGTTTTACAAATAATAATACCCGTTAGCACGGCACTTAATAAAATACTTTTTTAATTGACTATTTAAATACGCCCATTAAAACTGAATTTTGAAAGCTGGCAAAAGTTATTTGAGTCATCAACCTAATAGCAAAAGCGTATAACTCAAACAGTATTTAAAGTTAATTATATTAGTATTTGTATACAAACATGTTTGTTAATGTAACTAGGATAAGTACAGTGTAATGATTTGTTCGTCAATTAAAGGATCATCTGTAAACATGTTAATATCGAATGAATAATGCATCGATATATGTTCTCTATATTTAAGTTCGAGTTATTCCGCTTCATACAGTATTGAGATAAACTGAAAGAACAACTTTTAAATCATCTGTGTATATCTCTGTGTGATTTTGGTGTTAAAGCTAATAATTCAGTTGTCTATTTTATTGAATTTCACAAAGGTTGTATACTGGGACAAAACATGACAATTAAATAAAGGAAAGGACCATAGGGACATTCAAAACTCGCAAGTCCAAAAAAAAAAAACCTGACAAAGCCATTGCCAACACGAATATAAAAATAGGTTTTACAGACTGGGCAATTAAATTTCTAACAAACAACGATTTTATTTACTCCTAAAGTGTAAGCTAATCATTCTCAACTAGTTATGATATA
The DNA here is from genome assembly GCF_963676685.1 of Mytilus edulis. NCBI lineage: Eukaryota > Metazoa > Mollusca > Bivalvia > Mytilida > Mytilidae > Mytilus > Mytilus edulis. Next base: position 98,180,005 of record NC_092346.1, read on the forward strand.
GTCAATTGTGTAGTTGTCAAATATCTGGTTGTCATTATTATTGTTGGTTAAAGATCCTACCGAAAGTAGAATGTCCGCTTCGTTTCTTGACCTTTTCCTCTATATCAACACAGATGGACAACTTCATGCTAGAATTTTGACAAACGTGTTTGTTTTTATGTGAGTTATTTATAAGCGTTACGCGTTACGAAATTACCTGCTCCAAGAGAGGGACGAAAGATACCAAAGGGACAGTCAAACTCATAAATCTAAAACAATCTGACAACGCCATGTCTAAAAATGAAAAAGACAAACAAACAACAGCACACATGACACAGCATAGAAAACTAAAGAATAAACAAGTTATAAGGCAAACGTCTAAAATTGACACTAAATACGTTTTACGGCAATAATAACAAAAATTATGTGTTGGTATCTCAACTCAATAGCGACATGTCTTCGGGGTCTTAGATCTTAAGAAACCAGTATAGTTATCTGATTTACATATTCACAAATTGTGGGCTATTCCTGATTGTAAAATTTTGATGGGATGAACTTGCATCATAGCGATTGATGCATGACTAACTGGAGACGCTTACCATGTTGACTTTTGGAGTAAATGTAACACCTCATTTGTAATTAGGTCTTTCCACTTTTCTGTGGAAAGAACTATTGTATTTGTTCTGATTGTTAATATTTGTCTCGCAATATGTCGCTTAGATATTTGGTATATTATATCGAACAGTTTATGCGCCTTTGAAATTTGCCCTGCGTAACCGAATACTTTTCTTTGTAGGAGTTAACTCCCCAAACACTGTTTTCCAAGTGTTTACTACTCCTTCGCAACCGTAATAGATTACGAAAAATTTATTTTATAAAATTGCTCGTTATATCCTTTGCATGATTTGTTGTTTTTTGACCGAAGAGATATGAACACTCCATACACAACAATTAAAAGTCTGAAATGGCCTATATCTGTACTCGACTGTACTGATTTTTACTCGACCAGTCTGAATTCGTCTGAGATTTACTTGATAATACTCGACTGTAGTCTGAACCATACTTAACAGTCTGAATGTGTACTTGACCAGTACTTAACCATTTTATACTAGTCTGAACTGTACTCGACCTAGTCTGAACCGTACTCGACCTTGAGCTCATGTTCTTTGTTATTATGTATATATATGCAACCCGACTTTAAATAAAGATTACTTTACTTTACTTTACTTTACCTAGTCTGAACCGTACTGGACCTAGTCTGAACCATACTCGACCTAGTCTGATCCATACTCGACCAAGTCTTAACCATACTCGACCTAGTCTGAACCATACTCGACCAAGTTTTAACCAACCTAGACCTATTCTTTGTATCTATCAACTGAATTTTATCAATTTAGGATTTTTTTTAAATCAAAATGAAATTTGAACAACAAATTGAAATTAAAAATGTATTCAAAACAGTATTGAAATTAAAATTTCACAATAATCAATCATAATATAACGTCAACACAATATTAATCAACACTTACGTAAAAATATATATCAACTTTTAAAATATAAATAAAACAAGCTGATCACATAATCTAAAAAAAGGAATTGTGACTAACAAATGACCAATATTTATTCAAAATTTTATGAATACTTCGGAAGTATTTTATGGTAACTGGACTATTTTCACCATTAACTTAAACCTAGTAAAGATTTAGTTTAGTTGAATTAATAATGCAGTGAATGTTTTTTTTTATTAATATATATATATAAATTAGTATATAAAACAACTTAATAAATTTTTAAAAATGAGAGCTTAATTGTTTTGTTTTATTAAACCAAGAATTTAATGTAATCATGATAATAGAATTTCCATAGCAATCCTTGATAACCTTTTTAAAAAAAGAAATGTATTCCAAAGTAACAGTAAACATATATTTCAATTAATTTAAGTAATTTTTTTTGTCAAATTAACATGGCATACAGAAAGCACTTTAATATGTTCTAATTACCTCAATACATGTGTGTTTTACAGGTAAAAAGAAAGCCCTATTTTCTTAAATTCGTGTATTACTTATCTAGTACATACATGTATATTTGAAAGGCCTTGTTATTTAACTTAAACAGGATGTTGCAATTTTGAATCAATGTTATTTAGAATTTAATACCTCTGACCAGGTGTGATCTTATTTATGAGTTTGCCACAAGCAGAGGTTATTCTTTATATTTCACCACTAATCAGAAAAACAATTTTATTTATTTATTTAATATTATCCCTTTTTGAAATAAGTTTTATATAATATATTTTTTTTCATCCTAAATATAATCATAGATATATTTCTAATATAAGGTTAATTTTTTTATAAATTTTGTTGGCTGTTGTTATATATGTCATTAAATAGAAATTTATTTTAACAGTTAAAAAAGTAGAGTTGTTTGGTCTAGTATGATTCAGACTGGTCGAGTACTGTTCAGACCTTTGGTTAAGTATGGTTCAGACTGGAAAAATAGGTCGAGTACAAGTCGAGAATGGGTTAAGACTGTTTCAGACTGGTCGAGTAATAGTTCAAACTATTTTCAACGGCAAAGATAAGGGTCAAGTACGATTCAGTACAGTCAAGTATGGTTCAGACTGGGGTCGAGTAATGTCAAGTAAAAGTCAGACCAATTCAGACTAGTCGAGAAAAAATCAGTACAGTCGAGTACAGATATAGGCCATTTCAGACTTTAATGGTTTGTAGTGATATGAGAGTTATTTCCCCTTATGCATTTGATATAAGTGAGATGCATTTTTATCTTGTATCCATAAGTGATAGAGACCTAGGATCTTTTGATTTGCGGTCCTTGGTCCAAAAAATTAAAAATTAGGTCAAGGTCAAAGGTCTAGGTCATATTCTAAATTTGTTAATTCAAGGATAAGACACATGTCTTATAAGTAGCGGGTGGTAGTCAACTAGTCCAAAAGAAATTCAACGTAGTAATCAAGATATAACCAAAGACGTGATATGCTATTGAATTAATGTAAAGGTGTTTTTTTTTATCAAATTATATATGTCACAGTAAAACTGTATTGCAAAAGTTTTTTTTTAATCTGGTATCATATCTAAGATAAGTTTTGCTACTGAATAAAATTTGTCTTGTTCTATTGATTTATTATTTGTTTCTAAGTAAGGTTCATTTGTGGTCCAATCAATGTATCTCTCCGATAAGTATCCCAATCAATTCGTTAATTATGCGGAATAAGACACTTGACGGATTACACCGACTGGCCTAAAAACAACAGGCAATTAGCAAGGCTAAATTAAGTATCCCCGATCTATCATACTGTGTGGTAATAATTGGATGTATTTGAAAGTTTAATTTTGCTAACCATTTTCTTTTTTTACAGTTATAACATTTCAGTTCATTATGTTGAGTAGATTTACAAATGTGACATTTATAAAATTGAAACTTTCCTCTTTCAATTGAATGACTTACAAATTGCAAATGAGCGTACAAATATTGTATTGTAAAATATTAATTGTAACTTGAACGAAAAAGTTCTAATTTGTATTTTATCTTTTGTAGTATCTGTTATCTTGAAAATGACAAAGTTTCTCGCTTGTAACTTTGTGTGCTGATATTGAGCCTAAATATGTGTAATAGTTATCCCATGAAAACGCGATGTGTCAGTTTAAGATCAACCAGATGGCCGAAGTCCAGAGGGTGATCTTACACTGACACACCAAGTCCAAATAGGATAACTATTTTATATCCCAGCTGTTCTAGATTAAATGGAAAACCATTTACAATTCATAAAACTTTCTTTAGAAAGCCACACAATCATTATTTTATACTTTATATATTACTATAAAATGTAAACCCTTTATGTCCCCGAACACGATGTTTAAAAATGTTCCCATGTCAATTTGCCCCACTGGCCAATCGGCCCAACATTAAATCGCCACTTTCTAAAAAATCACCCCACTCGTGTTTACCAATTCGCCCCACTTATGAAAAGTTTTACATCCTATTGAAAAAATGTCTGCCAACTCGCCCCATTTATGAAAAATGGAACATCCACGATGAATAAAGTCGTCACGACTTTCCTCACGAAGACTTCACTTAGATAGGTTTAGAGTGGGGCGTTTCTTTTAAAAGTGGGGCGATTTGGTGAAAAATTGGGGCGAGTTATCTTCTTCTCTTTACATATGTTAAATTACTGAGAGTTTGCATCCAGTTGTCCTGGTGTAAGGGTTTGATTTGTGGAGTTAGGTGATATAGGCCTTAAGTTCAAATCCCAGCATAGACACTGGTTTGAAAGTTTGTTTTTTCCCTATAAATATTTCAAAGTTTTATTGTGGATTTAACATTTCCGCCAAAAAACTTCCAGGACAAAGGAAAGCATGCAGAACAAGGAAATTCCAGCTGGTGTGATCTGGTTGGGGTGATCCGGCTCATTTCTGGAAGAACAAAGGAGCTGGAATGTAATAATTACTATACAATGAGGTCTGATGTTATATCGTCCGGTTTACCTACATGTGATTTCATTATATGTTTCCTGAGGCAGTTAAGTAGTTTTATGTGAATGAAATTACTTTTTATAAAACTAATACGTCCGGTACGCTTTTCTCAAAGGAGGGGTATTGAGCTGATATTTCGTTGATAATTGTAAAAATAAATAGTATATGATAAAAAAGCGATGTTTAGGTTGACTTTCCATGTATATAAACGAAATCTTGCAATGTTTTTTTTAATTTCTAATATAGATATAAGACGATAAGGTATGAGTGCCAATGAGAAAACTCTCCATCCAACTCACAATTTGTAAAGAATAAAACAAAACATGCATGGAAAAGACAGTTCCTAGTTACCTCTACAAATTTTATATTAATCATTTAGTTTAATTTTCATATAGTTTGGTATCGAGCATTATGGAGTCGAAATGTGCATCTGGGGCAATAGAGTTGGTACCGTTAATTCTATTAGCACCAGTAAGCAAAATCTTCTTGATACTACCTACAGGGGATTATAATTCCCATATTTGTTTCTACTGTTTAGAGTTTATAATATCTCCTTATTTACAAAAACAATGCTGTTGCCGATTGACATCGTAAAATTCTTATTTCGTGTGTCAGATATAATGCTGACGCCTAAGACATTTTAGATCTAGGTAAACGGACGCATACGACAGTTATGCTAAGTTTTAGTATCACGTAGTGTTTTAGCGATATTTTTTTAACATTGTCATAACACGGGAGGTTTGGCATGCCATTTAACTAGGTTCAACCCACTATTTTTTTCTTAAAATGTTCTGTACCAAGTAAAAAATATGGCAGTTGTTATCAAATAGTTCGTATTAATGTTTGTTTGGTTATACTTTTCTTGCGTTTCTGTGTTCCTGTTGTAACCAGGATTTGCTTTTCGCCCCATCGATTTATGACTTTTGCCTTTTTTTACATAGATAAAACCGTAAGTTGAATTTCCGCTAAATATATAGTATCCTCTCACTAACTGATACCAAACGACCATGTGACCATGAATAACTCATAAACTCCTTCGAACTTAAATTAAAGAATACATATATACATACTCTCAAAAAGGTACCATACTTTGACTTGAATCTAAAAAGAGACAGTGACAGCAGTTGGTAGAACAAAAATGGTGATTTCAATATTAACGTTTCAATTTAGAACTTATTTTTCCGTGTATAATCATGTTGATATCTGCAGTTTGTTGTTTTAATCAAAAACTCATCATAGCACCAATAATTGAAATTTTGTATCTGCACCAGACGCGCGTTTTGTCTAATAAAGAACGAAGCTATAGAGCATTGAGAACCAATATCTCCTAAAAGGTTTGCGTTATACAGTTAAAGTTATCCATATATGAGGTAGAAAAGCCTTAGTATTTAAAAAACTCGAGGTTTTGGTAAACATTTAGTTTATAATTATGACCATATCAAGGATAATTCACGTCAACACAGAAGTGCCGACTAATGGGCTGGTAAAACCCTCGGGGAATAAAAACTCAACCAGTAGTAGCATTGAGCCAATGGTTTAAAAAAAAAATAACCATAGATACCAGAATTAAAATTGTGTATTTGCGCCAAGATATCATTCACAGAGATTTGCTGCTAAAGTGAAACTATATATTCAAGTCAATCCTTCATTTGTTTACAGACGCTGTAAAGGAGTTGGTAGGCAGTTATGACATTTCTGTGTCTCGATTGATCACGGTTATATTCCAATTGACGTAGCCATTCACTAATCTCATTCCCCTCGATTGTGAAATCACAGAAGGCGACTAACGCAAAATATTTATTTACCATGAGTAGTACAAAGTCAGCCTCAAATTAAGCTGCATCTGCCTAATCATTCAGAACACCTAAGATCAACCCCGTTCTTTGATAGGGATCTTGTTATTTAGTCTTCAGTTTTGATTTTATGTTTAGTTGAGCTAATATGTTTTCATGCTTTTATATGTCTTATTTTTGTATCTTCTGAAGTAATCGCAAATTCCGTGAACATTGTTCTCGTCTTAAGAACATTATCAATGTGATGGTATATGTTCGAAATACAAAATGGTGGTTTCTATTAGTTACAGAACGGTAAACCGTTGCTATAAACATCTCAAAATTATATGACATCATTCATGCAAATTTTTGATTACAATCATTTGCACAAATTTATTTTTTTAATTTCTATAATCAGTATTTTGGAACTTTTTTGGATTAAAATAAAAGGTCGGTCATGAAACCAGAAACATTTTTTTCTTTTGACCGTTTAGTATTCAATACATAACCTATAAGTATGAAAATTTGATATGCCCAATGGTGTAATAAAATTAAAGATCTGTGATTTGAATTGAAAATGTCCTTTCTGTTTTGATCAGGTCTTTCAACATTTTTACTAGTTTTCGATTATCGAATATTACGGCTTCGAGCACAAATGAAGAAACATTAGATGTCGAAATCGCATCAGGTAAATAAAAATTGATACTGTTAATGTTATAACTATAAAATAGGGATATGGTATACTTTGTGTTATTCAAAAGAGTCTTTCTGATAATACATCTATATTTGATATCAACATTTCTTTCCGAAGTATTGAAACGATTATTTTCTATGAAATCGATTGATTTAGATCAAACTTTTTCTTTATTTGATTCTGGCAGGAAATCTTTCTTGTTACGGAAACAATTCAATGAATCTAGTATGAGTCGGTTGATACAAGGAAATGATGAAAATCGCTTGATAATCTTCAACAAAGATTACACGACTTCGCGTAAAAAATCAAATATTTTAACAAAAACATGTGATAAAGTCAATCAGCTTTCTAGAACATCAATACTCATTTCCCCTCAGTAATCTCTATTTTTGTGCTAAGTATTAAACTCTTTTGTTTGCTTCAAGAGACGATAAGAAGCAGAACAGAATAAGAAAGTTTGATTTATATATGACGGTTTACATTATTGTTGCAGAACAAGTATATAATATAGCTAGGTATAGATAACGAAATAAAAACAGTTACTGTCTTAAGCCATTGTAACATTTTGGAGATATGATTAAAAAAAAACATATACACGCTTAAGAGTGTTGTTCATGTAAATCGCTCAGTTGAAATATGCACTGAACATATACTTAAACTTACTATGTCGAGTAAAATTATATATGACGTTGTCATAGAATAATCGTTTCACAAATAATATAAAAATGTCAATGACAGCTTATTTTTTTCAAATTCTCAAATACACATTTACTAATAGAATATAATGGTTTGATAAACTGCTAATTTGAAAACTGCATTTTACTGTTACTATGGATTGTTACAATTTCGTTGTTGAAAGTCAGCAGAAAGATCTATAATAAACATACTGGTGTCACCTGAAAAGTTTTATATCAACCGTTATAGCGACTATGAAATCATATATGAACATTATGAAACACAGCAAATGCAGTATAAATCATGTCAAAACTTAGTTAATATTAATTGACACGACTCTTTGTGGTGTCTTTTTGAGAATAACTTAAAGAATGATCTAGAATTGAAAAAAAACCTAGTCCCAATATCGATTAAAAACCGTTTTCGCTATAAAAAAACTATTTTATCTCATAGTCCCAGGACTACAAACAATATAAATGTCAATCAATTATTTTTACGAATTGCCTTTACAGCAGTGCTGAATATTTAGTTCAAAATAATAAAGTTTAAGAAAACCATTTGCAATTTCCAAATCACGTTTTGAAGATCGACAATGTCATGCAATAAATTAACTATGAAAAAAATTTATATGCAATCTGCATTCAATAGAAGAGACAGCATTGGGTTTCTGAGTGCAGCCTGTGCATCAAGATACCTTACACGTCTTTATTTTGATCTCTTACCGTAATGCTACAAGTTTTTTTGCTGATAGTGACGTCAGAGCTCACTTCAATACATGACTTTATTTGTATAAAAATAAAAACGGGAGAATTATAGCCTGACAATATTAGAAAAACTAATTGGTCTGTATAAAACTAAAGCAATCCGCTTATTGTAGATCGGTATCTTTATGTCACAAACATGTCATTGACTTCCCGTTCTCACAATCAAGTACCATGACCAAAATCGTCCTTTTTGTTAATGTTTTTCGTTACATAATGGATCCTGCAATAGAAACGCGTCAAACTAAATACTGTTTAGAATTCCATCAGTGGTTGTACCAGATAAAATCTTCAGGTAATATGTGACAAGGAAAAGAAGATTGAGAATAGTTCTTCATGTCAAAATAAATCCGTTACATCGCTATCAAAATTATTGGACTATAATATTCTTACTAAATATCAGGACTGTATCGACATTTCTATCGTTCGGACGATAACACTTACATCTATTAACTTGCAATTATAGCATTAATGGTTTGTTAGAAAGAATCAGACATAGAAATATTCTATATATATATAGGAAGTATTGGAATTATGGAAAATGATTGAAATTCTGCTAAAATATAGAAAAACGGTTATTGTGTTCATTGAGGCAAATAAGAATTTAAATACTATGAAGAGATTAATGGGGTTAATAACCATGACAACATTCATTGTGTGCATTATACTGTAGTAGACGAAATAATAACAACGGAACCATAAGAAGTATAAAAACATATTAAGGTCATCAAACATGAAATTTTAGGAAACTCTATTGCTTTATAGCTCTTCAAGAAAACATTTATTTGGTAATAAGGATACCATATTTTTTTTATTCAATATTAAACAAGATAATGGACGACCATAAGTTCGTTAATTCACTTTCGTGACGATTCGCCGTAAAATGAAATGTATTGCTTTAAAAAGAGTTTTGTTAAAACGGCAGTCATCCCAAGTAAAATGGATGGCCATTTGTATTGACAGAGCTAATTAACTGTATGGCAGTGCGGGACTTAATGAATTATCAGCGGACGTGAATAAAATATCGTTATCTCACAGGTGAATTGATTTTATATACTGATTTTATATAGAAAATCATTTCAAACGAACCCTTCCTAAATCGATATGGTTTCGGTTTTTAATAACACATTTGAAAATGAAAATCATTAACGCAGTCATAATATGGTTAATAGTCCTTTTTAAAACCTACTATTTTGAACAAGGATTAAATTCTGTCACATTAGAAACGCATTATGTTAAAAATAGACACGAGAAATTAGTTGGACATTTCATGACGTTCCCAAAGGCGACAGGTTTGTTGCCAGCTGACAATTTTCTCGGAATTGGATATGCATCACTTGGGAATGGACGAATGAGATTTATGCCTCCGTCATCAAGGAAATGGCGACACAGGAAATCATATTTGAAAAAAGGATACGGTTGTATGCAAAAGGAACCGAACTGGAGGAAGTATGTCCGACAAGTTCCAAAAGAAGTTGCGCAACACATGTATGCAGTCGTGAGCGAAATAACTGTTAAATCGACGGAATGTTTAAATCTGAATATATACAGGACTCAAATAGGTAAATTCTTTATATTCTTAATGTCTTACTATCGTGATGGAAACATCAGATGACTCAAACAAGTAAATGCTTTATATTCTTAAGGTCTTATAATCGTGGTGGAAACATCCGATTACTTAAATAGGTTAACGACTTACATTCTGAATTCTAGCATGTATTTATGTCTAATTTACTATCGCGGTGGAAACATCACACAACTGTAAAATGAATTTTGTTCCTATTTTTAGCATAATATGTCTTACTGGTTTGGTTGAAACATGACATTACATAAATAGGTAGATAATGTATACCTTTAAAACCAGAATTGTATGTCTTATTGTGGTGGTTGGAAAATCACATACTCAAATAGGTGTAATTTGTATTCTGGATTCCAGCATTAAACCTCTTACTGTCTTGGTTGAAACATCTCATGACTGAAATAGGTAAATGAATTATATCGTTAATACTAGTATTATATGTCTTATTGTATCGTTTGATATATCACATGGCTAAAATAGACGAATAATTTATATTATTGCATAGCAATATAATATTTCCCACAAAAAATAACCAAAAGTTAGCGTGCAATAAATTTTAATATTGCACTTGTTTAATAAATCTTCAAAATTCATGACGTCATCAACGACAAAATCTGAGTTTAAACCAATTTTTGATTTCAAATATTATATTGCTATACAATAAAAGGGTAGAACTCGTAGAATATATATTGCACTCGCAAGCTGGCGCAATATAAATTTCTACTCGGGACAATATTTCCCAATATTCATGCAATAACCCTATATTCCTGATTCCAAAATTATTCGTCTTATTTTCTTGGTTGAAACATCACTTGAATGAAATAGGTACATGCTAAAACAAAATATTATTCATGTATGGCTTACTAACCGTCGGGGTGAAAACATTTTATAACTCCAATAGGTAAAAAAATAATAGTACTATTTCAAGCATAATATACCTAACTTTGTTTGTTTGAAATACCCCATGTAATACCAGCAGTGTGTGTCTTATTGTGAAGGTTAACCAATATCATGACTCAAATAGATTCTGATTCCTGCATCAAGCCTCTGACTGTCTTGATTGAAACATCACATTACTAAAACAGATCAATGTTTAAAACCCTTAATATGTTTGTGTTATTGTAAAAGTTGAAAGATCCAATGACTAAAACAAATAAATGATGTGTACCCTTCACTCCAGGATTAAAAGGTCTAACTGTTCATATCCCTAACTCTCCTGGTTGAAAGATCCCATAACTACAATAGATAAATAATTTTAACCCTTAATTCCAGAATTAAAAGGTCTAACTGTCCATTTTATATCTGACTCTATTGGTTGAAAGATCCCATTACTATAATAGATAAATAATGTATACCCTTAAATCCAGAATTAAAAGACTAGCTCTACGTTATATATCTAACTCTATTGGTTGAAAGATCCCATAACTATAATAGATAAATGATTTTAACTCTTAATTCCAGAATAAAAAGGTCAAACTGTCCATTTTATATCTGACTCTATTGGTTGAAAGATCCCATTACTATAATAGATAAAAAATGTATAACCTTAAATCTAGAATTAAAAGACTAGCTATACTTTATATATCTAACTCTATTGGTTGATAGATCCCATAACTATAATAGATAAATGATTTTAACTCTTAATTCCAGAATAAAAAGGTCTAACTGTCCATTTTATATCAAACTCTCCATGTTGAAAGATCCAATTACTACAATAGACAAATGAGTTCACCCTTAATTCCAGCAACATCAAATGACTGGAATAGATAAATGGTTTCTATCCTTAATACTTACCTTATATGTGTTATTGTGGAGGTTGAAGAATCACATGGCTCAAATAGGTGAATGGTTTCTATTCCTGATTTCAGGATTTAACCTCTTTCTGTCTTGGTTGAAAGATTATATGACTAAAATAGATAAATGATGTGTACCCTTAACTCCAGAATTAAAAGGTCTAACTGTCCATTATATATCTAACTCTCCTGGTTGACAGATCCACTTACTTCAATTGACAAATGAGTTCACCCTTACATCTAGCATTATAAGTCGTACTGTCTTGGTTGAAACATTAAATGACTGAAATAGATAAATGGTTTCTATCCTTAATACTAAACTTATATGTGTTAATGTGGAGGTTAAAGAATCACATGGCTCAAATAGGTAAATGATTTCTATTCCTGATTTAAGGATTTCGCCTCTTACTGTCTTGAAAAATTCCATGACTACAATAGATAAATGATTTATACCCTTTATTCCAGAATTAAAAGGTCTAACTGTCTATTATATATGTAACTCACTTGGTTGAAAGATCCCATTACTACAATAGTTAACTGATTTATACCGTTAATTCTAGTATTATAAGTATTACTGTCGTGGTTGAAACATCACTTGATTGAAATAATAAAATGTCTTTATGCTGCTGCTGTCCGGAAGTGTATACAACTCTGTAATCTTAAACTTTTATCTGTTTAAGAATTAATGTTAACACATCATGTTTTACTTTGACTTCAATATATAAAAGTGCACTTTTCTTGGTGAATAACTGTGGCAACTTTCTGTCAAAACTGATTTCTTATTAACTTGAAATAAAATGTTAAGCATTATTACATGTACATTCAATTGTTTAGATATCCGTTTAATAATTCATGTTGGACTGATGTCCAGATATAGATATTTCTAATTATATACTTCAATATAAATGTTGGATAAAAGAAAGACTTGTTTTTCTTATCTTGAGAAGAATTTTGATTGGTTATTTTATAGAGTTCACTTTGTCATAGAATATCTTGAAACTACTAATTTAAGTGAGATAATTTTAAGCACCATATCGTTGTGTGAAATCATGAGTTCAGAGTTCAATTTATGAAAGGAGTGATCTCTTTTTTGACGTAACGGATAACAAAACAAAATTTCATGATAAAACGAGAGTTACTGTCCTTGTGTACTCTTTCTTTTAATACATTTTCATCGCATTTGCATTTGAAGACTTGTGAACTAAATATGCAAATGAAAAAGGAATAGTGCAGCACGAAATTATTTTCAAGCGATTGTGGTGGTAAAAATCGATAGATTATTGGAAAAGTATTGTTTTCTAAAAATTCTCTCCTATACAAATTGTTATCTAAAACATTTGCTGCAATAGAAAAGTAAAGAAAATAAACAATAAGAACGTTACATGGATTTGAAATTTATTCTCGGAGATTTAAGACAGATCATGCAATTATTGCATCACTATTCGTCTAATAAATCATGTAGCAGAAAGGGAATAGCAGTCTGTCTTTGTTCGAAAACAATATGTATTCCTTTTTATCTTGATAAATAAGAAAACATGAAATGTACGTGTTCTTGAAAACAAATCTTGTAAAGTCATAATGTGATTATACAGAAATCTTCCGGTACAAACGTCTACAATAATCGACATAAAAAGTAATGTTTTAGAGTATATCAAATGTAAAATATCGGTGAACATCAAATGTAAAATATCGGTGAACACCAAATGTAAAATATCGGGCAACATCAAATGTAAAATAACGGTGAACATCAAATGTAAAATATCGGTGAACAAAAAATTAAAATTTTGAGCTAACATTAAATGTAAAGTTTCAGTGAACATCAAATCAAATACAGGATAATTTAAGACTAAATGGTTGGATTCAACCCTGGTCAACCCTCCCGCTTTATGACTATGTTAAAATGTATATCTAAAATGACAACATAACGTGACAGAAATACAGTACAATCACACGTAGAACATTCATCATAAAAAAACGCACAAAGAAATAATATAGTAGTCGACACCTGAGGCAAACCACAGAACCACAAAGAACATAGTCCATAAACGAGAGACACCTAGTGATATCTGAAAACAGTGACGCGCTAACGTGACTAACGTGAAATCTGAAATTTATCTGTGAATATTAGATATAAAATACCATATCAGTGAAAAATACTTAAATGTAAAGTTTTAGTGAATAATACTTGAAGGTAAAATTTCAGTGAATACCAATTGTAAAATATCAGTGAAATAAGGAGATGCGGTATGAATGCCATTGAAACAGCTATTCCACAATAGATCAAATGAGATGGATGTCAGTATCTAGTATATGTCTTAAACCTTAAGGTGGTACCCAACAGGTGACACCAAATATTTGCTGTCGTTTAATTTCTTTGAATTTTTTTTAGGGTAAAACATACTGATATAACCTACTAAAATATCATCAAGTTAGAAATTGATATGAGATTAGGAAGAGAATTCTTCATAGTAATCTCTAGTTATTCACAATTAGCAGATGATTTCTGCTGACGCCCCCATCCTACTCCTTTTAAATGCATTTGACTGCAAATTTCAACAATCTGCATACTAGTATAAAGTCATTAACATTTTGTTGTCCTAAACTCAATTAAAACGCAATCAACAATCAAGTAGATTGTTGTAAACTACTTATACAATGTATAAAACTTTCCAAGAACTCTTTGGTTTACAAAGTAGCAGCTTAAAATAAGTGACGAAAAGTGAATTTTCATAAACTTTTGTTTCTTAGTTTAGATTCGTCTTATTCATACGAATGGTTTTCTCCAACGCGACGAACACATCTATGTCGTTTCAGCTCATTTTTTATCTACCAGTGATAGTCTGAGCAAAAAAAAACTTAGCCTTAATTTCATAAACAATAAAACAAAGAAATATTTATACGGATAATAAATATCAAAATTTATGTAGAAAACATCCAATGTCTATGCTTGAAATCAAACTCATACATGTAGATACACGAATTATACCCCTTCACAAGAAGGAATGAAAATAAACATACTGGTACATTTGTAATTGAGCATGTTTTATCATTGTGTGTCGGGATCATAAAGGTAATATACTTTATAGTTATATATAAAGTATATCATAACGATTGTGTGTCGTTCTAGACTAGATGTTTTGAATCCTAAATGATTTTTATTAAATCTAGAACAGCTGGAATGAAAAAAAAGTTGTCTTATTGGACTTGGTGTGTTAGTGTAACATCGTACTCCGTACATCAGGGAGATCTTGCAATGACACTTCCGCATACTCGTGGAATAACTATGACTTATTGACCTTTTGTCTAATAGTTAAAGCTTAAATGGCTTATATTTTTTTACATTATAATTGTTGCATTGTTCACGAATAAAATACATAAAAGATAACTTTAAGATGGGATGTTTCGTGGAACACAGCAACTAGGACATTAATCAGAATCGTTTTTTATAAATGTTTGCGTTAACATGATTAGCTTATCAACTACCGCCAGGATTTTTGCACTTTATGCTTGATTTAATATTTCGTAAAAGCTCCACTTACAAAGTGTACTGAATCCCGCCCGCAACGGCAAAACACACAGTAAATCAGGTACACTTTTTGTTGCAGATTGTGCATTTATTTGGGATAATGAAAACTAAAAACTACCGATTAAGATATCAAATGAAGCTTAAAATGATTGGATGCTATATTAAACATTATCTGAGAGATTCTTTTTCTTAAATGTACATTCAAAAAGTTTAACAACTAATTACTCTTGTCTTATATTGCAATTGATTAAGTATTTACATTTTGGAGTTGCTTCGCTTTTTAGCTAAACTAAGACAATGCAATGAATTCTACAGTTATCATCGGAGCTGGTAGTAAATAAACCATTCATTCCCATAATAATAAACAGTGATATTATACAAATTTTTGAGTTTCTTTGAAATTTAACCCAGTTATCATAAATTTCTTCTTACATCTGTTACACACATGTTAATACATGTAAAGAAACATAATGTATAATTACTTTTCAATTGTTATATGTTTAACAACCTACTCATTGTATAATGAACAACCCATAAATCACCAAAGGCGAAACATTACAGGTTTGAATGTAAAACAATTGTGTAAGTATGTTTTTATTTGAAGCTCTTTTATAACAAACTTGATCATTTGGAATGTTCCTGTAAGAAATTTCCTGTATCCAGCAACACACCACCTGATTTTCTGGGCCTTCTGTCAACATCTCATTTGTGAATTTGAATTTTAAATGATTCAATACCAGATACATTTAGGTGATGTATTGACTTTGTAACACCAGTTTATACAAAAGAGTAAACCTGCAACAACCAAAACTCGGTCGTAAACAGTCAGATAATCATCATTGAGGTATCTTGTTAACAAAATGTGTCTGGTGACCCGGCCAACCAACTGAGATGGCCATTATGGCTAATAATAGAACATAGGGGTAAAATGTAGATTTTGGCTTTTATCTCTAAAATCAAAGCATTTAGAGCAAATCTGACCAGGGATAAAATTGTTAATCTAGTCATGATCTATTTGCTCTGAAATTTTCAAATAAATCAGAAAACCCCTTGTTTGGTTGCTTCCCCTGTATTGGTCATTTAAGGAAAATTTGCCGTTTTTGGTTTCTTATCTTGAATATTATTATAGATAGAGATAAACTGTAAACAGCAATAATGTTCAGCAAAGTAAGATCTACAAAAAAGGCAGCATGATCAAAATGGTCAGTTGACCCCTTAAGGAGTTATTGCCCTTTATAGTCAATTTTTAGCAATTTTTCGTAAATTTTTTTGTTTTCTTTTACAAAAATCCTCTCATCTGAAACTAACAAGAGAAATGAGTAGGTCCGGTAAGGGTCGATTTTGGCCTCAAATTTCAGGTTCATCTGACGAAAGATTTTAAACACTTTTTTAAACACTTAAGTGTCTATTTCAGTAGATTCAATTAGTTAACGTGAAAGATTTTATCTGATTTACTCATTGAAAACATTCTGATTCAAGCTTAAATATGAAAAATCTATCAAATATGCCCAAAAAATGTCACTTTTCAGATGGTTTTTGTCAAAAATGAAAGTGGCCGCATCCGTGTTCATCCTCAACCTTTTTATATGTTATGTATTATCATCAAATAGTACTTACATTTCAATATTAAGAATGAACACAAATGCGGCCACTTTCATTTAAGTCGGAAACCATCTAAAATTTAACGAAAATACTAAAATTGTGAAAATTTTAGTAATTTAGCATGATTTAATGATGCTAGTACACGATATGTGTGCATTGTGTTGTCAAAAACAGCCCATATGTATGTGGCAGAAGCATTGTACTTTCCATTAAATAACTCAAAGTTTACATTTTAAGAATTTTGTAAAACTGCTTTATTTTGGGGCCAAAATGGGTCTTACTGGATCTACTCCTTTACAGTTTTGTAAGAAGAGTGCGTTTATATAGTACAATTTGGAGAAAATGCGTTAACTTGTACATATTTTCCCTTTGTCCTTTTGTATCTGACTTATTGAATTGAAAATAAGGCAAAAACGATATCCCATACTTACATGGTAGGTAGGTATCATTGGAATGATTTAAGATCAATATCGGTAGGCTATAATAACAGTCAAGTACACTATTGAGAAGTATATTGGATTTGTAATTGAATTGTTAGAATCAACAGACATCTGTTTATACAGAGAATTAAGCAAACACTACAAAAAAAATCATCATTTGGGTATCTAGTTTAAAAGATGTATATGATGATCCCGCCTGTGAACCAAGATGGCCGACATGGCTAAAAAATTTGTAAATTTTGTAAATTTTTTACAAAATACTTTAACTACTGAGCCAAGTTCTATATAGATAGAATTAAATGTAAGCAACAAGAATGTTCAATAAAGTAAACACAAACACATCACCATCACCTAAACACAATTTTGTCATGAATCCATCTGTGTCCTTTGTTTATGATATGCACATAGACCAAGGTGAGCGACACAGGTTCTTTAGAGCCTTTAGTTTATATGACGTGATAAATAGGACGAGTTTAGTGATAACATGTTTCTATTTTTACAACATATATCTAACGTATATTCCAATAGATATAAGAAGATGTGGTATGAGTATCAATGAAATAAATCTCCATCCAAGTCACAATTTGTAAAAGTAAACCATTCAAGGTCAACATATATAGCCTTGGCTCACACCGAACAGCAAACTATAGAGGGCCACCAAAATGAGTAGAGAAAACCAACGGTCTAATCTATATACTAATAAAAAAACGAGAAATGTGAAACCATCACAACATAGAAATACACACTATAAATATTAGTTGAAATGGCTTGAACGAATAAATTTGATCGATGATACAATGAAAATACAAAATCAATAAAATAAAATAAGGAGTGAATAAATAAAAGCAACAGTAGTATACTGCTGCTGGGGCCTCGGTGGCCGAGTGGTCTAAGTAGTTACTACTGTAATCACTAGCCAGTCAACACTGAGGTTGTGAGTTCGAACCACGCTCGTGTGGGTGCACTCGACTCCAATCTTAATTGACTAGGAATGTCACTTTTCCTATCGAAGGTCGGTGGTTTTCCATGGGCACTCTGGCTTCCTCCACCAATAAAAACTGGCCGCCACGAAATAGCCTAAATGTGGTGCTTAAAAGTGGCGTTAAAACACCAAAGATTAAAAATCAAATATACTGCTGTGAGATGTTAAACAATTTAAAATTAATAAACCTCGACTAGAAAGCCACCATATACAATAATATATCGTTTTTATTAATTCTCGAGTTTGATTGTACCATTAGTTGTTGACCAGAGGTCATTGATAGTAGTTAAGTGGTACATTAACTCGTTTGGACTTGATCTTTTCCTTAATGTGGTCTGACACTAATTTTGTCTTTTTTTCTTTTATATTTGTGATACTGCTTTCTGGACTTTATTAAAGTAATACTTTTAAGTGGAGATGACTTAACGATACCCATGTGCCTGTTTCAAAATTACTTCATTATAGATATTTGAAATTTTTACAGTGAATTGCCGTTTTTAGAACAGTCGTTATTGATACTCGGGTAAATTCCGTAAGAACTGACATTTCAGACTAGTCTCTTCCAATATTGATAATGCGTGTGTTTAAATCCTTTGTTTATAAATTACAATTACAATAAAGAATCCATATAATTGCATATATTACGAACATTAGAGAAATCTTCTTTTATACTACGTGGTGTTTTGGTATCGGAAAATGGAAATTAAATTTCGCATGCTAAACCAACGTCGTAAATCTATTCTGTATCCATTACTATTATGTGATTGGAAGCACAGCTCGGACAATTTAAATGACTTTGTCTCGACAAAGGTCTTCCAATCTTGTTTTTTATTTAAAATATTTCTATACACAGCATTTATTGCATGAGTTAATTTCACCTTGTCAGTGTTTCATGTCCTGTTATATAACCATTATCTCCTGATGCTTGGTTCATTTGTCTTGCTATATAATTTCCCTTTAATTCTTTGTCACGTACCCTTTTATACACCATAAAAAGGACACAACAACGGCCCACCACCTCACTTGAGTATAAAAAGGACACAACAACGGCCCCATCACCTCACTTGAGTCAAAATGGACACAACAACGGCCTAACCACATCACTTGAGTATATAGAAAGGACACAACAACGGCCCCACTATCCCACTTGAGTATATAAAACACAACAACGGCCCCACAACCTCACTTGAGTATATATAAAGGACACAACAACGGCCCCACTACCCCACTTGAGTATATAAGACACAACAATGGCCCCACTACCCCACTTGAGTATATAACAACGTTTACACAAATGTTTTTAAGGGTCTCGACTTTGAAGCGTCACATTTTGTGGACCTTTTCCAAATTATGGGGCTATATTTTACCAATTCACTAATTTTATTCGATTTGAAAGATAGTTGTAATTCTGTTGGTTTAGATTGCATTGTACGTTTTCCTTTTACGGCCTATGGTGTGGAAAAGTGATGGGAGGGTTGTGTGCACATTAACTCAGCCTCATGGTGTGCCTGTACTGAGTAACGCTATTCAGACAACAATATATGTGTTTTAATATGTTTGATTGTACATGCCTTTTATTAGTTGGTTTTGTTTGTTTTGCTGCCCATTGTTTTTGGTAATTCATGTTGACCTTTTTATGTATTATTTCAACATCTATATTTTCTCTTTTATGTATACATGTAGCTTACACAGAAGGATTGTTTACTTGTATGACATTTATTTTGAGTAACGTCTTTTACTAATTTCTTCATAGTCTTGATTGTCCTTTTTCTGTGGGGAAATCCCATACTTGTACCAGTAGATCTGGAATATGTAAATTGATACAAAACGAAATATTCAATAATAAACTAAAACAGCAATATGCTGTTAAAAGGAATATCTAATTGATTTACTTTCGTAAAAGAAATGCAACTTTAGTAGTGTGTAAATAATCCTTAATCCAAGCGTTCACAAGAGCATGCATTTTGAAGTAAGGGAAGAACTAAGGGTTTCAGACATAAAACTTGTAGTGAATTTAGTTTACATTCAGACTATAAATGGCCAACACATAGTACAGTCTTGAGTGCATCATCCAGAATGTTTTCTTTGTCCATAACGGCAAGATAGATTTCATAACAATTCACGGTCTAAAGATTTTGTATTTTTTTCCGTTGAAGTAAGTTTAATTTCATGCTACTAAGTTGAAATAAACCAATATTGTTTGTTCGTATGATTAATATTGAGAGTTTTCTTCCAAGATTTTTTTCATGAATTTGGAATCCGATATAATTACTTATTCCTCAAAGTATATTTGAAAGGTTCGAACGTTTATTTTAATATATTTCTTTATTTGACTGACAGCAATTTTCCCTCTTCTTGCTGTAATAATTAAATTTTGTGAAACAAAGATTTGTTATCTGGATAAAAAAGAGTTACTAGATCAAAACTGATGCATATAATAATTAATAATCTGATTCGACACATACATACCGTTTAATATTTTTCATTAACGTGTAGATCTACAAATGTACCTCTTCAGTATGTATTGTAGTTTTGCTGATGAAGCTAGTTATCAGTTGAGTATCCCACGTAATGATTGAATTATTAGCGAGACAAATGTTGTAAAAGACAAGATTAATGAGGGATGGCGATACTAGAAATGCAGCCTTAATTGGTGACAGACAAACACCTGATGTCACAGAGTATAAAACAGTCAAATTAATTGAAATGTACTTCCGAAATATTTACATATATGTGTCTCTAATTTTTTTAATTTTTCTGAGTTATTATTGAAAAATGTCGTGAAAGATTGATCAAAGCTTTTACGGGTGTTATGAAAGCTATCATGTCAGCAAAATTACAACGAAGAAGTTGAATACTTGATTCTAATTAAAGGTCCCGAAGGAGATACATGTTTGACATTACAATAATACCACTAAGTAGTGAAGCATTTATAGTACACAATGCATACATCATGCGATTTACGTTTTGTATTGAGTGTTATAAATTTCATTCACTGTGAACTTTTTTAGTAGTTGACAAACGTTTGACATTGTTTATATTGTGTTTCCAGAAAACACTTTGATGTTCTTAGTAAAACCATTTGGAATTCGGTTCCTCGATGCTCTTCAACACGTTGTACTTTATTGGTTCCTTTTCACTTGTTTTATTCTAGCGTCACTGGTACGTCTTTAAAAAAAAAAAACGCAATGCGTGCAAGATTTGAATCCTCCTATCTATGATAAATTTACATTCATATCCCGACTTAACAACAAAATGATACCGACAATATTGCACGTATAAAATCCTTAAGGAAATCACCACATTACGTTAGGTAAACATTTAAAAGAGACTGATCTAAAGCTACATTTAATAGCTTGCTATGAGGTCTGTGACCAATTATCACTATGAAAGTCAGAAGTAAATATTCTTTGATTCATAATAATCTATTTCATATAAAAGTACCACATACCATTCTTTTATAGCTCTGAGAACAGATTCCTAAGATTGTGTTATGAGATTGTTATTATGGAATAACGCCATAGCAGAATGGTTATATCTTCATTATAGACCTCCAGACTATAATAACATTCTGCTATAGTTGTTGATTACGACTAATTCTCCTTTCATACTCATAATTTACATAAGTTGTATCTAACAATCAATTTGTTCTATTGGGACTGTCATTTAGATCATTGTTTTACGGACATGTAGGTTTCAATTTGTCTCATAGTTGTTCAACTTGTTGTGTTTGTGTAACAAAGTTGAAAATTTTAAATATTGATGTTATATATGTAAGTAAAATGACTAGTTATCTCTTTTAGTATTAAGATAAATAAGTGGATTTAACTTCAAACGAAAAAAATCACAGGAATGTTCAAGACAATAATATGTAATAATGAGGTATTTCACACGAATGTTCGAGACAATAATATGTAATAATGAGGTATTCCATGCTTTGTAGTCGACTGAATAGCGCAGAATTGTGACTCTAAGTCAACAAGTCATAATCTGAGATCTCGCCTAAGTTGACCTTAAATGTGAGTTTTACTGTCATTATCAACACCACATCAGAGTAGGGCCTGCCTACCCTTTCAAAGTACAAGCAGGTTTTTTATGATCCCTATTCATTAATCGCGTCGCTATCCATTAAACCATAGAGTTTCGTGTCCGTTCAGCGACGAATAAGCGTGATATATCTTTTGACTATATTAATCTGGGTATATCATTCGACTTATAATCTAGGTATTTCCGTCGTCTAATAATCTGAGTATTTCGTTTGACAAATAATCTGGGTATTCCCTTTGACTATTAATCTGAGTATTTCCGTCGACTATTAATCTGGGTATTTCCTTTGACTTATAATCTGAGTATTTCCGTTGATTAAAAATTTGGATATTTCCTTTGACTGAAAATCTGGGTATTTCATTTGACTAATAATCTGAGTATTTCCGTCGATTAGTAATCGGTGTATTTCCTTTGACTAATAATCGTGGTATTTCATTCAACTTATAATCTGAGTATTTCCTTTGACAAAATGTCTGTGTATTTACTTTTACAAGAATTTGGGTAATTTAATCCGACCCGGGTCTACTTCAAATTATAATTTCGGTAACTTCACCGATTAATAACTTTGGTATCTACATCTTATTATAACATTTGCGTATTCACCGCATACTTATGTTGGTGATTTCACTAAATATTTACCTAGGTGTCTTCCCAAAATCATAATCTTGGTGATATTTCACTGAAAAATTGCCTTAGTATCTATCTATGTCGTATGACATTTGCTCCGATTTTTAAAAATGTCATTCTTTCATTTGCGCCGATTTTATATTTGCTCCTAATTGCAATAGGTGAGTAAATACTGGCCATACATATCAAACGGTTAGTAATAATGATCGCGAGAAAGGTATGCTTATTCATTTCTACACACCTCGATCTTGAATGCCTTTGTAATAATATGTCTGCAATATTTATAAATGGAACTGTTAAGTGCTGTCCGAAATACTTTTATCAGTTATATACTTTACACGGATGTTAAAATTGAAACTACGTACCTTTAATTTTCGTCTGGTCTATGATGATTAATGAAAAATAACATTCACCTGTAACTTATCTGTAATTTACCTGTAAAAAATCGGCGCAAATGCAAAACGTCGTCTTCACCGAATAATAACCAGGGTATTATCAACGAATGATAATTAGGGTATATAGACCGAAAAATAACCTAGGTATCCTCATCAAATGATAACCTGTGCATTTTCATCGAATAACAACCTCGGTATTTTCACCAAATAATAACCTGGGTATCTTCGTCGAATATTTACCAGTGTTTCTTCATCGACGAATAACCTAGGTACTATACTCGTTAATTTAAGAGAGCGAAATCCAGCAGAAGTGGCCCAAACCTGAACTTAAATTTCAAACATTATCCATCAACTGAATGTACATTATGAAGATTTTTGTCATGTAGGTAACGATCCAAGGGACTCCAACAGAACATTCAGAATTACATATGACAAATGTTCCTCCATAGACTGCAACTGAAATAGATATTTTGATACAATGTTAAAGTACGAACGAAGGAGCCAGATACGTTTTGTTTTCGTGTATTTTCGTCGGTAATGTTAGTCTTAATCAGACATCTGTTTTGCGGTTAACTAATATCTGTTCATTCTAATTACAATGTACCAGAATTTCCAATAGCTGATATCAATTTTGCCTGTGTAATGAAAACTTTCTGTTGTCTCTTTGGACATTTCCCTTATCTATATAAATTATCTGAAAAGTGATCGACCAGGACTGTATTGACGGCAAACCTGATCGAATAATACCTGTTTTCCGTCAGAAAAAACACTTCCATTGTTAACATATTTCATGTTCCGAAGCATCATATGATATTAAGACATTGGAAAGCACACAAATCTAAAACTTGTAATACGTTCCAAGTGTGCCCCTACCCTACGTGTGTCATTTCTTGTTTTTGAGATTTTGATATTTTAGTGTTGAAACTGTATACTAAAATTTACCATACATAGTCTGTTGTTCGCAACCGAATTTTCAGTTGTAATTGATGATGTTCTTTGTGTCCCATGTCATATTAGTTGTCTTTTTTTTTTAACTTATGCGCTTTGAAACAGTCTGTAGTGACATTCCCAATTTATTGACTGTGTGTTCCTTATATTGGTTCCATTGTATCATAAGCATATTGACGTTTTCTATAGAAAGTTATTAAAAAAAGATAACAGATTATCATGTTATGGTATTATTCTTTATAAGGTCCGTTATTTTGAATATTTCCTTAAACATGGTAATTATCCTTGTAAGTAATTAAGTTTTGTAATACCGTTATGTTTTTGTCACTAGGAGAGTGTTGTGTTGATTACAGAGTTTAGATATAGCGTGAACCTGTACAGAGAAGCTACATATACAACCCATTGAGTAAACATATTCACATATAAAGGTTTGATATATAACATTGGTATACGATCCTAAGAAGTTAATTGTGTCTTATGTACTATGCAAGTATCAGCTAGAATTGGAATTCGAAATAAGTATAAGACAGTGTGTCTTGTCTTTTTTTTTTTTTTTTTTTTTTTTTAAATTTGATTGATTGTGTTTAAAATGTCAGTTTCGGGAACTAAGTCTTTTAATATTATTTTATTGTTATTTCATTCTGTTACATTTTTGCTCATAAATGTTTTCCAAAATGAGGGTATGTAAGTCGTATGTAACTTGTATAAAAAAAAGAGTGCCGCCCTTGAACATGGTTAACCCCTGCAAATTGCTAACGTGGTTGTCTTTAGACAGTGGTATTTGGACATATCATCTACTGTTTTAAAACATCATTCCATTTATAAATGTTACCTTAATCACATGCAAATGTAGAACAATGTCTGTACGCAACCTAGATCGCACGAATTCGGCCTACGCGTTTCTGTTTCTAGAAGCTGTGTTAATACATAAAACTATAATAGTACACTTATTACTTATTCATAATTAAGGATCTCATTAGGCAAATAAAAGTGCTTCACTTCACTGAACAAATTTAGTTTTGAGACTACAGTTGTATCTGTAGTGTGAAAAATGACAGAATAGATTAGGTTGATACTAAAATGGTTACATCTGCAATTATTGACTATAATTTCAATAACACCCTTATGCCACAAAAGCTGATAATCACTAACAAGAACCATATCACTTCTGTGACACAAGTATTCATGTCATGTTTAACTAAAGACGACCTTGCCACTATCGATAAATATCTAGTAGATATCTCGTGTGATTGAACAACCTCTCAGTCCATATTAGATTTGACAACATTATAAAGTTACCGAAACATAGTTATTAAAGCACGCCTTTAATGACACTTCTACATCCTCTCAAATAAGTCTCACAGAGACGTGAATAAATATATTGTAATGAGACGAGGAAATAACTGTCTTTGAAGATATCGATGAATTATTTCGCAATTTGTATCAAAAAGAGTACTTGCAATATTCTCAGAACTTTACATATACCACATCGAACAAAGAAATTGTTGTTATCTTTTCCTCGGAGAGAAATAAATGTGCTTGCTTTCTTTCTCTGTTATTAAAAAGGAGAAATTATATTACGATATTCTTAAAGTAGTTATTACTGATAGGAGGTTAACCATTTGGAAAACGAAGTTAAATGAGTTTAAATGATACCTTTCGACAGATGGTGACGCAAGATTGAAGATGCCGATACAATAATCAGCCAGTTCTGGTTGTAATGATTATTTTGGAATAAGATATTTAGGATCCAAGTCAGGTTCATTTATTTAAAAACGGCAGGAAACTGTTCGCAATCAGAAATATATAGGGAATTGAAGACTAACTACCGGAGCGGTTTCGGAATCACGAAGCAAATTACGGTATCGTCCTCATCGGGAGTTACTTAATATACCAATTAAGATGAACGCATAGACGTATATTCTTTTGCAGAAAACTTTGTTTTTGTTCAGGACTTTGATTTATAGTCAAATTAAATGGAGCAACGCTCCTAATGGATATTAGCTTCTGACTTTATTATCAAATAACGTCAATCGGATCAATGGACAGGGTTCTACCGATATAAATTTTCTTTTTACTTTCATTTCTATTCGACTAATCCGATATTTCCTGTAACTGGCTTGTGAATATAAATTAGTTTAAGTTGCATTTATCAGGAATAAATCACTTTAAAAACGGCTGTTTTAAGCCAATTTAAATTGGACTATGGGTTTTGTTGAGACCCATGAGTTACATGCCTAATGGAATATGACACTAAATTGTTGGCTCGAAAATAGAAAAGGCGAAAGTTTTACGTATATATTTATAACTGTATGTGGAAAACATCTTGTCAATTAATGTTCGTAGCTGTAGAACACTCAAGAAAAACAGCTGTTTAGTTTACGCTGGAATGACATTCTGAAAAGAGAAATGTGTTCGCTTGGATTATTACATTTTATATTTTTCGTTACTTTGTTACCTTATCTTCTTCCGGGTTGTCTGTGTTTAATTGAGAAAAAGAGTTGGGGACAACGGAAGATACCTATACGGACAGGTGTGGTACGAGGTGTGACTGTTAATTTCCCTACAGCGCCATATTTAAGACCGGTTGAGGCATATTATGGAGTTGACTATGGCTCTTTGAAAAGAAATGTTCTATTTACATTTCATCCGCCGTCTGCCCCTGTTCCTAATAGAAAAGTCGAATTCATAGATTGTTCAAAACCAAAAGGTATATGTCCACAGCCGAAGTATGATTTAAGACAATTGTATGGGAAACTTCTTACGGATATGGTTGAGGAATATATCAAAATAGCGAAAGAGCCCAGTTCACAGACGGATGACTGTTTAAGCCTAAATATTTATACCACCATACCAGGTAAAACACTATCAATTTTATTTCTTCTTTCTGCTTTTTATAAAACAGTTTAATCCTTGGTAAAATATTTAATCACTAAACATATTGTTATAAAAATTCAAGAAGTTTTACATTTGCTAACACATCTTAGAAATAATATAATTACCAATAATACATTATTTTTAATAATTGGAAAAGAAATGGGATCAAGTTTTGTCGAACAAACCCATTTGCTTGTAAATAGAAAATGAATATCTGTTGCGTTAATTTGCAAATTATTTCTGATTGAAAGTCCTTAATAATTAACCTTTGTACATTCTGACACGTGCAACATCTACACAACGCAACATGTTTTTTATAATTCTACAGTTGCATATACAAGTCTTCTTCAATTAAGAAATATATTTCTAAGATATGATCTGGCGATAAAATCGTGATTCTTAGCTATTTACAAATTTCTATTGTCCGTTCCGATCATTTAATAATCTGGCAGGAAGCCGGTTGTCGTTCCTTAAATCTCTCTATTTGATTGGTCTTGACAATTCATTTGGGATTAACGTCAGCGTAGGTTGTAAGTCCCATTCGAGCACCTGCAGATGGTTGATAAGTTCCATTCTTAAGGAAAAGATTATTTGTCTTTGCTTATACATTTGAAACGGGACGTTAGTTGGCGTTTTTGTTTGAAGACTAAAGTAAATATTCACTGCTACATCTGATGTAGACACTGTAGTCATTTTCAAATTGAAATAAATGACAAAACAATAAAATAACAATTTACAAAATGATAAATGATAAAACAATAAAAACATCCAGTCTAACTGATAAAGTTTCTAAAGTGTTCTTTCTTATTGATTATAGCATTTAATGGAATCAGGAATGGAAACTGCATTTTAAAATTAAGTAAACACAAAGTAACTCTGTGAAATAACTTTTACGATATTAAAGACGTCAATTATAATATGAAATTAAGATTTATTCTTACATTATACAAAATTGGTGAACGTTATTTAATACCCTTGAAGATTTCTCCCAATTAAATTAATAGCAGGACTTTGTCCAACATAATAGTTACAAACTCAGAACGCATGAAATTGTAATGGTGTTTTCCAACTATAGGTCTATACCGCTGTTGATGGACTATCAGTCCCCGAGGGTACCATCAGATCAGTACGCAATAATTCGACATTGGCATGTTTTATAACAAACCTTTCTTAAATAGTCCATTTATAAGTTGGAAATTATCAAGAACTCCCTCATGCAAACGTTACCCTGATGAATTTGGATATTATTTGTATGTCCTTTTTTGCCATATAGCTTTTTAACTGTTTTGGTTCGGCTTTGTGCGTTCCTGAATAGAATAAATCGCGAAAAATCGCTTCGAACGCATGCAATTATAAAGTGTTATGTTGAAGAATCTTGAATAAAAAAAATAAGGGAGAAATAAGAACTTTAAGGATAAATAGCTTAGTAATAAAGAAAATATAAAACTATTTTAAAAGGAGTAAATGGTTAGTACGTTTAAGTAAAAAGTAAATAGTTTATTTATGCTTGATTTGCAAATTCCGCAAATGATGGTCAAATCTTAGCGAAAAATGCGAAAAGAGAATTATATCAAGGATTTGAAAAAATATCAAAATAATCACCATAAGACAGGGAATTATAGTTAGGATTTAGTCACCATGTCTCGCTAATATATAGTATTGCTGTTCAAATACGATACTAAGTACAAAAAAAGTTGAGAAGTTGGAGGACCAATTGGAACATGTATTTTTTATGAATGAAATACATACATTTGGAGTAATATTATTTTTATAAATTATAAACTTATTGTATGTATAGGGATTTCTTCAGAAGTTTTCTGAATTTAAAAATTTGCAGTTTTATAGAAAATAATGATGATTGCATTTATTACAAGGTGTGTCATTTCGAGACGAATCTCGCCACCTTAGCTGGTAATCGGTTAAATTTGACCATAAATTAAGATATATAGTAACAATTCTCAAATCTCAAATTAGTTTATAACAGATGTAGTTGGTTCAAATATATATTTGAGGCAGTCATAATTGTGTGATTTTACTTTAACGTGTTTTTTAAAACCTTTTGTTACCTTCTTGTTAGCAAACTACACATATCAAATGTTTGACATTCCATAGTTATCAAAACCAATATCAAGATGACATCCAACATATATAATAAGAAAAGAAAAGTTGTGTAATTGCCAATGAATCTACTATCCACCAAAGACCAAAGAAAAATAATGCTAACATCTGAAAGTCACTAAGTCTTTCAACAAGGAGACAAATCCGTTCGATAAAGTACATGTACGTATCAATGTCAATTCTAATTGATTAACGTTAGTAGACACAAATTTAGAAGAAGAAGAAATACAAAAGTCTACTATAAGTAACTCTAAACCCCTAAATCATGGAAGGCTAACAGCTATTAGATTGGAAAAAATATACCAGTTACTGAAAATGAATCAAACCTATTTTAACTATAATCATTTTCCATTTAAAATTTTCAAAATGTATGTGTTTTTTTGTGGGTTTTTTTTTACGTTGTTCAACATTTTCTTATAACTTGTTACAGCACGGTTCTTCGTTTTCTGAACAATTTCGAAATCATTAACAAAAAGTATTGGTGTTGTATTGATAT
The DNA here is from genome assembly GCF_963676685.1 of Mytilus edulis. Classification (NCBI taxonomy): domain Eukaryota; kingdom Metazoa; phylum Mollusca; class Bivalvia; order Mytilida; family Mytilidae; genus Mytilus; species Mytilus edulis. Next base: position 98,209,806 of record NC_092346.1, read on the forward strand.
ATACGAAAGATTTCAAATGTTTCTATATTTTATAGTTTTGATTTGTTGTCTGATGATTTATTTCTGATTAGGGTTTTAAGAGCGTACTGAAGTTACAAAGAAACCAGTTGAACTCTGTCTGACAGGTTTGAAATGTTAGAAATACAAAAAAAAAATGAATAAACTATGTCATGTATTGAGTACTTTATTGCAGTATTTATTTTTTTACTGTCCCTCCGAGAGCACTATCCATCGGACTAGCTCTTTGATTTAACTTTTTCATCAGTAAATGTAAATTATATTCCATTTTAATAAGTCGGTACTCAAAGAACACTGATTTTATAACAGAAACATCAGATAAATAAAATGTTTTGAAAATACACATAGGAGAGCAAGTGCCATCAGTAAAACCAAGTTAAAACAATCCTAATTTGTTCAGATTTTACTCAACAGTATTGTCTACAAATAAATATAAAATCCATCCATCGAAAGAACAAAGTTGAATTCCAGCGGGAAAAGGTATCATTTGGTCTAGATTGATTCAATACTCATCAAATACATTTGATTACGAAAGCTGAAATATGTGTAACGTGATTGTGTTGCCTGAACGACCTGAAACGAGAAACAGATAAGCAACATGTCTTTCTATTAGCAGACAATAAAATCTGTATAAAAACATAAAATACAGTTATGAATCCACAGAGACTTCAAGGGTAACATAAAAATATATCATTTCTCAATCAGTCATTTTTTATGATTCTGCCGGAAGTATTAACTGCTACTCTAAGCTACCTAACTGTCATGTTTTTCATCGGAGTTTCCCTTCACAATAACTCAGTCTTCTTGTCATAAGATAGGTTGTTTCATGTTTTGAAAGATAAACAGTGAAATGTAAAACAAAGTAATACACTGAATCAATTAAAAAACACAGCAATATCAAATAATACCGTTGATTTGAAAGCGATGCTATAGAATAAATATACATAAATTTCACAATATATCCGAGATTATTTTATTTTGTCGTGTTTAAGAACTTTTTCGTAAACTTCTCATTTTTTATACAACTTTATCATGTAAGTGTTTTTTTTTTTTTTTTTAATTGAGTATAATATAAAACTACAGAATTTTCAATATCAATGATTTACAAAAATGTTTTCAAAAGCAATGCACAGCCTTAAATACAAGTTAAGAAATAAATTTGCATTTATTTTATTTTCCTATATTTTTTAAATATATTAGTTTGGAACTTTACTTTTAAAATTACGGTTTTGTTTGGGTAAGAAGCACTTTCTTAAGAAATTTTTAAAACTTTTTGAATCATTGTTGATTAAACACATGTTTTTACAAATGGATATTTCTTGCAGAAATCCCTTAATCTATATTCTGCAGAAGTCCCTTAATCTATATTCTGCAGAAGTCCCTTAATCTATATTCTGCAGAAGTCCCTTAATCTATATTCTGCAGAAGTCCCTTAATCTATATTCTGCAGAAGTCCCTTAATCTATATTCTGCTATCAAAAGAGCGCTGCATCCTCTTTTCAAACAATATTTTATTGTTTTCAGTTTTTAGCTGCACTTTAAATGATACCTTGGGTTTGCCAGCCAAGACAAATGTGATTACGAGAAATGATAAATGGGTCTGAGAATTTGCATGTCAAAAGAAAGATTTAATTACCAGCAATAATTGTTTGTCTGTATTATCTCCGTTATAAATGGAGGTAGACGTGGATTAAAATTTACGTTGATAACGTTTGTTATTAGACATATAAAATCATAGCCCCAGTACCACTAGACCACGATCGCACCACGCTCACCGCGATCTAAAATAAATTCAGATCGTGGTGAGGTCGCGGTATGAGCGGCATGAAAAGGTAAATTTCCATTGCTTTCACGATGCTACTACGTCCTCATTACGCTTCTACAACGATCCTGCTACGATTATACCACGTTCTAACCGCGCTTATTCTGCGGCATCACTACGCTTATCAAGATCTTTCTAAGCTCATCACGTTCTCACTACGACCATACCACGAGTTATCCGATTTTAATACGATCTTACGACGCTTCTACTGCGATTGTACCACGTTCTTATCACGAGTATACTACGCTCATATCGCGATCTTACTACGTTCTCAGCAAAAACGTCAACATCGTGTTCCATATCAATGCAGTTGCGTTCCTTCTATTTCTGATTAATACGGAAACAGTACAGTCATGCCACCAAAACCTACTAGAACACGTGGGCGTGATTGTAGGGGTTGATGTAAAGGCAGGGGGAACTATGATAGTAACGAATCCTGATCAAGCAGAGATGTCGGACCGACCAATCCAACCTAAATTACAACCTTTTGATGGTCCATAAAGCTCAATGACGATATTTTAGTGAATGATAGCAGAGATGACACAGATAGGTAAATAGATATAGGAAGATGTGGTATGAGTGCCAATGAAACAACTCTCCATCCAAGTAACAATTTTAAAAGTAAACCATTATAGGCCAAGGTACGGCCTTCAACACGGAGCCTTGGCTAACACAGAATAGCAATCTATAAAGGGCCCCAAAAATTACTAGTGTAAAAGCATTCAAACGGGAAAACAAACGGTCTAATCTATATAAAAACGAGAAGCATGGTTGAGCCGTTAGAGAAAATGGACAAGAAGTCTAATTACATACAAACAAACAAAAACTGGAGAGATTTAATATTTTTTACGTAAAAATGACAATGAGAATGACGGTCGTAGTATGAACGTAGTCAGGTCGTAAGAAGAGCGTGATGAGGACGGCAAGGGCGTGCTAGAATCGTACTATGGTCTTGAACAGCGTGGTGTAAACGTAGTACAATCATAGTGGACGTGCAGTTAGGTCGTGGTGAGAACGTAATGATCGTAGTGAGGTCGTAATAACGTCGCTGTGAGATCGTAGAGCAGACTCTCCGAATAAAATCACGCTTTCGCTACGCTCTCTCTACGATGGTACAGCGACCTTTGCGATCTTACTACGACCTTAGTGTTCTCACTACGCTTCTACTGCGACCTGATTTGGCCACGACCGCATCACGATTGTTTTTAGCATGTTCAAAGTTGGCCACGCTCATCATGATCTTGAAGACCTTACCACGACCGTGATACGACCTTACTGCAATCTACACGATCGTACTACGATCATCAAAATTTGCATTTTTTTCACAGATCGTAGTGCGATCGTGGCCTAGTGGGACTGCGGTATAAAGTTATAAGGGTTTTTGTTTTACCAAAACATCACGCATGTTATCAACTCACTACAGGTCTAATTATTTCCTCCATTTTACTTGTCTTAGCTTGTAAGTCCAAACAAAGCCTAATACTAGATTTTTCACACACGTCACAAAATTCCTACACCCTCTTGACCACACACCGTTTGATCCTATCACACGTCACACAATTCCTACACCCTCTTAACCACACAACGTTTTATCCTATCACACGTCACACGATTCCTACACCCTCTTGACCATATACCGTTTGATCCTATCACACGTCACACGATTCCTACACCCTCTTGACCACACACCGTTTGATCCTATCACACGTCACACAATTCCTACACCCTCTTGACCACACACCGTTTGATCCTATCACACGTCACACGATTCCTACACACTCTTGACCACACACCGTTTGATCCTATCACACGTCACACAATTCCTACACCTTCTTGACCACACATCGTTTGATCCTATCAGGAACATGTTAGATATGTATCGATCATACAGACGATAAGTACTGGAATAAAGAATAGAATATTTTTTTTATTTCCCAAATTACAGGGCCCATAAAGGGCATAAAATCAGATACAATTGATTTACATAATTGGTAACAACAACAATAATAGAGGCATATACATATATATTCGGAATATAAGCATTGGTCAGAATCTAGCTAAAAACCACATATATATTGTGAATAAAAGAATAATAAAATTACATTATATATGTATTAATATAACATGTATAACTTAAGCATGTTAAGTCTTACTCTGGTATAATGCTGTAAATTATATAATTTGGAATTTGGTGATTTTTCAAATGTAAAGTTTGAATTAGCTCTCACCGCAACATAGCCTTTTTGCGCTATGGTGGCGTTAAGCAAATACCAATCATTTAACCAATCAATCAAATGTAAAGTGTTTTTGCCTCTTAATGAACTTTATTTGTGATGACTTATTTATGAAATAAGTAATAAAGTTAAAACTACATGTATAACGAATAAGTTCGATAATTTCATGAAGGATGTAGCAGATTCTCTTTGATTAAGAAAAACAGTCAATATAAACTTTTGTAATATTGTTTGCTTCAAAGGACATTTAGATTCTGTCTTGTACATTTATGTCGGCTAATGCATTCAGTGATTTAAATATTTAAAAAAAAATATATATTTATCCTACTATATAGAACATTTTTTTTTCTTTTACATAACTAGTACAAAAAGGGTAAGCAATAGATAAAATAGCGATTTGAAGGGTTAAATGTAACACATTTGCACTAAGCGATATTTTATTCAAATAAATACAACAATTACTAAAAAGATAAAACATTGCGGTAAAATTTTGTTACTGGTCGTATACACAATTTTGTTTTAAAAGAAACTTTTCCTTCTAATTTAAAGTATCATATTATAAAGTAAAACTTGATGTATTCTAATGTAATCAATTATGCTATAGGAAAGCGATACAATTTAGTTGACTCTATCAATTATATGATGAAGTACATGTATATTTAAACTTTAGGGACTATGACTGATATGTTTAAATAGTAGCATTTCTGCTTACGTAAGAAGTTGTCTGTATATATAGGAATATAACCCAAGAACCGAGTTATTTATTCAATATTACAAGTCATGAATACTATGATCTCTGAATGGTAGAACTAGTATATAAACAGTTGTCTATATAGGAGTACATCTCAGGACGGGATTATGTATACAACAATACAATATTACAAAGTCTGAATACTATTATCCCTGAAAGGTAGTATATAAACAGTTGTCTATATAGAACTAGAACCCAAGAACATGGTTATCTATACAAAAATACAAAATTTCAAAGTCTGAATACTACTTTCCCTGAAAGGTAGTATATAAACAGTTGTCTATATAGAACTAGAACCCAAGAACATGGTTATCTATACAAAAATACAAAATTTCAAAGTCTGAATACTACTTTCCCTGAAAGGTAGTATATAAACAGTTGTCTATATAGAACTAGAACCCAAGAACATGGTTATCTATACAAAAATACAAAATTTCAAAGTCTGAATACTACTTTCCCTGAAAGGTAGTATATAAACAGTTGTCTATATAGAACTAGAACCCAAGAACATGGTTATTTATACAACAATACAAAATTTCAAAGTCTTAATACTATATTCCCTGAAAGGTAGTATATATAGGAGTTGAACCCAAGAACCAGGTTATTTTCTATACAAGAATACAATATAATAAAGTCTGAATACAACTTTCCCTGAATGGTAGTATATAACGATTTGTCGACAGATAATTTGGACTTGTGATGTAACTTTCCGTTATAAAACTTCACCTTTAATCTTTTCTCGGGATCTCTAGATATCGATTCCCGAAAATCAAAGCTATAAGTATACAGTCAATCATGTCTCCCGGTTGCAATAGGCATGATAGATTAATCACTCTATAGATAGCTTTCAAATTTGTATCCCATTGTTAACAAATCTTTGTATGTAACAACAACAGTTAATCTGCGTTAAAGAAATCGCTTCGCTCGCAAACAATTTAAGAAATGTACGACACTCAGTAAGGTCCTGTCTCTGATGAGAATTACAGAACACAAGATATATCCTCATTTACATACCAGTAAAAGTCATTCATCATACGTCAGAAACATTCACTGATATAATTAATTATTAGAATCCAACTATACAACAAAAGTGCATGATATATTGTTTATAAATTACACATTCTAAAACAACTGATATATTGTTTATAAATTATAAATTCTTAAACAACTGCATGTTACTAGCATATTGAAGTAGCACAGCTGAACACTTAAATATATCATTGATATAAAACAAAGGGAAAGCAATTAAATCTGTTTTTTAATTAATTCTAGGCAAAAAGTACTTATAGTGATTGCGATTTAATAGATCAGTTATTTAACTTATTTCTCGTTGTACTGCAGTTTTGTATCTATATCTTTGGCATTGTAACATATTTATTGTACGAGTTATACAAGACCGTCTAACGTTGTGCACTGTTTGATATTGTATTTTTCTGTCCAAGTGACTGTCTCTTTGTCAATTACATCATAGCACTTCATATTTCTTCCCATAAAGATATAACACTTGTATTAGCAGGGGGTAATGTTCGTGCGTTGATAAGCGTGTATACAAAAGACAACTGTTGCTATATTGTGTAAGTTGTGAAGTGTTGTATTTATTTCAGTTTGATAATAGACATTCTTATATATGTGTTTGACATTAATTAACGTTCATAGCCTGTATTATTGTAAGCAGAGTAACAATATATAGAAAGTGCGAACTTTCATCATCCGTGCCAGTGTATCAAGAGTAGATTTATGCAGTGCAAACTTCCATCATTTTCATCGTATTTTACCGATCGCCGAAGATTTGTTTTCGGCATTTGTTGACGAAGCAATTATATTAGTTATCTAGAATTTTGGGTGGTTTTAATAGATTTTCCATACCTCCTGTTTATTAATGATCATAATACTTATAAACCATTTATTTTCTGCCAAACAAAATTGCTACACATGAAAACATAACGCCTCATTTGAGAAAACTTATTAACCTTAAGATGATAGGACGACATTAGCAGAGTATTGACAGCAGCCTTCATAACCGTTTGTATTTTTAGTCGCGCAGGGTGTTAACCTAAACATTTAAGGGAAAGTACTATGATGCTTACATGTTAAATGATTAAACATTAATGGTCGTTGTCAATTTTGTACAATTCGTTGATGAAGGAAAAAGTTTATGAAAAATAATAAATAGAAGGGAACAAAATAATGAACTGCAATTCGTACTTTCTTTTGCCTTTTTAACTTATTTGTATTCGAGCGTCACTGATTTTGTAGACGAAATGCGCGTCTAGAGCAAATACAAAATTTCAATTCTGGTATCTATTATGAGTTTATTTACAACCACAGGGTCGATACCACGGCCAGTGGAGTTTCTTCGAGGGTATCATCAGTCTAGTAGTCATGAACTATCATTGATATGGTCATAATTATAAATCAACTGTTTACAAAACTTTATAAATTTTTGAATACTAATTATTTTCTACCTCAGGAATAGATTACCCAAGCTGTATTTGTCAATCCTTTTTGGAACTTTTGGTCCTCAATGCTCTAGAACTTCGTACTTTATTTGGGCTTTTAATTTTGTTTGATTCTAGCGTCACCGATGAGTCTTTTGTAGACAAAACGCGCGTCTGGCGCAAATACAAAATTGCAGTCCTGGTATCTATGATGAGATTATATACAATATATAAACAGGAAATATTAAAAATAAATATGATTAAATATGTATAATTGGGTGAGTTAACCATACTTAAAAAAAACATCATATTTTTACAATAACAAGTATATTCTCATTCATTTATATCACTCAAATACCTTAAATCCGAATTCTTTTATATTTTCAAGTTCACAATAACTACCGCCAATTTTGATCATGTAACACATGTAAACCGGAAGTAAACACATCTTCATAAACTATCTAAACAAACACTGCGTAATCGCGACAGTTACCTTGTACTCTTGTGTTGCCCAAGGGACGAAGAACTAATAGTAATTCTATCTTTACTAACTGCATGCTATTTTCTATTCTTTACTACTGTCCCAAACACTATGAACACGGTATAAATAGTACTCACATCCACCATACTCACATTGTTTTTGTCAAATTGTCAACTGCAAGACTATTAGCTTAAATATAAACATCAAAGAAAATAGGGAAGCACCAGAAATATCCTGGTCAATAACAGTATTTAACCAAGAGACATGTAAGTCAAATATATACACAAAAACTATGATTGTACTTACAAAAATAAAATTAAAACCATAAAACATGATAGACTGGTATTGACAACCTATGTTACATCCTCCTAACAAACTCGTATGCACCTGAGCCAAACTCTGGTCCACCAAAATACCCCTGTGGATCATACAATAAAGCCTGCACTTGGAAACAAAAAGCTGTATGCTGTTACAGCTATGATCAAGGGTAACATATAAATTGCCACGGTATCGACAATAAAATGTATAAAATACTTGACAAAACAAAACTATCATTGGAATGTATAAACTGTGGTATGCCAAACCTCTCCACCACATTCTTCAATAGTACTTTACCACAATTGTCAAATACCTACTCAGCATTAGAAATAAACATGGATTCTGAAAATGAAATTATTGATATCGGATTACCAACACATTCTTCATCACCAATCCAGAAGATCAAAACATATCATCACCATAAAAAAAGCAAACCAAAAAGAAAAAAGACAATCGTACAGCAAAAAACTCAGAATCACTAAGAGTACTTTCGATAAATTTTCAGTCAATAAAGAACAAAAAACCTGAAGTAGAACTTATCATTGACTCTTGTAAACCAAGCATTATATTTGGTACTGAAACATGGCTCTCAAATGATACCTCTCCATACGAATACATCCCAGCCTCCAAATACAACATCTATACAAAAAAACAGAAAAGATGGATATGGGGGAGTGTTAATGGCTATCTCAAACCATCTACACAAATCGCAAACACGGGTACTGACCTAGACCTCGATACAAATTGTAAAAATGTGTGGGCGAAAATTTCATATGAAGGAAGCAAATCACTCTACCTTTGTTTCCTCCTATCGACCACCATCCGATAAAGGAGAGTCCTTAGAACAACTTGGTATCTAACTAAATAGAGTCTTATGCAAAACAAACGAACCCAAATATCTGGGTAAGTGGCGATTTCAATCTTGGTCACATAGACTGGAATACACCAGCAGTCATACCTTGTAAACATGATGCTTCACTACATCAACAACTCCTTGACATATTAAATGACAAAAGCAATTTACACAGGTAGTAAACAAGAACACCAGAAACGACACAACACTAGACCTGCTGTGTATGACCAATCCATCATACATTTGTATGTCAAATAAAGGCAACAGTAGTATACCTCTGTTCGAAATTCATAAATGGATAGAGAAAAAATAAATCCGAGTTACAAACTAAAACTGAGGGAAACGCATCAAATATAAGAGAACTACGACACAACAGAAACGAACAATACTATAACAATGACCATTTCCCTGACTTGGTACAGGGCATTTTAAGATAAAAATGGTGGGTTGAACCTTGTTTTGAGGCATGCCAAACCTCCCGCTGTAATGGCAATGTTAATCATAACATTAAAATGACATTACATGACATTAAAAAACGAGTTCCCAAAAATTAAGAAAGAATTCAGATGAACTTCAAGATTATATTTGTATGACTTATCTAACGCTTATTTTTAACAGTGAAAATTACAATACTAATTAATATCAAATTGTAGTAGCAGTTAGACAATCGAGTCGAAACATTACCACCAATTGGAGCGTGACATCGTTTACAGTGAAATAAATTTAGCACTGCCTCAAAATAAACAACAGGCTAACAAAATATTATACTACAAAAAGGCAATTTGGGACCAAGTAGAAAAAGACCTCACTGAAACATACAAACAGCTAAAACAAGATCAAAATAAAATGAATCTCGATGAACTATGGAATAGTTTCAAGACAAACATCAAAAGTCTATTGATAAGAATATTCCTAAAAAAAAAGCATTAGTCATAAATCAAAACTACTTTGGGTAAATAATCAACTAAATAGCTGAGTAACAAGAAAAACAAACTCTACAAACAGAAAAAAAGGAAATCACAAGTTCAAAAAACAATATCAAGAAATTAAAACCAAGCTCCAAAAAGAAATGAGAAACTCTTACTGGCAATATATAGCAAATATGATCTTTGATATTGAAATAAAGGAACCAGACCAACCATGCTTCAAAAATACACCAAAAAAGCTATATTCTTATATCAAAAGCCAGAAAAATGAAAATACCGGCATAGCTCCTCTAAGAAGTGAAGGTACATTGCACTCAAATCCATCTGAGAAAGCGAACATACTGAACAAACAAATTCAGTCAGCTTTTACATCTGAGGCAAATACATTCCAGATAAAGGTCCTAGTATTCATCCAAAAAGGACAACCATAACAATAACTAGGGATGATGTTTATGAACTTATCAAAAACATAAAACCTATTAAAGCTACTGGTCCTGATACCATCGCAGGCAAAGTACTAAAACAAAACATTGAGATGTGTACAGAAATCCTCACATTAATATTCACCAGATCACTAGGAACAGGAAAAGTACCATCTGACTGGAACCATGCAAATGTCACACCTGCATTCAAAAAAAGGGGATAAACATAACCCATGTTAACTACAGACCTATATCCTTAACATGCATAGCTTGCAAAATACCTCAACACATCTTTGCAAGCAGCATAATGCAACATCTCGAAACCAATAACACAGTATGAATTACAGCATGGATTAAGAGCAAAGCGATCATGCGAGTCTCAAGTTATCTCACTGATGCATGAATTATTCGAAAACAATGACAAAAACATACAAACAGATCTCATAATCATGGATTTTGCCATAGCAAGGTACCACACAAAAGATTACTATATAAAATGAAAGACTTTGGAATATCAGAGCAAATCATAAACTGGGTCGAATCCTTTCTTTCAAACAGAACTCAAGAAGTATTTTTTAGAACATATGACATCTTCAAAAATACCAGTCACTTCAGGTGTGCCACAGGGTACAATGCTAGGACCTATACTCTTCCTTATTTACATAAATGACCTTCTTGAATACATCAAACAGCAAAATCAGACTCTTCGCAGATGACAGTATAATTTACAGACACGTTAAATATCAAAACGACTGCCTCAAGCTTCAAGAAGATTTAGAAGCCGCCATACAATGGGAGCAAGACTGGCTTTTGTCTTTCCACCAAGACAACTGCAACATCATGCACATGACAACAATGAGAACTCCCATTCACTTCTACTACGACATGTATGGGCACATATTAGAATTAGTAAAACATGCTAAATATTTAGGTATCACAATTTCTTAAGATTTAAAATGGAACACCCACATCCAACAAACAGCTGCCAAAGCAAATAAATCTTTATGTTTTATCAGAAGAAATCTTAAAGCCAAGTCACAAAAAATAAAAGAAAGAGCAAACCAAACCATTATAAGACCCAAATTAGAATACTGCTGTACTGTATGGGACCCCTTTACAAGCGAAAACATACCATCACGGCAAGGTATGCATATGCATGTAACAGACATCACAATACCAGCAGTGTTTCTGAAATGCTAGACACCATGAAATGGCAAACATTACAAGAACGCCGGCTAAGAACAAGGCTAATAATGTTCCACAAAATTACAAACGAAAATATTGCCATTCCATCGCAAAATTTATTACAAAAGAGTCAGTCCATCACAAGATCCACCAACAACGATGCTTACAGACAAATCCAATGTAACAAGGACAGCTACAAATGTTCTTTCTTTTGTCAAACAATTAAAGACTGGAACTTGTCATAACAAAAACAAAACCCACAGAAACATATCCACACCTGAAGTAATCAGGCAATCATGTTTTTATCTTAAATTAAAAATAACATAAAAAATGAAATATTAGAAAAATATAAATAAAAACAAGAAAATTTGTAAAAATTAATAATATAACAAATTTACAAAAATATTGGAAAAAACATTACCAGTCATGCACCGGAAAGTATGCTGATGGTTTTCTGAAACTGAAGAAGACAAAGATTTAAGATGTCTTTCACTCTATAAATCCAATCACTGTAGAAGTAAAAAAATATTTCACGTATCAGTCATATGTATTTGTGTAATAACTATAACCAAACATTGTCTGCTCTATGGTCGGGTTGTTGTCGCTTTGACACATTCCCCATTTCCTTTCCCAATTTTATTACAAAAGTGTGCAGTGATTATGAATTTGTATTTAAAATAGAAGTTTGTCTGAATACATATAAATCATATACTATATCTACAATGATGAACACATGTTTCATGAAAATTTTTCAGATATTTAGGCCACAAAGTAATTAACACTAAAAAGATAATTACATTTGTAAGTGCGTGACTTCTTTCCAACTAATTGAAAATTACTGCTATAATTACATCAATTAATAGTTTTCCCTAAAACTTCATCTTATTCTTTCAATTGGATACGTATTGTCAAAATATATTTTATTTATTATTCTAAATACATTAATTTGCTTATTCTGAATACATTAATTTGTTTGAACCAGAGTATTTTATATGTCTCGTCCTTTTTTTTTAAAATTCAATCGGTAAGTTTCAAGACCTTATAAATCAATAATCCGTGTCTTCTACACAAATCGTATAAAAGAGGGACGAAAGATACCAAAGGGACAGTCAAACTCATAAATCTAAAACAAACTGACAACGCCATGGCTAAAAATGTAAAGGACAAACAAACAAGAGCACACACGACACAACATAGAAAACTAAAGAATAAACAACACGAACCCCACCAAAAAACTAGGGGTGATCTCAGGTGCTCCGGAAGGGTAAGCAGATCCTGCTCCACATGTGGCACCCGTCGTGTTGCTTATGTGATAACAAATCCGGTAAATAAGATGGTCTCGAGTTTAAAATTCGAGGGGCTGAAGTCATACAAGTAGGGGGTTTGAATAGATATAAAACTAGGCATATTATATAATTGTACCAAGTCAGGAGAATGACGGTTGTTCCGTTGGTTGGCGACGTTTGATTGTGTCAGTGTTTATGGTCTTTCCTTTCTTAATTAACCTTGGAGTTCGGTATATTTGTTTTACTTTTATACGTATGTAAAATAATAATCTGATTCTTAAAAACAAGTTTCTAAAACTACCACTATCAAGATGCTAGTATTTTGGTATGAGAACATATTTGTTACGTTCGGTAGAACTTTTCAAGTCACTCTGTATTCATATAGTAACCAACATTTTCATTTTTAGTTCCTAAATGCATATGAAACAGACTTCACTTTTCTATGTGGTGATGTTTATACTATTGTTTCAGTAAAAGGGAAAAGGTTTGGTACCATTAAAACGTTTATTCCCGCTGCAAATGTTTGCACCTGTCCTAAGTCAGGATCTGATGTACAGTAGTTGTCATTTGTTTATGTGATTTTTACGTGCTGCTTGGTTCTTGTTTTTTTTTATATAGATGAGAACGTTGGTTTTCCCGTTTGAATGGTTTTACACTAGTAATTTTGGGACCCTTTATAACTTGTTGTTCGGTGTGAGCCAAGGCTCCGCGTTGAAGGCCGTACCTTGACCTATAATGGTTTATTTTCATAAATTGTTATTTTAATGTAGAGTTTCGATTGGCACCCATACCACATCTTCCTATATCTATTCACACTTTGATTCTTAAGAAGAAAGGAAGAAGCACACATCTGTCTTATTTTCACCACCTGCTATAAAGATGATGTTCTGTTAGCTTATACTGGAAATTTAAAGTTTTACATTTATCGGATTCATTCCATTGTAAATAAAAAAAAATGCATCATATTTTGATTTTCAATGATATATGGAATATATAATTAACGTCAAATAAAATGACGGTTTAGCTAGGACTTGGTGTCCTTTATATAATTTCTTTCTACTCTGACCATTTTGAATATGTAAATAAAGGCAATAATAGTATACAACTGTTGAATAAACATACATCGATTTAACTTAACCAAAGCCGGGTCACAAACTAAAACCGAGGGAACCTAGAGAGTACTTTTAATTATGCAAATACGCTTCTTTGCCTATTTCAGACTTAATTACGAAAAACTTTGATAACAGCAAGAAAATACCTCCCAATTGTTAATTTGTGCAATTCAAACATTTATGACAGTTTAATACATATTTGTTTATATTATGTATTTCTTAATCTCAACTGTATAGTACATCCACTATAATAAATATTTCGTTTTTGACAATTCAGTAATAACTTGATCAAGTATTCCATTGGCAATTTTAACTCAATTTCCTGTTTTTTGGATACTTGTCATGTACTGTTTAATGTATCTACATTTTGATTATCCCTTTTATATCTTCCGCTTCTTTTAAACATTCCGACATAACCTTAGAAAAAGTAGATCCATTGCACTAAGAATTAGGAATTTTGTAGTCACACACAAAATACTTCCAATTAAAAATATACAGGCCATTTCTGAACAGTTTGAGGTGCAGTATTGTTTCAAATGAGAATACGTTTAAGTTTCACCAGATTTGTTTGGGTTAAAAATAAAGTTGTCAAGACAAATACATATATCAATTAGATTAAAGTAAAAGCTTAAATTTATCTGTTAGATACCATAAAAGTAGCAGACAGTCAAATGTTATCGTTCAGTCATGATTAGCATCGTTACGGGAAACCATTTCAGGATACGTGATTTCGGGCATTAAGAATTATTTTTGAAGACACAGAAATCACGAATAAAGTAGATACAGGTTTCATGTCGTTTTTGTTAGTAAATAATTAGACACGTAGAAGGTAAAAATACTATATATAAAGTTAATTTGTTTTTGTTTATTAAGAAAAACCTAAACAATGAAGTAGATAGACTGTCTGGACATTTTTATTTATTAGAGATTATCTCGCGGAAGGAGTGTAGCGCATTTATGAAGCTTTACGTGAATCTCTAAAATATTCACTCCTTACAGGAGCTATTCATAGAATACTTTCATATTCAAATTGTAAAAAAAATGTTTCTTATAGGATTCAACGGAAACAAAAATAATCAGTACACTGTATGTTCTTAATTTTTGTTCATTCCGGCTTTTAAGTTAAAAAAAAACCTCATAAAAAATACCAGGCTTATGATATTAAACGCCAGCCGCGTGTTTCGTCTGATAAAGTTGAAGAACCTAAAATGCCGAAAGGTTTTGCCAAATTCATCCAGGTTAATATACTTCTGGAGTAGAAAATCCTTAGTATTTCCAACAATTAAAAGTTTTTTAAACAGTAAAGATCAATTTTAACCTCTTTTAAAATCTACCTTGAATTGTCACGAAAACATTTTAGTATTTAGAATTGTACGTACAATGTATGCCATCAAACTCTACCCTGGAAAATACTATTGAGAACTTCTTACAGTTCTACTCTATAAAGTTTGTTGAGGGTTCTACCTCATGAATTAACAGTTTAAAATTAGATGGATATATATATTTTGATCAAGTATCATCATAGAACATTGATAAAAAGTAAAAATAGAAAAATACCGAAATTAGAGGAAAATCAAAAACGGCAATTTTTCTTATCAAAAAGCAAAACCACAAAACTCAAACACATCAAACGAATGGATAACAACTGTCATATGCCTAAACCTCTGACTTGTAAGACAGTCGCATAAAATTCCCAAAGTATTATGAAAACAATAGCAGGCCATACACATTTCTTTTATTGGCTAATCACAGTGCCTGTTCGTAAGTTCTTCCAAGGGACAGAGTTATCACATCCCGACAGTTCCTTATAAGTATTTTCAACATTTCTTACCTTGTAAAATAGATCGATTCCTCTGTTTACTTTTATATTGTTTAAAGCAAAAACGAACATGTCAACCTTAGATGTTATTTGATTTCAAAACAATAACCAAGATAACTGATTGACTTATTATATGCATCGCAAATGAAATGCATGTTCACTTGTGTTAATATGTCTTTTAATTGAGTTAAGTCATTTTAATTGCTATTTTATAGTGTGTCTTTCTATGTTGTGATGTTACGCTATTGTTTCAGATAAGGGTGAAGGTTTAGTACTATTAAAACGTTTAAACTCGCTGTAATTATTTGCACCGGTCCTAAGTTACGAATCGGATGTTTAGTAGTTGTCGTTTGTTGATTTGGTTCATAAGTGTCTCTCTCTTTTTTTATATATAGATTAGACCATTGGTTTTCCCGTTTGAATGGGTTATTTTTGGGTCCTTTATAATTAGCTGTTCTGTGGGAGCCAAGGCTTCGTGTTGAAGACCGTACTTAGATCTATAATGGTTTAATTTTATAAATTGTGACTTGGAGGGAGAGTTGTCACATTTGGCATTCATACCACATCTTCTTATATCTATCTTAACATTCAAGGAATTTTAGTTGTGCATATTTCCAGTATGCTCCATACATCTAATCTACACGTAAAAACAATTAGATAATGCTTCATATAAATACAATTAGGTTATTCCAATGTAGAAGTCCAAAAGACTTTGTATTAATAATTTTAAATTCACAATTTATAATAAGCTTTTTCCCCCACTTAAAATACATTACATGTATTCCGCTTTATATATCTCCCTGTAAATTACAAAGTATCGAAAGAAGTGGAATTTTGGGAAGTAAAACGACATGAAAGACAGTTGAACACGTCAATCTCATTGATTTAATGATCCGCCATGAATCTTCATGTCTCTGAAAAATGCAATTACTTTGTCACAATCGGAACCTATAATTCACAATTACGATAAAAAAAAAAAAGAAAAACAGAGAAGAATATCAAGAAGTGTTTGTGCAATGTGAAACATGTCTACCGAATTAAAGAACTAACATCTATTTCACTAACAGGGTTATGTTTAAAATGAGGTGCTTTTTGATTGGTCTGTTTCAAGCTCTCGATGCATATGTGTCATTCGTTTTGTTGCCTATTTATTTTGAATACTACATCGTAACTGGGTTCCAACGTTTTATCTATGAAGTATCATTGAGGATCAGATACTTTTATTTAGCATGTCTATACATTCCTACGTTAATAAAAATATAACTGGCTCATAAATTCGCTTATACGAATCATAAACTGAACGTTCCATCGCACGAGGTAAAGAACAAAATTATGACAATGTTAGAAGAATTCTATGCTTCAATTCAATGTTACGTGGAATAGTCTTAATCATTTAAAATACTGATTTACCCATCTATATAAATATTAGTAAAAAGAAAAACAACAAAAATACCGAACTCAGAGCAAAATTCAAATCGAGAAGTCACTTATCAAATGGGTCAACAGAATAAATAAAAAAATGATGCAATAATATTTAGCTGTCAGTTTAGTTCAATTTTATTATCATAAGACCAAAACATTGATGATATACTTTTGGCTTGAAATTCAATAAGCCAACCTCTTTTGAACCTGCATTATTGCGAGATCTGTTTTTTTAAATGGCAATATACAATTTCACATGCCTGTCTATTTATATTTAGATATACATACATTTCGATTTTATTTCTGGTCATGTGATCATCATGACAGTCTTCGGAGAACTTTCTGATAGTTAATAAGATAGATATAGGAAGATGTGACATGAGTGCCAATGAGACAACTCTCCACCCAAATAACAATTTAAAAAAGTAAACCATTACAGGTCAAGGTACGGCCTTCAACACAGAGCCTTGTCTTACACCAAACAGCAAGCTATAAAGAGCCCCAAAAGAAACGAGAAACACGCATGAACTGTATAAACAGACGACATAACTGTGACACCAGGTTCCTGACTTAGGAAAGGCGCAAACAATTGCAGCGGAATTTAACGTTTTAATAGTACCAAACCTTCTCCCCTTTCTGAATCAATAGTACAACATCACAACATAGAAAAACACACTATAAAATATCAATTTGAAGGCTCAACTCAATAAAAAAAAACGCAAATTAAGTACAGCTCTTTATAAGAGCCAGGCAGAGTGCCATATACATGTGATATATGGGGGGTTCCAGATTTTATCTATAATTGGACTAATAGAAGCAATAAATTAGTAAAGCTCAAAAAATAATTTTTAGTGTGAAAATATGAGTGGTTGTCATGGTAACGGACACACTATTTTTGGGTTGTTAAGCATTGTAAAATCATTAAAAAAATCAGCTAAATCAACACATTTTAGAGCCTGATTATGAATAGAATCATGCATTTTTCATTAATGTTCATATGTAACATTTATACAACTTGGTTTAAGCTTCATTTTTAGTGAAGATTGCATGTCAACCAAGTTTGTATATTTTTTGAAAAATTTTGCGAAAAAATGCATATTTTCAACATTTCTGAAATTGGGATTTTTTCGAAATTATCCAATTTTCTCAGGTGTTTTTAAAAAAAGTGCAAATGTGTACAGAATAGTTAGCACTGTAGTAATGATGTTTGGATACTACTTTACCAAATTAAATAGAAAAATGCGTGGGATTTTTTTTAGTTTTATCACCATAGCAACCGATTTTTTCCTTGGAAACAGAGTTTTTATTTGCAGAATATTGCAGTTTTAGAGCTTAAATGTCCTGAATTGTTTTATAACCAATAAGAAAATGCATAAAAGCCAACTCAAACTTTAAATTACTATTGTCAAGTGTTATTGACTTCAATTGTTACCACGGAAACACATATTATCCATAGCAACATCCACTTAAAAACTGCAAAAATAGAAATTTATGTAAAAAAATACATAAATAGAGGGTGTTTATTTTCAAATTGGAATATGGCTTCATTCTTTGCTTCACTCACAGTCTTGTCTCGGTTTTTTTCCTTCAGATTGTTCAATAAATGTAATATATAATGTAACATTGGGGTTGGAGGAGGGGAGGGGGTAGGGGGTATGTTGATTTTTTAAAATGTTGCATACAAGTAGATACTTAAAAAGATAATTGCATTTGGTCGGACTTTGTTCCGAGTTCATCATCTGATTATCATTTTTTGGAAGTTAGCAGATGATGAACTTCATGGGTTTACAATAAGGTGGCCAACCTGGCTTATTGCAAGGCAAGATAGATATGGCCCTAACAATTGTAAGAAAATTCTTAATTTCTTATGGCACACACCCGTCTAAGATGTTCTTCCAGCATAAATCACAAAATTGACCTGTAACATAATATTAACAAACCAATAATAGAATCATTTTGTCAAAGCATTTCTAAACTGAAACTTAAGTGTGATGGACGGACGGATAGACGGACAGGCAAATTGAACACATTTTAAGTTGTTGGTGACTTAAAAAAAATAATAATAGTCAATTGTTGATCGCTAATATCAGAAGTCCAGTATAGTGGAATCTTCTTTAAATATACATGTAGCTATTAACATATCATTAATAACTCCTTTGTTGTAGTACTATCCCGAAATTAGAATTCAGGATCTCCGAGATAGACAAATAGAATACATCTGCTAAGTTGGAATTGTGCTAATCCCGGTAAAATAATTATGCTATTACCGGCAAGATTATCATATCAAAATTATCAAGCAAAATAATTGTATCAATTATGAATTATTCCTTACTATGCGTCGTTCTACATACATCTCATGAG
Source organism: Mytilus edulis (assembly GCF_963676685.1). NCBI lineage: Eukaryota > Metazoa > Mollusca > Bivalvia > Mytilida > Mytilidae > Mytilus > Mytilus edulis. The sequence goes on from NC_092346.1 coordinate 98,229,254, forward strand.
TTCAAGATTCCGATAACATTATATCTTGTTTTGTGTGTGTGTGTGTCAAAAGGAAGGTTGGGATTGATTTTTGTAGTGTTGGTCACTACAGTTTATGAATTAGGGGCCAAAAAAGGCCCAAATAAGCATTTTCTTGGTTTTCGCACTATAACTTTAGTTTAAGTAAATAGAAATCTATGAAATTTTTGCACAAGGTTTGAGACCACAAAAGGAAGGTTTGGATTGATCTAGGGAGTTTTGGTTCCAACAGTTTAGGAATTAGGGGCCAAAAAAGGGCCCAAATAAGCATTATTCTTGGTTTTCGCATAATAATATTAGTATAAGTGAATAGAAATCAATAAAACTTAAACACAAGGTTTATGACCACAAAAGGAAGGTTGGGATTGATTTTGGGAGTTGAGGTCCCAATAGTTTAGGAATAAGGGGCCAAAAAGGGGCCCAAATAAGCATTTTTCTTGGTTTTCGTACCCTAACTTCAGTATAAGTAAATAGAAATCTATGAAATTTAAACACAAGGTTTATGACCATAAAAGGAAGGTTGGGATTGATTTTGGAAGTTTTGGTCCAAACGGTTTATGAAAAAGGGGCCCAAAGGGTCCAAAATTAAACTTTTTTTGATTTCATCAAAAATTGAATATTTGGGGTTCTTTGATATGCCGAATCTAACTGTGTATGTAGATTCTTAATTTTTTTGTCCCGTTTTCAAATTGATCTACATTAAGGTCTAAAGGGTCCAAAATTAAACTAAGTTTGATTTTAACAAAAATTGAATCCTTGGGGTTCTTTGATAATTATGCTGAATCTAAACATGTACTTAGATTTTTAGCTAAAAAGGAAATGTGAGCTTTTGACATCACTTGGCGTCCGTCGTCGTCCGTCCGTCGTCGTCGTCCGTCCGTCGTAAACTATTTCAAAGATCTTCTCCTCTAAAACTACTGAACCAATTCAAACCAAACTTCATCTGATTGATTCCTAGGGTATCTAGAATAAAGTTTGTGTTTTAATTCCCATTTCATCAAAAAACATGGCCTCCATGGCTAAAAATAGAACATAGGGGTAAAATTCAGTTTTTAGCTTATAACTCAAAAACCAAAGCATTGAGAGCAAATCTGACATAGTTTATCAGGTCAAGATCTATCTGCCCTGAAATTTTCAGATGAATCGGACAACCCGTTGTTAGGTTGCTGCCCCTGAATTGGTAATTTTAAGGGAATTTTGCTGTTTTTGGTTATTATCATGAATATTATTATAGATAAAGATAAACTGTAAACAGCAAAAATGTTCAGCAAAGTAAGATTTACAAATAAGTCAACATGACCGAAATGGTCAGTTGACCCCTTTAGGAGTTATGGCCCTTTATAGTCAATTTTTAACCATTTTCCGTAAATCTTAGTTATCTTTTACAAAAATCTTCTCCTCTGAAACTACTGGGCCAAATTGAACCAAACTTGGCAACAATCATCATTGGGGTAACTGGTTTAAAAATTGTGTCCGCTGACCCGGCCAACCAACCAAGATGGCCACCATGGCTAAAAATAGAAAATAGGGGTAAAATGCAGTTTTTGGCTTACAACTCAAAAACCAAAGCATTTAGAGCAAATCTGACATGATGTAAAAATGTTTATCAGGTCAAGATCTATCTGCCCTGAAATTTTCAGATGAATCAGACAACCGATTGTTAGGTTGCTGCCTCTGAATTGGTTGTTTTTTGGAAATTTTGCTGTTTTTGGATATTATCATGAATATTATTATAGATAAAGATAAACTGTAAACAGCAAAAATGTTCAGCAAAGTGAGATTTACAAATAAGTCAAATGACCGAAATGGTCAGTTGACCCCTTTAGGAGTTATGGCCCTTTATAGTAAATTTTTAACCATTTTCCGTAAATCTTAGTTATCTTTTACAAAAATTTTCTCCTCTGAAACTACTGGGCCAAATTTGACCAAACATTGCCAAAATCATTATTAGGGTATCTAGTTTAAAGATTGTGTCTGGTGACCCGGCTAACCAACCAAGATGGCCGCCATGGCTAAAAATAGAACATAGGGGTAAAATGCAGTTTTTAGCTTATAACTCAAAAACCAAAGCATTTAGAGCAAATCTGACAGGGGTAAAATTGTTTATCAGGTCAAGATCTATCTGCCCTGAAATTTTCAGAGGAATCGGATAACCCGTTGTTGGGTTGCCGCGCCTGAATTGATAATTTTAAGGAAATTTTGCTGTTTTTGGTTATCTTGAATATTATTATAGATGTAGATAAACTGTTAACAGCAATAATGTAATGCTTGGGGTATACAATGTTTTTTTTATACTTTCATCATAAATTATATTATGAACACGAGACAAACGAGACATTTCAGTGTATCCACTCTTGTTTTTGCTTTTGAAGAAGATATGACAGAATTGAAGAACCATTTATATAAATTGAAACCCAAAAAAATCATTGATAGAAGATTTAAGCAAAACATTTAAGGTGAGCGATTCAGGCTCTTGAGAGCCTCTTGTTCATTATGGGCCCAGTTTTCAAGTTTGTCCAAATTGTGGTCCAAAATTTAACTTTGTTTGATATCAACAAAAATTGAATCCTTGTGGTTCTTTGATATGCTGAATCTAAACATGTACTTAGATTTTTGATTATTGGCCCAGTTTTCAAGTTGGTCCAAATTGGGGTTCAAAATTAAACTTCGTTTGATTTCAACAAAATTGTATATTTGGGGTTCTTGATATATGCTTAATCTAATCATGTATTTAGATTTTTGATGTTTGGGACCGGTTATCAAATTGGTCCACATTGAGGTCTAAAGGGTCCAAAATTGAACTTTATTTGATTTCATAAAAAATTGAATTCTTGGGGTTCTTTGATATGCAGAATCTAACCATGTATTTTGATTTTGGATATTGGACCATAATAGGTAATGTCCAATTTAAAATTTAAAGCTTTTAAGTTAAAGTTCTGAGACCACATTCATTATGTGTCAGAAACCTTTGTTGTGTCAACTATTTAATCACAATCCAAATTCAGAGCTGTATCAAGCTTGAATGTTGTAAAAATTTAATTCTATTTTTTCCCGTATTTTACTTATAAATGGACTTATTTTTTTCTGCGGGGAAACATTACATTTACTCTGTGGTTAAAGTGTTTAGAATTTTAATAACTTTCTCAAACTATCCTGGGCATGCTGGGTTTGTACCAAACTTGGACAGAAGCTTATTTATGATCATCAGATAGTATCAAGAAGTAAATTTTGTAAAAAGATAAATCCATTTTTTCCGTATTTTACTTTTAAATGGACTTAGATTTTCTTCCAGTTCACATGACATAAAGTCTGCAGTAAAAGTTTTTAAACATTTATTAGATTCATAAACTATCCTGGATTTTTACCAAACTTGGACAGAAGCTTCTTACAATCAAAAGATAGTATCAAAAGGAATATTTTTACCGATTTTTTTCCTCATTTCTGTTGAGCCTGCGATTTACAGCAAAAGTAGCCAAGACACTGGGTTTCGCAGAACCCTTACAAATTTATTCTTTAGGCATTCAAATGAATAAAACTTGAGGTTTCCCAAAATCTGACAAAAATCCCAAAACATGACAACTACAATGTACCTTAACTTAGCTCTGAAGCTAAAACCAAGTTATATCGATGTTATATAAGAAATTTCTGAGAGAAAAAAAAAATGATTCTATTTATAATCAGGCTCGCCGACCAAACGTTATCTTTTCAAAAATCTTTATGTATGATAAAACAATGAACCTACCCCCCCCCCCCCTTTTTTACCTTCTAACCCCAATATTACATTATATATTACATTTATTGAAAAATCTGAAGGAAAAAAACCAAACAAGACTGTGAGTGAAGCAAAGCATGCAGTCATGTTCCAATTTGAAAATAAACACCCTCTATTTATGTATTTTTTACATAAATTTCTATTTATGCAGTTTCAGAGTGGATGTTGCTATGGTTAATATGTGTTTCTGTGGTAACAATTGAAGTCAACAACACTTGATGATAGTAATTTAAAGTTTTAATGTATTTTCTTATCGGTTATGAAAAATCCAAGACATTTAAGCTCTTAAACTGCAATATTCTGCAAATAAAACTCCGTTTCCAAGGAAAAAATCGGTTGCTATGGTGATAAAACTGAAGAAAATCCCACGCATTTTTCTATTCAATTTGGTAAAGTAGTATCCAAACTTCATAACTACAGTGCTAACTATTTTGTACACATTTGCACTTTTTTGAAAAACACCTGAGAAAATTTGTTAATTTCGGAAAAATCCCAATTTCAGAAATGTTGAAAATATGCATTTTTTTGCAAAAATTTTCAAAAAAAATACAAATTTGGTTGACATGCAATCTTCACTAAAATGAAGCTTAAACCAAGTTCTATCAATGTTAGATTTGAACATTAATGAAAAATGCATGATTCTGATAAAATCTGAAACCATCATGTATCGCACTCTGCCTGGTTCTTACAAAGAGCTGTACTTAACACACAATGAATGAATAAATTTGATCTGCTATACCTGAATGCAAATTCACAGTTAATAAGAATTATAAGGGATATAAAATTTAGGTCAGAAGTAAATAAACAGGTTTAAACATGTTAAATTAAGATACCACTGTAAAATATTAAACAATTTTAGAAAATCATCACTTTTGAAAAAAAAACCTGCGTCATATCCTACACAGGTAAATGAAAATAATTTTGTCATTAAGTATACTTCTTCGTCTGTGTGTATAAAATCTTCCGTTTAGGAATACCAAGAAATTTCTTTAATATAAAAAAAACTTATCTAAAGAGTATAGAATACGCGAACAATACGCATTTAGACGGTTTAGTCTGTTTTAAATGAGATATAAGACTTTGAACATGAATTTAATAGATAGCTTATGTCCTATTAAACTCTTTTAGTTTCAAACGCTGTTTTTAAATGTAACACTCTACATTTGCCTATTGTAATGAGATACGAAATGATTTTGTTACATTAACATAAACCTGATCTTTTTTATTAGTAAAGTTTCAAGATCAAATGAATAGCTTCGGTAAATATTTCCAAAAAGTATTTTAATAAATAATTAAAATAAAGAATACAAACAGCTGATATGAAATTAAGAAGATTCAAGTTGAACTTTTATTAACTTGTTTTTTTTTAAACATTTAAATTTGTAACAAATCATTGGCCAAATTTGCATAAAAAAAATAATTTCGTTATTTGAGTGTTTCTGAAAGAGATGTCTGATTTTACGAGCAAGTGAACGTGTGAATGTATCGTTTACTGTGCCTTATAGTAAGTAAATTCAGTTTAAAAATTGAAAGTGGTTTCGGCGAGCTGGGGGTGATATCTGCTCATAAAAAATCGCAACTATACGCCTCTTTTCCTATTTACATTTTAACACGAACATCATGCGTTATATATGATAAGACTTCGGTTCACCATCATATCATCCGTATTATCTATCAAATTCGACGATAGTTGATCAGATATGTGGAGGTCGAAACCACAATTAGACTAGTAATTTTGTAAAACGGTGCACACCATTATGATCACGTGAACGAATAATTGTTTTAATTTTGGTGAAGTATATTTTTTCCCTCGGTTTTGGTTGGTAACCCGAATTTGGTATCTCACAATCGGTTTATGACTTTTAAACACCAGTATAATACTGCTGCCTTTATATAGAAGGATGACGTACGTTATTCAGTGCAAAATGAGAACAAAAGTGTGATGGAGTGGCACGACTTTTTTTACTTTAAACAGGTAAAATTTTCAAAGACCACTTTGAAAACTCATTTATTTGACTTCTTTAAAAAGTTTAATGTTTCAATTTTTAATCATTTTCTAAAATTCGTGAATATGTTGTTTCAAACTGTACATAGCTGTATAGTTCAATTTCAAACGTATAACTGAGTCTCATCAGAGCAAGATGACCATGTAAACGTACCGTGACAAATGAAGCAGTGCAAACTAACAAGCACAAACTAAAAGCAATAATGTTGAACACGGACAATTCAAAACACAACAATATAAATATAATTAGTAGTATTCGTACGATCTAACCTTGAAATGTTGCGCCTACAACTATTTAATTTTGATGAAATAGACATCACCAAAAGTGTTCATGTGAAAGACATTCCTTACATCATTCTGTTTTAGCGACCAGCTTCTTTGACTGTACCTGTTAATAACAACAATACATCAATAGACATACATCAATCAACAAACCCTCCTTCGTTTTTCAATTATCATTTATAGCTATACTGTGCTAACGTCGGACAAATACTTGTAAGAGAACAATTTTGATATTGAAATTGTTATTGTATGCCAGCAAAGGTGTTTCACTCGTTTAACCGTAAAAACATAACATACAAGAAGAAAATATACAGAATAATGTCCGAGCTTGTAATGTGGTTTCTTAAAAAAAAGAACCCAGAGTAGTTTACAGATTTTCATTTTTTTAAACCATATAATATACACAATAGATAAAAACAGCTGAGCGAATAAGATGAGTTCGAAAAGATTTTTTTTTGCATGCTGTTTTTAAAAACGTATAACTTAAATAAAGAAATACTTCAGTAAATTTAACTGTTTAGAACAACATTTGAACTATGGGACGTGGAACTTTAAATCTGTTTTACAGATCCAAATTAGGATACATGACTACACACATGAAATTAAAAATTAGGCAAAACGTACTTCATAATCAAATAATAACATTTCAAATGCCGAGTTACAGTGTTATATTTAAATATATAAAACACTCGCAATGAACGCTTATGATTGACAGTATTTACTATATGAAAAGCAACCATTAAACTCAATATTTAATTTAATATTTGTTTGGTATAAAGAGAGGTTCGATAAATTTCCATTTACTGACTTCTGCTGTAGTATTATTCAAAACGCATATGTGAAGCAGCATAGTTGACATTTGGCTATATTATTTCATTGCATACTTAATATTGTTTATCAACAATGAGGCAACGATAGTTTACTCGTCCATTTTACTCTATTTAGTTACAAAATTTGGTTAGTTTGTTCATGAAAATACACATTAGTGTGCATAAAAAAAATTCTATGAGATAGAATTTTGAAATAAATTGTGAGAAGAAAGGTTTCATAAAATGTTTTAAGAAAATAAAAAGAAAACATGGTGTCACCGAACTTGTTTTCTTGCTGCAAAAAAAAAATAAAAAATTTCCCTATTAGCCCAGTATAAATTTTGTACTAAAAGAGTTATCTCCCCTTAAATGGCTCATTTGAAAAAAATGATTTTAAAACAAACAAAAAAATATATTTGTTAAAATATTTTGTATAATACGATTAATTAACAAGTTTTATTTAAATAGAACAAACAGTCTAACAATTGAGTTGCAAATCTGTCTCCAAATTTGCAGATTTAGGCAAATAATTAGACCGATTTTGTACTGTGATTGTACAATCCAAGATGGCGGTATACCATGGATCTACCTTAAACTATTTAAAACTAGAAAAAAGAAAACAACTGAGTGAATTAGATGGACTTATATAGGTTTTTGGTTATTTAAACAGGTGAAAATAAAACACACACACACAGAACAATTTAATTTACCTCCTTTCATGCAATTAATATATATTATACAAGACACTCCTTCCTCTCAGATACCCCCCTCCTCCCCAAAAAAACGAACAAAAATATTATAAAAACGTACATGTAAGAGCGTTTTAACTATTAATTGTGTAATAACGTAAAACATTTTTATTTGGAGATATAATCGAAGAGAGGAAATAAAAATATTCAGGAGATTTTTATATATCGACTTCCGTTGAAGCATTTATTCGAAATGGATTCATTAATTATTGTAGACTGCAGATTTTAATGTTGCAATCATTGACGTAATTATTATCGCTATATAGGGGAATATCACACTTACATTGTTATCCATGATTTTAGCTTATGTCTCGATGTAAACAGTATTTGTCATGCCATATATTGCTACCAAATTTGATATAACTATAATTTTGTATGTATAAGGAAGGTTTGTGCCAGAATGTGGTATTTTCAACGATCATTGGTTGGAAAACTCTTATACAGCACCTGCATACGGGGTATATATCTCCCAATTGATACGATATTCCCGTGCTTGCATTTCCTATCATGATTTTCTTGATAGAGGTTTGCTGCTCACAAGGAAGCTATTAAACCAAGAGTTCCAAATGGTGAAGTTGAAATCATCCCTTCGTAAATTTTACGGACGCCATCACGAGTTGGTTGACCGTTATGGAATAACCGTTTCACAATTGATATCGGATATGTTCCTTACGTCGTAACTACAATCCCTTTCCCTTTCATGAATATGACCTACCGAATTAGACTATTTACCGGATTTGTAATCACATAAGCAACACGATGGGTGCCACATGTGGAGCAGGATCTGCTTACCCTTCCGGAGCACCTGAGATCACCCCTAGTTTTTGGTTGGGTTCGTGTTGTTTATTCTTTAGTTTTCTATGTTGTGTCGTGTGTACTATTGTTTTTCTGTTTGTCTTTTTCATTTTTAGCCATGGCGTTGTCAGTTTGTTTTAGAATTATGAGTTTGACTGTCCCTTTGGTATCTTTGGTCCCTCTTTTATACTACTATTTAGTAGGAATAATTCATCAGAAAGAGCCGACCTGTAGCAAACCATTATTTAGTACTGATAAGAAGAAAATATATAATTGGCAAAAATGTAAGTTAATGATAAACAAGTCACTATGTATTATATCGATCACAAAAAAATGTCAAAGACAGAAATTACAGAAAATAAATATATGCGAGGATTTTGACTCGTAAAGTATTAGAGTTTGTGTTTTAAATATGTTGAATATGTACTTCATACTTACAGTTATATGCATAAAAAGACGCATATAGCGCATACTTAATAACCCAAATATTGTATAAAGCTGCTTTATGAGGTTAAATAGGATCAATTGACAGTTTGTTGAACGTGAACTATGTGGCAGTGATTTTATTTTTGAGATATACGCAACCGTAGTTTACTGATGGTATTCATCAAGACGACAAATCTTTATAACTTACAAAAGCATAGGGAGTCGATTTGAGTCTTCTTCATAACTCTGTTAGATAATATTAAGTGTAAGGAATATATCCTTGCTAAAGAAGTCTGTATAGTGTGAATGTGCACCAGCTCAACGTATCAATTGAGATAAGTAAATGCCATATGGTACCGAAGATTGTATATTATAATTGAGATATTGGAATACGGAAATTGGAAAAGGGATATCATAACGTTTGTGATAAATTCCAGTTTGAAGTCGTCCATCTGTGTGCATTTTAAGGAAATGATCAAGATGTGAATTCTGACTTCTTGCTATGAGAATCGAGCGCCCACTGAAATGTGGATGTGGATAATTGGTAAAAGAACATCATTAAAGGGAAATAAAACAACCAAGCGAGATATTACCTTATTTGCATTTGAGAACTTTATGTATGAGTTTTGCATCATAAGAGTACAGAGAGACATGTTATCCAAACAAAAACTACTACATATTTTTGATTAGGGGCTGTTTGAAACACTCCTCTGGGTGCGGGATTTTCTGGCTGTATTTATTATCCATAGATAGCTGTTTTGTGATCTTTGGTCTGATTGTTGTTTCTTTGACACATTCCCCATTTCCATTCTCAATTTTATTTTAGCATTGTCATTATATAAGTGTCGTTGTACGTGTTTTGTAAAACACTGATTCTTCACAAAGTAGGATTTTACATAATCATGAATAAATAATTGGAATGTACGATTCTCATTTTTACAGACAAAACTTTGTGTATTATAACGATGTATTATATCTTATTACACTATTCATGAACCCATATTTTAGAACAAATGGTGATGAGAACTGAAGAAAGATGTTAAGCCGAATAATTTGATGACCTGGCTTTGTGCTGTTTTATGAATATTTGTCAACCAGTATTAAGATGGCAGATTTTCATCTTTCTTTTTATGTTATTACAAACGTAGAGAAACACGGATCGTTGATTTTCTAAAACTGTCTTTTAAATTGAGAATTATGTAAAGTAAAATTGAGAAAGGAAATGGTGAATATGTCAAAGCGACAACCACCCGACCATAGAGCAAACAACAGCTGAAGGCAACCAATGTAAAGGTATACAAATATCAAATGATGTTGTTGAGTGGCAATAAGACAACTATCCATCCAAGTCACAATTAGTTAAAACTAAGCAATCATAGGTCAAAGTACGGATTCAAGAAAATGCTTTGATTTCCATTTTGTCTGTGAACTCCGAGGTCTTAAGGTATACATCCCAATTATTGATTTGTGCATATTATAACAATATTATTGTGGCTTTACCTGCCGGACTTTATAATAAAGTAACAAAATTTCGAGCTCTAAGGAAAATGTAAAGTCCCTAATTAAAACGCAAAATTAAAACCTCAAATACCTAAACGAGTTGAAAATAGTTGTTCATATTTTCGACTTGTTACTGGCATTTTCTTGTGTAAACAAATGGTTGATTAAACTGGTTTTATATCTAGCTAAACCACACACTTGTATGATATTTGCATTTAATTCCATTATTTTGGCAACCTGTGATCAAATCAAAAACAAATAATAGGTTAAATATAACAAAAAAGTAGTACAGGAGTTACCGTTAAGCTATAATCCTAATCACTGTAAAAACAAGCAACTTTGTCAATAAATTAGAAAGAATGGTAGACATTTTGTAGTAAAAATGAAAGACAATCATCCAAAAAAACATTACCATTGCACAATAACAAAATGACGGCGTGTATAAATACCGAGACTTTTTGAAACGTTTAAATCCAAGTGTGTCTATTGTTCCTAGTAGATCCTAATGCATGATCATTTAAATAAAGTTTCCTTTTTTTGGTTCAGTTCATCTTCCTATCTAGCAAAAAAGCCGAGCTTTCTTAAAATAAGGAAGATTGTAAATGATTTATTAGCTATCAGAAAAGTAGAGAACGAGAACAGATACACAAGTTGTATTTCTAACATTGCGGGATAAATAGATAGATTGAAAACAAATCAAATTACACTTGTTTGTGCCACATTGGAATTGTATCTTGTTATTCTAAAAAAAAACATAATCTTAATATATATACAGTTATTGACTGAAAAAAAAACCCGTAAAGCTTGAATAGGCAATTTGTGTATTGATATTTAAATGAAGCCTGGAGATGCGCTTATGCAACCAGCTTATATAGACATTTATAAAAGTAAGCGCCCCCTGAAGTACTTTGTTAAGAGTATGATGCATTTATAATGGCACGCCCCCTTCATACGAAACATTATACAACGCCTTTTATAACACCAACAGTTCAGTACATATTTCTTCAGCCTGATGTAGAAGTTTTGTAGAATGTTTTCTGGTAAGTGGAATTTGATAGTATCAGTTGAATGTTCTTAACGAAGCAACATTTAATTGGTATTCACTTTCTTCAGATCGATATATTTTATCACAGGAAAGAAACATGATATTGTATGTACGATTTAACCAGAATTGAGGTTATTAAAGAAAAGATCAAATAAGTTTGTATTGAGTTTTCAAACTCTCTCTTGTGTATATGTATTTCCATCAATTGCACAGTTTGATGAAATAGATATAGATAATATGGAAATTAGACCTTTTGATTATAAACATGGCTGTCTTTATTAAATACTACTCCATACTATCTTTCAGAACCAATAAATGTGCAATAGTACCCAAGGGACATTACAAATCATTGACAAAAATACAGAATATCAGTCCTTTTATGGTACTGGTATATATTTATGGTGATGCCTGTTTATAGCCTGTGTATGTTTTATACAAATAAGTAACGTTATTGTACATAAAATCTTACTGATATTATTTAAAATGCACGATTCGGGCAGTTTTAAATAATATTTTGTTAATTTAAAAGTAAGTAATGAAAGTATATTATGCTAAATGTGTGTATATAGTGTACAGTTGCTTTATTCAAAGTGTATTATTGGCATGAGAAAATGAGTAATAAAACTTGATTGTTTGACAGATACACACGTCTATGATATATATTTATGACATTACCCAATAATAATTTAAGCAAAAGGGTATAAATTCGTACGGACTATGTTCTCATTATAGAAATGGACTTAACAGTTCGTTTATTATTGCTCTACAAATTAACCATTCATCTATATAAGGATTTGTTGATGATGACTATTTTCTGTGTTCATAAATAAACATCTATGTTATATTATCCACAGAAGATATTTTACGCGTTATGGCAGTTCTGTAATTTTGTTTGCGTCAAAGTAAAAGTAATATTTATTCATTTGAACTTTCTGACGAGAATCAACCACATTAATGGTATTCTTTTGTCTTTCTAAGTTAATTCTGTACCAAGTCAGGAATATGACAGTTGGTACCAGTTCGTTTGATATGTATGAACTTTTGATTTTTTCATTTGATTAGGGACTTTCCGTTTTGAATTTTTTTCGGAGTTCAGGATGTTTGTGATTTTATTTTTAACATGTAAATAATTAGAAGGTACTAAAATGGAAATCAAGGCAGTCGAATTTACTCCGGTTTTTTGTCTGTTAGCTGGTGTTTTCAATATGGTTAAGGATTTAAGAACTTTAGTAACCTTTTATTCCAAAATGGCAATAAAAAGCAGTAATTATCAGTTCGATTCACTTTTTCTCATTTTATTCATCATTGGTCGTTTATCTATTATATAAAACAAATACATGAAGTGAAGCTAGTTTCTTTATTTCTTTTATTTTAGGTAAGTCCATAAAGTACTTGGCTGACGCTTTTCAAGGTAGGAGTTTTCATATATAAATTGAACAGCAAATGGCGTTCTGTGGTATCAATAACCTGGCGTTAATGGCGACAAAAACAAGCACTAGAAACACTAAATGTCAAATAAAGTGAACATGTCGTTTAACAATCATTGCAATCATAGAAATTTAATTCCCAACAATGGTAGAAAAACAATAAAACAAACTAAGGCGATCAATCAATAGAATATTTAAACAAGAAATGGAAAAAACAAATTACAAAACATCATTTTATTTTATGTCTGAAAATGGTTGTCATTGTATGAATTGGCGATGACAATGATACATATTATCTGACTTTTGTGAACTTTTGGATTTGACCCATCAATTGTTTTTAAATAGAATAAAGGGTTAAAATGCAGTTTTTTGGCTTATGTATCAAAAACTTTGGAAAAAAATGGACAACCACTTATGATGTTTTTTACCATGAAATCTTAATTTTTACTACATTTCCAAACTTTGGCCTATATCTTAAAATATATAGTTAGAGCAAACAGTAAAAATTATCAACAGGTCCAGTGCTATCGTATGCAGAATTTCCTGAAATTTCGAAAACTATTTTTAGGGAGAATATTTAAAGTAAAACCTACCAGAACGATTAAATGCACAAATGTCCATTTGGAAAGAAATTGTCATTTCATTTAAGTTAATGGTTAGAATGAGGATTTGTACTCTTTTCTGAAATGTGTTTTGGAATAATGTTTCATAGAGTGAATTTTTGGACATTTAAAATCACCATTTCACCCATTTTATAAATTTTTTTGGCAAAACGCAGATGAATAAAGGCGACAATTTATTGCAAAACTGTTAACCAAAAATAAAGATGATCTACAAAAAAGACGACATGGATGAAATCGTCAATCGACCGCTGCATTATTTATCTATTCAATGACATTTTTCTATCTGAACACTTTGATAGATATGTAACATAAATGGCCATCAATACAAGACCTACAAAATGGCCGAAATAAGATATAAAAATAAGCAAACAGAACTGGTTGCAATTAAGGGGGGAAATAATCTTCAAAAAGCACATTTTTGAGAGGTTAGTAACTGCTACATGGGAGTTTTTAAGACACATCCTGAGAGTTGTCTTGTAATTAAGTTCTTAGACAACTTGGCCACTGCGGACTCTTGATGTTCATTAAATTGATGTTCTCTCTCAAACGCAAACATCATATCGCATATACAGCTCTTTTATAGTTAAAACCAGAAATGTTGGTACTTGTATCTAAATATATATTCATGTTTAGCTTGTTGTCATCCCAAAAACAATAACAAAACGAAGCACTCAATTATTAATTTAATATGACAACAGCCGAATTCAAACATCCTTTACTTTTGGAAACTGAAATCTAAATAATATTTTAATATTTAGATATTCAGATTCCGAAAGGGTTTTCTATGTGTTTTGTTTTCCTGAGTAATCATTAACGGTGCTAATTTTACTACAGCAAGTGCTTCTTTCGGTAATACATGCATTTTTTAAAGTGCTGCGCGAGTCTTATACCTTAAACATAGAAAACAAATGAAGAGCTTACACACAAAAAACCAGACTTAAAATATAACCAAATCGAGGCAAGCTATCGGAGCTTTGCATAAGGGAGAAATATTTCTGTAAATAAAATAATGTCAGAATATTGTCCAATAGAATTTCAAGTATGACTCATCGTGGAACAAATTGACTGGTTCTATTTTGGCATTGTACATTTACCGTTTACAAATTTTACTCCGAGGACATAAATAGATCTTATTATTCGAGTATATTTTACCGACTTTCAGTATATGTAATTTTTAAAGATTATGATCTGCTTTAATATTCTTAATTTTTTCATTTACCAACGGATACATTGGAAAACATAATTTGTATGACGATCTTATAATACAACAAAAATGGCTGGTAATAATTTGCATTAGTTGGTCAATGTAGAGTCAATACATTTTTTAAACCATGTAATAATTGAAAAGTTTTATCGGAGTTGTCTCGCTTTAAATACTACTATCTATTTGCAGCTGAATTGATCGATGCTTACAACATTATCTTTAATAACTGTACTAAAAATCAAATAGGAAAAATTATCTAGCAATTATGGTCTCATATTCTGTAATATTTAATATCAAAAGACTTTTTAAACAACTGTGATCCATCAAAGCTTTTGTCTGGTAGAAGATAATAATCTGGTTCTATAAAAACTTCTGATAAATGCGCATTGATCGGCTGTAGGATAGTATATCTTCGTTTGAAGTAATAACATATAAAGATTTAGATGTTTCCGATTATTTATGTTGTAATCATAAGTATCATATTCAGTCTGTATCGCTTGCTGGCCATATTGCTTCCAACGTTTCTTCGAATTTGTACATCAGTAGTTTTTAAATTTTAAAAGATTTAAGAGTTTCGAATCAAGGTAAATCAGACAAGCTAATACTTGGACAGGTAAATCAGACAAGCTAATACTTGGACAGGTAAATCAGACAAGCTAATACTTGGACGAAGTATAAAGCGTTGTTTTAATTATTTAGCATACTCTTTGTAGCAACATAAGGTATGATCGTCAAATTATTCTTAATCCCTGTATTGTTTTCTTGCTTTAAAAGACTTAAGGTAATTTACATAATGATTTCTCTATAATGTATTTTTATGCCCTACCTACGATGAAAGAGGGGTGTTATGTTTTCTGGTCTGTTCGTCCGTCCATTCGTCCGTCCGTTCGTCTGTCTGTCCCTTCTGTCCTGTTTCAGGTTAAAGTATTTGGTAAAGGTAGTTTTTGAATAAGTTGAAGTCCAATCAACTTCACACTTAATACACATGTTCCCGATGATATGATCTTTCTCATTTTAATGCCAAATCATAATTTAGACCCACATTTTACGTTCCACTGAACATAGAAAATGACAATGCAAGTTTTAGGTTAACGTTTTTGGTTAACGTTTTTGGTCAAGGTAGTTTTTGATGGAGTTGAAGTTAAGTCAACTTGAAACTTATTACACATGTTTCCTATGATATAATCTTTTTTAATTTAAAAACCAAATAGATTTTTACCCCAATTTCACGGGCCACTGAACATAGAAAATGATAGTGCGAGTGGGGCATCCGTGTACTGTGGACACATTCGTGTTTTATAACTTTTAGATAAATTTCAGTATATTTGTAGTAGAATCTATATTATAAATAAAATACAATAAAACAAACAGAATTGGGTTATCAAGAAATCGACCAAGGGTTTGGGTCAGGGTTATTTTCATCTTCTTTACTAGAATACACAAGAAAAGATACACCAATCTAAAATATAGATGACACAGTTACCTAGAATTACTTCTCAACTTATTATGTAACTATACTTTATAAAAACTTGAATCCTCCGAACTTTACGAGACCTCGAATATTCAATCTCTTAAAGTATTAAATTCCTTACGGAAAAGATGTATTTCCTTTCATACTGTTTTTTGTTGCTCTGAGATAGAATTGTGTGTGTTTTGTTGTTGTTATATTTTAGGAGAAAACAAATACGATTTACCAGAGTTTTTGATCAATATGATAATGTATAATATACTTATTATGGATAGTATTTTTAGAACAGAATTTGTACCTGTTTTATTGTCAGAACGAATATAGCATTAGTATTGTCTGATGTTGTTTTTTCTTTGATCTCACTATCTACAACATATTGAAAAGAACATTAACGACGCATTCAAGTTAATAAAGGAAGTAATGCCGATACTATGGCTACTTTATAAGTAACAATAAATGCTTAATATAAAACAACAATAAAACTGTATTTAATAATAAAAATATATAAGAGTTTATTAGAGACTGATTTAGACAAAACCATTTAGCTGTCTATTAATTGTTTTTATTGTCTCATTTTATGTAAGCACAGTCTTTTCCATCTTTAAGTATATTCTTGATGCTAAAATTGCTTTAAGGAACAAATTTTGTTTTTTTAAATATTTTCTTACAATACTTTAATCGTTAGTGTATGAACATAAAATAGACGCTTAAGATAGGTTTGTTTGTCGATGCCTTTTATCAGTCTTGCATCACTTTTTGGTCTTATCATATTTGTGATCATCTATCCTGATTTATGAAAATTCCTTAGATGGTTAATCTACATTTTATCGTTCCCTTGATATGAAATTTTTGTCATAACTAATGGCAATTCTTTCTTGTTCAACTGGTAAAATCTTAAATATGATATATAATATCTTAAATATGATATATAATATCTTAAATCAGTATATTATTGTCTACCCTTCAAAATGTCTTAAAACGTTTCCATCCCAATAGAATATATTTAAATATGTCAGCATCTTTTGAGACAAATTGGTTTTATTCATTATTAGAAAATTACAAGTAAAGGAAGATTGAAGAACAACATGCTTCAATGTACGTTTGTAAAATGAAACAGCAAAGTTTAGTTAGAGTTTTTGCTTGAAGCTTAATTTAGCTGTCAGGATCATACATCCGTGATTCTCAATCATTAATGTTTAGAGGAATACTGAATTACCAACACTGATTAAATCTTTTATACATTGAAATTGTTTCATTTGATATTAGACACTTTGTGTGGAACAGGAATTTCCCATAAATTTAAACGAAAGACAATAAGAATTTTATAACAAAAATTCGAAAAACAAGTTGATATGAATATAAAGGGATTGTGGTAGGATGAACAATGAGACAGTATATATACTGACCAATGGACAATACAGGAACAAAAACAGATTATCACGCGGTCAATGAAAATATGAAATATTCATTGAGGGTTTTTTCGAAGATGATATTATTTAGAAGCATCCGTACCACATAAGATAAACGTTAAGTATTAAATGAGATCGTACGTGTTTTTGTATCTTTTTGTTCTCAACATAAGTTACCTAACGAAACCATAGTCAAATGTTTTCTTTGTCTGTAGACTCTTATATTCATATGTTTCTTCTTTTTTTTTTAAATACTGCGATTCTTTTTAAAGTTCTCAACATTCATAACCAAATGGGCTGCAGCATGTCATATATCAATATTGAGTTCACATTTACATACATTATCGGTCTATTTCAATATTTATGTTTGCAAAAAGCAAAAACATAAAGAAGGATAGTACACGCGAGATAAATAAAAAGGAAAAGGTAAAATATCCAGTCAGAAAGAGTGACCAAATACACGAACAGAAGGCACTCGTTATAAATATATAAGAAAAACAAGCTTCTGTAAATATCCAAAGTTATATCAGCTACTCCAGGAATGTGGCTTGCAAGTATTTCAAGTAGTAACCAAATATTTACGGTCAAACATATTATTCAACTTTTGAGGCAAAACTGACAGATGATACATTATTAGAAGTACTGCGAAACAGCAGCGCTCCTGACCGAGAGAGTGAGAGTGATACTTGAATAATACACAAGATTTTGTTTAACACTTTTACAAAATTTTAATTGAATTTGCAATTGCAAGCTTTTATTTCGACACTGCAAACGATTTGAAAACCGAAAATCATATCCCGATTAAAACAATTATTTTACGCAAGGATTGATAGACATCCGATGAGATTTTGAAATTAAGAAGCCATTTTGATTGTCATCTGTTTTCTCACAGCTCAGTTGTTAATATTCTAAACTTTAACAATGACATAAAATAAGAATCATTCATTAATAATTCAGCTATTGTGTAACCTAAAATAGCTGTTTAGTTTGTGAAATAAAGCAGCATGTTATATTATAAATATTAAATGTGACAATATTGAATGCTAACATCCTGAAGGCAGAGTTAAACGTAGTGACACCCAAAGGGAAATCATACATCTAATTCTCTAATCATAAACACTATAGTGGTTGAATTATTAAAACAAGCCAAATAAGTGAATATAACCTACAGCAGAGTTGCACTCAATCAAGGTTAATTCGGTAATAAATGAAAATGTATAGAAATGGAATCACTACCAAATCACACATGACTAGCTCATTAAAATGTTGTTTTGATTATTATTGGTTTTGTTTTTATTATATATATATAGGGGAAATTGGTTTTTTTTTATTTTACCGTTAGATATATAAACGATGTCCTGTCACTCAATATATGCACATTTCAGGAAATGCTTGCATCTTATATATCGCAGTAAACGTGAGAATATCCGAACTACTGAAAGTATCATTTCTGAATGCTATCTTGTTATGTCTCTTTCGATAATGATACTAAACTCGACTTCAAACATAAATCTATGACAAATCTGATTATTACAATTTCCAAACTATAAATTTTCCTTTTCACACCAGTAAAAGAGATACGAAAGATATCGTAGGTCAAAGACAAAATTACAACGTCATTGGTAAAAGAAAAGTAAAACAAACCTTCAAAATAAAACATGGATGACTAAGACATGGTAACACTGCGGTTTGCATGTTGTGTCGACTATTATTATTTGTTTTTGCGTTGCTCTGAGTGTTCTTACGTGAATGTAAACTGTATTTCTGTCGCGCAGTGTTGTCATTTTAGCAATAGTTTTAATCATTGTAATAAAAGCGGAAGGTTTGGCTAGCCATCGAACAAGGTTCAACCACCAAATTTTCTAATTATTTTTCTGTCCTGTATCAAGTCAGGAATATGGCAGTTGTTACCAAATAATTCGTTTCTCTGTATGTTGGCCTTTGTTTTCGTTGCACTTTAGTGTTCATGTTGTGCTTTTGTTTTCCTGTTGTAGTGGATGTGTTTCCCTCGGTTTTAGTTGTTAACCGGGATTTTTCTCTCTCTATCGATTTATGACTTCTGTACACCGGTATTCTACTGTGATCTTTTTTGAGATGAAGCGTCTTTACACGAAATTCGATCAAGCCCTGGTCAAAATCCCAACGAAATACACAGCTGTTATATGCTGTTTTAATTTTAGCAGCTCATCTGATCAGTAATTTTGATTGTGTCATATTTCCAATTGTGACATTGTGACTGAGTGCCGATCCGTATGGTGGGTGATGTATGTATAGCAAATGACCTTTCAAGGTCAACTTACTCGAAAAATTGCTTATGTTTTTGTTTATGCAAATCACCAAGGTTTTGTTTGCTACATCGATTTGGCTCTTCTAAAGAAAGAGAAGTATTTGATTTTCCTGTCACCAGATTTGGGGTTTTGTGTACCAAAGGTTCGTGAAAGAAGTCAACTTTAGGGATTCTTGAGAATAATTCGAAAAGTACCAAAATTATCATAAGGTTGATGTAAAATGTCGGCGGCCACGGATACTATAAACAAGCTCCGTTTAAAGATTGTCATGCCACCATTTGACTTCAATTTCTACATCAAATTGGTAAAGTAAAGAAGTCACTCATAACTATTTAATTCTTTTTTTTTTTAAAAGAGGTAAATTTAGAAAAGGTACCTTAAATTTTCAGTTCTAGGTCAATTCATAGGTTTCAGTAACGACCATCATGACATTATTCGATGAAGATGATAGGAATTATATTTTAACTTTAAGTGAAAGTTTATACAGTTTTTTGTTTTGTTCAAGTAAAACATTAATGTATAGATTGGTCATAGTAGTTTTACATATTTGTGAGTTGCCATATTTTAAATAAAGAATCTTTGGGTCAGATAGCTTAAATGATGTCTATGATTGATAATTGTTTTCAAAGTTATGTTTCTTTGCCATAGAATTGACCTTCAGTTTGAATTCATCTTTTTACCTAGTACATACATAATATTATGCTTGATTTGCCATTGAATTGACCTTCACTTTGAATTCATCTTTTTACCAAGTAAATACAGTATATTATGCCTGATTTGCAATTGAATTGACCTTCAGTTTGAATTCATCTTTTTACCTAGTACATACAGTATATTATGCTTGATTTGCCATTGAATTGACCTTCGGTTTGAATTCATCTTTTTACCTAGTAAATACAGTATATTATGCCTGATTTGCAATTGAATTGACCTTCAGTTTGAATTCATCTTTTTACCTAGTACATACAGTATATTATGCTTGATTTGCCATTGAATTGACCTTCACTTTGAATTCTTCCTTTTACCTAGTGCATACGGTATATTATGCTTGATTTGACAATTGAAGAGATGAAGTTTCCGTGCAAGAACAGAAGAAAATAGTTTTTTTTTTTGTAATATTTGAGTCAGATCTTTTTTAATAAAATCTAATTAAATCTTACTTTTAATAATGTGTGTCACATTTTTGTTCCATCAAATACAAATATAGCCTTTCCCCATTACAGGAGAATGTATGTAAGCCCGGATTGTCGGAATGATTTTACATCATTGTAATAATAGCTTTATTAAATTGAAATAAACGCAATAACCTGCACTGAGAGGTTGATTGAATAGAAGTTAATTCAAGATATTCTCGTTGGTTGTTTTGGGCGTGAAATAAACAAGAAATGTAATTTGTTTCTATCATTTGTTTGTAGTTTTTTTTATGAAGTATGATTGATGTATTTGTGCATTTTGGTATTTTTAGGATGAATATATTTATAATTGGATATAAACATTCACAATGTGAATACGTATATTACTTATTGTAAGACCACCAGCAGTACTTGTGTTTTGGTGGGAATATATCAGCTTTTTGCGCAAGATAGGCCACTTTTAAGATGAGCTGAATATAGCAGTAGTTATATCACACATGTACACTTAGAACTGTCAGTGTGGTACATTTCACAAAATTCCAATTCACTAATCATACATTTTGTCAGAACATGGATCGTTACTTAAAATTTGCAAAATTGTAATCAAAATATAGTTTTCAGTAATATGTTATTTTAGAATTTAGGTTATTGAACATGTAACACATATAAAATATATTAACTGAAGAAATGATATATCGGGCGATTTTTTAACAAAATGGATGTTTCACACTAAGCTGCATGTACCATCATAATAATATTGACAAAAATACAAGCCAAAATTATTCTTCAGCATTTATTCTTGTTAATGATGAGATTATAACAAGTATTCTTTTTTAATTAAGAATTATGTGGAAACTTTATAATTCCTACACTTTTGTACTTTTAGTGCAAAATGAATGGATGTAAATTCGTATCCATTTCTTCCCTCCAGCCGACCTACGAGATAAAAAGTTTCCGCTTACATTGAAGTATTCTAATTAATCTTAATGCGTTTTAGTTCATATGTTTGAGTCCGGAAGTGCACAAGTAAATTAGGTAAGGGTTCTCACAATTGAAAAATACAGTCTAATATATAAATTGACAGATTAACATTTCTGGAACTAGATGCGCAAAAATGTGCAACTACATCGTACTTACATGATCTAAAGAAACGATTTGAGCATACAACTTCAGACATATTCAAATTTTGGGCATACTGTAAAACATGGTATGGTACAATGGTATGGTATGTGTTATGGTATGATGGTATGGTACGAATACCATCATACCATGGTATGTATGAATGGTACCATGGTATGGTATGATGGTATGGTACAAATTACTATACCATGGTACAAATTATTATACCATGGTATGAAGCATGGTATGGTTTTTCAAAACAGGAAATTTTGAAAAGTTAATAGAATGAAATTCAAAACAGTGTGGCTGTGGCCATTGATTGACACATTAAATTCATCCATTGATTGGGACAATTTACGTGAACGTGTGTCTGTAACGACCACTGTTCACGAAGTACCTACGATAGACATTTAAACTGTGGGGTCACCAAAGGTTTCTTACCGCCTTTAATTATAAAATAATTCGAAAAATTAATCAGGAATAACCTTTATGTTTTGATTTATACAATTGATATAAATCAAAACATAGTGTTATTCCTGATTAATTTTTCGAATTACTTTATTAAGATGTTGAGGACCTTTGGTGACCCCATAGTTTAAGTGTCTTTAAAAAGTACATAGTGAGCAGTGGTCGTTACATACAAACGTTCACCTAAATTGTCCCAGTCAATGGATGAATCTAATGTGTCAATCAATGGCCACAGCCACACTGTTTTGAATTTCATTCTAAACCTACTCTTAAACAGGATTTTATTAATTATCTGTTTTCTTTTCTTTCTATTTTGACCTATTCCAAAACTTTTTTTCAATGAGAAACATGAACAATATTTTTTGTTGAAAAACAATGTAAATAAAATATTCATTGGTTCAATTTTTCCCAAGACATTTAGAATCAAAACAATTAATTTAGAAAAGAATTGCCCACACACATTTAAAAGCTGAGTCAGTTCTTTAGTTCGGATATTGACATACATTAAGCAAGTTAAGAACTTCATGAAGTTGTTAGCAAAAATTAAAATATATAAAATCTTGATTTATTCTTGTACTTTCCTTGCGACCTAGTAAAACTATCATGCTGAAGAAAAACAGCCAAAGTGGGATTACGTTTTACTAACCATTGATATCATGTTGATAGTCCTACATATAAAGTTTACTATAAGTATCACATAAACCAAACGAGAAATGCACAGATATGAGAAGATGTGGTTTGAGTGCCAATGAGAGAACTCTCCATCCAAGTCACAATTTGTAAAAGTAAACCATTATAGGTCAAAGTACCGTTTTCAACACTGAGTTTTGGTTAACACCTAACAGCAAGCTATAAAGGGCCAAAAAATGACCAGTTTAAAACCAACAGTCTAATCTATATAAAAAAAAAACCTAGAAACGAGAAGCACATATGAATCACATCAACAAATGACAACCATTGAACATCAGGTTCTTGTTTGGACACCTGACATTCATTCAATGCAACAAGTATAGTTGACATATTGCTTATAGTTTTAGAAAAACAACCAAAAACACAAAAACTTAACGCTAAGCAATGAATAGTGAAAATAAGGTCAAGGTCAAATAAAACCTGCGAGACTGACATGTACATCATAAGATATTTTACCTATTGCATATAATATCAGAGAAAAGACCAAGACCAAAACTTAACTTTGAACAACAAGAATGAGGTCAAGGTCAGACGACACCTGCCAGTTGGACATGTACACATTACAATCATTCCATACACCAGAATCTTTTCAACGAGGACAACCGAATCCTTTCATGCAATATGGGATGCGTGGTTGCATGGGTGTTTTATTATAACAAATCAATCTTTAATTAGGTCGTAAGAATAGCATTACGAAAGAATAGCACTACCCAATTTGAATTGATGAAACAATAGTTATAAAAAAGGCAGATAAAAATATAAATTGTAATTAAAAGTAAAATATTTACAACCGTGGCATAATTGACCTTGAAATACATTTTAAAGAGACCTATTCTTATCTCTATCTGCACAGAAATAGCTGTCACTCTTAGCATGTATTAAAAAGAAATGAAATAAAATTGTTTAATAAAATCTCGCATAATAAAAAAAGACTTATTCCTTGGTTGATATTGTGTATTAACTTCCATAATGCACATTGTTTTTACATATAAATGAAGAAAACAATATACACTCTACAACATGTGGTATCTATCAACTAACATAGTATTATATTAGTGACAGTTTAATTTGAAAGTATGGTGTTTTCTAATCCACACAGAAGATGCATTCTCCTTTTATTCACATTTTTAGTGGAATTTCTTGGCCATAGATGTAGACAGAATTTGTAACTGTTTAAAGTGTCATATTTCAAAACAATATACAAGTTGACCATTGACAGAAGGTTATGCAATTAAACTTTAACTACATTATCTAGATTATAATCAAAAGATATGCAGTACTTCCCAAAATTTCAAAGAATAATTGACAGCCATTTACAATGTGTCAGAACAGGACATTATATCTATCTTATCTTAACTTAATAGTTGTCTGAGATGATTAAATTGAGTTTTCTCTTGTTTTCTGTTCACAGCTTTATACATGTAAGTGATCGTCTATCTGGTTTGTCTTCATCTATTTCGTAAAATATTATTTTCATAAATAAAACAGATACATAATGTCAACAAATAAAAAAAAAATCATATTTCATATTACCTAAATTAATTTTTCAAAATTTCCTACTTCAAAAAACCATACCATGCTTCATACTATCAAGTTATACCATGGTATGATAATTTGTACCATGGTATAAGAATTCGTACCATGGTATAGGAATTTGTACCATACCATGGTACCTTTCATGCATACCATGGTATGATGGTATTGGTACCATACCATCATACCATAACACATACCATACCATCGTACCATACCATGTTTTACAGTATGCCCAAATTTTGCCAAATCAGTCGACACTTGGTACAAAACATTTTTTAATTGATACGTTAAGGTATAAAAGGGATTAACACTTCTGGAACTTCATGCGCTCGAAAAATTTATTCTGGATTTACCTTTATCTGGAACTATCAAACCACATCATTTGAGAACAAAGTTAAATATCAAAAAAACAAACACGGAGGAAAATTCAAATGGTAAGTCCCTTATAAAATGACAAAATCAGAAGCTCGAACACATCAAACGAACGAATAAAACTGTCATATTCCTGTCTTTGTACAGGCATTTGCATACGTAGAAAATGCTGAATTAAACCTGATTTTATAGCTAGCTACACCTCAAACTTCTATGACAGGCGCAGAAAACCATTATTTTGACAACGATGTGTGAACAAAAAAAAAACAAACATTATAGGTAAAAATGTAAAAATTAGGGTACAACAATCAACATTGTGTTATAATTTTAATCACTATAAAAACAAACAAATATGTAGCAAAGAAAAATAAAAGGTCATATAGACAAAGACATGAGCAAACATTAAACTAGTATATATTTGTTTAGGGGCCAGTTGAAGGACGCCTCCGGGTGCGGGAATTTCTCGCTGCATTGAAGACCTGTTGGTGACCTTCTGCTGTTGTTTTTTTTTATGGTCGGGTTGTTGTCTCTTTGGCACATTCCCCATTTCCATTCTCAATTTTATTAAAAAATATAAGTGCAAACAAAATTAACAAAGCACAATAACACAATGACAGCATGTACAAGTACCAAGCAACGTCAAATATTTATCACAAAAAATACACTAAACAGTAACATTATTATTCAAAAAGACAAATCAAAGAAAACTATAACACAATATTAAGATGATAAACAACGTCAGTACCCATAATATATATTTTAGACCATCGTATATTATATGTAAAGTTAATACGGAATTTTTATCATAAAGATATCAGTATCTTCCGATGAAATTTTTTTTTTCTTTGACATATCCTTGGTTCCGTTATAAGAGTCATGTAGAAACACGTAGAAACGTTAGGAGCCTTATAAACTTCACTATTTCTTTGTCACAGTTTTTACGCAAAAATAAAAAGTTTATTGTATCTAACATATGACCATCATGCTCTTTGGGTCACAACCCTTAAAAAAAAGGTTGCACTTTGTAAATACAGCTGTTTCACAAGCCACGCCTCTTTCAGGGAGATATATAATATTCATAGCTACAGTACTACCTCTGACAGTATCTTATTCATGGTGGCCATAAAAATTATGTCCACCATGGTGGCCCTATATGTCCATCATTATACCCCCTGTTGCTTAATTAATACACAAGGTATTAATCAAAAACTAGTCAAGGATAAAGAGAAATCTTGACTGCATTGAACTGTTAAAATTATATAACTTACAGGTCATGTGTCTCAGGTAAAATATACATGTATGTGTTTGTGAAATTTAATTACTGTGATTATGACAAGAAAATTCAAAAATGAAATAATATAACTACATGTAGTTGAATAAATAGCTTTTGACTCATGACTATTTGTTTTGAAATAATACCATTTTAATCAATTTAAATTATTTTTTACATGTACTTTATGGTAAGTGAAGAATAAATGAATATCATCTTCTAATATAATGCAAACTTTCCAAATGCCTGTCTTTTTCTATTGAAAAGTTGTTTCTCAAATTAATTTTCTTAAATCCAAAAAATTGATAATATTTGTATTGTCATATAGTATTTAGTTTGTGACAAAAAAAAACAAACAAAAAAACATTATAATGCAAAGAAAAAACAATTCTATAAGAAATTAAAACACATGGATTTTTTATAGGTTTCTGCCCTCATTTCTTATAATGACTATTTTATAAGGGAACCAATATTTTCAACATATTCATGTAATAGAGGTTATGCATTTCTTTCACGTTTTGTTCTTGGGTAAGAGACAATATTATGAGAAGGTAAACAATTTTCAAATAGATTATCCCAAGTTGTTTTGTTAATTTTACAACTAAGGAAGGAGTGATCGTCATTGTCCAGCAAGTGGCACAGCTTACATATTCTATCTTTTCTAGGAATTTTAAATACATGTATATAGTGTCCACTATTTTCTATTTCTAAATTATGACCACTAACTCTAAATGTGATACATTTGAGTATACAGTTTTTACCAAAGTTTTTATTCTTAAATCTATTTTCAAAAATGTTCTTATATTTTTCTTTTAATTGATTTTTCATCAAGGGTTTTAAAGTCTTAATTCATTCAAGTCCCTGAATGTTAACTTTATCTAAAAGGCCTGGGTTTAGGGAAATATTTGCAAATGTATACCAAGAATATGTATCATACCAGTCCAGCACTTCAAACAATATAAAAGTACACAGAAAAAAAATGATTTAATTAATAGACCACAAAAGTGTAACCATATATATAAGTATATTTTGTTAAATTTTGGCTTTTAACTGACAGATATTAGCCAAACTGAAGATGTCATATATATTTAATAGGTTCACATTTGTTTCAAAAAGGCAAATCAAGACAGTTTTTTCTTCAAATCTTTTTTTGGAAAATAAGTCTCTTCAACATGTCCAGTATGTTAACTCCTGATTTCAAATTTAAAAAAAAAGATAAACAAAAATAGTTTTTTCCTATTAAAACCGGATAATAATATTTGTAGTTTTCCTGAATAATAATAGATGATATAAAAATTTATTATAAGAGAGGATTGATCTTGTCTGATCATTTTATTCTGTTAAGAAACAGGCTTGCTAAAAATTATTTCATACATGGTTTCTTTAAAAATATCATTTGCTTGATTATTAGTTATTTTTAGTGATAATTCATTAAATAATGCAAATAAACAATTAAATACAATGAACATCTGTATAATGTACATTAATTTTATTTATTTTTTTACTTTTAAACAAAATTAATTAAAGTCTGTTGTCTTTCAAATGCTAGTCAATAACTTTATCTTTGACATTTTTGTCTTTTTGCCTCTCAAGATTCTTACTTAAAAGAAAAAGAAACAAAATCATACAAAAATGAATAAAAACAAATAAAAAAATAAATTTGAATAAATTCAAAAGACAGAAAAATTAAAAATTATATTAATTAACAAAGACTAAAACAATGTCTTATTCTACATTTTCAAAAAAAGGTGAAATGTCAATTTTGAAAGAAACCTAAGTTACCTGTACAGGTAAATTTTAAAGAAACATACAAGTTGAAAACTTCAACCCTAATTGATTACAACAGGTAACATTATTATCAACCTATGTTTTATGACCCAAATAAATAGCCAACATCTCAAGATTGAATACCCCAATAAATGGCCACCATTGGATGTTTACCATGCAAGAGGGTGGACATAAAGAGAATGTCACAGGCTGTACTGTATGTTGATTTGTTAACATATTGGTTTACAGATAAGATCTCTGTGTTTCATCTCATAGAGACACAACTTGGGAATGTTACCAGAATAGCAACCTTACGAACGTGTTTTCGATATTGTCAAATAAAATTGTAAAACAAGTTGGTTTTAGAGGAATAACAAAATATAAGATAACGGGTTTTTTTATGAACACTGGTTTGGACGAAACTTTATAATGTAAATATTTTGACCAAAAAAGTAACATCTTATAAATAAACTTTCCAAATAAAAATGATAATTCATCAATCTTTGAATTTCTGAGGTGTGTGTTGTGTTTTGTGTACTGTTGTTTGTCCTTTTGATCTTTTGAAAGCTGAAATACCTCATTGCAATATCAATATGTTTTTATATAGACAAATTGATAAATTGAGGTAATTGGTTATCAGGTTTAAATGCCAAAAACTACTTTGAATATATAATAAATTGAACCTCTTTTGCTCTGAACACCACCATAACTGAAAGTTGATGGTCAAAAGTATGTTATTTGTCAAAATATTATGTTACATACCCCATATGATATGATTTTTACGAAACATGCTGCAATCAACCGTTACATACTTAATCAAAACAATGAGGTTTCGACATTATCTCTAGATAAATGTTACCATTGTGTCAAATTTAACGAATCAACAAGTAACCATATTGAACGTTCACGTTAACGAATCAATATATATAAATGAACATAAAAGTTCACTAGATTGCAAAATTTAATAATTGAATACTTTGATACGTTATCATGTTTGTTTTCACTTGGCTTATATAAAGCTTAAGAAATTTATTCGAATGCTTTTGTATATGACAAGTTGCTAAATATAAAACGACATAGTCTATGGGCGTGATAAATGACATTACAGTTCAGTTAGTAAGTTTTCAGAAAAGAATAATGAATATATAACTGTTTGGAAATCTAAATTCAGGAAATTATATTCCCTATTGAAATTCATGTTTTCCCGCACACTACCAATCTCTCCATTATTCCTGTTATAATGTTTTGTTGGCCTACTAGGTTTATCAATTGATATTTACTACTTGATATGACCTTGGAATAGTGGCATTACTCTGTGTTCATGTGCTTCCGCTAGGCTAGTATACTAAGAGCAACGCGGAGGTGGATATATGCGTGTTCGGAGATGCTAACCTGTTTGTTGAATCTGGTCCATGTGATTCTGCTTCTATAGTTAGAATCATGAGAAGGATAATGAATGCATATGAGGAGATTCTGACATTATCGTTGAATCTGGTGTCACTCTGGTATGTGCCCATGTGGCCCTGCTACTATACTAAGAACCACGAGAAGGTGGATAAGATATGCATGTTATGAGATGCTAACCTGTTTGTTGAATCTGGTGTCACTCTGATCTGTGTCCATGCGATTCTTCTACAATACCTAGAACCACGAGTAGGTGGATATGTGCATGTAAGAAGATGCTGACATGTTCATTAAATCTGGAGTCACTCTTATCTCTGTTGATGTGATTCTTTAACTATACATAGAACAACGAGATGATGTGTGCATGTTAGGAGATGCTGAATTGTTCGTTGAATCTGGGGTCACTCTGATATGTGTCCATGACAGTCTGCTATTTTACTTAGAACCACCAAAGTTTGAATGGATGCATGTTAAGAGATACTGACCTATTCGCTGAATCTATCGTCACTCTGATCTGTGTCCATGTGGGTCTGCTGCTTTACTTAGAACCACCAAAGTTTGATGGATGCATGTTAAGAGATGCTGACCTATTCGCTGAATCTATCGTCATTCTGATCTGTGTCCATGTGGATCTGCTACTTTACTTAGAACCAAGAGAAGGTGGATGAATGCATATGAGAAGGTTAACCTGTTCGTTGAAGCAGGTGTCTAAGTCAGGAGATGCTTACTTGTTTAAAAATCTGATGCTGGTCCCGTTAGAACCATGAGAAAGTCAACGTATCTAGGTCAGGAGATGTTAACCTGGTTAATAATCTGATGCTGGTCCCGTTAGAATCACGAGAAAGTCAACGTATGTAGGTCGGGAGATGCTGACCTGTTCAATACTATGATGATGGTCCAGTTAGAATCATGAGAAAGTCAACGTATGTAGGTCAGGAGATGCTTACCTGGTTAATACTATGATGATGGTCCAGTTAGAATCATGAGAAAGTCAACGTATCTAGGTCAGGAGATGTTAACCTGGTTAATAATCTGATGTTGGTCCAGTTAGAACCATGAGAAAGTCAACGTATCTAGGTCAGGAGATGCTTACCTGGTTAATAATCTGATGTTGGTCCAGTTAGAACCATGAGAAAGTCAACGTATCTAGGTCAGGAGATGCTTACCTGGTAAATAATCTGATGCTGGTCACATTAGAACCATGAGAAAGTCAACGTATCTAGGTCAGGACATGCTTACCTTGTTAATAATCTGATGCTGGTCCCGTTAGAACCATGAGAAAGTCAACGTATCTAGGTCAGGAGATGCTTACCTGTTTAATAATCTGATGCTGGTCACGTTAGAACCATGAGAAAGTCAACGTATCTAGGTCAGGAGATGCTTACCTGTTTAATAATCTGATGCTGGTCACGTTAGAATCATGAGAAAGTCAACGTATCTAGGTGAGGAGATGCTTACCTGGTTAATAATCTGATGCTGGTCACGTTAGAATCATGAGAAAGTCAACGTATCTAGGTCAGGAGATGTTAACCTTGTTAATAATCTGTTGCTGGTCACATTAGAATCATGAGAAAGTGAACGTATCTAGGTCAGGAGATGTTAACCTTGTTAATAATCTGATGCTGGTCACGTTAGAATCATGAGAAAGTCAACGTATGTAGGTCAGGAGATGTTAACCTGGTTAATAATCTGATGCTGGTCACGTTAGAACTATGAGAAAGTCAACGTATCTAGGTCAGGAGATGTTAACCTGGTTAATAATCTGATGCTGGTCACGTTAGAATCATGGCTTACTTGGTTAATACTATGATGCTGGTCCAGTTAGAATCATGAGAAAGTCAAGTATGTAGGTCAAGAGATGCTTACCTGGTTAATACTATGATAATTGTCCCGTTAGAATCATGAGAAAGTCAACGTATCTAGGTCAGGAGATGCTTACCTGTTTAATAATTTGATGCTGTTCACGTTAGAACCATGAGAAAGTCAACGTATCTAGGTCAGGAGATGCTTACCTGGTTAATAATTTGATGCTGTTCACGTTAGAATCATGAGAAAGTGAACGTATCTAGGTCAGGAGATGTTAACCTTGTTAATAATCTGATGCTGGTCACATTAGAATCATGAGAAAGTGAACGTATCTAGGTCAGGAGATGTTAACCTTGTTAATAATCTGATGCTGGTCACATTAGAACCATGAGAAAGTCAACGTATCTAGGTCAGGAGATGTTAACCTGGTTAATAATCTGATGCTGGTCCCGTTAGAACCATGAGAAAGTCAACGTATGTAGGTCAGGAGATGTTAACCTTGTTAATAATCTGATGCTGGTCATGTTAGAATCATGAGAAAGTCAACGTATCTAGGTCAGAAGATGCTTACCTGGTTAATAATCTGATGCTGGTCACGTTAGAACCATGAGAAAGTCAACGTATCCAGGTCAGGAGATTCTTACCTGGTTAATAATCTGATGCTGGTCACATTAGAATCATGAGAAAGTCAACGTATCCAGGTCAGGAGATGTTTACCTGGTTAATAATCTGATGCTGGTCACATTAGAACCATGAGAAAGTCAACGTTTGTTGGTCAGGAGATGCTTACCTGGTTAATGATCTGATGCTGGTCCCGTTAGAATCATAAGAAAGTCAACGTATCTAGGTCAGGAGATGCTTAACTAGTTAATAATATGATGCTGCTCCCGTTAGAATCATGATAGATTCAACGTATCTAGGTCAGGATATGCTTACCTGGTTAATAATCTGATGCTGGTCCCGTTAGAATCATGAGAAAGTCAACGTATGTAGGTCGGGAGATGCTTACCTGGTTAATACTATGATGCTGGTCCCGTTAGAATCATGAGAAAATCAACGTTTGTAGGTCAGGAGATGCTTACCTGGTTAATAATCTGATGCTGGTCACGTTAGAATCATAAGAAAGTCAACGGATCTAGGTCAGGAGATGCTTAACTGGTTAATAATCTGATGCTGGTCCCGTTAGAATCATGATAGATTCAACGTATCTAGGTCAGGATATGCTTACCTGGTTAATAATCTGATGCTGGTCCGGTTAGAATCATGAGAAAGTCAACGTATGTAGGTCGGGAGATGTTTACCTGGTTAATACTATGATGCTGGTCCCGTTAGAATCATGAGAAAGTCAACGTATGTAGGTCAGGAGATGTTAACCTGGTTAATAATCTGATGCTGTTCACGTTAGAATCATGAGAAAGTCAACGTATGTAGGTCAGGAGATGTTAACCTGGTTAATAATCTGATGCTGGTCCCGTTAGAACCATGAGAAAGTCAACGTTTGTAGGTAAGGAGATGCTTACCTGGTTAATAATCTGATGCTGGTCCCGTTAGAATCATGAGAAAGTCAACGTATGTAGGTCAGGAGATGTTAACCTGGTTAATAATCTGATGCTGGTCACGTTAGAATCATGAGAAAGTCAACGTATGTAGGTCAGGAGATGTTAACCTGGTTAATAATCTGATGCTGGTCACGTTAGAATCATGAGAAAGTCAACGTATGTAGGTCAGGAGATGTTAACCTGGTTAATAATCTGATGCTGGTCACGTTAAAATCATGAGAAGGTCAACGTATCTAGGTCAGGAGATGCTTACCTGGTTAATAATCTGATGCTTAAATGTGTTCATTTGATTCCGGCTGATGACTTTGGAGTTGTGTGATATTCGATGTATATCCAATAACAATTAATGTTAGATGATTAATCAACTATTCAATGAATATTGTGCAAATATTCACGTGATTCCAGCTGTTTTTACTTTTATATAAGTCTATTTTAAACTGAACATATTACTTTAATATGTTTCACTTGACAAAAATAGGTAGCAAATCTTTTTATTTTCAACTACAGGTAACTTATGGGAACAAGAGGCAGGGCATTACTTAAATTTAAAATAAAACTGAGACGTCATAGGATTGCCAATCAGAGTCTTAAGGGAAACAAATTAGAACGTAAGTCATCTTATGACATTCAAAAATGTGTAAGACTAATATCTTGTAGTAGCAACAAACAAAATAATAAAAAGTAACAGCTTGATTTATGCAAAAAAACTACTAAACAAAAGACAAATTTCCCAGAAAACCACCAACAACAACCGCCGTACTTTTTTATTTGGCCTTCTTTCGTATTTTTCTCGTTGCTCTTGAACTTTGTACTTGTTTGGCTTTATAAATATTTTGATATGAGCGTCGCTGATGAGTCTAATGAAGACGAACCGCGCGTCTTGCGTTCTAAATTATAATCCTGGTACCTTTGATAACTATTCTATGCACTGTAATTTTGACGTGTTTGTCATTTCGTCGTTATTCTTTTGGCAAAGATACTTTTGTTTTCCTACACTTTTTCATTGTTCTTTTAATTTTATCTTTTTTTACATGGCTTTTGAATGTGCTTAAAAAGTATGTTGAGGGTTTAACAATATTTTCTGTTGGTTTTTCAATGGAATTTGAAGTCCGATATGTGTTTATGTTGCTGTAAATATTGTTTTCAGTGCAGTCTTTCTTGGACTTTTGTCTTTCCGCCGATTTTCTTTTTGACTATAGTTTTGTCTGTTTGACAATGTTTTCACTCTGTATCTTCCTTCTCTTTTTGACTATAGTTTTGTCTGTTTGACAATGTTTTCACTCTGTATCTTCCTTTTCCTTTTGACGATAGTTTTGACTGTTTGACAATGTTTTCACTCTGTATCTTCCTTCTCTTTTTGACTATAGTTTTGTCTGTTTGACAATGTTTTCACTCGGTATCTTCCTTCTCTTTTTGACTATAGTTTTGTCTGTTTGACAATGTTTTCACTCGGTATCTTCCTTCTCTTTTTGACTATAGTTGTGTCTGTTTGACAATGTTTTCACTCTGTATCTTCCTTCTCTTTTGTCAGCTTATAATCAAATGCACATTATTCATAGTAACTCCTAAAATAAAGTTTTTGACCACTGATGGATTTTTCCTTTTTTGTAGCACAATTCCATATTTTGTTCTGATTTGAACTTAGAAGTTGGACAGAATGAATGTTTGCTGTGATAGCCTTCGGGTGGATTGTATGTTGTTATTTTGTTGCTATTTATTGACAGATTTATAACATATCCATCAATTCATCTTTGCTGTTTTTGTTATTGTGGAAGATTGAAGATCCATTTTCTCGATTGAGCATTTACAATTTTAATTCTATGGATAATATAGTAGTACGCACTTTTCGGTTATTTTTTGGCGCCTTAATGTAGCACTCTAATCGGTGTATTGTTGATTTATTCGCGGCATTTTTCCCTCATTGTATATACAAACTATGAACTATGTCAGTAAAAACAACAGAAACAGACATATGTTAAATCGTTTTGTGTTTCCATGTAGGTTACTTGTTTGTTGTGATTCGTCACGGTATGTCCTACTTCTCTTTGATCAGAATTTGTTTAATTCTTAATAGACGTTGCTCCTAAGGTAATAATAATTATCAATTACATACTCATGGACTATGATAATCTCGTTCGTAATCTCGTATGATGATTTCCTTAGTTTGGCTTTGTCTAGTGCACACAAAAATCTGGTTTTAGAAACTACAATCTGTTAGTCTTTAGGTTTCTATGTTGTGTCCTTGTACTATTATTTGTCTGTTTGTCTGTCTTTTATTAGCCATGACGTTGTCAGTTTATTTTCGATCTATGAGTTTGAATGTCCCTCTGGTATCTTTCGCCACTTTTTACAGAGATTTGAAATAAAATTTATCGATTAACAACATTAAATATAAATATGCGCCAATCAAAATTTATTAATAGATTGTACATTTAATACAAGACTGGGTATATATGTTTGTTGCACACCTGACATATCAGAACACCTGCCTCTTTATATTTTAGGACCATTCTGTCCGTGGTAGTTAACAATAAACTTTTATGGATAACATATTCATTGTAATGTACGTTTATTTGCATTCAACCATAAAAACGAACGATCCATACTATATCGAAAACGCAACAAAAATTGATTGAAATTAATTTGATTCCTATCACAAATACAAAGACATCAATTAGCATAAAAACCTTTTAATAATATTAATTACTGTCTAGGATCACGAACAGTTAGATGCAAAGTGGATATCAATCCCACGGGAAGTTCAGTATATTAAACAGAGTTTTTGTAACCATTGTTACGTATACAAACTTATTAAATTAGCATGCGCTGTGATTGGCGTTTCGGCATTGTGGACAATAATAGGGTACTGTATAAAGATCTGGTAATTGAGTTAAATACTATGATCAATAGAGGATTCCGTCAGAAATTATTATAAATCTGGACACGTTATGTTAACGGCGGTAATGACTGTGACAGTTCGATGGCAAATGCACAACATCTCAAAAACCTCCCTAAATTGTTTTCGTACAAATTATGTCTGACATATCTGCTAAATCAGTTCGTTTGGTTATTAATATAAGTATGATTTGTTGTTTCTAGTATTTGTCGAGGTTAGGCACATCATCTTATCATTGCTTTGTAGTCAAAAAGATATACTTGACTTTTGTGATTTCAAGAAAATATTATTTAATACAGTATTTGATATCATTAGCTTTGGTATAATTGTTTATTCATATTGAAGGACTCTTATGCAAACGTAGATTTGCTTTATTTAGAGATCTGTGCCATCAGTATTGCCGGGAATTGTATATTATTCACCAGTTAAGTGAACGTGTATGTCTATATATATTCTGGAAGTCATCCTGATGAATTTAAGTCAATGTCTATTGTAGAGTTCTAGCGGAAGAAGTAATCGCCCATCTGTATTCTTGAAAATTTCAATATATAATTTGTGAACTAACTATTAAATAGATTAGCAATTATACTACTTGATTCCGTTGAACATATTGGAATTTGTATTTAAGGAAATATTTTTGAATAATTTTCTAGACGTTAGAAGTGTTATGCTTGTTCTGACAAGCTTTTTAATTACAGATATCATTCAAACAGCGTGAAAGACGTTTATTGGATCATAGTGTGCATTCTAATATATCCAATGAGATGTTTTGTTAATTTCTGGTAATAAACAAATGTACGTTCAAAAGCCTCGTTTGTTAAAATTCTCGTAAATGTTGTTACATATCGTCTTTTCCGAAATTATTTTTGACATCTTCAGAAAGTAGAAGCTGGCTAATTCATCAGAAAATAATGAAGAATTTTTTACCATCGTGTAGACAAGTAGTATAAACAAAAAGTTCATGTTCACCCATCAGAATGCAAATTAGTCGATTATCTGGAAACAATGCTTGCTGTGTCGTGATTCTTTCTTCTTTATCTCTACGTCTTTGTATTTTGTGAAAAATATCGATGCATTGATGCTGACACAGAATAAGATTTTACAAATTGATCAGTATTTGTCAAAACTTCAAGTATTCGATTCTACAGGGACATGATTTTTATTCTTTAATGACCCTCTGTGATTAATCCATCATACTCGCATCAAGCCAGTGATTGCACAGTAACAACAAGTCGTGTCTGATGTTTATTCCATGCTGTTGACGCCGGATTGTTGTACAGTTTATCAAATCGTTATAGAAGTGTTTTTGATATTAGATATAGATTTAATTAACCAATACAGCGTAGTTTATAAGATGAGTTTAGCAGTCAAACTCATGCAGGTATATTGCACATGAAATATTCCCACTTCAATAATCCTTGACGGAATATAAAAATATTGGAAGCCTTAGAAAAACTATTACGATCGCCAAGATATATCTCAGATAATGTAATCATATTGCACTGCAGAGTGTGTCTTTATTGTTTGATGATGATTCCGCTATTTTGATACAATTGGAAAAATTTAATTTCGCCATTCAATTAGTGCCTGCAGAATGAACCGTGTTCTATTTGATCCATAGGTGACTGTTTGCAGTCTTATGTCAACAAATACGTGTGATCGGGTGATTACGTTACTGTATTTATTGGTTTATAAAATCAGGAAAATATTTATCATTATGACAATAAATAACTTTCTCCAGTTGAAGGAATATTGGATTTGTAATTCCTCTGACTTCATAGGAACACTAAAAACTATGTGAGCTTCTTGAACAAATGATCAAAATGGGTGTTGCAACAATGACAGATTATTGGTTTTCGTTACTTTGTATGTGGCTGTTAATTTTTAAAGGATGTATAGCACCGGTATCAATTCATCAACTAGCACAAAGGCCAATTACTACCTCCAAAGGAAAGATTAGAGGGGTGTTAGTTGAATTCCCAAGAGAATCTCAACTCCGCACAGTTGAAGGATATTTTGGAATACCTTTTGCCTCTGGGTCATTAAGATTTATGCCACCGTCTGAGGTTATCATGCATTCGAAATTTGTTAAAGAAGCAAATGATTCTTTGGCATGCCCTCAAACTAAATGGCGTGACAGGTTGTTTTCTGGAAGTGAGAAACCAAAAGGTTCCCAAATCCATTTTTATCGGATAATGCAATCAACAAACCGACAACACGAATCTTGCCTCGTTTTGAATATTTTCGTACCTCCTAGGGGTAAGTACCTTTAAAGGTTTTCTTTTATGTTTCACTCTTTTAATATTATTTGTTTGTGTCTATACTTGTAAAGCAACAGGTAAGACAACAAGTTATCATTAAAATGATAAAACGCTCAACACCGCAGAGTATTTAATGAACTGTTTATAGGGTTTTATAAATAGCTTTTTAGTTACTTGTAAATTAAACGAATATTTCATACATTGGTCAATTTCTATACAATGTTCACACAGTTACAACTTTGGTACTAATTTTCAAATGTTTTTGGTTTAAAAATGTAGATTTTTTTAAAGGCATTACCAGTAGAAGTTATTTAAATTTTCTACACATTTTCAGCATGTTGTACTATGCTTTTTATATTTATATTACCCTTTTCTATGTCAAAGTTGTAACTTGTTAATTTTTTAATTCTATACAATTTAAATGAATAAATCATGTTGATCTTAAGGTGTTATGAAAACGTTATTAAATTCTGCCAATTATTTTTTTTAATGTTTTTCTCATTCAATAATCATGACAATATAAGCTTCTACATTCCGACTGATTGTTGAGTTCTTATATTAACGTAGCTGAACCTAATCAATAGCAGATATCAAAGAAATCTAATGAAAATGACAAGATCTCCTAGTCACTGAGTCGTGAGATATTCTTTCTATCTGTAACAAATGGTAACGTCTCTAATCATTAACTTATGTTGGACTTTAAAGGCAGCGCAAAGAAAGGCTGACTATCAAAGAAAATCGGAAATTATCGGAGAGTTGTAAAAAGCCCTCGAAACCAAGGACCTAATTAAAGAAATTGTTGAACTCAGTTTGTTTCATTAATCGTAAATTGAATATATATTCTAGCTCTAGACATAAATACAGCTAAATGGTAAAACAATTGGTAGTCTGTGTATTAAGCGCAACCTCGCAACTTAGCAGAAAAATACGTCAGATCGCATGTTCTCAATGATAATCAAAGCATAAATTATTTTAAAATTAGGTATCCATTGTATATCATACAATGGCCGCGAGAAAAGTGAATGTCATGTGTCATTCTTTCGTACGAACTAATATAAAAAAAGAACTTGAAAATCGATTTATTATCAATTCAAAATTAATTGAGAAATATATGAAAAAAAATATATAATAAAACTAAAACCCGATATCAAATAGAAAATGTTAATTTAAATGTAAATGTAAAATAAGAAATTAGACAACTAATTAAAAAATGATTGACGTGGTCAGGTTTTCCAGATAGTACATGTTTGCCATAAGTAGGAATAGAACAAATTTCTGAGAAGGTTGTTAATTCCAACAAGACAGATTTCTGTTCTTTCATTTATTGATTAAGAAGTTACAAGTAATACAGGAGCCTGTAATTCAGTGGTTGTCGTTTGTTTATGTGTTACATATTTGTTATTCGTTCATTTTTTTTTATATAAATAAGGCCGTTAGTTTTCTCGTTAGAATTGTTTTACATTGTCATTTAGGGGCCTTTTATAGCTGACTATGCGGTATGGACTTTGCTCATTGTTGAAGGCCGTACGGTGACCTATAGTTTGTAATTTCTGTGTTATTTTGGTCTCTTGTGGAGAGTTGTCTCATTGTCAATCATACCACATCTCCTTTTTTATATTTTGTAGAAAATTGTAATGTACTAAAAAAAAAGGTAAAAAATATGAACTAAAACGACTGCATTTTTTTCGTTTGATTCCTGGTTTTGAAATATACTGTAATATTCAAAAAAAGAGATGTTGCTTACTTTCATTCTCCTTCAAAGTTGTGGCTTACAAACAATCGAAAGTCCCAATATAGAATTGGTTATAATATAAATATCGAATATTCTAAATTATTACACAGGCATAATTTATCCAAAAACCACAAATACACATTGATTTGTCAGTTTGTTCTTTTGATTTTAAGTCCTCAGCCAAAAAGGTAGCGGAAACTTGACCATATAAAAGTTTCATTTGATTTCAATCTGTCGTATTACTGAATTAAAAACCTTTGAAGGAACCATAAAAGAAACCCACAAGATAACACCATATATAGCTAGATGAGAAAAGAAAACAACAGTTAACAACAAAATATTCAGATAAGTCGAATTTTGTTAGGACGAACCCCTACCAAGTGGTCTAAGACGTTAGGTATCGTATTCTTATCACTCTTGAGGTTGACGAGGTGTTAGACTCCGATTTTAATTGAAAAGAATTGCCTGTTTCCTGTCAGGTGATGGAAGCTTCTGCATGTTCACCAATAAAGACTGGCCCGCCATCACAACACAAATAAACAAACCCAGATAAAACCGGATTCACTGGAAGGCATAGTATAAAGGAATTTACCATACATATAAGAAAAGCTTGAAAATAAACGATAAACGAAAAGGTATGCGATATAAAAGTTCAATATATTTCTCTAAAGTCCTTCTAGAGATAAGAATAGTTCAATTCAAATGTTTAAAGCCATGCATTGAAAATGTATAAATCATTTGTGAAGAACCTTTATTTTGATTTTTTTTAAATATCTAAAGATAATGAAAATATGTCAATGCAGGATTTTTTTTTAATTTATTATTTATTTTTCTATAACTCATAATATTTGCAACAAACATACTGTTCACACCATATAACTGCGAAAATAACCAATACAATTTTATGATATCTTCTTGGGGAGAATAAATTTGATGAAAAGAATCTAGAAATACACAAAAAGGAATACAAATGTATTCCCAGGATTTTCAACGATTTGAAGGTTTACATTTATAGAAGCATACGTTATGGTTTCACAATAGTCATTTGTGGGGCCCTTTATAGCTTGCTGTTCGGTGTGAGCAAAGGCTCTGTGTTGAAGACTGTACTTTGACCTTTAATGGTTTACTTTTACAAATTGTGACTTGTATGGAGAGTTGCATCATTGGCACTGATACCACATCTTCTTATATCTGTTATGGAAAATTGACATCTGATATCAACATTTCATGAATCTGTTCTAAAGTAATATGTTATTCTACAAATATTTGTTGTATTTTCTTGTACTAAGTTAAACTTTCTTGTATTTCCAAATGACCGAGTGTCTTTTTGTGACGCAAAATTCCGGAAGAGACATATAATGCTTCATTTACTTGTGATCATAATTAAAGCATACACATTGAGCTGACACAAGATAGCAGAAAACCTATATTTTATCTATTTTCGGAAACTCTAAATCGCCATGTTTGTCAGGAATTTCAGGGTGATAAATTGTAATGAATATTTTAATTCTAAGTTTCCCTAAAAACATGATAAATCTCAACTTAAATGTCTACAGTTTTTCTTCGAGTTGAGACTTTTATCGAACGTTTGAAACAGTTAATAACATATATTCACCATCAATTTTAAATGTTAGTTGTCGAAAAAGTTCAAGAACTCATTGAATGTTTAACGAATTGATATTACTTTTAGTAACTTCTGACGATAGTCAAGGTCTTTAGTTTCTTAAAACGAAATTATAGTTGTTAAATACTAGTTATATGTTCGGTTCTATCCCAGTGTCTATCATTTTTAAACAATATTATAAAGTATGCATGTATTCTAATTCCTTGCTTCAAACCGCTAAACTTACAATTGGGTGGTACATGTAAAAAATACTATATGCATTACCTTATAAGTATGTCCAACCCGTCCTGTCATCGTGACTGTATAGCATGTGTTGGAAACACTGTATACATCATACGTCCAACCCGACCTGTTTTATACGTTTAAAATTCATTGCTCGTATATTTTAATGTAATAAAAAAAAAATGGAAAACAAAATATGAACTATTATAGAAAACGACTGCATTTTTTCGTTCTATTCCAGAGTTTGAAATATATTCTAATATACTTAAAAAGAGAGATGTTGCTTACTTTCATTTTCATTCAAGGTTGTGGCTTAAATATAATCGAAGAGTCCCATTGGTTATAATCCATAAATATCAAATATTCCAAATTATTACACATAAAAAAATGTACGTATATACATTTTGTTATCATTAGAATGCTCACAAATACTAAAATAGGTCATCACTTTTTCAATCATAAACCACAAATCAAAATTGATATTTTGGTCTGTTTGATTTCAAGTCCTACGCATTATAAGTATATAATGTTATATGTGCAAACTAGGCGACTAAAAATGTTTTGTTTGGATTTCAATCTCTCGTTCCCATTTGAAACCTATGAAGGAGCTATAAAACACACAAGACGAAAAAACACACCATACATTAGACGTTAGACATTTAGACATTATTTTATTAAACCAATCATGGGCCCTTGTCGGGCAAGATACAAAAACATCATACAATGATTATATAAACATTAGTGAAATACACAATATTATAAGTAATACACAAATAATAAATTGATAATATGAGCAATGTAGGATATAATTGAGGTAAGAGGCATTGAGTGCAATGAGGTCGATTTAATATTAAAAGAATATGATATAAAGTTTATTAACATGTATATTGTAAATATCTGAAGATTTAGAAAATAGATAAAAACTTGATTTTTTTGTAAATAACACATAATATTTGCAACACACATATTGTAAACACCATCAATGACCATATAACTATTAAATAATCATTGCAATTTATGTTATCATGGTCGGGAGAATAGATTTGATGAAACAATGCACAAATAGAATTAGAAATTAATGTATTTTCTCACTGTCCAACGATTTGACTGATTCATTGTAAATTAAACATAAATTATGAAAAATTGACATCTGATATCCAAATGTCTTGAGTGTGTTCTATATTAATATATTGTTCTACAAATGTTTGTTGTATT
Source organism: Mytilus edulis (assembly GCF_963676685.1). Classification (NCBI taxonomy): domain Eukaryota; kingdom Metazoa; phylum Mollusca; class Bivalvia; order Mytilida; family Mytilidae; genus Mytilus; species Mytilus edulis. The sequence goes on from NC_092346.1 coordinate 98,272,148, forward strand.
TTCTTGTACTAAGTTAATTTTCTTGTACTTCCCAAATGACCGAGTGTCCTTTTGTAACACAAAGTTCCTGAAGAGATATAGAATGCTTCATTTACTTGTGATAATAATTTAAGCATACACATTGAGCTAACACAGCAGACAACCTATATTTTATCTATTTTCGGAAACTCTAAATCGCCATGTTCGTCAGGAATTTCAGGGTGATAAATTGTAATGAATATTTTAATTCTACGTTTCCTTAAAAACATGATAAATCTTATCTTAAATGTCTACATTTTTCTTCGAATTGAGACTTTTATCGAACGTTTGAAACAGTTAATAACATATATTTATTATCAATTGTAAATGTTAATTGTCGAAAAAGTTCAAGAACTCATTGAATGTTTAACGAATTGATATTACTTTCAGTCACTATGGACGATAGTCAAGGTCTTTAGTTTCTTGAAACGAAATTATAGTTGTTTTAAAATACTTAAGTAACAGTTATATTTTCCGTTCTGTCCAAGTGTTGTATACACTTATATGCATAACGTGCCTATCTGTCTTGTCATCTTAACTGTTTATCATTGTGTTGTAAACACTAAGTCTTTATCTATCACATGTCCCACCCGTCCTGTCATCTTTACTTTATACCTTGTGACGTAAACACCAATGTTCATCCTTTGCAAAGATAGTATATTTATAGGCTACTGTTTGTTTATTCTATTGGCGTGTGCGTTGGTACTAATATTCGTGGATTGTAGAAAAAATGTTGTTTCTTGCATTAATACTTGATTTCACGATTTAAGAAACCCTGATTTATTATACGTTTAAAATTCATTGCTCATATATACAAAACAAAATGTTCGAAGATGAGTTACCCTGCACTAGTAATATTCAATTGATAATACTTGTTATTTGCCAATTTTCAGAGAATAAATCTAAAATTCATATAAATACATGTGTTATTACAATTATTTGTTGACTGTAGAAAAAATATGGATAATTTGAACGTCCAAAATTATCCCTTCGTCTTTTGAACATTTTGCCTTTTTCCTTTCTGAATTTAATATAAATGGAAATTGATTGAATGCAGAGTAGAATTTTCTCCGGAATCGTTGTGTCTTGATACAAATATTCATAGACTATCTTTTAGCCTTTTGAGACACCATATTATTTTATTGAATAGTAACTTAATAAAGTAGCAAGTCTTTTATTCTGTCTTGAATATCAAGTTATTAAATACAATTGTCTTTGTTTTTTATCAAGTTAAGTGATAGTGTAAGGCGAAATAGCTATTCTCAGACTCACAGAAAAACATGTTGCATGATTACATGAGTAATTGTTGAAATAGCACAATTATTTGGAAAATCTTTGAATACCAAGGGCAATTATAGGTGATCACATCTTTTGACCATGGTTTCCTAAGAGGGTTTATCAAACATGTCGCAACTTAGGACGGTCCTAACTTTAGGATATATTTAGGATGATTATTTTATAAACAAATATAGCCTTTATTGTTTCCATTTCATTTTAATGACACGGGAAAAAAAGGGGGGTGAGTGCTAGGATGGAAAATATTGCCATGCTTTGTTTTGCTTGAAATCTCTGTCATTCGGAGCTTCCTTTTTTCACCCTACTCGGTCCTGTCGTTTTTAATAGTTTATACTGACTGTTTACACAAATTGTCGTATGCCTTTTTTTTTGCAAAGTTGCTCATTCTGGGTTTTTTTAACTCCAAACTCTTGCCCTGCCTTTTTTTAAATTTCATCCTAGCCCCACCCCCTAAAAATCTAATGATAGCTCCCTTAATGCATATTAAATCTCAACCACTCTTTTCAACACTATTGATTGCAACATTTGTCAATTTACCAAAAAGCAAAGCTTTACTCTTTTCCACGTCGTCAAGGAGAGTCTGTAGTTTGGCATCGGTAAAATTCGAATTTGGTGTCTTGCTCATATACACACGCAAAGTAAAATAGTTGAAGTACTCAGTATTTATATATGCAGGATGCACGAGATTTGCCTTTGGTCTTTGAAGTACGAAACCGTGACACTTGTAATTCAGCACACTCAAAGCATATAGTGATTTTACCGATTACATTTTTACATGTAGTTTTAACTTTTTACAATTAGTTTGTTCAATTCTTATATAAAACGTTTTTTTTTTTTGTCTAATGTTTTGTTTCATAGAGTTTAAATGTTTGGTTTTTTTTACACTTCATAGAGTTTAAATGTACAATTATAATACAAAAATTATTTATAACGTTTAATTTTTAATCTTTTTTTTAAATTATAGCAATTGGTTAAATTTGATACAATGTTTAGATTTGTCTCATTTTTAATTTGCTATTTTCTTTTACGCCAATACTTAGGACTGCGGTTAGGACATCCTAACTAAGATAATCCTAAGATGGCTTCGATGTGCATGCTACGATGTGTCGTAAGTCGGTTCTAACTTTATCCTAACTTCAGTCCTTAGAAATTCTTAGGACCGATCATAGGACAGTTTCGATAAATCGGCCCATGATACCTCTGATAACTATTAGCATGTCGTCTGATACATTTTGTAACTATTAGCATGTCGAAATGTCCTATTGTAATGTTTATTTGTGTATTTCTTTGTCCCGAATGTTTTTGCATTTATTTGTACTGTAGTCCTGTCATGTAATGTTGTCATTTTAATGTTATATTTAACATTGGCATAAAAGCGCGAGGTTTGGCTAGCCGAAAAACCAGGTTCAGCCCACCATTTTTTTCTTAAAAGTCCTGTACCAAGTCTGAAAATGGCTATTGTTATAATATAGTTCGTTTCTGTGAGTGTTACATTTAAGTGTTGTATTTTTGTTGTGTCGTAGTTCTCCTCTTATATTTGATGTGTTTCCCTCAGTTTCAGTTTGTAATCCGGATTTGTTTTTTTTTTTCAATCGATTTATGAATTTCGAACAACGGTATACTACTGTTGCCTTTGTTCGGCAAAACCCGATATTCTAAAAATGTCTGTACAATAGAAAAAAACACAACGTCGTCGAAACCGAAGTGTTGTCACACGAAGATTGAATTATTGTTAAATGCAAGTTTATTTACCGAAACCCTTATTTTTTTGATAGATTATTTTGCACTGGAAAACTAATTAAATAACTAATCTAATTCTGTATAAAATCTAGTACTTAAGGATCATCTCTGAAATACGCCTAAACGTACTCGTCAAAATTGACAATTTAAGTCAAAAGAAACAAAAAGACACGCATCAAATTATTCATGTCTGTTATTCCATCTGACGAATTTCTAAATGTGGCAAAAAAGTATTTCTTTATGGCTAGGTGTTATTTTCTGTTTTGTACGTAATTTAAATGATAAAGTCAAACATAGAACGTAATTTAAATCATAGAGTCAAACATCAAAAGTGATTTAGGAAGATAGTGTTCACATGTCTGTGAGAAGAATAGGAATGTCTAGATATCCCTAGACCCGTAATTACCACTGACAGACCTCATACCCGTAATTACCACTGACAGACCTCATTTTGAAATTGGCGCTTTATTGAAGACTTAATGAGTTTGAAAATGAGAAGGCTAAGTTGAGAAGAATATCTACATCTTTTGTAATAGGAAGAAGTCGGATTGATCCAATATCAAAGTTGAATGCAATGAAAGATGATAATGAATTTGTTGATTGGCTTATTGATAAGGTGTCATATTGTGTATAGAAAGTGTAAATGATGGGTTAATTGTTTGCTTGTTCGCTGTGATGCTCACTATGACGACAGATCGATGGCTTTTCCTGAAGATTTCAACATTTATGTTCCTGACCCTTAATTACATTTATTACTTCAGGAATGTTTTTAGCTTAAAATAGATAAATGCATTTGACAGATCTCCTCTTTACATTATTTTAAACATTGTTTCATTTTATAAATTAAAAGACACACAAAAAACTGTTGCATTGAAAAATCCTCTTCCACTTTTAGAGGATTTGATATTCTTCTAGTTTTTCGCGTCTACTACCATTTGGAAAGTTTGTACTTGTGTGTACTTTAATTACAATCAATTACCCTGTTATTAGACAGAAATAGCTGTCTTGGTACTAATCGTGTGTAAAGAGTTTAAGATTTAATTAAGTATGTTCGTGTACAGAGAATTAAACTATTTTTAATGGCTGTGTTCGCGGACTGTTAGGTTTTTTTATGATCATGCAAAAGGATCCGTATTTGATTGTCCTATCATAATAGTGTGCACGGAATCCTATTAGTACTTCTTTATAGACGTATATGGGCCTGAAATGTTTCGTGGAGCTTCCTGTGTTTTATGCTCGTATATATGGATTTTATTGTGTGTTAGTGTTACATTTGGTAATAGCTATCTGTAATAAAATATGATCGTGTTTGCACTCCCTTGTAAGAATCTTGTTGTATATATTTTGATAAGCAAAGGTACTCCTTTTCTAAGAGATGCTTGGTATCTTATAATAGTGTAAGTGTAATTGTTCTTGCTAGCGTAGATTTGTACATATCTTTGTAGATGATAGCGATCGCTATTTTTTTTTATCTGTTTAGGATAATTGTATTAATATTAAATTTCTCGAGTTTTTTTTTAATTTGTAGTGCTTTGGGTGTAAGTCTGTTAGGCAATGATAAAAAATAACTTGATATTTGCGTTGACATCAACGAGAATAGACAGTTTTACTCGTTCAAAAGAAGAGGCAGATACCAAAGAGACATTAAAATATATCAATCTTTAGCAATATTATCATTCTTTACCAAGAAATTCAAGCCTTTCTGTTTATTTTCTCGTTCAAAAGAAGAGGCAGATACCAAAGAGACATTAAAATATATCAATCTTTAGCAATATTATCATTCTTTACCAAGAAATTCAAGCCTTTCTGTTTATTTTCTCGTTCAAAAGAAGAGGCAGATACCAAAGAGACATTTAAATATATCAATCTTTAGCAATATTATCATTCTTTACCAAGAAATTCAATCCTTTCTGTTTATTTTCTCGTTCAATTTACACGAAGAACTTATAATTTAAAAAATAACCTAAATGACATATAATGTGCTTCAAAACAGAATGGCAAAATCAAAAGCTCAAACACATCATACGAATGAATAACAACTGTCATATTCCTGACTTGGTACAAACACACTTTGCTACATTTAAAATAAAATACGTAATTAAAAACAAATCCATCGTAATAGTTGCCTGAAAAAAACAGCCTCAATATGGAAAAATGAGTAGATCGCTGTTGGAGAAATATACATGAGACATATATTATACCACCAAATGACAGACATACGAAACAAGAACATTAAAGAATATGATATTGTCATTTACTTTAATTATATTGCATAATAATTCCATTCCACGTGAAAACCTATAAAAGTTTGATGTATCTATCATTGTTGGAGCAGTAGGTTTACTTTGTAGGTTTGGATGGTAATACATTGATCAGACAGAGAGCACTGTTATTATTAATGACTTGTCTCTCTCAATCTTGATAAGCCATATATAGTAATACACCAGGGGATCTTCTTTTGTGATTAGGTTCATCTTGACCACAATAATTATTGCCAAGATGTTGTTATAATGTAGATAAAGATAAGTCTTTTGTTTTACGGTACAAAGTCGGTTGAATGAGTTATAATTGCTAAGAAAGAAAAAAGATCAGAATATGCGTGCGTTGATTAATAAATGCTATGGAGGTCGGTATATTATATAGGAAACAAACAGATACAAGGAAAAGAAGTCTTAATTTACCAAATACAGACCCAAACAAAAGAAAGAGTTAAGCTGTATCTTTTTTTTTCTCTTGGATGTGTGTGTCGTTGTGTTGTCGACTCATTAGCATTAACTAAAGTTTTCGAGACATTTTTATGTAAGGGTCATGATGTAAGATTAAGAAAAAAATATTATAGCCTTATTCTTGTTCTCTCTTTCAAACACTTATAAAAACAGAGTATTGACATGAAATTGCCATCAATAACACGTTCAATTTTGTTAAAGTAATTAAAGACATCTTTGATTGATAAAGGCATGTCTAGCAAGACAGTGACTCGACCTAATTTGGGACTGTATGCATGAAAATTGTGAGTTTACCCTTTGTTAGAGATAACATGTGCATGTGCTCAGCATTGTTTAGTTATTGGAAAGAAAATGTGTAAAAATTAAACAAAAGAGCCACTATGAAGAACCATTTCATAGACTAATTCGTTCGGCAAAAACATATATTCTATATATTAAGTATCACAAGTTGAACGATTTATATATTTATGTTATCTATTACATGAATTCAAACAGGCCTGTAAAATCAGGCTTAAACTGATTGATATTTAAGTTTATTACGGGCCTTTTGATTTCATCTCGTTGATAATAAGATGGGCGTTTTGTTCTGAAATACGCACGAAATGTTAATACTATATTAGGATTTGATGCAAGGTTTATTGTCCCTATGTTATTCTGGTGAATATTTTAGTAAGTTGTAAATCTAATGAAAGAGTTTGAGTTAACTCTGTGTTAATGAATTGTGCGCCCTTTAAAGGTTCGATGTTAATTTTGTAAGTAATACAATGTTTTCCATTGATAGTTATTTCTGTATTGTCATGTTATATACATTGATAGTTATTTCTGTATTGTCATGTTATACATTGATAGTTATTTCTGTATTGTCATGTTATATACATTGATAGTTATTTCTGTATTGTCATGTTATATACATTGATAGTTATTTCTGTATTGTCATGTTATATACATTGATAGTTATTTCTGTATTGTCATGTTATATACATTGATAGTTATTTCTGTATTGTCATGTTATACATTGATAGTTATTTCTGTATTGTCATGTTATATACATTGATACATTGATAGTTATTTCTGTATTGACATGTTATATACATTGATAGTTATTTCTGTATTGTCATGTTATATACATTGATAGTTATTTCTGTATTGACATGTTATATACATTGATAGTTATTTCTGTATTGTCATGTTATACATTGATAGTTATTTCTGTATTGTCATGTTATATACATTGATACATTGATAGTTATTTCTGTATTGACATGTTATATACATTGATAGTTATTTCTGTATTGTCATGTTATATACATTGATAGTTATTTCTGTATTGACATGTTATATACATTGATAGTTATTTCTGTATTGTCATGTTATACATTGATAGTTATTTCTGTATTGTCATGTTATATACAGTGATAGTTATTTCTGTATTGTCATGTTATATACAGTGATAGTTATTTCTGTATTGACATGTTATATACATTGATAGTTATTTCTGTATTGTCATGTTATATACAGTGATAGTTATTTCTGTATTGTCATGTTATATACATTGATAGTTATTTCTGTATTGTCATGTTATATACATTGATAGTTATTTCTGTATTGTCATGTTATATACATTGATAGTTATTTCTGTATTGTCATGTTATACATTGATAGTTATTTCTGTATTGTCATGTTATACATTGATAGTTATTTCTGTATTGACAATTTATTTATTTACAGTTATTCCTGTAGAGTAGCGCCTTACAAAGCCATATATATATTTTAACATCATTTTTTTCTCTGAGAATTTGTTATCATATATTGCCCATAATAAGCAATATAACTAGCTTGCGGAAGCGTACAGAAATAACACCAATAAAATGAAGCCAGTTTGTCAATTTTATTGGTTTTTAGTTTTATGCCAGTCTGTTTTAAGGTTTTTACGTTTAAAGGAAGAAACCTTAATGTGCGAACGAGATCAATTAAGAAGTTGACGGAAGAAAACTATTGAAGATTCACTAAAAAAAATAAGTGTCTAAATATATTCATATAATATCCTTCCTTATTTATTTGGAGATCGTCGGAGGCCCTTTTCCTCTTTTACTTTGGAAAAGTTATCCAATAACAATGAATCAATCATCCAGTCATTCAATATCAAGTTAATATCTAGGTTGTGGCCATTTTACGGATTTCTTACATATTTATGTTTGTGAAATCAAGGAATGCCAACAAGATGTGATCAGTTATAATTTTTAATTTTACAAAATTTCTTTAAAAAGACATAAGACAAATTTCCCATAATTCAAATTGTCCGTTGTTAAAAAGCCCGAGTGATCATTGTTTTCTTAAACTTGAGAAATTACTTATTGTCATAATTATAGTTTGAAGAATAATTAATATGTGTATGGTGAATGTTTGTGTTTGTGTTTGTGTGTGTGTGTGCGCGCGCGCGTGTATGTTGTTTTATAGGCTGTCCTTATATACCACATGCAGTGGTTATGATAATGCTGCAATAAAGCTAGTCCGGATTACACCAGACGTTATTGTAGTGTTCGAGGGTATGAAATGAACTTTTTTCTGCAGTGTTCGCACTTCGAAATAAATAATAAATTGAACAAGAAATAATAATTACTGTTTCCATCCATCCGAGTTTGTCTAATTCTATAAAACTGAATGTCATTGTACCTTGAGAACTTCTATAAACCTTTCAGTATATCAGGTACATTTTGTAGTTTGAGTACTCAAACATTCGTGTATGTTCCTCTTTGCTACGCTCATTCGAACATATAACTTTTCTGATTACCTCAAAAGAAACAACTGAAGACTTTTTTGATTGTGAGGCGCACTAAAGCAGTTCCATTTATTACATTATGATAACATTCACTGTGATAAAGTTAACAATTTCAATGTCAATAAAAACAAACCACACACAGTTAAAGACACCTAAAGGTATATATGTTTAGTTTTTAAATAGAGGTCTCCATATACATATGGTAAACTCCAAATCGTCCTGAAAGTTGTTAAGAAATATAACTGATTATGTAAGGAATCTGCCATCAACATTTCCTCAAAGAATAAAAAAAAACACATTTAGATGTCATGTCAGGAACATACATTATGGTGCGTAGTATGTACCATTGCTGTAGAATATAATAAGTTATAGATATGAAGATAAATATAGTCAGCTTAGTAAACGCAGTTAATATTTATTTTAAAATGTTTACATTTATTATATAATTCTTTGTTTTGATGTAAGATTTAGAGTTTGAATATTTGTATAAACAAACACTTGACAACAAAGAACAATCTATATTCATTTCCTACTCTTTATTAAAGATGATAAACGATCTGTTACAAACGTACCAAATCGTATGTTAAAGTATTAATAAATATCTAGCATGTATTTTAAAATCATTATAAAATTCTGAAACTATGAATCCAGACATAGATGGAGAGTTGTCTCATTGGCACTGACACCACATCTTCCTATATCTATATAGTGTTTTCATTTGTTTTATTCTCTGGAATATCTAGAAGTAAATTAATTTTAAGCCATTATAAGCTACACACATAGACTAGAGAGGCCAATAATAATATTAACTTTGACTTCAATAGTCTCTTATGTTCAGTTTAAATCTAGAGAAAATATATCTACAATAAAGAACTCTTACACAAAAACTTCTGTACTATTGTCGCTCTGGTATCTATGAGTTTGACTGTCGCTCTGGTATCATTCGTCCCTCTTTTGATTACTGAATCGCTCAAATAGTTTACATTATTTTATTCCTCTTTTTCTTCTTTATGTTATTTTCCCGTGTGTTTCTGTACAACCAGTAACATTACTCTACAACATAACAGTTAATTCAAATACGGAGTGAATTGGTTGTAGGAGATACAATTTGTGAAATATGTACGGCGAGTGTCATGTCATCTTTAAATGCCATGTCATCTACAAAACAGACACCAAAACATGTAAAACACACATGCATTGATCTGTTCGTGGTTTTCATCTTATTACATTCGGAATGACTATCATTCATTTCTTTTGATTGCAATACCTAAGAATTGAATATTGTTTTCCTTATCACAACACATATTAGATACTTCGCTCATCTTACTTGATTTATCAGTGAACTGTTGTACTTTCGAACCATACAATATTATTATTTCCTATTATTTGGCAGATTGCAATTTTATCAAAACATCTTTATTAGGCAGAAGATGATATTTATGTTGGTTTTGTGTTAAGGTTAGGTTCTATTCAGTCAATATTAAACGTTTTATAATGTCTCGACGTTTTATAGTTGAAGACAAATTATTTTGCACTGTTTAGCAAAAATTCAATTTATAATACAAGTGATGGCACAGAAAACATTTACCAAACATGCAGCTCTAGACTTGGTGCTGTTTTAACTGCAATCGGAATATAAATTATAAAAAGATGTAAATACGTATACAGTTTTAAATGGGAATATGCATTAATCAAGAGTGGTATAATAACTTGAAACATATGTACTAGGTTTGCTCATGATTAAAGACCGTACATTGCGCTATGGTGTTTACATCTTCCTTCTATTGCTGTTTGAATCATCGTCCGCCTTACTGTTGTTTAAATCCTTATCTTCATTCTGAATATTATTTAAATGACTGATTATTTAGCTGATGGTTCTGACACTATCTTTCAGTTATATGTTTTAACGTCCATGTGTTAAAATAATCTGCTTCCATTCCCTTGCCGATTGCTTCAAAATTGGTTGTCAAAATTTAAATTTTTAGTTTTAAAACAGTGTTCAATTTTTTGTTGGAGCTAACGTAACAAATAGTACATGCACAGATTTGTAAGATGAGTTAATTGCCATACTTAAATTGAAGGACATATCGCCACATGGGGATTATTCCGTCCGACTTAGAGAATTTAGTTGCTGTGGCGGACGTTAAACACATCAAACTAACACAATATTTATAATTGAACGGTTGGAAACATTAAGATTCACTGGGAAAATATTATGTTGTCCAGACTTTCTTCCATTAGCATTCAAAATGATTTGATAGTATAGGGTGTAATAATAGAGAAATGTTTCCTTCCTGTCAGTCATTCGGACCAATTTAAAGATAGGAATCTATCCTTTTAAAACTTGTTTCCTGTGAAATTTTATGTCAATGGTTCTCAAAAATTGAATTTTTTTCTGAAATATTGTGAATTGTATTTTCATTTCATTCGATTTCGTCATTTTTTTTTTACCACCGAGGCATCTTATAATTTATATTTTATTTATATGGTTGTAAAACCGTTTAATTGACATGTGCATATTTTAAGTCTGAAGCGCTTTAATGCTTCATAAAAAATGTGTCTGAATGAACGCTTTTAGCCTTTTACATCTCAATGAAGCGTTTGATTCTTCAATGTTCAACTTTCAGGTCTATTTCTTTAAGGCGTCAGTAATGTACACATGAAATTATCTAAATACAACACGATAATTACATATTTACAGTTTATTAAGTTTCCGTGTAAATATGTAGTTGTTTATCCATTAATTCGCAATAGTATGTCCAGTAATCAATATATTCAATCTGTATGCAGATTGAAATGTCTTTGTACCTTTGACGGATGTGACCTTAATCACACTGTCCAACAAACTGTCCAACAAGCTAATTTGTGTCTTAAACATGCTGAACATTGTAGTTCGTAGCAGATATTGCTATGCTAGAAATGACCGATTTGTCTTCTCTAAAAGCTGGTCATTTTTCCTTGGTGTAATTTTAATATGCTATAATAATGCTTGATAATTTAAAAACAAATATATACAATTATATCTGTAGCAATCAATTACTTAATTCTTTTATTCTCAAACGATAAAGAGCTCTAGCAAACTGCATACAGCAAGGGAACATCTAGTAATATTTTCAAGATATTGTATTTCTCTCGTGGAATTTAGTTCCTATATGTAGGGATTTAATTTTATTTCTGTTTATTAATAATAATTTGCATTAAATAAAATTTCATTGTTGGTTTTTAAAGTATATTTCGTTTTCGACTGACAAAAATTAAGAGCTGATGGTTATTTTTTAAAAAAGAAGAAGAGACTAGCCCCATTATATGATCATGTTATTTTTCAATTCGATGTGAGTATATATATAAAGACAATTTCCAAGTATCTGAATAGAGTTTTCAATTGATAACATTTCAGAATAAAGGATCAAGAAGTTTAAATGGTCGTATCTTAAATTAAGGGCTTTATAAATAACATCGACATACATATAATAATGTGGTATCCAACTTCTACAGGTACAGCTATAGTTCTAAACAGAATCTTTGTATTTCCGAGACTTGTAATATGCTTTGTTCCAAATAATAAAACAGTAATGTGTTCTTAAGTTGAAATCAGGGAATTAGTTAAAAGGAAGGACTGGACAACTAGAACACCTGCTAGAAACCAAGATGAACATTATTTGATAGGTTCTCGTTGGTCGTTAAGGTGTTTAATACATATAAGGGACCTTCAAATGTTCCGAACAGACATATGGTAATAACATCGTTGTCTTCTAGTTCGCCCCTGTATATTGCATGCAAGGGCATTACTATTGAGGATTTACGTCATACACTTAAGCATTTTATACAACTAATTCCAATAACACAACAGTAGATGGTATAAATTCAGGATCTTCAGACATAGCATCAGACTGGTGTCCTTTAAGCTTTGTTCCAATTCGTTCTATTTCGTGAAATAAAACTTGAAATCTTTTTTTAATCTAATGTAGTTAATAAAAAGTTTAATAATTGTTGACTTGGTGTAATTAGATTTAGAATTGACTAATTTACAAAAATAAACACCATTGCAGCTGTCTAGAGTCTCACATTGGAACGTAAACTTTATTCAGTTTAACGTTAAAAGATTCATTTGTCACTAAAACAGTTGCGTGTTTAAAATAGGAAAATAAAATAATTTTAAAATTATTGCTTTGCAAATTTGATTCCGAAGAATTGTAAATAGCCAATTTGTCATCGATTTGGACCCATGTTGTATAGAAGTTATTCTGCCTGATTACTTTTTCATTGAGTTATTGTGAAATTCAATATTAACTCTCAAGATGAAAGGAAGGAAGTCCCTAAAATACTTAAATGATCGGATAAGAGCATGATTTTTAAATAACATATCAATTTCAGAATCAAGTAAGCCATTGAGGATAGTTAGCGGAAAAGAGAATTCAAATTTCATTTGTGGAAAAGATTGTTTGTTGAAAACAGTTACGTCTGTAGAGAATAGCCTTTTTAAAACTTAATTTGATTTGAAATCACAAAGTCTTTGTGTTATAAAAACATCTACTGACAACACGTCATTGTTATAATGTTTTGTCATATGTAATCGAGTGAAGATATTCCGCCTAGTTATCGGTTGCTTCTGACAGAATTAGAAGTATTTAAAACAAAATAACCAACTGACAGTTGGCCTGTACTAATTATGTTTAAACATTTTTTCTATATTCTCTTCTTTTTAATGGTAATTCCAGAAGATGTTCTTAATCATAACTGTTATCATGAGAAAATAATGATTATTCAAAATCAAATCAAATAATAAGCTTATGCAAGTATACATTATGTTTTATAACATAACAGTCAATACAGAGTATAGCTTAAAAGATCACGAGCCTGATCTGGTACGCTTAAACACGTGTAGTACGATTGAACACGTGTAGTACGCTTAAACACGTGTAGTACGGTTAAACGTTAGATCCAAATATCATGAACCAGACTTAGGTCTACAAAACACGTGTAGTGCAGACAACTTTCGTAAATCAAAATACCACGAGCCTAACTTGGGTCTACAAAAGCACGTGTGGAACGGACAAGCGTTTGGTGAAAAAATCACGAGACTTACTTAAGTCTACAAAACCCGTTAGGTACAGGGAAACAATAGCTTAAAAAAATCACAGTATCATCCAGTACTCCTGAAACACATGTAATACGGACGAGCTTTAGATCCAAAAATCAAGAGCCTAATTTAGGTCTACAAAACACGTGTAGTTCTGAAAAGCGTTTGGTTCACAAATCACGAGCCTAACTTGGGTCTAAAAAACACTGATTGTACGAAATGCAATTTTACCATAAAAGAAAGTACCGAATGAAACGATGCAAGGACAGCAAAAACAACGATTCCAAAACAATATTTACGACGAGTAAATCATATTGACCTCGTTTTAGTGGGTAACTATATAACACTGTGATGGAAGACTTTCGGAATCAGAATGGACATATCAGAGAATGATATAAATCTTACTCCAACTTTGTGTCAGTCAGTATAAAGGAACAATAACATTTAGTGCTGTTTCATTTACCTCATTTAGCCACTACAATAGAGCTTTTCGTCTAGAAATAATACCATGATAGTTGTATAACTGAAATTTGATATTAACCAGGCGCGAGCATCAGACGTAATAGAGAAGAAAATTATTAACTGCCGTCTTAACGAAATTATGATATCTCGCTGAGATTTTGTTCCTATTAAAATGGTAAAAGAAAGGACAGATAACTTTGTAAATTCTTATCAAAGAACAATTTAATCAATACAAGCAATATCCGGGGTTGTTGTTGCAGGACCGCAGAAACTGATATATAACTGATCATGGCGGGCGGAGTTATAATTGAATATGTCAGTAACATGCTCAAGCTTCGTTTGATCTGTAGAAATGTAGTTTTCCCTGGCGAGTTTTTTAGACATAACTTTGTTACCATGTTAAATAATAAAAAAATAATTTCATTATTCCTTTGTCTGTCATCTATAAGAGATTGCAGAGAATAAACCGAGAATCTATTATTTGAGAGAGAAATAAACTGATTGCTCGGAACGTATAAAAAAAGGTTAAGATGGATATAAAATATGTACTCGAGTGTATAAGTGAATTGATGTTATGTCACTTTTGAATGACTGTAAATTTGTTTATAAAAGAATACTTTTCCTTTTTTTATTTTCATTATAACAGATAAATGGAAGTTGTAAAATAGCTATTTCAGTAATCATAATTCAATTATTTGCCCTATCTAAAATATTAAGTTTGCCAAAACACAATTATTATCTAATGGCCTAATAAATGTTTCTCATATTTCTGACTTGTGTTGCTCTACAAATATTTCTTATCCGAGTCTTGAGGAAAATAGCCAAAATCAATCAATCGACCAAATGACCATTCCTTTAAATCAATGCACTACAAATTCTTTTGTGTGTGTGTGCAGTACATAATGGAAAAGAAAGGATATGGTTTATCTGTTTGGGACCCAAATTGCTACATGAACGCAAATTAAAAGCGTCCATGTAAAGCAAAGGCGTTATTATGATATTTCTGAAAGAAGAAAAAACAGAGAAAAATAAAGAAAATAAGATACCATCTAGGAAGACTTTTTTTTCGTCAGTAACTATTTGACTATTTCATTTCCCTCTTTTTTGTGATACATGTATTGTAATTTGTAAATGTGCAAAATTTTTCTTTTACAATGTACTTTTATAGTGTAAAAACATAATTTTACACTAGTTAGAAACTGATTCATAAATGATAGTAGTCTCCCGATCATCTTTTTGAATAAAATCACTAATCCATACCCCATTGCTGTCTATTTTGAATTATACAAGTGCAAGCATATATACATGTAGCTATTGTCTCCTAAGGTAAAATAAAAGTGGCAGTCATTTCATAACAAAATCAAACCTTATCCTGACTTATGCCTAGAAATTAAATATATATGAAAGTGTTTAACGACCTTGACTGGCTATACAGCCCTCGCACGGCCGGCTCGGTGCCCGAAGGCGATTGGTGAGCTTTATCATATTTTGATGCCGTGGGTCAGGAACAGGTAGTAGAGGACGCCATATGTAGGCCGCCATCTTGGTTTTGGTAAGTTGTTTTTCTTTTGTTGACTATTTTGATGTTGGTTTACTTCACAACGGCTGCTTTCATGGCCAGTTTGGTCAGCTTGGCAGCCCGCTAACCTCGATGATGGAGTACTGGTAGATGAATCGTGGACGTAGTTCTAAAGATGTCAGGACCAAAGCCGTGAGTCAGTGAAATGAAGGTCGTATCACCCAATACCTATGATACAGCCCTCGGACGTTAATCGGCATAACACTCCCCATGATACAATGATTTTGGAGTGCATGTTAACGCGGGTACGCCAACTTCTACGTCTATCTGTACGGCTTGGATTGGTTTCTGTCATCTTAAGTAGTAAGTCGTTGATCATCTAACTGTAAACCCTCATCGAAGATAGCGGGTAAAGGATAGCTGGCCCAGCACGTCCGTTCAGCTGTAATGACTGAGACGTGACTGATGGATATGCTGAAATTAAATATAATTACCTTTAATTGCATATTAGAGCGCACTGGTTCTGTGAATTTGGGAAGTAAAAAACTGATATTGTTGATCTGAGCATAATTTCATACACTTTTATTTTCTTGTATGTTTGTTTGTGACCAGGCCAACATAAGTGGTTCTATATCTTATAGTAGAATTTGCCAATGGACTGTAAGCAATCAACAATCAATCAATCTAATAGTAGAACTTATTATTGAACAAAATGTCTACGTTTTTCCTTGCTCGGTTATATATTCAGTTCACAGAACTTAACACAAATATTAACAATAAATATTTTTTTCAATTAATCAAGAATCTATAAACATGACCTAAAACTTTGGTTTATAATCCAATAAATGTTCAAACATAAATGGCGCCAAAGTGATTACAGCAACAAATCATTTTCCAACAAGCAATAAGTTGTTCTACAAACAAGTAAGATCATTGCAATTATAACTTTCAACACTCACTCTGTTAAGTGTTATAAGATAGGCATATCAATTATTTCTAAACAAATTTCCTCTGACAGCAGAATGGTTCTGTGGAAATAATTTACTTTTTACAATCAGACATTGTTTTGGTTGTGGTAATTAGCAATTTCTAGTCATTACTGAAATAACATGAAAATTACTAGAATTCAAGACATTTAAAATGAAAATAAATCACTTCTCGGGCGTATATTATGTAAGGAAAAACTAATTATTAAACAATTTGAATGAGTGATATAGATTTTATCTATAAGCATTGATGTTCCATTTTTGATGAATTAAATACATTCAAGCAATCGTATTCTACAAAATTATATATATAATTTAAAGTGTAACCCAGTGTTACTACTAGTTTAGTGTAGCTATTGTAACGGTAACGGTGTGACTTAATCAAGCCAGCTTATAAAAAATACTTTTTAGAAATATTAAAAGTGAATGTAAACCATTGTAACAGAGAATGTGATCATTTTATTAATAATAAAATTCTGTACAAATACATATACGAAAACAGTCAATGTTGGTGTTGTCACCAGTGTAACTATTCTCGTTGATTTTATGACACATTTCTAGATATGTATTTTGTGAAATGTGAACTGAATTATAATGTATGGATAGTCTTTCTTTGACACGTATACCACGTGTCCTATTGACATTGTCTTTCTTTGGCACGCATACCACGTGTCCTATACGTATACCACTTGTCCTATTGAAATTGTCTTTCTTTGACACGTATACCACGTGTCCTATACGTATACCACGTGTCCTATTGAAATTGTCTTTCTTTGGCACGTATACCACGTGTCCTATACGTATACCACGTGTCCTATTGAAATTGTTTTACATTGAATTATCTCCCTCTTACCAGGGGAAAATATGATATTCGTATGTACAACATCTCTTGTTTTAACAACAAAAGACTAAAATATAACGATGCCAACAAGGTTGTCTATATAGACCACACTTTTTCTGTATATAATAGGAAAAACATAGAGAACAATGTAAATTTCATTTCAGTGCCAAAGTATATCAGACAATGTGCTTGAAAAGACATTTAAAGTACAGTATGCAGAGATCACAGTCATTACGATACTTATCAAACCATTTACATCGGGCAGGGTGTTAAAACACTCATCAGATTTACCATTATAGTTCTGATTATAATGTACTGCTACCTAAGGACCTCATCATTACACTTGAATATATTTAATGTTTTCATAATGTAATGTAAATTGAAAATCAGATTGTGACGTCAAAATAAATGATTGTTGTAGAATTTTAAAGTACATTTGTCCAGGTCTGCATGATCACATACACAAACAAAAGACTCGCAAGTCTTCGTTATATGCATTCAGCTTTTTACGCTTACATATTAACTTTTATGTAGTTACAACTACTTCTCAAAGTTTGTTACATTTATCACATTTCTCCCAATTTGACCCCCAAATAAGACAGAATTAAATCAGGAAAAGAACGGTGCCATTGTAACATCTAATTTGTTTCTACTTAAAACGTACTTATGACGACTCTATATTAACTGTTACATAACATAACTCAATAATTAACAAATAACCTAAATGTAATTTTCATCACGAGATATCAGCACGTGGCAGATTAATACAATGTTGTTTTAGCAACTTTTTTCAGAAGAGGAAATTGCATTCCATGGTATGCATAAATCTAAATTGCAAATGAAATACCTTTATCTCAGTACAATGATCTAAGTTTGTATACTCTTGAGATGTTTAAGTAGAAATAAATTACTGGTATCATTAATGAAACCAAAAGACAAAAAACTGGTATCAAAATAAATATATTACAAAAACAAGAATTGAGGAGCACGAGCCTCAATAGCAATCTGTAATAGGTTAAACTTGCGCTGATCTAGGGAATATTAAGGTTATTATGTAAAACGCTATCATGTCTTGTCCTATGATAAGAATTAGATATACGTCAAGGAGCTCGAGACAGCAACTTTAATTTACAAGAAATCAAAAGACACTTAGAACTTTTATTACAAATTTTATGTTTTGAAACATATCGCTAATTTTCCAGGAAAAAATATAACTCAGAAATAAGAACGCTTGTTAAAAATGTCAAAACAAATAAACATGAGACAATCCTGATTTTATCGGTATCTAATTGATGAAATTACAGCCAGAAATTACATCATTTTTAAAAACGTCGTTTGATATGACATCTGTAGCAAAAATTGAAGAGACGAATCCTTATGACCATGCACTGTATGCTATTTTTTATTCTGAGAGTTGTCGTTATTTTATATTATTTAACTTATAGAGTATTATTGTAAATCATCTGAGAGAATTACAAGTAAGATTACGTGACTTCCTGTTTCACTTATAGTCGACATTATTTCCTCTAAATTGTACTTCTTTTTTTGATAAACTATTTTAAACAGAACATTTTACTGTATTTGACGAATGACGTTTTGCTGTGCTAAGTTTGATCCATGTTTGTACCGTAATATATTGTAAGTCGCCGTATTAAACAATATTTTATGGCTTCTTTCAGAATTTTAATCGTTTTAAGGCGTTATGTAATCGGCAATTCCGAAACATTTTTCACGCTATCTTAGCTCTTACCGCAGAATAAAAACCAAAACGCGTAAGAAATCTATTTTGACGCATTAAAACTAAACATCCGTTTAAATGCTGTTATAAAGTTATTATAACAAACATTACAATCATAATGGTAGTTACACTACCATTTACTATCCTCCCTGGAAATTATAAATTGATAAACGAGACTTAGCATTTTGTATCCTCCCTGGAAATTATGAATTAATAAACGAAGCTAAGCATTTGATATCCTCCCTGGAAATTGTTATTTAATAAACGAGGCTATGTTAGTGTTAAATATGGAATTGTCAAATCATCATAAAAAAAAACCTATAACTATCACTGTGCTTAAACGGCTGTGGGTGACTATTAGATGTAACGTGTATCTGATCAATTAAAGTTTGTGAACAGACTCTGGTTTCGATGCTGATTTCACATTTATTCCGGGTGTTAAGCTGTGCGTATAATATAGTGAAATCAGTTTGTACATATTGTATATTAAAAAATACTGTCATTACAAATGCCAAGCTAATGGTGCTTCATTTACAGAATGACCAATGATTTGTATAGTATGTAGATATAGGAAGATGTGGTGTGAGTGCCAATGAGACAACTCTCCATATGACTTACTTTTACAAGACCATCTGAATTACAATTTGACGAACAGATAGACAATGAAAAGGCAAAACACATTTACATTTTAAGACATATAAGGCAACATATAACCATATGTTTAATATAATCATAATTTTTCACAGATTGTACTGGTTCCGAGTGCAAGAGTGTAATTGGCTTTAAGAGATAACTAGAACTGCTTGTCTCGAACTGGTACACATTTTCGATATTTGACAAGACCATCTGATATTAGCCTATGTTTAACCTGTCTAGTTATTTTTGTTTGGCTTACAACCTTTTTTTAACGTAGATAAGTCGTGTATACTGGCGGGTGTCGGTATCTCTCATTCCTATGTATATCTGAATGTTATTTTTGTTTGGCTTACAACCTTTTTTTAACGTAGATAAGTCGTGTATACTGGCGGGTGTCGGTATCTCTCATTCCTCTGTATATCTGAATGTTATTTTTGTTTGGCTTACAACCTTTTTTTAACGTAGATAAGTCGTGTATACTGGCGGGTGTCGGTATCTCTCATTCCTCTGTATATCTGAATGTTATTTTTGTTTGGCTTACAACCTTTTTTTAACGTAGATAAGTCGTGTATACTGGCGGGTGTCGGTATCTTGCATTCCTCTGTATATCTGAATGTTATTTTTGTTTGGCTTACAACCTTTTTTTAACGTAGATAAGTCGTGTATACTGGCGGGTGTCGGTATCTCTCATTCCTCTGTATATCTGAATGTTATTTTTGTTTGGCTTACAACCTTTTTTTAACGTAGATAATGACGTGTATACTGGCGGGTGTCGGTATCTCTCATTCCTCTGTATATCTGAATGTTATTTTTGTTTGACTTACAACCTTTTTTTAACGTAGATAAGTCGTGTATACTGGCGGGTATCGGTATCTCTCATTCCTCTGTATATCTGAATGTTAATTTTGTTTGGCTTACAACCTTTTTTTAACGTAGATAAGTCGTGTATACTGGCGGGTGTCGGTATCTCTCATTCCTCTGTATATCTGAATGTTATTTTTGTTTGGCTTACAACCTTTTTTTAACGTAGATAAGTCGTGTATACTGGCGGGTGTCTGTATCTCTCATTCCTCTGTTTATCTGAATGTTATTTTTGTTTGGCTTACAACCTTTTTTTAACGTAGATAAGTCGTGTATACTGGCGGGTGTCGGTATCTCTCATTCCTCTGTATATCTGAATGTGTATCCCATTGTCATTGACTCAATGTACGAGGCTATCTAAGTACGTTCATTAAAAGTGTTTCAATACTAAAATATTTCAAATAAGTAATTTGTCCGTTAATTGATCAAGTAACTGTACTAATTGAACAATTACTAGATAGGTTCACAATTATTGAGAATAACAGAACATTTCTATATATCCCGGATTTGAAAGTTGAAACTTTACAATTGAACTTATATTTTATATATCAATGTAAGTAGAACCTTATTTGATATCAGAATTCACTTTAAACCTCTTCCATACATCTCTTCTATTACTCTAGATCTTCACTTTTGAGGAGTTATCATTATGTGTTCTCCATTTCTTTTGCCATAATTGATGCGTTTCATGTACGTTGCAGTCTTCAAGCACTTTTTCAGTATATTTTTGATGTAGTTTATTATTGTTCATTTTGTAGCAAATATAATGTCTTCATCGACAGTATTTTTTCTACCTGTTAATTGTTCCCAGTTTGAATATCTTAATTTCTAAATTAATATTCTGTTAGAATAACATTAGGGATGAGTTTTATTGCCAATTAAAAAGATCAACATGCTTTTAATGTTTATTGAAACTTTCAGCTCCAAAGCCTATTCCAGAAACCTTAGAAATAATTATTGATTCTGCTATTTTGTTAGAACAAATTACAGTTTTGTGTTTACAGAATTTATTGCCAACCCGTTTGCAATCTGATGTTTTATTTTTAATATCTAATTTGTAAAAGGAGGTAAAGTTGATATTTTATACGATTCATTGAAGACACTTAGAGGTCACTCATCCGATCAGAAGTCAAGCTAAGCTGAAATTACTCCGAACGAACGAACATGATATCATTGCTGATTATTTCAACTCGATGAAGGTTCACCAAGGAACTTTACGATACAAATAAACCAGATGTATTTTTCTAAAATTATTAATTGAACAATTGAATCCAAAAAAATCTATCACGAGTTTCAATTTGAATTTATTTGTTTTTCTCTATATAATAAAAAGACAAACACATAAAATAAGTGAAATAGCAAACGCTATTAAAAAAGGTCTTGTTTGAAAATTACCTTTCAGAATTTGATAACATAAATTTTTAAATAACAACTCGTGCTCACAAAAGATTTAAGAAGATGTGGCATGAGTGCCAATGAGACAACTCTTCATCCAAGTCACAAAAAATATAAAGGGCCACACAAATGACTAGAGTAACCATTCAAACGGGAAAATTAACGGTCTAATCTATATATAATAAAACGGGAAACGAGAAACACTTATGAACCACATGAACAAACAACAACTACTGAACATCAGATTCCAGACTTAGGACAGTTGCAAACAAATGCAGCGGGTTTAAACGTTTTAATAGGTACCAACCTTCATCCTTATCTGAAACAATAGTGTAACATAAAAACATCAAAAGCTTTACATCAAAAGCATTAATCAACTAAAAATGTAAAACTTTTTCAGAAGTCGGAATATAAACATAAACTTGTGAACTTTCGTCGAATAGTTTCAAACGAGAACTTAACGTCAACTTAATGAAGAAACGCATATTTACTTAATATCCGTAATGACAGTATACTGTACTTTAACATTTCCCTTGACGTGCCTTTTATCCTATACTCTGTCTACAAATTTTATAAAAATCTCGTTAATTTGTTTTTGATTTTCAGATTGAGACATAAAGCAAAGCTGAGTGTGATTTTTATCAATCTCGCTCATTTGATCCCGTGCTATGATTTTATCTCTAATCTTGATTATTAAACTCATAATTTACATAAAAATTGTAATTCAACACATGTAAACTAAAATCGACAGTATGGTGAAAAGTACACCCGAAATAATACTTTTCATTAAACAGTTTTGAGATGATGTTTGATTAACCTTTCTTGGAAATTACACTGATTATGAATACACATAAACAGTCAGAAAAAAAACATGACCCTGTGCAATGCTCAGAGACAGGCATCGACAAAACAAAATATTGTTTGTATATATGTAAATATTGTATTCCTGTTGTTACACGTATGTATTGTGTCTGAGTGATCAAATAAAGTTGAAAGTTGTAGAGTACTAGTACTAAAGATATAATTGTGCTAATGTATATAAAAATGATATTATTAGTAATATAAGAAAATCAATATTGATACCTATATTAACAATATTCAAAGATCTGTTTACAGGGTTACATCGGTAACTTTTTAGAATTAGTTTATCGAATGTATCTAAATATTTCGAAATACTTTAAAGCAGAAACTCCATTTTTTCTGCCAGGTATGTAACCTTTCTTGGGGCAATCTAATAAAATTGAGAAAGTCGATTGGGAATGTGTAAAAAAAAAAAAAACCCGATCAAAGAGCAGACAACAATCGAAGGCCACTAATGGGTCTTCAATGTAGCGATAAACTCCCGCACCCGGGGGCGTCCTTCAGCTGGCCCCTAAACAAATATAAATGTATTTACCATCGCATATAACATATAACTCTGTTATGTTAAGGTTACGAAAAGCAGAAACAAGCAAAGCACCACAAAAAGGAAGAAAGTTATACCAAAATAATACTTTTGCTTCAAAACATTTCCTTACTAGAGAAAATACTATAATTTCAGACGCCATTATGAATTCATTTAAGCGGTATGTTTAGCTTGTGATACATGTAGTATAGTTGCACTTTTGAGATTATGCATTTTGGCAGTATACAAGAGTAAACATATTTGACACCATTATCCGTAGATCTACATCAAGTCGCATTTCTAGCAAAATTATTCGATCACTGTCAAATCCTATGTTGTATTGCTTTGATTAACGATGATATTAAGTAAGGTGCTTTTCTTAAACATATTAAAATAGGGAAATAATATGAATTCAAAATATTTTCTTTAATCAATCATGCAGCTTTAAAATAAACCCAAAGAAACTTTTTGTTTCACAGTTCTGTTGATATAGTTAGTATTTTGACAAGTTATACTCCAGTATTTTAATTGATACATTATTTGATAAACCTTTTCAAAAACAGGTCTTCAATAATTGTCTTCATAAACCAAAGTTATATTGTCCGTCAAATGACATAAAACATTGACTAAACACTCAGTCTGAATGTTTTTGTGTTGTTTTGCAATGTCTTTGTATATCACATCATATGTAAATGTATAAACCACAGGCAATTGTTTCAGAAAAAAATCTTTCTATCTCAATTCCTATATACATTAACATTTGTTATATCAAATTATATAGGATGGACACAGTGCATGCGGTGTTGTCTCGACATCACAATAGCATGATTTCTAATCCCAACGAGGGAAGAACAAAAATTGATATATATTATTATCATAGTAAAGATATTTGTCAATACCTAAAGTTTGAAGCTGATGGTCGTTGGTGTCCTTGTTTGTTGTGATTTGTCTTGTCTTCACTAACGTTTTGTTGTTTTGATGCTGTCTCTGTGACATGTATACACTATATCTTTTTTTTATAAATTTTATCCTACCGGTATTTGTATTTTAGATTTTATACAAACAGTCAGCTGTAAACAAGTTGCATCAAATTAGTTACGCTCAATGTTAGTGATATCGAAATATGTAGTTTTAAGCACAAATCATCAAGATTTTTTTGAGAAAAAAAAATATTTTCTCGAACTGTACTATTTTGTACTCGACCACACTAATTCAGACATTATATTATTTCACCGAGATAATATCCTGAGAAAATGACAAGACAAATAAAGACTTCAACAGCTTCTGTCTGACGTTTTACAAAATATCTTTACTATTTACTACATGTTTATCTATAGCACAAGTATAATGAAGCTTTATCATTTTATTTATCTACAGGAGTATTTCCATAAAAACATTTAACTTGCTAATTTAAGGTAGATGGTTGCCTATTTTTAAATCGACAGAAGTGTTTAATAATTTGCTAAAAAGTTTTTTTATAGTATATTTTTTATGTATATGTCCAAGATATCTTTGTACAAATATCGTCATTTGTTTCTATTGGACCTTTGTCTTTTTGTCTTTTTGTCTTTTTTTTTTGTTATGTTTTGTGAAATGGAACGTGAAGTGGAACACGTTCCAGTTGCGCTGTCACTGGAAATTTATCGAAAAGTGGATTAAAACGTTCCTGACGCAGTGTCGGTACCCTTCGTGATGTTCATCGTCACATGGAAAAGTAAAGTAAAAAGTCTGTTTCGTTGCTGAGTCATGGAACAAGAAAGAGTTTGCAGGATTAAGACTTCTAAAAAACACAGTTTTAGGTGTAAAGAGCGATAACTCTAAGAGATTTTTCATTAAATGTACCATTGCATTTAACTGGAGTGATATTGGTTTATTCCTCTATCATCACATTAATCAGTCCTTTAGAATAAGAATAAATGTTTGAATGAACCAAATTTGCAATAAAATGTCCCAAGTTTGTTGGTCGCATATTGCATAAGTATAACATACGAATATTTTGTCTGCGGTTACAATCAGCAAAAATCTACAAGTTTAGTAATTTATTTGTTTTTATCTTGTTGAGCAATCTTTATCATACATTCACAAATATTCGCAAAAACAATAGCAGATAAAACAAATTAGAATCTTACCACAGAGATGCACCGTGTTTCTTGTTCGTTTTCAAGCTGTTACTTTCAAACTTACCTTATTTACCAGCAGATAATCATTACTTTTGAACTTCTAATATTTTACGGTCTTAATGATTATAATAACTTACATTTGACCTAGCTTCATAGTATCAAACCTGCACCGAGTGCACAATTTACAACCATTTAAAAAATGTTTGGCGAGAATCTTCAAGGCTTTTTTTTTAGAAATTAAACAATTCGTTGTTTTATCATTTGTTACCATGCATACATGTATCTTTCAACACAGCAAAATATAGTTAAAGAAACACAAAAAATGTCATATTGTATTTCACCAGAGAAGTCTTTAGTGACAAAAGTAAAACTAACGGTTGCGTCCATGTATTACAATTAAGAATGGAAATGGGGAATGTGTCAAAGAGACAACAACCCGACCAAATAGCAGAAAAAAGACGAAGGCCACCAATGGGTCTTCAACACGGGGAGAAAATCGTTGACTTTTCAAAATGAGCAATTAATAAATATAAAGTGTAAGGATACATATATAGAAGTGTAAGGATACATACATGTATATAGAAGGAAAAAATAAAAACAGAATGAAGAACCTTTGACTGTTTCTTGAATAAACGTTAAAAAAAAAACACATCTACGTGCAGTTTGTGTACCCACATGTTACTGATTATAATTACTAATTACGCTGTAACAACATTCAACTTACAGTAACTTCTCTTCATTCATTTGTGTCTCAGAAATTAAAACAAGTTGCTTTCTTTAAAAAAAAAAAAAGCAATACATGAACCTAAGACCGCTGATTACCGGGTCACCAAAAGATTGTTGCTGAATTTGTGTTTGCTTTTGAATTGAAATAATTGACTGTGAATAGAAGAAGCCAGTTGAACGTATATATTTACAGCTTCTATTTGAATAGTTATTTTAAAGCTCGACTATCTTATATATTACTTTGGAATGTACATATTTTTTCCGATTATAACCCATTGGCAAATCCTAATTTCTACTAACCGGATGACTTATGCAAATTGCACAAACCTATCGCAATATAAATTTATGCACTCAGTTTGCTTTATAATCTGGAATTCTGGATACATTTATGTTATCTATCATATCTTTATATTTTGTTTCCTAAATGAATGCCTTTATATTCTCAACTCGTATTTGAAGCTGTCTTTACTCATGGTAGATGTTGTATGCGGTTAAACCTGTGGCATGCAATTGATTGGGACCTCTTATAAAGAGACTTATTTTAGTCCAATAAAACATCTCAAATTTTAAGGATTTCCTGATTTTACTTAAATCAATTCAAACATTATACAGAGAAACTTAGTTTTGCCAAAGAATTTCTTTAATTCAGAAGTTTATGAATACTTGTACACACTTTCAAAATAACCAATTTATGTAAAAAGGTATGTAGATATAAAAAAACGCCAGACACGAGTTTAGTCTACAAAAAAAGCATCAGTGACGCTCGAATGAAAAAATTTAAAAGGCTAAATACATTACAAAGTTAAGGAATCTATTACTTGGTTAGACAATCGTCAGCTTTTTAAAAAGGTCAAAGTTTATAATAGGACAGTGACTCAAAAAAGAAACAAAAGAGAAACAACTCGAGGTCAGAATACCGTTAGTAATGATGACCGTGCTTGAAAGTCACATGTAAGGCTCTTTCTGCCGTGTCCTGAATTTAGATAACAAAAACGAAAATAAGCTTCCACGACTGAATTTGATAGAATTGCATGCAAGTAGTATTTTAGCGCACGAAATAGTAAATATAAAGCATCTCACTGATACTTAAGAAAAGAATACGCATTTGCGTCATCACATATCTTCTAATAGTTGAAATCGAATGTCAAACGGCCTACATTAAATGTTTTGACTCCGGATTAATTGACATGTATCCGGAATTTTTGAGAACGCAAACCGATATATAAAAAAATTATTGATGTTGTAATGTTTATGCCCTTTGGGGCCCATAATTGGAAAATAAAAATATCTTATCTTATCTTATAGTGTGCTTTTGAAATGTGATCTATAATGTGAATGAATCAAGACGTGTAGGATAGTTGGTCAACACAATTAATACAATTTTCAAAACCGTACCATAGTACATATCTTTAGATGCTATAAGGTTAAACTATCAAAACAAACAAACAAAAATTGAAATAAAATTTTATAATAAACTAACGTTCCTGTTAGTATTTTTTTTTCAAATTCTTTTGAATATATATATAATATCAATAAACACAAACGTCAAGTATTTACGGATGGACTTTTCATTTATCGAATGAATCTATTTTAAATTCTAACATTCCACTATGTGAATATATTACTATATAAAATATAAGCAAAGACTTCTAAATCCATACTAACAGTATAACATAACCAACATTGGGGTTGTAATTAAATTTTGTTGCAATTATTGTAAATTATTTGTACGGTTGTTGTGAGCTGCAAGGATTTAAAATCATGCTTTATGAATTGAAAACACACAAGTTTTTTTTATTCACGACCGTTTAAAATTTAAATATTTAATAAATTGATCTTCCTTTCCGTTTTTTTTTTTATATATTACAATACAAAAAAATAAATAATAATTACTCATAAAACATAAAAACTAAAATGGTATGAAATAATTAATGTAGAAATATAATGATTATTGTTTATACACATTTTTTTTTTGTAGGATGCAAGAATTTATTTAGATTTCATTTTTATGTTTCCTTTACAAATGAATATTTAAAAATACCAAAGCAGAGTATCTTGTCGTGTAAGGGAGCTACCATTTGATTTTTATGGGGGAGGGGGGGGGGGGGGGGGCAATACAATACGAGCTAAATTCTATCTTTATCTTCTGACATTTAATTATTACATGTATGGAGGTCACAAGTCAGATAAAAATGCTTTACATGAACACGATGTTCATGTCCAAACATATATCTATGATTTCACCAAAACAATATTTCAACTAAGGACGTTGCTGTCTTATCAACATGTATCCCACATTTCCTACCATTCACAATAAGGCTCCACTGCTGCTGTGGGTCATTTAGCAATGTTTAAGACACAGCTGTAATTAGGAAGCTCAGTTTAATTCTAAACGGCACCAACTGATACCTAACAATCGAACGGAACTTCTTTAACAAAACAGAGTTATCGCGCTTCTATTGATATATTCTTTTCTATTTAGATCTCTAACATGTCTTATTGGTTAACATATACAATGCAAGTTGTTACTTCTGTAATCATGGATGTCTAGCCGATTATCAAATTAAACAAATATTTACTTCTTTCGGCTGGGGACTCTTTTAATAAACGATTTTTTATTGCCTCTTTAAACTTGTGTTTGTTGTCCATTTATGTCAATTTATTCGTATATTAATATAGTGTTTTAAATGATGTCGCTTATTGGTACATAGTATAAAGTTTTAGCCGCTCACATTTTTAGCATTAAATTTTATTTTGGGTTAATATGCATTACAAACATGACAAAAATCCCTGAAAACATCGTTGATTTTTACAATGTAATGAAATGAGCCAATCAAGCATAATAATAGATTAAATTTTGATAGAAAAAATTGTACAGAAACTGTTTTTTAAAATCACAAAACAATATAGCATCAACGTAATTTTAAGTATAGTCTAGACTTCAAGATTATCGATGCAACTGTAAAAAAAGAAATTTGAAATGTTAAGTGCAAACAAAATGATCGTAAAAAAGTTTTTGGAGATTTGTGAGCATATTTAATTGCCAAGTTTATCCAAACATATGGTCATGTTTTTACCTTTATTGATACGAAATATTGTATTTCAAAACGTTCAACCTTTGGAAAGTTTAAGAATGTAAATGACATTCCAATATAGGAGAATGCTTAACTTTAATTATTTTGTTTTTTCTTCTGAACATTTTGAGTATCTGCGTTTGTATTATTTCTATAAAATTACTACTGAAGCAGTCATGCTATTCAATCTTGCTTCAGTGTGACTGTATTATTTTTTACGACTCCCAGTTTTTTTAAGTAAATTCACTTGTGATTTATAATCTCTAGAAGATTTTTTTTTATCTTAAGCATTTCCAACAACTCCATTAGACTTAACGTATTTTTTCATTAAAAACATATCTGATAGGCAACGTTCTGTGGCGATATCCTATTTGCTTTTCTCTTATCGTCGGCTATTTTCGATGCGACATTTCATGTTATTCTCAAATAAATGAGATGAGGCTGGTTTTCGAGACAATTTAAATGGTCTGGGGATAAACGGAGGTGTTTGTTTTGTCTATAGACTCATTTAACAATAGATGTATACAACCTGATGTTGTGTAACTCAAAACTGTTAATGCTTAAAACTATATTGTATATAAAAAAAATCTTTAAAAAAAGAAAAGACAGTTTATTCAACAAGAAAACACCAGTTGACTGTTATTTCCGACAATCTTTTACATTGCCTGTCTTGTTACAATTTTTCATTCATATTCAGGACGAGGATAATTGAAAAATCAATCATAAAAAATGTCGGTTAGGCTAAACTTGTTAAGCAAAGCTGTTGGATGTAAATTCTGATTGTCACTGGACAAGGAAGTTACTTGGAGAGTTGCCTACATTTCAACTCATCAGTCAAACAACTGTTGCAGGTGTTCTTTAACGTCTTATATAAGCTTACACTGAGTTCTTTTGACAGTGGCTCTCTGTTATGATATATTGATGAAGTTTGGTAATATTTTGTCACGTACACAATTTGTCTTTGTGAAATTTGTGAAAAATACAATTTTGCATCAGGTCTTCAAAAATGTTTAATGGGATCGTAGAATAAAAAGAGTACTTTTTATCGTAACAACTCACCCTTTGTTTTAAATTTCTTAATCATATTTTAGTCGGTTATTTTCTTTTCATGATCACGGAAAGCATTCAGTTGTATTTTAGCGGTTTTGTTTATTGCACAAAGAACGAAAAGTAATCAGTCCTTTTGATAGAGCATTTTGTTTCCAGAAATATAGAAAAAAGGGGTGTCAGGAATCACTAGATAATTCAAATAGTCATAATTAATAAAATCACTGGTTTAGTCATCTCCGCTAGCCAATGGTAACGATTCAACCAACTGGTCCCTTTTCTCTGAAGACTGGATCGTAACCATTGCCTTGTAAAGACATGGTAGGTAGGGTTCAACCTTGACGTACGAGCATGACATTTAGAAACTGTTCTACAGAGTACGAACTAAACTTTGCTTTCTAAATAAAATGAGAGAAATGGACATCATTTCAACTTACGTGACTTCTAATTTTGTTATACTACTATTTCCTTTTTAATATGTTTTATATCGTGGAATGTTTGATATAAAAACAAGTATTGAAGTGGCGTCTCCACTTGTTATAATGGACGATCATATGACTTTTTATGAGTTTTATATCTTATACTACTTCTCTTTCACCAGTTTATAATGAATCTATATAAATGTTATACAACACGAAATGGAACTTTTACTTCAAGGGCATCACCGTTTAACATAATGATTTTGCTGTAAGCCTTCATCATAAAGCAATCTGAATAATGAACAAGCTATTCCAAACCCTATCATCAGGCAAAACAAATTGCCTTACACAGTCTGTACCGTCCATAGATGTGATGATAGTTCGTAAGTGAAATTATTATCAACCTATTCAACGAGTCCGACGGCATTTATCGATGACACAGAGTAAATCATCCCTGAATATGCCTAACTAAGCAATAGTCCACCAACTTCGTCTCATTGATTGGTGGGAGACTTTCGATTAGGAGTAAAACGAGATATTTAGTTGATATTTATACTTGATGTTTGCTTTAGATAGCTTGACTTTTAAATTAAATCACAAGAAGACTGGCGGTAAACTGACAGTAAAGATTAATCATCTCACATTTTTGTACCGATTACTTTATTATTAATATGTTCGAAGAATGAAAACAAATTACATGTACAAGTGTAAATGTTTGTTGTTATTCTTCTTTCTATCCTCGAATGATGTTAAAATAGAGCGAGAGAAAACATAATACCGATATGTTTTGTTAAGAAATCAGCCTACATTTGCTGTTTATTATTTGTAGACTTAATGAAACTTTGGAATATATCTTATATTATAAAATAACATGATTACATGACGTATTCAGAGGAATTTAGAAATGAAAACAATATTCAGTTTTTTCTATCTATTTTTGAATAACATTTACATTGCTGAAATATATACTTTCGGTTTAAACATAATATAAAAAAATGACATTGAATCCATTCATTACCAATACATGTTTAAATTAGTTTGTAGTATTTTACTTTGAATTATAAATCCATTAATTCACATGAATATCTCAAAATGACCAATTGGATTTTAATTCAGATTGTTCATTCCACATTTTCACAATTTAAGAAGATACAGAACTCGTTTCCATGCACTGACTCTACCAATTTGTGTTTATCCTGGAAGCTTTATATTGCAGTAATAAGTCTATTATGTGATCAATTGTGAGCCGAACTGACAGTAAATGTAGTTATCTTTGGAGAGAATAAGATTTGTAATTGTTAGTTAACAATAGAGCTTGGAACTACATTTCGTGGAGGTTGTAAGAAGATTATGTACGATGTCATTAATAATCGCTTCATTTTAACTCGCTCTTTCAAATCAAGGCAACACATATTAATTTCTCGTGAAATACTGCAGTTTTAGTTTGTATTTAGTTCATTGCTGCTGTTTTTGGTTATCACATCGCTGTTAAAACATATTATGCTTGGTAGGTGCCGCTGCAGGTGAATTGTCATCATACAAGGGAAGCAGCAGTTCAAAAACCAGCTTTTCAGCCTAGGTGTGATTTGTTTTTAAATTGCTGGAACTGTGGACTGCCACCTTGTTGAATAGATCATTTGAAAATATTTCATTTTAATCCCAAATAATCTTTCCTATCTATATGAGTTGAATATGCACACAATAATATTTGCTGCTGGACGTTAAATATTAATTTTTTCATTTATCAAACGAAATTTTTAATTAAGAAGGCATTGGAAGGTTGTGCAGATCTAATAAATCACACTGTTCAACTTTGACCTTGCACTGTTCATAGGACAGATCATTTAATTGATATAAAGATAGTCGGGCCATTTTTCCTTTTAAGATAATTAGTAGAAAAACGCTGAGAAATTTTTCCATATTAATCATTATGATTCAGGCGAAATATTAATAAAATTGTCGGATTATATTAGAAGGTTCATTCGTTCTGAAATAAACTTTAGGCGAATATTAATTCATTCGTAATGCACGATTTGGGTATGCATCTTGAAATGTAAGATGTATTTTAGAACGGTGATTTTAGGATGATGTCTCTATTCATTCTTATGTTGCAGTATATATCATATGGGAAGAAAATGGTGTTTAACCCCGCCACATTATTTATATATGTACCTGTCCCAAGTCAGGAGCCTGTAATTCAGTGGTTGTTGTTTGTTTATGTGTTACATATTTGTTTTTCGTTCATTTTTTTTACATAAATAAGGCCGTTAGTTTTCTCGTTTGAATTGTTTTACATTGTCTTATCGGGGCCTATTATAGCTGACTATGCGGTATAGGCTTTGCTCATTGTTGAAGGCCGTAACTGTGGTGACCTATAGTTGTTAATGTCTGTGTCATTTTGGTATTTTGTGGATAGTTGTCTCATTGGCAATCATACCACATTTTCTTTTTTATATTACCTTAAAGGAATCCTGTGTCAGATAGAACAATTAACAATCATTTTATATTCTATCCAATCCTTGTGGGTGTTATTGTGCCCTCTATATAAGTTTATTCTCAATGTACTTATAAATACTTCTTTACCCACACATTCTATTTTATTTTTGGAACCACCTCTCTAGTCTCATGGAAGTGAGCTCGCCCAAATTGAGATATTTGCCACTGGACTTTAAACATTAATTGATCATAATTGTTTATTGATATAGTCTCTATTTGTGGAAAACACTTTAGCGCTACATCTAAATATACAATAATCCGTATAAAAACTAATTTGTTTTGCGGAATAGACAATTTTATATGTGACTTTTGCATCTCCTTTAATGTTAGTTTATTGTCAGGTTTTATACATTTAAGTACAGCGACTAATAGAAGAAATAGATCGGAAGCCGAGACAGGAACCACAGCATGTTACAACGGATACGTTCTCTTGTTGTATCAAACAAACATTGAAAATTATGTACAAACATCTTCCGTGTGAGGGCTTTAATTTTCCGAGAAGATAAGAGATCTTCTTAACTACCATAACATATGTCTTGTAAGCTTTTAAGGTAAATTGTTTTATGAGCCCAGTTGTTTGTAGTTAGGTAATGTGTGATCGGATTTAGGAGATTTCAACTAATTTATATAATAACTGATATATAACAGTATCACGTAATACAGTAGCTTTACATAGAATAAAACTTGTTTCTTACGATACGTATATTTAAAACCTCAGTATGAGCTGTACATACAATAAAACTTGTTTCCTACTAAACGTAAAATTATAACCTCAGTATGAGCTGTACATACAATAACACTTGTTTCCTACTATACGTACAACTCTAACCTCAGTATAAGCTGTACATACAATAAAACTTGTTTCCTACTATACGTACAACTCTAACCTCAGTATGAACTTTACATACAATAAAACTTGTTTCCTACTATACGTACAATTTTAACCTCAGTATGAGCTTTACATACAATAACACTTGTTTCCTACTATACGTACAACTCTAACCTCAGTATAAGCTTTACATACAATAAAACTTGTTTCCTACTATACGTACAATTTTAACCTCAGTATGAGCTTTACATACAATAACACTTGTTTCCTACTATACGTACAACTCTAACCTCAGTATAAGCTTTACATACAAATAAACTTGTTTCCTACTGTATGCAATTATAACCTCAGTATGAGCTGTAGATACAATAAAACTTGTTTCCTACTATACGTACAATTATAACCTCAGTATGAGCTTTACATACAATAAAACTTGTTCCTACTATACGTACAATTATAACCTCAGTATGAGATTTACCTACAATACAACTTGTTTCCTACTATACGTACAATTATAACCTCAGTATGAGCTGTACATCCAATAAAACTTGTTTCCTACTATACGTACAATTATAACCTCAGTATGAGCTTTACATCCAATAAAACTTGTTTCCTACTATACGTACAATTATAACCTCAGTATCAGCTCGAGCTTTACATACAATAAAACTTGTTTCCTACTATACGTACAATTATAACCTCAGTATGATCTTTACATACAATAAAACTTGTTTCCTACTATACATGTACGTACAATTATAACCTCAGTATGAGCTTTACATACAATAAAACTTGTTTCCTACTATACGTACAATTATAACCTCAGTATGAGCTGTACATACAATAACACTTGTTTCCTACTATACGTACAATTATAATCTCAGTATGAGCTGTACATACAACAAAACTTGTTTCCTACTATACGTACAATTATTACCTCAGTATGAGCTTAACATACAATACTTGTTTCCTACTATACGTACAATTATAACCTCAGTATGAGCTGTACATCAAATACAACTTGTTTTCTACTATACGTACAACTCTTACCTCAGTATGAGCTGTACATACAATAAAACTTGTTTCCTACTATACGTACAATTATAACCTGAGTATGAGCTTTACATACAATAACACTTGTTTCCTACTATACGTACAATTATAACCTCAGTATGAGCTGTTCATACAATAAAACTTGTTTCCTACTATACGTACAATTATAACCTCAGTATGAGCTGTACATACATTAAAACTTGTTTCCTACTAAACGTACAATTATAACCTCAGTATGAGTTTAACATACAATACAACTTGTTTCCTACTATACGTACAATTATAACCTTAGTATGAGCTGTACATCAAATACAACTTGTTTTCTACTATACGTACAACTCTTACCTCAGTATGAGATTTACATACAATACAATACTTGTTTCCTACTATACGTACAATACAATACTTGTTTCCTACTATACGTATAATACAATACTTGTTTCCTACTATACGTACAATTATAACCTCAGCTTGTTTCCTACTATACATACAATTATAACCTCAGTATGAGCTTTACATACAATACAACTTGTTTCCTACTATACGTACAATTATAACCTCAGTATGAGCTGTACATCAAATACAACTTGTTTCCTACTATACGTACAATTATAACCTCAGTATGAGCTTTACATACAATTAAACTTGTTTCCTACTAAACGTAAAATTATAACCTCAGTATGAGCTGTACATACAATAACACTTGTTTCCTACTATACGTACAATTATAACCTCAGTATGAGCTGTACATACAATAAAACTTGTTTCCTACTATACGTACAACTCTAACCTCAGTATGAGCTTTACATACAATAAAACTTGTTTCCTACTATACGTACAATTTTAACCTCAGTATGAGCTTTACATACAATAACACTTGTTTCCTACTATACGTACAACTCTAACCTCAGTATAAGCTGTACATACAATAAAACTTGTTTCCTACTATACGTACAATTTTAACCTCAGTATGAGCTTTACATACAATAACACTTGTTTCCTACTATACGTACAACTCTAACCTCAGTATAAGCTTTACATACAAATAAACTTGTTTCCTACTGTATGCAATTATAACCTCAGTATGAGCTGTAGATACAATAAAACTTGTTTCCTACTATACGTACAATTATAACCTCAGTATGAGCTTTACATACAATAAAACTTGTTCCTACGATACGTACAATTATAACCTCAGTATGAGATTTACCTACAATACAACTTGTTTCCTACTATACGTACAATTATAACCTCAGTATGAGCTGTACATCCAATAAAACTTGTTTCCTACTATACGTACAATTATAACCTCAGTATCAGCTCGAGCTTTACATACAATAAAACTTGTTTCCTACTATACGTACAATTATAACCTCAGTATGAGCTGTACATACAACAAAACTTGTTTCCTACTATACGTACAATTATTACCTCAGTATGAGCTTAACATACAATACTTGTTTCCTACTATACGTACAATTATAACCTCAGTATGAGCTGTACATCAAATACAACTTGTTTTCTACTATACGTACAACTCTTACCTCAGTATGAGCTGTACATACAATAAAACTTGTTTCCTACTATACGTACAATTATAACCTGAGTATGAGCTTTACATACAATAACACTTGTTTCCTACTATACGTACAATTATAACCTCAGTATGAGCTGTACATACAATAAAACTTGTTTCCTACTATACGTACAATTATAACCTCAGTATGAGCTGTACATACATTAAAACTTGTTTCCTACTAAACGTACAATTATAACCTCAGTATGAGTTTAACATACAATACAACTTGTTTCCTACTATACGTACAATTATAACCTCAGTATGAGCTGTACATCAAATACAACTTGTTTTTACTATACGTACAACTCTTACCTCAGTATGAGATTTACATACAATACAATACTTGTTTCCTACTATACGTACAATACAATACTTGTTTCCTACTATACGTATAATACAATACTTGTTTCCTACTATACGTACAATTATAACCTCAGCTTGTTTCCTACTATACATACAATTATAACCTCAGTATGAGCTTTACATACAATACAACTTGTTTCCTACTATACGTACAATTATAACCTCAGTATGAGCTGTACATCAAATACAACTTGTTTCCTACTATACGTACAATTATAACCTCAGTATGAGCTTTACATACAATAAAACTTGTTTCCTACTATACGTACAATTATAAGCTCAGTATTAGCTTTAAAACTTGTTTCCTACTATACGTACAATTTTAAGCTCTGTATGACCTCTACTATTGTTTCCTTCTATACGTACAATTCTAAGCTCGGTACGAGCTTCACAACTTGTTTCCTACTTATACGTACAATATTAAGCTCAGTATGACCTCTACAATTGTTTCCTACTTATACGTACAATTTTAAGCTCAGTATAAGCTTTACAGCTTGTTTCCTACTATACGTACAATTCTAACTATTAAAGTTCAACTAACTTCAAGTTCAATTGTTTTTAAATGGCCGTACGAAAGACTTAAACATGCATGATATATTCAACCGTTTAAATTGATTGGTTGTTGTTTGCTCTGACGTCTCGTCGCATAAGCGTTAAACAAACGAAATTAAATTCGCAACCTCTCTTTTTGAAACAAAGTCAATCATCAACAGCTACACTGATATCGTAAGGTATCCTACTTATACTTATACCACTGTACTTTAAGGATTTAAAGTGAGTGTTCTGACAAAAAGATGGAATATAAATATTATTGTTTGTCTTATAAGTCTCCTGCTATGAAAGCTCGGCAGCCAATGGTTGCTTATAAGTCTCCTGCTATGAAAGCTCGACAGTCAATGGTTGCTTGCATAATCCTGAAATCGGCTTAACGTAGTATGCGCTAAACTATTTAATGTTATTTTTTTTTTTTTTTTTTTTGCTTTTCATTGTAGGATATTAAAATCGGTATTTATTATAACATTTACCACCGTTTGTCTTCATGCATTCGCTAATTTTAATGATAATCGCTATTTAAATCATAAACATTAGAAGCTTCACAAAATAATTACAAAATATTGGGGATGTGTAGTTAAATTATTATTTCCTTTCAAATGTTAATGTAAATGAAACATGCAAATCACCACATCACTGTAGATTATAAGTCGATTGAATTTCTTTTCATTCTAAGCGTACTTTATATCATATCACCAGCTTACCACTATTTAAAATCAGTTTAACATGCAATACACAAATGCTATTTCCATATCGTAATTGTGGAATTAAGCAAAGAATTTTATAAATCACCATTTCCATTCCTAGTTATACAATTGTATTTGATTGTATCTGATGTTACAAACTACATTAAGATGGTAGATAGAAAACAAGACCTTCAGATACTGATTCGTATAATAAAGGTAAAGCTTTGGTTAAAACTATTTCATTTTAACACAATGGAATCCATCTCAACATAAGATCGAATTCTTTGGTTTTATTGTCAGCAATCTTTGATTATTCAGATATCAGATTTTATTTCGACATTTTCTTAAACATCACCGAGATCGATTGACGACTTAATGTAAAGAATCTTTTGTTTTAGTTAAAACAGCCATCTCTGAGAAAAAAAAAGACGTAAATTAACTGGAAGGGAGCGACCAAGCATGCAGAAACTATTGTAAACTATTTGTATAAAAATGCTATTCCAGACTGACAAATGTAGTGTATTAACAATAATCGATACCCCCTATCATAACTATATGTATGAAGATTGGGATATCATCACGATGTGTTTGATTTGTATGATTAAACTAACTACTATATATAAAATGATTTTCTTGGGAAAATAATGAATATGACATTATATTATTATCTAGCAAGAACCAAATCATCCGAGTCCTAAAATATTTACTTTTATTGGTCGTATAAAGTATAATAATTACATTAGATGTATGTTTCACTATAATACGCTATTCTGATTGGCTAACTGCACATCACGTGTTATTCCTGAAGCAATTGCAATACTCAATAAAACTTTTCATTCATGATAACACGAGGTCCCACAATAAAGTGCACAGGTGAATTAAATTAAAAACAATGATAAAATTTGTGTTTTCATGATTCTAGCTAAAAAAATGTAATTATAAGTATTGAATGCTTCTTTTTGTAACTTCATAGGGTTGTAAAAGCGTTGACCGTGCGCACATTTTTACGTACATCGGTCAACGCTTTTACCACCCCCATGAAGTTACAAACAGAAGCATTCAATTCTTAAATGAAATGTGACTTGTTTAGTTATAAAATAGTTTGTAGTTAACATTTAGATTTGGTATCTGAATGTTAAGGATAACTGAACTTAGATAACAAATCTGAATGTTTAGGATATCTGAATTTAGAAGACTTATCTAAATGTACAGGATATCTGAATTCAGATAACAAATATAAATGTTAAGGATGTCTGAATTCAGATATTAAATTTAAATGTTAAGGATATCTGAATTCAGATTCCAAATCTATTAAGGATGATATATTCATCCAGGTAACAAAATCTAAATGTTAAAGATATCTGCATTCAGATTCCAAATCTAGATGTCAAGGATATTCATCATGTTAACAAAAATCTAAATTTTAAAGATATCTGTACCAAGATAAACTTAATGACAAGGCACCTCAATTGTAAGGTACACCAACCGTCATTTCTATAAACAAAAAATCAAGGTTGTTGATCATATCATAATCAATGGAAGAAAGCCTTGACTATAAACACTTTTTCAAAGAAAGAAACATATTTGTCCATAGTCCATCAGATCAATAAATGAACAAGCATCATTATAAAGAAACCTTGTAGCCAATGTCTAACAGTCAATCAGCCTAAAACAAAATTAAATTAGCTAAACGAGCAAGCCAGTCAGAATAAGGTTGATTCTTACAAACAAACACCAATTGTAACTCATATCAGTCTCTATCAAAGGAATCAATTTCGCTATCTGTATTTATATCAAGAGGAACGTTCAGTTATAGAGTAGAAATAGAGTTGACAAAATCGATGTTATTTCATTCCATGTTGTGTCAGTCTAGAACTGGACAGATGAAGTTAATTAAACAGGCCATTCCTTCTAATCTTCTAAATGGTTTATGTCTGATAAGCACCTTAATGGTTGTGAAATGCTATGCGACTTGCTCATGTATGGTTTAAGAACAATAACCTGTTTTTAAACAGTAAAATGTCTGCGTTTATATCTAAACCGAGAGGAACGGCTTCCCCGTAATGTTGTCTACAAATAACAAACTAATTCATTACCTTCACTGTAGTTTTTATAAACATTACGGATGTTTTTAAAACAGATTGGTAAGATTTTTATATCCTCAAATTTGACATTTTTGTGCCAAGATTTTAGGGTAATGGAAAGCGGACAGTTTCACCACCATAACCCTCACATGAAGTTCTCTAAGATCTTACCACACATTGTAGGTCATAAGAAGTCATATAAGGCGTCTAGAATATTGTTGGTCACGAGATCCGAGTATAAGCCAAACGATATTGTTGGTCATTTGGTTTTTTTTCTCTCTCTAAAGCTTACAAAACACAAGGGGCCATAAAAATGATCTTCAGGTATAAAAGAAGAAATGGCAGGATTAACTGCATACTATGTTCACTTTGACTGGTACAAGCTAAAACACTGTTATTACACGATTTATTTAGTAATCTTATGATAAGAGTTTTCATATTTTATAATTTTCGTTTTTGTTTATGGCTTCAGAAAACTATGAACTCATTAAGTCTTTCTGTAATATTGCTTTCACTACATTTTTTTATTCACCTTTCAGATCATTATACTAAGTGGTTTTTTACTTTTTGAGGTAATGGAATCCCATATAAAAGTTTGGTCAATTTGTTACAGTTTATACTCACAATTGGAAGCAAAAGCCTAGAACATTACACCATCGTTGGGTTAGAGGGAATATCTATTCTACAGAATTAAAAAATTACAAATTACCAGATCCAAGCATATTTCAAAACACATTGAAAAGTTCTAATATTATAGCTCTTGGTATATGTTAATTAAATACTCTGGCACCACTAGTGCAGAATAAAATTGAATTATTTGCCATATCCATGCTGATTTATAATAACAGATTAATAACCAAGAACAGTAATGTTTCTCGATGCAAATGACACATTACCGTATTCATACACTTCAAATATTCAATCCTGTCAATAATCACCGTCTTATAAACAATCATATGTCTATTTCATTACTAACGAAATCATTAAAATATCTTAAAGTATACTTAAATCATTTTCTGTCCTCTTGGCATTAACAAATTTGTATTATAATTAAATATTTTTTTATAATATTGTCTATCGTAGGCGATTCGATTTTTTCCACTTGTTTTTTTAATACTTTTGGATAAATATATAATAATAGTTTTTGACTCGCAAATGGTGCTTGTGTATCAATACAAGTAAAAAAATTCTTGGATGTGACCAACAAATAAAACCAAGACTTAAACTGACGAGGAACCATAAATCGTTAAACATCAGAACCAGTCTTTTTAAGCATTGATTTTTGGTCTAAAACATACAAAAAACAATTGAAAAACGTTTGAATAAGCATTGTATTTATTTATTTTTTTGCGTGGTTTGGTTAAACTTTCAAAATACGTGACATTATTGGACATGGTTGACTTTAATTAAGTTCGCTAGTTTGACACTGAGACTGTTCATATGACAAAATGTTCTTTCGATGAAGTTAATGTCAAAGTTTTTTTTATATCAGACATGTTTTGCTGTGAAGAGAATGAAAATCGATGTCAATAAATCTGATTGGATGTCTACAAACTAATTTTGATGGCTTTATGCGCTTTAAATTTAAACAAACTGAATTTCAAAGACAACGGATATAACCCAGTGCTTCCTTTAATGGTATCTATTGCGTCTTTTGTTCTATACGCATAATCAAATCTTAGTTAGAAGAAGGTGGACACTTAACTTGCTTTTTAAATAGCAATAAAAAAGAAATAGAATAGTTAAATGGCAATTAACATATAGTTTGAAGAAGGCAGAATGCATGCATGTAGCACATTTCAGACTTGTAATCGCGATATAAATGGCGTTTTTTGTTTTATCAAATTAACTAGTGTAAAAGACGAGCAAAACAACTGACTCGTCTTTATAATACCTAGTATGAATGTCATTTGGAAGCAAAAAGAAGCAACAATTGCATGCATGTGTATAAAATTTATATATTAATGTCTATGTTATAGAGATCAAAAACACATGTTTAAATAGAAATGTTTTCGCGGTTGGCCAATATTCATATTTACCCTGAAATTGTTATTCATTAATTTCGAAAACATCATACCTATTGATATAAAAACTATAACTTTTCTCCGCAACATGTCAGAATCGTAAGAGAGCCAAATGCGTGACCACATGTAAATGCGTTCGCGATGTTAAACAACTTTTGATATCGTGTATGTATGACCCGGAATACTGTTCCAAATACTTGTGCCAATTATCGGAATTCACTCACATTAAGTATTGAATAATTAAATTTTAATTGTGAAAATGCGTATTAATATCCAACAATGATGCATACACATTTGATTTTTGTTTTTTGTTCATACATATCTGTCCATGAGACATAGCGAATTTCAAAAGAATTAAAATGTCTTAAATTGTTATTCCGAAACTCGTTAACTTTTCATGTTAATAAAAACGCACTACTCAAAGTTTTGCAATGCTTGATTTTAATGAACTATTGCTCTATAATTATGTTCGTATATTGTATAAATTGAAAGCTTGTCTAATTGTCTCTCGCCAAACAAGTTACTTAGTCGATGTCGGGAAACATAATGACTGACATTTTCAATATTCAACCCATTTTGATACATAAGATTTTTATCACCATGAGAGACCAGCGTTATAGATCAGCGAATGCAGTCAATAATAACTATTTCAATACGAGATTG
Organism: Mytilus edulis; assembly: GCF_963676685.1. Lineage (NCBI taxonomy): Eukaryota > Metazoa > Mollusca > Bivalvia > Mytilida > Mytilidae > Mytilus > Mytilus edulis. Next base: position 98,315,324 of record NC_092346.1, read on the forward strand.
TGATCGATTCTTATGATAGAAGAAAGTAACAAGAAAATTTGTTCTATGGAGTATGTTCATGTCTTTCTTTCAGAGAACGACATATGCCTCTTTAACGCATGCGTCTCTGGACGGAAATCACCCGAGTGATTAAAATAGCAGATGGTTTATAGTTTTGACACTAACAGTCACAACTATTCTATTAAGTTTGTCAAACAGGAAAATGCCTACTTGTTTTTACCAAAGTAAAACATGTTTTCATTGCAACTTATGATTTTTTCTCTCAGTTTTAAGATGGATGTGAAATTTATTGGATTTTAACGTGAGTATTGGCAGAGATGGCTTATGGTTTTATGACACGGTTGTATTACTTTGAAGTTTATCTTAATTGATTGATCATTTAAGATGAAAAGTGCCAATCATTTATCCTTCAGTATAGTTTCGTTACCACATACTTACCAATTGGAATTATGAATTTTTTATTGACAAAAATTTTATGTTTGCTTGTTGGATTTTTTACTGGTTGCATTGCACCTGTATTGATAAAATCCCACGCCAGTACAAAAGTAAGAACCCCATACGGTGAAATAAGGGGCCTGTTGGTGGAACTCCCCCATTCTGCACATTTGAAATCGGTGGAAGCGTATTTCGGATTACAGTTTGCGTCAATTCGCAGCCCCAGTGGCTCTCTCCGTTTCTCAGTGCCCAACACTCCAAAGGAACGGTGGAACACAATCAAATATATAAACGAAACAAATGTTCCTACGTGTCCTCAAAGGAAATTCAAACTGAAGGAATTAAATAGGAAGTGGCCCGCTGCTGTAGTTGAAAAAATACAAAATATAACATCATTTGTTCGCGATGTCACTGAGGATTGTTTGAGATTTAATATATATGTTCCGACAACTGGTAAGAATTTTATTTATATTGCATTTGGCTTGATAGGACTGATCATTAACACATTTGAAAAGTTGAAACATGCCTGGTTTTATTATCATTTTAACAAAAAGAGTTTTAGTAAAATTTCTTATTCTATTTTTTTTAGTCGTTAAAGTTTTCACTTAACAATATTTATGGTTAAATGTTGTTAGAAAATGCAATATAACAGTAGTTTTAAAATAATGATGAAACCTTCCCATCAAATGTTTAAAGCTATCTCAATTTCAATTCCTTTTATTGTTGTGTAAGCCTTTTGGCATAGTTTTCTCAATTTTATCGTAGATAAGGCGAAAGCATACTGAGTGCAGATATCGTTTTGCTTAATTTCGAGTGTCCTGAGCGATTTTGATTTGTTGCTACATAAGCGGCACGTAAGATGCAATTCCAGATTGATAGCTAATTTAAGATGGGATGTGCCAAAAGATTTTCGTATGAGCTATTTACACAGGAGAAAGATTCAAACATGAAAAAATCGTTTATTAAAGTTTTGTTTCTATTTGCTGCATTAATTGATACTTGTGTTGCGCCAGTTTTTAAACAACAATACGGAAGTTCTAGAATAAAAACTCCTTATGGTGAAATGCGAGGATTATTAATTGAATTTCCTCGTCACTCAAATTTACAATATGTTGAAGGGTATTTTGGATTACAATATGCTTCAATCCAGAGTCTGTCACTTCGATTCTCTGTGCCAAACACTCCGAAGGAACGCTGGAATATCGTAAGGGTTTTTAAAAATTTTAATGGCCCTGTCTGTACTCAACCGAAAATCAGAACCAAACGTTTAAATGCATTGCTGCCTAACGGATTTGTTTCAAAATTTGAACGTTTGTCTTCCTTTGGTCATAAGATAACTGAGGATTGTTTAAGACTGAACATGTACATTCCAAAAACAGGTAAGAGTTTGTACTTTTGTTTTGTTAGGTACAAAGTTGAATGTACCATTCGTTCGAAATTACGAAAAGTTGTTTATTTTCCATGGATGATCTATTCCGTCAACTTTCAGAAATAATATTATAAGAAAAAGTAAATATACTGGAATTTAGATCATTTGAAAAAAATGGGAAATATTTGGTTCATCAATTGCTGAAACCAACATAAAATGTAAAAAGAAAAAAGTGTCGTTCGTATCATCATGTATTACATTCTCACATGTTGCTGTTCTAAACCCAATTTGTTTTCCCGACTGTTGTTATGCAACTCCCCATGTATTTTCCTCATCGTTGTTATTCAACTCCTCGTGTATTTTTCAACTGTTGCTGTGTAATTTCCATTATATTTTTCGCACTGTTTCAGTCCAATTCCAAATATATTTACCAAACTCTAACTGTCGGATTCCCAATACATTTTTCCACAGTGAAGCTGTACAGTTTTTTGTGTATTTAGTCTTCTCTATCTTATTTCAAAATATACAATATTTTTAATCTTTTATTGTCCATTCCATTACATGTATGTAAAACAGTTCTTGCCTTTCCACTCTATGTTTTAGCATCTTTTTCTGATCAACTCTACGTGTATTCTACCCTTTTTTCTTGTTCATTTCCATTCGCATCTGATTGTTACTCTCTTTTCCTTCTAGTTCCCAATGTTTACTTCACATGAGGTATCCAAATGTTTTGACTGTTTCCGATGAAGGTCAATCAAGCACATTGGACGGTTTTGTATTTAAAAGTTTATAGAATCGGATGATATGACATACAGTACGGACAATTACCGATCGTTAGATACCATTAATTGTCATCTCGATGTGTTTTAATATTTGTTTTTTATGGGGTGGGCTATATAAGGTTATTTTGATTCCTGTCTTATTCATGTTTAGGCTATATAAAAAAGAAGATGTGATTAGGCTATGTCCTTCAAGCCTTACTGTTACCATTAACGGTATCAATTACAAATATTCTCTCGTTCCCTCTTTAGTGATGGCAAAGGTCAAACTGTTTTGAAAGTTGTAAGGCCATTGTAATTTTTTGATAAAAAGACACAGTTGCGGGAATCGACTATGATGTATTTCGAAAACTCTTCACCGAAACGCATCACATACATGTTTCCTTTGATCGGCCATAGGAAGCTTGAACAAACCATCTTTTAGAAAAATAAATGTTTGCCTGTATTGGCCATGGGTGATTCCTTTTAACATCTCCAATGTAATAATTCAATAACAGAGAATTGATAAAACTGATTTACAATTCAAAAGCTTGTAATACTATAGACATTTGTCTGGTATCGACTCATTCATTGTCTCTTAAATGCCTTTCGCTTAAATTTTAAGGGTGTTTTTTGTTTGTTCCATTTCTCAACATCTACTTTAATTGACAATTGTTTGTTTTTCTAAATACAAAAGACAAACAACAGTTAAAATAAAATACCAAACACAAAACTGAAAGATCAGCAACACAAACTTCACAAAATTTAGTGGTGAACTCGGTAACTTCGGGAGGGTAATTTATTTCTTTTCAACTAGTGGTTTATTCCAACTTGGGAGTATGTCGCATTTATAAATTATCATTGAGGAAAAGATGACGGGATTGAATCTTCGGCAAGCGAGACGACAAGACCAACATATCCTTTGTCATTAGTGACGTAGATATTTCATAGATGCCAGAAAAATCTTGATGGCGTCCATGAACTTTCCAAGGAACGACTCAAACTTTACGCTTAGGAACCCATTTGCGAAATTGAAAATATATTTAGCTTTTTGGTTAACAATTTTTCCTAGCGTTAATTTTGGGTTGCCTTAACTATACAATAGGATTGTCTGGATAGGTCATACAGTTTCTTTATTTAAAGGTTCTCTGTGATGAAAGAGAGCCTTGATCAACCATTTTGTACATAAGAAAATGTCTGTACCAAGTCAGGAATTTTACAGTTGTAATCCGTTCGTTCGAGCTTTTAATTTTGCCATATGGACTTTCCCTTTTGAATTTTCAGTATATTTGTAGTTTATAGTTTCTTGTCTGTTGTGAAAGATCTGCTTGCCTGGGTATGCTATATAGGTTCTTTATTTCAAAACTTCTCTGTTGTGAAAGATCTGCTTGCCTGGGTACGCTATATAGGTTCTTTATTTCAAAACTTCTCTGCTGTGAAAGATCTGCTTGCCTGGGTACGCTATATAGGTTCTTTATTTCAAAACTTCTCTGTTGTGAAAGATCTGCTTGCCTGGGTACGCTATATAGTTTCTTTATTTCAAAACTTCTCTGTTGTGAAAGATGTGCGTGCCTGGGTACGCTATATAGTTTCTTTATTTCAAAACAACTTCTCTGTTGTGAAAGAGGTGCTTTGCTGGGTACGCTATATAGTTTCTTTATTTCAATACTTCTCTGTTGTAAAAGAGGGGCTTGTCTGGCTATGCTTTATAGTTTCTTTGTTTCAAAGCTTCTCTGTTGTGAAAGAGAGGCTTGTCTGTCTATGATATATAGCTTCTTTATTTCAAAACTTCTTTGTTGTGAAAAAGGTGGTTTGCTGGCCATGCTTTATAGTTTCTTTAGTTCTAAGCTTCTCGGTGGTGATAGAAAGGCTTGCCTTGTTTTGCTTTATAGTTTTCATTTCTATGTCCAAACCTTCACTGTGATGCCACCATTCATAAAGATAAGTTAAACAATTTCATCTTGTGTCCTTAATTTTCCATTTTCAGAAACGACATATAAAATAATTCAAATTAGATCATATTCATTAGATAAAATAGCATCTATTGACCTTGAAATAAAAGAGTCAAATGTTAAATAGGTATTCCTCACCGGATATAACTATTTGAGGTACTTAACATTTTATCCGTCACAGAGTTATCATATACTTTTAACATGCATTTAACATCAAACGTTTTGAATATGTAGCTTTAAAGGAGTAGGTCCGGTAAGGACCGATTTTGGCATCAAATTTCAGGTTCATCTGACGAAAGATTTTGACCACTTTTTAAACACTTAAGTGGCTATTTAATTTGAATCAAGTAGTTTATGTGAAAGATTTTAACTGATTTCGTCATTAACAACGATCCGATTCAAGCTCAAATATGAAAAATCTACCAAATACGCCGAAAAATGTCACTTTTCAGATGGTTTTTGTCGAAAATTAAAGTGGCCGCATCCGTGTTCATCCTTAACCTTTATATATGTTATGTATTATCATAAAGTACCAGTTACATTTCAATATTAAGGATGAACACGAATGCGGCCACTTCCGTTTGTCACGAAAACCGTCTAAAATTTAACTAAAATGATAGAATTGTGAAGAATTCAGTAATTTAGCATGACTTTATGGTGCTAGTACCCGATATATGTGCATTGTACTGTCAAAAACAGCCCTTATGTATGTAGCAGAAGCATTCTACTGTCCAATAAATAACTAAAAGTTTACAATTTAACAAATTTTGTAAAACTGCTATATTTTGAGGCCAAAAAGGGGTCTTAATGGACCATCTCCTTTCGAGTTTCCTGAGCGATTTTGATTTGTTGCTACATAAGAGACACAAAGAGATGCAATGGGCTATTCCAGTTAATGTCTGACAGGTGGGGATGGATGGGGAGAATTTTTTTATACGTATCAGAAAAAAAACATCATGAAAAACTACCTATCAGATCTAAAAATTAAGACCTATCAGAAGAAGAGTTTCTGTTCATATTGGGTGGATGGGCTTTCATGGAAAAAAACACCTATCAGAATTTTTTACTGCAATGATTGTTCGCATCAGAATTTTAAATACAATACCAGATAATGCATGATACGAAACTGTTTACATTCAAAAGCACCCCTAAGATCTGAAATAGGCATTATTGTAACCCCTAAGATGTAATTAATTTTAATTATTTACTGCTGTAAGACCCTCAGAAGTTTTTTTGCGTTTAAGTGTACATGTCAGATGAAAACACTCAAATTTCACCCCCTCAGAACGGACCATCCACCTCTTTAGCAGATATTAACTGGAATGGCCCAATTCCGGATTGATAGCTAATTTAAGATGCGCGATGTTTCAAAAAAAAATTCGTTTGAGCTATTTACACAGGAGAACGATTCAAATATGAAAAAATCGTTTATTAAAGTTTTGTTTCTATTTGCTGCATTAATTGATACTTGCTTTGCACCAGTTTTTAAACAACAATACGGAAGTTCTAGAATAAAAACTTCTTATAGTGAAATGCGAGGATTATTAATTGAATTTCCTCGTCACTCAAAGTTACAATATGTTGAAGGGTATTTGGATTACAATATGCTTCAATACGGTCTGTGTCACTTCGATTTGTGCCAAACACTCCGACGGAACGCTGGAATATCGTTAGGGTTTTAAAGAATTTTGATGGCCCTGTGTGTACTCAGCCAAAAATCAGAAAAAAAACGTTTAAATGCATTGCTGCCTAACGGATTTGTTTCAAAATTTGAACATTTGTCTTCCTTTGGTCATAAGATAAGTGAGGACTGTTTAAGACTGAATATGTACTTTCCAAAAACAGGTAAGTGTTTGTTTTTTTGATTTGTTAGGTACAAAGTTGGATGTACCATTCGTTTTTTGAAAAGTTGTTTATTTTCAATGATTGATCTATTCCGTCGTCCTTAAAATATAATATTATAGGAAAAAGCAAATATACTGGATTTTGGATACTTGAAAAAAATGTGAAATATTTGGTCCATCAATTGCTGAAACCAACTTAAATCTCTGAGCAAAAAATAGATTTGATCGTTCATATCATCATGTATGTCACTCTCATATCTTTTTGTATTTGTCCGCACTGTTGCTATCCTAAACCCCATATGTTTCCCCGACTGCTGCTGTGAAATCTCCCGTGTATTTTCTCAACTGTTGCTATACAACTCCCCATATATTTTTCTCATAGCTGTTGTTCAACTCCCCATATATTTTTACAACTGTTGCTGTGCAGTTACCATTATATTTAACCCCACTGTTGCTTTCAAATTCCCATTATTTTTGTTTCTGTCTAATTCGAAATATATTTACCAAACAACTGTAACAGTCTGGTTCCCAATACAGTTTTCCATAGGGTACATTTTTTCGTGTATTTAATCCTCTCTATCTTATTTCAAAATATACCATATTATTATCTTTTATTGTCAGTTCTAATATGTAAAAATTGTCTTGCAGCTCCATTCCATGTTTTCAGGATCTTTTCTGATCAACTCTACGTATATTCTACTTTATTGTCTTATCCATATACCCTTGCATGTGTAGATTGTTTTTTGTTTTTTGTTTTTTAGGGGAGGACTACATTAGGTTATTTTGGTTGCTGTTTATTCAATTTTAGGCTATTTCTTTTTAGCCATTCTATTGACATTAACGGTACAACTTACAAATATTCTCTCTTCACCTATTTAGCAATGCTCAAGGTCAAACTTTTTTGAAAGTCCTAACCACCTACACACATTTAAGTCATATAAACCCAAAACCAAATCCAGGTAATGATTCAGAACTATAACAGTCACATGTTTGTCTAGTCGTCAAAATACAAAATGAGAAACACCAAAAACTATTGAAATGTTTTGATAAAAAGAAACAGTTGCTGGAATCTAATAAGACGTAGTTCGACAAAACTTCACCGATCGCGAAGCACATCAAAGGCAAATGTTTGCATTGATAGGCCATAGTAAACTTGAACAAACCAACTTTTAGAAATTTAAATGTTTGCCTGTATTGGCTATGTGTCATTCCTCAGTTTAAACATCTCCAATGTATCAATTTAATAATGGAGGATTGATATAACTAATTTAACCCCGCGACATGTTCTTGTGCCAGTCACAAGTCAGGAATATGTTTGCCCTTAAGGGAATTTGTTGTTTATGATGGATGGTTGATATAGACTCTGTTAAATTTATTCACTACTTTTCTAGACTCCCGGAATTTAAAAGCTTGACATATTCTATAGACATTTGTCGGATATTGACCCATATGTTGTCTCTTAAATGCCTTTTGCTTAAATTTAAAGGTTTTTTTTTTCATTACTCAACATCTTCTTTTATTGACATTTTTTTTTTGTAATTACAAAAGACAAACAACAATAACAAAATATAGAACACAAAACTGGCAGATTAGCAACACAAACCCCGTACAATTTAGGGGTGAACTCGGGAACTTCGAGAGGGTAAATTATTCCTTTTTAACTAGTGGTTTATTCAAATTTGGGTGTAAGTTGCATTAGTTAATTATCATTGAAGAAAAGATGAGGGGATGGAATATTCGGCAAGCGAGACGACAAGTCCAACAACACCTTTGTCATGAGTGACTTAGATATTTCATAGAAGCCAGCCAAATCTTGATGGCGTCCATAAACTCTTCAAGGAATGACTCAAACTTTAAAGAAAAAAGGGTTGCCTGGAAAGGTTACACAGTATCTTAATTTTAAAGCTTCTCTAAGGTGAAAGAGAGCCTTTATAAACTATATTCTACATAAGAAAATTCCTGTGCCAAGGAATTCGCATGACTAGCTTGATGCATGCTGTTGTTGTCCGCTCATTTGATGTGGGGGTTTTTTATTTTGTCATTTGGTTATGGACTTTCCGTTTTAAATTTTCAGAATTTTTTCATTTTACTTTTTGCCTGGAAAGTCCTTTATTGTTTCTTTATTTCAAAGCTTCTCTGAAGTGAAAGAAAGGCTTGCCTGGCTATGCGGTTTATTTTCTTTATTTCATTGTTTAAAACCTCTCTGTGATGAAATCATTCCTCAGTTCTTAAAATAAGGTAAACAATTCCATCAAGATTAAAACCTTTTCCTTATTATCGATATTTGGAAAATATAATGGTATACTCAAATTAGGTCATAAACATTAGATATAGATTCTATTGACCTAAGAATAAAAGAGTCAAATGTTAAATAGGTATTCCTAACCGGATATAACTATATGAGGTATTTGACATTTCATCCGTCACAGAGTTCTCGTATACTGGAGTTTAACATGCATTTAACATCAAACGTTTTGAATATATATGCGTAAATATTGCATTTAAATGGATTAATAATTTAGATTCCTTTTTTTATTACTTGATTTTGTTTTTGATTACGCTTCTGATGAATTTGATGTATTCATGTTTTATTTTTGTCATTTTTATATCACGTAAAATCGATACTTTAAAGTGAAAAAAAAGAGATTATAAGATAGTTGACTCTGCTTAACATTACACGTCATAATAATGTTGATAATTCATGAATTGTAATGCCAACTTTAGCAGAAACCAGTAATAAGTCAAATTATACGACAGCTATGTGTAATTATAGTGCTTTGATAGCGCCAGTACTAATACTAAAAAGAAATTCCATCTAACAAGTTTTATTCTTGGCTTCATTACTATTTTCATTTATAATTGACTCTGATTTATTATGAAGCATATCTTCTTAAGCTCCGTATTCTTTCATAGCGTAGGGAGAAAGCTTTCACACCTGTCGTTCGTTGAAACACAAACACAGCATACTTTTCATCCTCCGCAACAATTGGGAGGTAGAGATACCATGTTTCATAATATAATGAATATGTTTCCTTTAGACAAATTGTTAATTAAGGTAATTTTTTCCTCTTTATTCGCACATGTTGTTTGTATCTTCGTGCTGATTGATTCCTTGCGCTTATTAGAAGAACGTCTGCTTTTTGTAGAAGGAAAGTGCGCGTGACTAACAGACGAACATCATTGACTCTCGTGTGGATGGAACTGTCCTTGTTACTCTCTATGAAAGGTTTTCTGTGATAATCTATTTATTTTCCTTACTTTAGCAAGCCATTGTGACTTTGATCATTGAGATGTATGCACATTTACAGACTACTTTGATGGTAGTTACTTCTACTTCCTTTATTGTATAACAACGCTCGAAGTTCAAGGCAAGGTTTTTACAGTTAGCCAGTAACAATATATTATGAACTATTATTTTCAAAGTTAAATGTCTGGAAGGATTTTGAAAAGTCATGTTCCTAATAATTGCTCTAGTGTAGTCCTGCAAGTATACAGATATAAAAATATCTGGAGTATAATTATTCTAAAAAGACATCTTCCTAAACTTAAAAAAACAGAACAAAAACAACTATTTTTATTGTGACGACAGTTTATATATAAATAAAATGGTATTTTGACGATTCAGATTGCAGTGTTTTCTACGACAGGGGATTCAAGACAAGTCAAATAGATGTGTTATATCTAATGAGGCAACTGTTCACCAAAACCAAAGAACAAGATTTAAATATGTCAACATTAATTTAGATTATACAGCAACAGAAAAGTTACAACCACCAATGAATGGGGAAAGAACAATTCACAGCTACATTTTGATCTAGCTGCCATTTCTGACATCTGATCAGGATTTAGCCAATCAAATTGTCGTTTATACAGCAACAACTTTTTAAAATATGCAGTCACAAGTAACAAAGAAACTAATAGTAGTCACTAAAATGTTGATGGCGGAAAATTATTTTCGACGCAAGACTAACACGCATCACAAATTATATTTATCTTTCCTGATAGATCAATTTCCGTTTACCCACAAAACATTAATCAATACTGGACTAACAAAAGCAAAAACACATTAAAACATTTTCTCCTTCATGAGAAAAAAAAGCATTTTATCCATCATAAAGTGGTCAATCACTGAACGTTGTTTGGTGGTCACTCCAACATTTACTGCTTCAGTAACCAACGATACAGATACTAATTACGTGATTAAACGTCGGAGCCAATTCCGTATTAGCGACGTTTAATTCGTTTTTAAAGTTTAAAGCACTACTAGTCATGCGCATTGATTTCTATCTTTTATACATAGACTTTTGCATCAGTATGTGCCTTAATAAACCGTTGGGAAAATTCGATTGCTGTATCCTAATTGTCAGTATTATATATTCATTTTTCCGGAAATAATTATCCGTCCAAAGTTGATTGCTAGAGAAATGAGCGACTTGGTCAATGAAACATAAGAAGTCAATCCAGACATCGTTAAAGACTGATTAGCTTTGTTTTGTAAATAAATTGTAGAGTGTTGAAATTTCCGATGAGCCAGGTTCGTTATTCAACTTATTTGACATAAAACGAAGTTAAATTCCCCAGTAATGACTACTGTTCATTTCTAAGTATTGACTTCCAATTTAATGTGTCCTTAGGTATAAAAGAAAGTCAACAGCCAGTTCATCTGTACAATGTAAGGAAGTCTGAGGCTGTTGAGAATATGACAGTTAAATTGTGATCTACATACTGTGCGAGAATTCAGCTGTTTAATTTACGATACACAATAAAGCTGGTGGACAATCTTAGCTATAGGTTGCTGTTAACAATAACAAACATACAATACACTTTCTTAATATAAAATAGAAAGTTGTGGTATGATTGATATGACAACTCTCCAACAAAGACCAAAACAAATATCGCACACTAAGCTATAAAAGGCCTAAAATTGACAAATGCCTAAGTTTTTAAAATTTAACATTTGAAAGTTGGAAATTAAATGTATATTGATACATTGTAGCCTGTGAAACAAAAATCATGCTAAAAAGCTCATATTGCTGCTTTTCTATTTCATGTTTCCCATTACGTTATTCATGTAGGGGCAAAATGTTGACTTTATTTTTAATCGGAGTAAACGGACAATATCTGTTTAAGATAACCAGTCAGACACATTTTAAATTTAAAAACAATATTAATATAGATGACAGTGTTAAAGTATATGCATTTTGTTTGAATGCAACATATAAAAGTTTTTTAATGCAGTGTGACATTTTTATGATGTTCTTCCCCATGCCAATAGTTATCTGAATCGATGAGTAGAATCTGAAATTCTAGAGAACTATGATTTACATTTCCGTCATTATAATTACTTGAATGAACTGTGTATCCGTGTGCCCTAAACATCTCCGTCATTGTGATGAATTTTAGAAGATTATGTAATTTTAATTTGTCAGTTCCCTTAATTTCTGGATCAGTTCTAACGGTTTGATTATAGCTTGGGGGTTTTATACATTCAATAGTACAACATAAATTTCACCTTCCTCCAATATCGCTGTCATTAGAATTAATATAGAGTGGGGTATTTTTGGAACCTACTTGTTACAAAATAAATGACTAATTTGTAGAACATCATTTATTAACAAATGAAGTCCTTCTGTCTGTGCTCAAGTATTAGAAATGATTGACTAATCAAAGCTAACGACAGTAGTTGAAGAGCTCTATTATAGTCTATTCAGACCTCTTCATTTCTTCATTTGTTTTGATAAAGTTATCTTATAAAGTACACCTAAGACAACGTACACTGCTGGTTAGGGAAATACTCATGACGTGGTCCTTATGATACGTGTTCCATTGTACACACGAGCTCGAGAAAACAGGCTTAGACCTTTGTAACTTGACCTATAATGGTGTACTTTTATAAATTGTTACTTGGATGGAGAGTTGTCTCATTGGCACTCATTCCACATCTTCCTATACAGTATCTATAAGAATCGTTAGATCTATTCATGGTAAAGAATGGTCGGAACTCGAACTCGTAATAATAGTTCCATCTTTGCAGTAAGATAAATTTGTGTGAATTGATTCTAAGTTTAAATGTTTTAAGATGTAAACGAGATTGTTTTATTATTCAGATGGAGTGCGATTGTATTTTTTATACCTTTAAGTCTCTTCAATCCATTCAATTAATTGGTGAATAATGAGGTTTTATTGACGGAAGAGAGAGAAAATTACACACACATAGTGTTTTGTACTGATAACCGTGCTTTTATGTTGCTTGTACATTTTAACAACTAATGTATCAGGGAAATTAGTATAGATTCTTAAAAAAACGGATACGGGATACATCTGCTGTAGTAAAAAAAATGTATTAAACATGCACGTGTTATGAATATGTGAAAATTTATCATGCAATTTTGCATTATCGGAAACCATACACTTAAAATCAGAAGACATAAAAAGTTTAGCCCTCGCTACCACTACACAAGACAGTAATTGTTCCAGTTCTCATACTCATAAATGTAAAACAAGTAGGGTAAGATTCTGGTAGGGCAACATTTATTTCGTCTTTAAGGAGTTACTTGTTCAAATATCAAAATCAATGTGTGGATGTATACGTTTTTGCACCAAGTTGCTGTTCGGTGTGAGCCAAGGCTACGTGTTGAAGGCCGCACATTGACCTATAACTGTTTACTTTTATAAATTGTGACTTGGATGGAGAGTTGTCTCATTGGCACTCATATCACATCTTTCTATATCTATCTAACCGCACCCGAGACATTAAAACAATCTGTTTGGCTATGTAGATTGTAAATATAGGATACATAAATTTTTTTTTTTTAATATTTTTGAGTCAATCTTTTATTCGCTATTCTTCATAGAATCCCTCATTTATACTTTATTGACTGTAAAAGCAAGATTTTCGATCCTGTGCATATTTTTAAAATCAGGTTTAGCCATTGTCCTAATGAATGAGACTGACAACTATCCACCATAGTTCAAACGACCTGAATATATAAGTCATTAAAGATATTCGACAATCAACAATGAGCAAGTTAGACCTAAACCATATAGTCACCTATAAAAGTTACATAAATGTGTATTTAAATGCAATCGGAATTCAAACTTTCATCACATTTGTCATACTATGACCTATTAACTTAAATTTCCTTCATTACCATCAAGTAGTCAAATTAAAATGGAATATTTTCCTCTGCAAAATGTCAATTACACATTGTAAATTACGAAATCAATTTTGCATTTCAGTAACAAATTATGTATTTTATTTAGTAATTATAGATGACAATTATTCTTTATTGTTTTATCAAAAGCATATAATTTTCCTTAATAAGTTGATGGAAGAAATTTGTGAACGCAGTAAACTTCAATTGTACGTTATAAATTTTCATCGTCATGCTATTTCTCAACATCAAACACCAATATTCTTTTGATTTAAGAAATGATTGGTTATGAAATATTGTCTTAAAAAAGAGTATGTTCAAATTTGTGACTTTCTTGTAAGAAGATTAATAATAACATGCAAGATGATATAATCATTATCCGAAATATATCCTTTGAACAAAGTTAATAGTTATCCACGAATAACAAAAATTGCATGAAGAGAATGTCGCCATTCTTGTTTTGTGTTGGTTTTTTTTATCATATCTTGTAACCATCATTTCGCAGCGCGGCGAACCAATGCTATCGACGACACCGGATGTTGACTTGTACATTGAACAACAATACACATCATAACAATGTTGAGAATAATACAAGGCGATTGAAGATACCTGAAAGCAAATTTCATATTTAGGATATATCATGTTTAACCATAAAATAGCATACAAATCGGTCAAAAATAAAATAAAAACTAAACAAACGTGGTCAACTTGAAGAGATCGGTTCACTCTTATTATTCAAAACTTGTCCAGGCGATGTCAGGGTAATATAAATAGATGTTTGTCTTTTTTCTCGACTCGTTTGATTTTCAGTCAGATTAAAATTATTTCTTTTTTTGAGAACAGTTTGCCATATGTTCGTGTAGGATTGTTTCTATCTATTCTACCCTCTTTAAGATCTTCATCTACTTCATACATTTTGTACTTATTTAAAGTGTTTAAAGAGAACCATTAAGAATATGACACATTTATACATGAGATTTCTATTACGCCATATTTTTATGTTTGTCTTGACTGAATCTCTCTTGTCATCAATGTTATCCTTTTGAACTAATTATGTTTTGGATGAGGCTTTCCTGTAATAATAAAGACATATATCATTAGTTTACAATGATTTACTGCTTCTTCCTATATATATATATATATAGTATAATTGCTGCAAATGTATTATAAAGTACCTACTAATTTTCACTTTATTGTTTTTCACTTAAACGTGGACGTTTTTTCCTTAAGAAACTGATATAAAAATCTATTAAGATGAAAATTGAGTGAAACATTTACTCTCATTTTGATAATTCTTGGTTTAAACGTTTGTCCACTTTTAAAATCCTACCCAACTATACGTACGTCAGAGGCCAATACACGTGCAGAATTTATTAAGTTTACGTATCTATTGACACATTCTATTATGTTGAGATTTCAAGGTTTTTTGTATAATATGAACGTATCATTTTTTTTAACAAAAGAACAAATCTAAAAACATGCAAATGCATGACAGCTTGACTTGTAAAAAACGGTTATCTGCATCAAAAAATTTTGATAATGTTATACAGCTATGTTTTAAAAAATTATTCTCTAGTTTGTTCCTATTGTCAAAGTTAAAAAAGGTTGCACTACTTACAAGTCGACGCCAGCCTTTAAAGGTTTGGACAGAACTGTACTGTTTTCTTCAAATTGAATAATGAAATATATAGGTAATATGTTTTGCCAAGTATCATAAAATGAACAGTGATTAGTGAATACTGAATACTAATCGAGTTAAAGCGACGTTACAATTAAGAAAACCAAAGTCTTTAACAAGCTTCTTTGATTGGATCTCATCCATAACACATCCAATCAGATTTTGTATGTTATTATTATTTAGGTTTTATAACGACTATTATTGATTTCAAATTACATACAGTAACAAACTGAAGTAAACGAACTTCTTGAAACTTAAGATAGATTTACACCTGTATATATCATTTAAATGTCTAAAGCTTCTAAGATAAGATAACGTTTAAATATTGGAACATATTTATAAGTGATAAAAAGATATTTCAAAGAGAAGAACTGCAGTTTTATGTGTAAATGTAATTTTTGTATTCATCTAATATCTTTCAAAGTCTGGAACAACCACTGTAATTAGTTTACTAGCATATGCATTGATCATTATCTGTTGTTATGTATGTACAATTGATAAGAAAGTCAGAGGCTAAACAACGCCATAATATGAGAAATTTGGGCTTCATAAAATATAACATTTTGTAAACCTTTTTCAATGATATCGTTCATATAGAAAACAAAAAGTATATAAAATTCAAATCACACTTGCCTGAGTTCCTAGACAGGAGCCTGTTATTCGGTGGTTTTCGTTGAATGTTGTCTGTTAGATTAATTTTTGCGTTTATTGTTTTGTCAAAATACATGCTTTAGATTTTTTCGTTTTAAATTGTTTCACATTTTGTGTCGGGACATGATATTTATTGCTGCCTAAACAGTAAAGCTTTTGCTTAGCTTTAATGGCCATAAGACAACCTTCAGTTCGCTTAATCAATAGAAAATATCTGACTCAATGGACTTTTTTCATACCACACATCCTCATTTTTATATTGGAGAAAAGAATTATTGACCTTAACTTCTATTGAATATTGAAGCAGGAGTTTTTATTAAGTATTTTCAATTCAATTCAATTCAAGAAACGATATCATTATTGTGTCAAAACTAGTTAAAGTCATCTGGAAAAGAGATGGTTCTTATTATTTTCTTCGTAGCCAACGAGTTGCTTTGTTTCTAAAGCATACTATTCCGAAGAGTGATCTCTTACACAATAAAACTGCTCGGCAAAAAACATACAAGGGTAAACAAATCTTAATGAACACATTTGAAATATCTGGGGGACAAACATATTGTTTATTTGAACAAAGCCTTTTGCTATTCTTGTATAGATAAATTAGAAGACTTCAGTATTAGTCCGAGCGCTTATTAAACTTATAAACCAGTCAATAAATTGGGTAAGAGAAATGAGATAGGAACAGGAATAATTAAACCAATATTGTCTGTCGCTTTAGCTGTTTACATAAGGTAATTGGTCTGTTAATGTTCTTACAACCTATGTTTTCACTATTCGTAGTTTAACGCTCCTCAAACTATAGCTGTTTCTAATGTTAAACAGATCATATACCATTTACAGCTTGTCTGTATAATATCATAAAAACAGCCTTAGCACAAATTTGATTGGCTTTTGACGTCAATATTGGTCACAGTAAAATCATGAGATTCCGGACGAATAATAGTCATGAATAGAAACAAATCTATATTACAGTAGATTGCTTAAAGATAAAGTTTAAACAGAGTTCTCTTCTTTGTCAGGCTTTGACATCAACCTCGTTTATAGCTTGAAGACAATTTTATGTATATTTTGATTGCTTTTATGATTGTCATTCTGTATTTCCGATCAATTCCAGAATACTTTATGACTCTTTTACTTGTGCTAACATACAATAACTGAACGTCAGTCAGACAAAATATGTCGTGTTTGCATGTTAAACGTCTTTTATGGCTAGCCTCATAGTTCGCATGTTCGCGACAGTCTATATCATAAATCACGAGTGATATCCGGAGCTTCTTGTCCATTTTAGTATAAACATGGTATCGTGTAGTAAATGGATAATCATCTTTATATAACAAAAGAAAACACAAAATTGGACTTTTATATTAGAAAATAGCACGTTGTAAAACAGGGAGTAAATGTTGTTTGGAATAAAACTCCATCATGTCTAAGAGTTTCATGTGGTGATTTCATTAATTTGATCTTACTTTACTTCCGTTCGTAGATGACAGAACATGACAGAAACCTTCCGAAACAACTCTGTATACCATGCAAACAATGCGTAAAGTTCTGTCAGACATGTCTGCTTGACCAGCATTAATTGTGTTTATCAAACATGAATCTCATTCCTGTCAAGATTTCATAATAATTCATTTATAACAATCTAATAAAAGATGTTAAATAATAAGTGGTAACAGCAAGAACATATGTATACAGTACCCATATTTCGTTAACCATATCCCTTCAGATGAACTATTCACTAAAACAAAACAAAAAATAGAGTAAATACATCAGCAAACCCTCGTCGCTGAACAATGATCATATCTGGAAAGCTTTATAATGTTTTGATTTGAATTAACAATAATACGTGAAATTTGAATTCGCTGGTTTTATCTATATATTCTTAAAATGATTACTCCTGTGTCTCACCAATTTCTTTCAGACTTCGCAGAAACTTTTTTTGAAAAATTGTATAAGTTATAGGAAGTGATTAATAGAGAAAAATACATCTTTGTATGACCTGTATGTAAATCATCTCTGGAATCATTACTTTTTATCAATATATAACAAAGTCTTTTATTAGTTGCAAATATTTCCGACTGCAATTATGTCATTCGATATAACAACATGTCAGATAGAAATGTTTAAGTTGCATCAGAATATATCAACACTGTTATTATTCGTAGATCGGATAAATAGCGGACGGAAACAAACATAAATTGAAATTCATCAAACGAGGATATATATATTGTTACTTCCTCAGTCACAAACCTACCCCACACACGCCTCTCCCCCACATCCAAAAAAAAAACCAAAGGCACAGTTCTAAATAAACATTATGAATGATACATGTGTCAATATTTTTTTTCTGTAATTTTTTTTTTATTTTTTTTTTAAATTGCATATTTTTTTCATGTCAATTCTTTTATTTGAACATCGGTATACTTCTGTTGCTTACATGTCCCTCCAGATAAATCGAGGCCGTCGTTAAAATCAATAAAAATCCAAATCTAAGCATTTGTTTATATGTATATTTACTGAAATGTCAACCTGTAATAACAGTATTTAAATACTGTTACATATATACCATAAACGCAAATTGACTCACATTCATAACAAGCGAGGATGAAATTGACGTTCAGAATAAAATCTAATCGAATTTTCTCTTGGTTACGTAACATTTTATAGGAACCTTAAGCAATTGACGATTCTTGGCGGCTCTGACAAAAGAAATGTTATTACTTCTCTCTCTCTCTTCATTGATAAGTTTACAGTTAATTTTATTGCAACCATGATAATAATAACTAGGTTTTATGTTCTCTGTGGCAATACGGGGCTCAGAAAGAACAATTGACTTTTAAGATGTTTTAAATTGTAATAGAAATAAATCATTAACTCAAATCTGTCAAAATTACTGTTTCATATTTAATATCCGTTATCCTAAATATTAAATATGTCACCGTTTACGTCACATGCATTATTACTTACAATTTCTCCATAAGACATAAATAGAATTCAAATATAATTAATGTAATAGAATCACTTATCCTGTAACGAACATTTTGGATTTCATCCGATTCCCCCAGTAAAAGTTTGTTGCCTTCGTTTGTCGTCTTAATCGAGTTGAGATTTGAACAACGGTTACCAACTGTTGCCTTACTTTAACAACGGTTAACAACTATTGCCTTACTTTAACAACGGTTACCAACTATTGCCTTACTTTAACAACGGTTAACAACTATTGCCTTACTTTAACAACGGTTACCAACTATTGCCTTACTTTAACAACGGTTACCAACTATTGCCTTACTTTAACAACGGTTACCAACTATTGCCTTACTTTAACAACGGTTAACAACTGTTGCCTTACTTTAACTTCATTTTTGAAATCATTTTTAAGTTCTTGGTGATCTCATCGCTCAATAATCCTGATAATAATTCAATGAAGTTTTGAATTACGGAAAACTACTTCGTTAAGTTGGTCTGTTTCAAATCCGGACAATGACATTGTTAGACAAACCAAATAGCTAGGATTTTCTGCAGCAAGAATTCAAGACGGCAGACTGGAATTACTACGTTATGGTCAACGTCACAAATTTCGTTGGACAGACTGTATGTACCGTGTCAGTGCAGACTCGGAGTACGTTTACTAATGTCTCGATTATTATATCTCATTATCATCTTCTACTAAAACTAGTTTGATCAAGGCTTTGACACTTAATACTAAAATATTAAAATCAGAAATTGTTAACCTGACGGAGGTCTCATCAGTTCGAAGGTAGTTTCTACTATATGTCAAGTTATTAGTCCCCTTCAGCTTAGATAAGTTTTGTATATATCCAACCAAACATCTGCCCTTAAAAATCAATTTTTTAATGACAGAAATCATTAATACATAACTGAAGACCACTGTACTGGTGAGCTTTCTGACATGTGACAGACATGACGTTAAGTCAGATACGATCGATAAAGGCAATTAGAATAAACTTTTCCTTAAAGGTTATCAATTATACAAACAAAAAAATAGATCTTTAAATTTGTGTTTTTTTTTATCGGTACTAACATTGACTTGTGTCTTTTTAGTAGATTGATGCATAACTAAATATGTAATTCTAAACAGTTATGAACACTTAGATAAAGGCAACACTAGGATATCGCTGTTAAAAAGTCATAAATCGATTGAGAAAAAAAAAAATCCGGGTTTCAAACTAAAAACGAGGGAAACACACCAACTTTAAAAGGAAAACAACGAAACAACAGAAACACTTAAAGTGCAACAAAAACAACCGACAATGCAACACATATAAACGAACTATTAGATAACAATTGCCATATATGGATATATATATCCTGTCGATATAATGAACTCATATTTTGGCATTGCTTAATGTCACGGTGTTTTCACACCGTTTGAGCATGTAATTAAGTGGTTGTCGTTTTTTGTTGTCTGTAATATATTTTTTCAGTTTATTGTCTTAGCATAAATCAAGACGTTTGTTTTCTCGTGTGTCATGTCGCAACTGATTATTCAGCATGTGTTTTGTTAATACATGTTGTACCCGAATCAACTTTTTCTCCATGTAATTATAATTCCTTTGTCTAAAAACAACATATTATGTGGGTCCATACTTTGAACTGATACGTGAATATATATACATTGTTTGACTTTTCTTTTTTAGTATTCAACCCGCCTACTTTTTTTCTTCAATACCATAAAAACTATAGATACACGTGTAGGTTAGAAGCGAGAGTAGTTTACTGATTTTCGTTCAGGACATACAAACCAAGGTTAAACAAAAATAACGAAGGGAATCACATTTAGTCCGAACGGAGCGAGTCCGAATGCGTCAATAGGACAAGCGTCTTCTGCTATGAGTACAATCAAGATTAGAACATACAATTAGAATACATATCGTCAGTATACCTTGACATGATGAAAGACGCGACTTTGATTTACAAATTTTCAATGCTAATTTCAGCAAAATAAATAGTGTTAACATGTTTACATGATGTTATTAGTCATTCCCTATTCAATATTAGTATTATGTATTCAAATACTTTGAATACATTGGTACACAGGTTATTTATAAAGCTTTGAAAATATTAAAAGGAATTTTGTGCAAACAAAGAAAGAAATCAGCCAAACAAAAGTAAAAACAATAAAAACCAGTCAGAATGTCTACAACTATAGGGAAACAACCTAGTATTTTTTTTAATGGTACATTAATTTAAATAGGAATAAAATTGATTTGATACCCAAAGAAATTGACAAAAGATGATTTCGAAAATATCCATGAAGTATAAATCACTTTTATATTTGAACCACTTGATATGAAAGAATCTGCATATTTCAAACGAATTCTTTCCTTCAAAGAATGTAAATATTGGTGTATGGTTTTTTTTAACATCAATGTTTCAGTAGCAAACCTTTAGTGCATGCTTTTCCCATTAACATTTATACAAGTTTCCCTATTCTCACTTTTGCATCTGACAAACATAATTCGTGTTACTCCAAATCATTTTTGCATCCCGTCTTTCAACTAAATGTACTAGATAACTTCGAATGGATGGTTGATATTGAAACGTTTCTATAGAAATAAACACAAAAACTGAAAATAAAGATAGTTCTTTGAACTATGGTAGTGAAAGGAATGGCGTGAAGAACCCCTTTGTCACATTATAACGGCTCATATTCATTAACCGCCATAACTATTTCTCTGGCACCTGTCTGTTGTCTTCATCAGAACAGAGAAATAGACAATTTTGTTATGCTATCAGATTCGCTTCACTTACCAAATACTTTTTTTATTTGGAGAATTTTGGCCTAGGTCTTAATGTTGTTAACATATATTGCTTGTTAGATATTCAAGGTGTTGTGTTAAATAGTGCATCTTGATAATTACCAAGCTAAATTAACAGTTGATCATTACGTCGCAATTATATTTGACCTTTTAAACTCTGCGGCTGTTTATTTGGTTTATGTTTGTGCATAGTACCGTTCTTTTCAAATTCGATTGTTTCATTCTTTATTTATACTGAACCACACAATCGAAAAAGACGTACAAAACCATCATAACCAAAATAAAATTATAAATATTCAAAACTTCTCTTGTAAAGATTTTCTACTATTTTATCTTTTGTAGATTTTTAAACATGCATCGTTAGGCCTTTTCTTTGCTTTCGTTCGTTTTAAAACGAAATTTAAAAAATATATAAAAAATTATAGATGTTGAGGTTACCACCCAAGCTAAATTAATAATGAGACATACTGATGAAAAAAAGTGGAAAGTCCCTAATCAAATGGCAAAATCTAAAGCTCAAACACATCAAACGAATGGATTACAACTGTCATATTCCTGAAATGGTACAGAAATTTTTCATGTAGAAAATGGTGGATAGAACCTGGTTTTATATTTAGCTTAACCTCTCACTTGTACAATGATACGTGGACAAAATAAACAGATATAATAGGTTAAAATGTCAAAAATATGGGTACAGCAGTCAAAATTTATTTCATATTCTTTAAACGTACGGTTCATTTTAAAGAACCATTCGTTATCAGTGTTTCTATATACATATCAATATTCAAAATTCAAATTTTATTATGAAATACCCAGAGATGCGTGTACCATTTATCTTTCGATTAAATTATTATCAAGCAGTCAGAATTTAAAACGGATCTATTACTGGTACAAGAAAATCTTAAATCTACTTAAAATCTACAACGATGGTAATGGGATGATAACATAAACACAGTTATCTCTTTTGAATTATGTTAGATGCGTGAGGTAAATAATAATCAAATGTAATCGCGTGAAAACTCATAACCAATTTAATAAATGAGATGTCTTCAATGATATAAAATACTAAATGATAATTTAAATCTGAAGTTGTTATGTGTTAATGTTTTTTTTCTCTTTCTTGAGGATGCAAACATATGTCTCACGTAAAATTGATACAATCTAGTTACATTTGCTCTGCATACTGAATTCTTGGATTCTAATATTCTAGATACATTTGAAGTCAACCCTTTTCAGGGTATAATTATAAAACATGACTTTTGTCTTGATTTTATGAAAATATATTATATTGGTAGATATATAAGTGAAGGAGTGCTTATGTAAAAAAGTCCATCTTTATGATTACTAAATTGACATTGTTTGTCGCATTTTTATTTGACATTTGAACTAAAGAACATAAAACAAACGAACAGAACTGAATAGAACAGTTAATGTCCGACTATTAATACAAGTACATAAATCCACCTTGCGAACAACAGTGTGGTCGTTGGTAAGTAAATTATGGGCGATATGTTTAGCCACCTAGCCAAGCACATCATGGACGATTGTAAATCTAAAGAAACAAATCTAGCGTATACCATTAACACCACTTTATTTTTTCTCATATTATTGTTTTCATTGTTAGCTCGTTTACAACTGAATGCAGCTTTGAAAAATAATGATAAATAAATAAACAGTTGTAAAAGATACACATTGGAAATTACTATACCATCTTCTACTTGGATGGAAATGAAATATTCATGTTACTGTTTTAATGTCTAAGATAAATAAAATAGTTTAATTATGTCTAGAAATTGGAATGTTATGGCATCATATTACGTCCGGGTTGTTTGTTTTGTATGGTTGACAAATATAGAGAAAAACTATTCAAATGAGTAGTGATAATCTCAATTGATATGTCTAAATGTCAGATGGTATGTTGTCAATGCAAAAGATGCTATCAAAATCATACATAATTTTTCAACTGGAATTGATATTTGCACGATATCATTTGTCTTCACATGTTCCATGTGCATACTCTGAAATGTGAAGTGCAAAGACTAAACATAAAATGAATTGCTTCACAGCACAACATCGCGTAATAATTTTGCGACTAAATTTCTTTTCTTTTAATGATTAGATTAGATAAATTCGGTTACACAATTATAGAACGTCTTTGAAAATGTCAATGTCATGCAGTTAAAGCATTTGTTTTCTCTTGTGTAATGAATATATAGCTCCGTTAGACTTTACAAATTATTGTAAACTAAATGTTTGGGTATTATTTAGTTCTACAAAATTGAAGACTTACGTTATTTTCCATATTGAACTAAACATTTCCTATTTATCTTGTAACAGATACAAAGAACGTTTGATTCAGTTGGGACTCAAATTTAAAGATGCTACATAATTCAGGCAAATTGTATTACTATAATATAGAAATAGTGATTCATGATGTTCTTTTGAGTTAGTCACGCGGCAAAATCCAAACTAATCATAGTGCACGTTGTATGTTCTCTAATGGTTTTAAATACTGATTATATCCTTTTTGCAACATGCGAGTCCTTGACATACTTTAAAGTATTTGCTGCCTCGTGTGCTAATTACTGCCAGATATATTTATCATCGATTATAATTTGTTCTGTTGCTACCTTATATGTTTATTATCTATTGAATTTTATTCTGTTGCTGACTTGTTCGTTTACCGTCTTTTGGGTTTGTCTTCTGCTACTGTCATGTATAGTAATCAATTAAGTGTCAATTCGTGTTTGTTCGGTTGCATTCTCATTGGATTTGTGTTTATTCGGTTGCATTCTCATTGGATTTGTGTTTGTTCTGTTGTATTCCCATTGGATTTGTGTTTATTCGGTTGCATTCCCATTGGATTTGTGTTTGTTCTGTTGCATTCTCATTGGATTCGTGTTTGTTCTGTTGCATTCTCATTGGATTTGTGTTTGTTCGGTTGCATTCTCATTGGATTTGTGTTTGTTCTGTTGTATTCCCATTGGATTTGTGTTTATTCGGTTGCATTCCCATTGGATTTGTGTTTGTTCTGTTGCATTCTCATTGGATTTGTGTTTGTTCTGTTGCATTCCCATTGGATTTGTGTTTGTTCTGTTGCATTCTCATTGGATTTGTGTTTGTTCTGTTGCATTCTCATTGGATTTGTGTTTATTCTGTTGCATTCTCAATGGATTTGTGTTTTGTTCGGTTGCATTCTAATTGGATTTGTGTTTTGTTCGGTTGTATTCTCATTGGATTTGTGTTTTGGTCGGTTGTATTCTCATTGGATTTGTGTTTATTCTGTTGCATTCTCATTGGATTTGTGTTTGTTCGGTTGCATTCTCATTGGATTTGTGTTTATTCTGTTGCATTCTCATTGGATTTGTGTTTGTTCGGTTGTATTCTCATTGGATTTGTGTTTGTTCGGTTGCATTCTCATTGGATTTGTGTTTATTCGGTTGCATTCCCATTGGATTTGTGTTTATTCGGTTGCATTCCCATTGGATTTGTGTTTGTTCTGTTGCATTCTCATTGGATTTGTGTTTGTTCGGTTGTATTCTCATTGGATTTGTGTTGTTCGGTTGTATTCTCATTGGATTTGTGTTTATTCTGTTGCATTCTCATTGGATTTGTGTTTGTTCGGTTGTATTCTCATTGGATTTGTGTTTGTTCGGTTGCATTCTCATTGGATTTGTGTTTATTCGGTTGCATTCCCATTGGATTTGTGTTTATTCGGTTGCATTCCCATTGGATTTGTGTTTGTTCTGTTGCATTCTCATTGGATTTGTGTTTGTTCGGTTGTATTCTCATTGGATTTGTGTTGTTCGGTTGTATTCTCATTGGATTTGTGTTTGTTCGGTTGTATTCTCTTTGGACTTGTGTTTGTTCGGTTGCATTCCCATTGGATTTGTGTTTGTTCTGTTGCATTCCCATTGGATTTGTGTTTGTGCGGTTGCATTCTCATTGGATTTGTTTTGTTCGGTTGTATTCTCATTGGATTTGTGTTTGTTCGGTTGTATTCTCATTGGATTCGTGTTTGTTCTGTTGCATTCTCATTGGATTTGTGTTTGTGCGGTTGCATTCTCATTGGATTTGTGTTTGTTCGGTTGCATTCTCATTGGATTTGTGTTTATTCGGTTGCATTCTCATTGGATTTGTGTTTGTTCGGTTGCATTCTCATTGGATTTGTGTTTGTTCGGTTGTATTCTCATTGGATTTGTGTTTGTTCTGTTGCATTCTCATTGGATTCGTGTTTGTTCTGTTGCATTCTCATTGGATTTGTGTTTGTTCTGTTGCATTCTCATTGGATTTGTGTTTGTTCGGTTGCATTCTCATTGGATTTGTGTTTTGTTCGGTTGTATTCTCATTGGATTTGTTTTGTTCGGTTGTATTCTCATTGGATTCGTGTTTGTTCTGTTGCATTCTCATTGGATTTGTGTTTGTTCTGTTGCATTCTCATTGGACTTGTGTTTGTTCGGTTGTATTCTCATTGGATTCGTGTTTGTTCGGTTGCATTCTCATTGGATTTGTGTTTGTGCGGTTGCATTCTCATTGGATTTGTTTTGTTCGGTTGCATTCCCATTGGATTTGTGTTTGTTCGGTTGTGGTCTTGTTTGTATGTCATTGCCTTTTGATTGCTGTCTTTAATCTGTGCGCCATTATTTGTGGATTGTCTCTTCTTTCATTGTGTTTCTTGTTGCTTATGTTTTAAATGATTTCAGGCTTTTGCATATTGCGGCTTAATAAATATTCCACTGTCTTGTCTGATTTTTTCTGGCGTTTGTGTTCATTGTGTTTTTTCTATTATCTTACTGTACTTTGTTTCTCTATTTGCCTTTGATAATTATCATTGTTGAGTTTTTGTTGTCATGGATATTTTTCATTGCGGTATTTTTTGTCAAAATCCATTTAGCATGAGTATGACCCGCCTGTTTTAACTTGAAGTCCTTAAATATTTAAAGGAGTTCATACTTTGCGTATAGGAATACATTAAGGATTGAGCTGAAACATTTGAGAAATTCGAAGTTTTATATGGTTCTTAGAATAATGTTTAGTTGTAACCGTTTAATATTCTCTGTAAATCCTTCCTTAGTTGTTATATGAACGCACGTCAGATAGTCTCAGTCTGTACGAACTTGAATAGTGACCTTATCAAATTCGGAAACCCTAGTGTAGACCCCCATCAGTACAGTCCTCTCAGAACTGTCAGATAAATATATATCTGATTGATGTATGTAGCTCAATCCAGTAAATGAAGTATGCAATACAATTTGATTAAAAGATATTCTTTGATTTAGGGTAAATCGTGAATCTTTCATATGATAACATTTGTAGATGAAAAGTGCAAGCTTTATGAACATGTATAAGATAGAATGATAAGTGATCTCTGCTTCATCTTGACTTAGGAAATAGGTAAATGACACGCATTGTATAGTTATCACACATTGATCCGTTATCACACAGAACGGTTTTGTACTTTCTGTCTTTACTATTTGTAGTTTCAACAATAATATATGATAAATAGAAGTAAAACAAGAGTAAGGGACACATTTTTATTTTCTGGTTTGTTGTGAGAAGTGGCACGGCATTACGTACACTTTTTGGCTTTTGATAAGATTAAGTCGATAGGACTGTTTTATTATTTATCACTGAAATAAAAAGTTTGTCCGTTGAAAAAATATTAAACTTTGTATGCTTTTATCAATTTGAAATTCGCAATTGTAGGCGTTGTCTTAGAGCCCGGATATAGTCACTTATATATTAAGGAAATAACAAAAACGATTTGATTATTAAGGTAGATAGGGTGTCTTCCTCCATTTTGGATTTTGAAATACTAGAAAACAAGGTCTAGATCTTTGATTAAATGTGCAAATTTTTATAGTAGTAGGTAATTCATGTGTAAGAATTTTCATTCTAATATAGAAAATGCCATGTTTGATCATATTTATGATTGTATTTTACAAAAATAAGAATTCTTTTGTTTGATTCATTTTTTCCAAACTTTGTTAAATAAGGGGAGGCAACTCAAATGCAAGGGCAGATAATTCAGATAGTGTTACTTTTACAATAGAATGTGTTAGGAATTTACCCATTTTTACACGTAGCAAGAAAACGAGTCCGGTGACCCCATTTTTTCTTTTTCTTATCTGAAAGCATAATATTGGAACTATCTTCTCAAATTTTATCTAAAAATTCTATGGTGTGGTTTGCGTCTTATGGCGGAAAAATTAGTTTTCCATGCATAATCTATACAAAATCTTTACAATTTTGCACAACCTGTAGTGTGAAAATAAGTCCGGTGACCCATTCTTTTTATTAATGTTTTTAAACAAGCAGGATATGAACTACATTTTGGCAAATTATTAAAAGATTCTATGGATTATAATTTAGACACCCCATCTACCTTAAGGTGTGTATTTGTGTGCGTGAGTGTGAGTGTGTAAGGCTTTATTTGACCAAATTACCACTTGAAGATCATTTTAATCAAAATGACGACATTCTTGCATTCTATGTGTCTGTGGCAATCACTGTAATTGCAGTTCAATTATACAAGTTATTCTTCTGTCTTTACTACTTGTAGTTTCAACAATAATGTATGATAAATATAAGAAAACAAGTGTAAGGGACACATTTCTGGTTTGTTAACTTCACCAATAATTGAGTATTGGTACGGCATTCAGAGACCTTTTTGATTTTGAAATTATTTATACAATTATTTATAATTCATTGTGCTGGGTCAAATTAATAAATAAGATTAAGATGATATGACTGTTTTGTTATTCATAACTGAAATATAAAATGTAGGTCCGTTGAAGAAGTTCTTAAACTAAATTTGTCTGCTGTTGTCAATTTGAAAGCTCAAAATTGTAAGCGTTGTCTCAGAGCCTGGATGTCGCCAAATATTTATTTAGATTAACGGAAACGATTTGATTATTACGTTATGCGTGTCCATGGGCATATGAGTGTTATGCCTTATTTGGCCCAATAGTATCGCTTGAAGATAAATTTAATCAAAATGACGACATTCTAGCAAATATGTGTCTGTGGCAATCACTAGAAAATTCCAGTTCAATTATACAAGTTATTCTTCTAATAGAATTTTGACATAACTTCGTAGACTAGGGAGGGTTGAGATCTCATAAACATGTTTAACCCCGCCGCAATTTTGCGCCTGTCCCAAGTCAGGAGCCTCTGGCCTTTGTTAGTCTTGTATGATTTTAAATTTTAGTTTCTTGTGTATAATTCGGAGTTTAGTATGACGTCCATTATCACTGTACTATTATGCATATTTTAGGGGCCAGCTGAAGGACACCTACGGGTGCGGGAATTCTCGCTACATTGAAGACCCATTGGTTGCCTTCGGCTGTTGTTTGCTCTATGGTCGGGTGGTTGTCGCTTTGACATATTCACCATTTCCTTTCTCAATTTTATAAAAGAATGAAAGCTTTAAATTGTAGTCCATTGTTGATATTAAGTACAACGAACTTTCATTTAACTGTATCAATAAAAATAATGATCTATTTTCAGCATGTACGTACCGAACGGTCGTGTATGCTATTCTTCTTTTATAACTTATTCAAGCAGTTTTGATTCTATAAATTTCGATGCATCGATTCCAAATTAATATCTGACAAGAAAAATTATTCATGCTGTTGATTGTAGAAGGAAATCCCTGCTGTAAAATCAAATGTAAAAACTGGAAAGGAAATGTTAGAATATTTCTGCTCAGTCAGTCTGGTATTTTCAAAGCTTGTACTGATGGAAAACTTTGGTTAATAATAACGTCATTTTCCGATAACAATATTGAAAGGTCTACATATAGAAAAGCTCAAAGGGCAACGCAAAATTAATATAACTTGTCAACTAGTAACTGCGTCAAATTCATAAAAGATTATCAATTTCATATCTTACTGAAGAAAGTAAAATAACTTTGTAGACTAACACTTTCGGGTCGATACTTTTGACGAAACATCATTTTCTCATTTTTGAAAATCGCTTACTGGCCGCCAACTCGATCAATATACAGATCATATCGTATCGGTAACCTAATCAGCAATGAATCACAAACGCACGAGTGATCTAGCTTTGCTATTATTTACTTGTCACAGTTTATTAGGATATTACAGAACTTCTTTTGATCAGAACGAGGCGTATAATTGGCTAACGCTTTTTTCACTGAAGACAAAGAAGTTCAGGTCCGTTACCATCTGAATGCGTTTGTAAATGACGTGAATATTACAATGTTAGAAAGTGTTTTTGCCTTCTAATTATTGTCATTTATATTGTTTCATCAGATGTACTGTCATATGTTCATTCCTATGATTTTTTCCCTGACAATAAACCAGATCTCATAAGTTGTTATTGGCTTCATTGTCTCATGTGTATTTGAATAACAAGTAGGATGTACGTAACATATGAGACTCATGCATACCCGTCTCCCTACGTTGGTGGCATTGCTAGCAACAGCATAAAAGTGCCGTAATGCTGATATGACATACGTTGTTATTGATACGCGCGATTATTTTAGTTGACACATTACATTTGTTTATTTCTGAGATTCCAATATTACGCATCTTGTAAATCAATGTCTTTCATTCATTGGAACTTCCGATGTGTCACATGTAATTAAATATTCAATATTTTGGTGTAAATTTGTATTTTTGCAAGCCTTACAAGTTAAAAAAAAACCCTTAGTATTCCATATTGTTTTCGATATATTTTTAATGTGAGGGAATTCAGATGAAATTCTTGCAAAGAGAACTAAATTCTTTACTTCTGATACACATTAAAAATAATTGGACAACAGTGGCTTTTCGCAATGTTCAAATTTCTGTCGTAACTATTATATAAATGTTAGAACGTATTTGAGCACACTATATTAGTTATCACGTCTGTAATTGAATTAGGAGGTAGTTAATGTTAGATAGTAAACCATCCTGGGTATTTATTAAGACGTTTTACCAATAACTTACTCCTTAGAGTACTATTTGTTTTCAGTAATGAATACACCAGAGAACCCAATCTATCATCAATCATTGAATAATTTCGCACCATTTTATGATGAACTGACAAACCTTTTAACGATTGAGAGATTGGAATAGTCTAAGGAAGGAATCTGACTGTTTTCATTTACATGCTTGTTTCATACGTTTAATTTATTAGAATTAAACCTACTGCTGTTTTCGACAATAAAAAATATAATACCGACGAAAATCCTCTTTGTAGTAGTTCATCTGTATAGTGCAAGCGATCATACCGCATGCTATGCTGTACTTTAGTTATTTAGAATCTGTTATTGTGCAAAAAGAGAAATAGTTACGGAAGGACAGACATATAGGCAATATGTCCCGCCCTAATTCCTTTTTAATGTTTGTCTATGTGTAATTCATGGACAAAATGGTTTCAAAAGAGAAAGACTTTCCCTTTCATCTATAAAGATTGCAACTGACGAATAAGGCATCGCATAAAATAGGAATAATACACTCATTTCAACACTAGTATAACTAGTAAATTTGTTGTTAGTCATTAACAGTCATATTGATCTTAACGTCATCTGAAATGCATGAAAATAAACTTTGGAATCTTGTCAATTGTTGAAATATTTTTTTCTGATATTGCTGATGGTAAATCTATAAGTTGTTCTGATTTATTCCGCTTGTAGTCAATCTTATACAGATGAGTTACTTCAGACAAATCAGAGTCTTTTTTTAATCGTTATCTTCAAACATTAAATTCTGTTATATAAATGATGCCCTCTCGTTGGATATTTTAAGGTTTGGTGACTATGTTGAACAAATTTCCTCCTATTGGTCTTGCAATAAGATGTTTTGTATCTTGACTTGCACAAATGAGAGTTGGAGATTGTTGAAAACTAACAACAGAAGAGTGACTTCAATTTCCTCATTCAGAACTTGTTATGTAGTAATATTAGATCAGCACGTAATACTGTTCAAGAGATAATGTAAAATTCGTATTCACTTCATTCCAGTCGAAAAGTCAAAGATTTGTTTTAGATATAGTCTACCTCGATTTTTCTATTTGATTTTCGATGTTTCAGGGCGACGAAAAAACATAGGCTAAAAATGTAATGAAACGTGTGTATGTGCTGCTTCATAAACCCCTTCACAGTATATCAATGTGGTTAAAAAGTAGCTATTTCTCTGATAGCAGATGTTATTGGTTTTTATTTACAAATTCAATGAAATCAAACAACGGTTAATAGTTTTGTAACGAGTATTACTATTATTCATTATTCTTTATAAACGTAGATTTAAATAAGTCTAAACCCCGATGAAATCAAATAGGTATTTTAAAAGCAACATTCTCAACTTAACATCTCCATCATAGTAGGCGCCACCTGTTGAGCTGGATTTGGTTTCCCTTGTGGTGCAGCTGAGATTTTGAGTGGGTTTGTGTTGCTCGATTTATAGTAATATGGACTATTTCATCGTTTTTAAACGACCGCAATGCCAAAACTTTTGCGGTCGTATATTGGTATCACGTCGTCGTCGTCGTCGTCAGCGTCGTCCGAAGACGGATGGTTTCCGCATAATAACTTTAGTATGAGTAAATAGAAATCAATAAAATTTTAACACATTGTGTATAACCACGAAGCTTGGGATTGATTTTGGGGGTTATGGTCCCTAAGGTTTAGGCATTAGGGGCCCAAAGGGGCCCAAAACAAGCATGTATCTAGTGTCAGGACAATAAGTCGTGTGAAGTATTTCTATTGTTCTGAAATTGTTCCACAATGTTCAATAACATAAGTAGAAGGTTAGGATATATTTTAAGGGCAAACAGTCTAGGAATAAAGGGCAAAAAAGGGGCCAAATACAAGCATTTTTGTAGTTTCAAAACAATAAATTGGAGTTATTTTTCTTTGTCCAGAATAGTTGTTAAATCACCTTAAACCAATGCATTATGAAATCTTTGAAAAATGGAGTTATCTTTCTTTGTCCAGAATAGTAGTTGAATCAACTTAAATCAATGCTATATACAATATACAATATAATATTCACTTTACTACCAACTGATAAATAAAAGCAATCTTTACCATTCAATGATTACAAGCACTTTGATTACCATTCTAGTGTTATGCCCTTTATAAGTGGAAATATTGAAGATTTTTTTAGTTTCTGTTCTTATAACTTAAGTTTGTCTTAACTAAATTTAATGCCATGTGTATATAATGCTTTATTACCTCTAAACTCAGTTTAAGTTAATTTGTTGGCAGTTTCACTTTTACAGTTCTTGAGTTATGTCCCTTTATAACGTTGTGTGCTAGCGGGGGCATCACCTGAGTCCCTTTGGACACATTCCCAATTTATTTATTTTTAAGTTACTATTAATTAATATTAATTTTTACCATGACTGTATGACATTTTATATTTTAATATTTTATGATGTATTTTAATGAGTAGTTATTGTTCCAAACTCCATGAGAAATTTGAAGTGTGATTATTTTTGGAATAAGAAAAAGGGGGAGGTGAAAAAAAAATGGGAAAGGGTGTGAAATTTTTCTCATTTCAGATTTCAGAAATTAAAAAGAATATTCCTCAAATAATTTTTTTTAAGAGGATTAATATTTAACAGCATAGTGAATTGCTCAAAAGCAAAAAAATAATTTTAAGTTCATTAGACCACATTCATTCTGTGTCAGTAACCTATGCTGTGTCAACTATTTAATATCCATCCAAATTCAGAGCTGTATGCAGCTTAAATGTAGTGTCCATACTTGCCCCAACCGTTCAGGGTTCGACCTCTGTGGTCGTATAAAGCTGCGCCCTGTGGAGCATCTGGTTTGTTTATGTTATGATGTTGTCAACTTTGTGATTGAACATACCTATAATAAAGATTCTTAATCTTTTCTTTTTGAACCTAAACCTAGTGAAATATATCATGTGATGATATTCTAAGAGTGGAATGAAGTGTTTATCTCTTTTTTGCAGTCTGAAACGCAGCTGCTAATGTTCATCGAAATTAAACCGATGAAAGATATTATTGCAATATCACAAATTATATAAAAAATGTGTGATAACGATTGTGATATAAGTTAGATAAAAGTCATTGACGTTATAAATAAATCAGACGAATAATGATAAGATGATCAATTTATCTAACCTAAAGTTCTGTTTCTATAGTACGCGACCTTCTAGTAAAAATGCCATATTAAACTCAATTTTAATGGAGACCAATGGAAACGGTGGTTATACGAAAGCACATGCGTGAGAGTGCCTACTTTCAACACTAAAACAAATCATACACTGATACTCTTATCCAATAAATGTCAATTTTGTATTTTCATGACTTTCAAATTTTATAACAGCATCAGCAGGGCACGTCTGCTGTAATCTGTATTGATATAGTCTTTACGTAAGATGCTTTAAAAAGCAAAAGTCGCTGCTTGTTAGTCGTATTTATGTCTAATAATGATCATAGTTTTGAAATTTCCTCAAAGTACAAACCCGATGTATTCCCGATTACAGTCTTTCTTGAGTAGGAAGGAGCCTTTGTATACAGGGTTTGATAGGATTTGATTGGAAATTTATGTACATTTGGGTTTTACTGTAGCTTGTCATAGAATTAACGGCATTTAAATGTATTATCATGTTAGATACAATAGAAATCAGACGATATTTTCAGATTGGAACAACACATCAAAGCTTCCTGTGATGGTTTTTGTACATGGCGAATCATATGAGATCGGAACCGGAAATGCATATGAAGGGAGTGTACTCGCTAGTTATGGAGAAGTTATAGTTGTTACTGTTAATTACAGATTAGGTGTCTTAGGTATGTAAAGCATTATCACAATTGCTACATGTTTGAATAGAAATAACAAGAATAGTATTGTGCGTACGATTGCCAATGATAAAAATAGATGCACCAAAGACTTGGAAGGACATCCCAGTTAACGAACAGGGTCGGGTTATTGTCTCTTTGACACATTCCCAATTTCCATTCTAAATGTTAGGTAGTGTAACTAACACATATAGTGCCATGTATTAGGTAATACAGCATCTTGTTAGATTAAAGACTATAGAACATATATTCCCTTATATGATTAATACTCTGTTTGCATATTAAAATTAATAGCAATTTTTGTAATGTAGGGTTGCTGTCGTGAGCATAATTTGTTATCTTATCACTTTTTGATATATGCCAAACAAAACAACATGTTAACACTTGTGTCAGTATTTCATAAGTTTTATGTTACCTGCCTCAAATATGATTATAATGATTTGTTTAATTAGTTTTTGCTGTCTGAAGTATCTTAACAGTCTTGATCTAGAAATTTACATTTCTGTTTTATTCCACAAGTGACCTACTCTGCCCTACTTTATATTCTGTAAAAGCTGTATGTCTTTCTGTCTGGTATATCTCTTTTAATTTAATCTTAATAGATATTCTTTACAAAAATAATAGAAGTATCCAGCAGGCATATTTAATATTTGTAATTTGTCTTGCAGTTGGAATACTCACCCGACATTGACATATGAGGATCAAAACTGAGTTAAATTTAAACTTGGCCTATAATCATTTCAACCAGCTATTTTTTTCGTTCTACATAATATGTTTACTTGATTGTAGTTTATAATACTTTCTCTGATAGTATGTAAGGTTTATACTGTAGATAATTAAATTTAAAATAAATCATGATATAAAAATGTATGCTAATGCAGCGGTTAAAATCTATCAGCTTATTGGGCAAAAAATAGTTTCAAAAAAGGAAGGGAAATTCCCAAAAACACTTCTTCGGTGTAAACAAACTAAATATATTATGCCTATTGTTGTGGCAGTGTTCAACTCACAAATACTTTTCAAATGACAGCTACAGATACCGGTCGTATGTGGAGCTGATAGATGCATTCAACTAGTAACATTGATTCTGGACGATTTAGATATAATGCTTACACCAATAGGGGAGGATAATATAAAGGATGATATGAAAAATGATAATGCAAAGAATGACAACAGTCCACAAAACACACAACGTATTAAAAAAAACCTCTTTGGTACAATTACAAAATGTTCAATTTAAAACTATCTTTTCCTTTGCTAGGTTTTCTTAGTACTGGTGACAATGAAGCCAGTGGAAACTATGCATTATGGGATTTGTTTGCTGTATTGTCATGGATACATGATAACATAGGTGCCTTTGGTGGAGATACTAACCGAGTGACATTATTTGGACATGGTTACGGTGCAGCATTGGTCAATATTTTATTATTATCACCAATGGTATCAAGTAAGTATTCATCTGATTTGTTCATCGTTTTAGAAAAAAATAGCATTCATTAAATTATGAGGTGCGTTTAACATACGGGGACCACAGTTTCATATTCTTAGAGATTTGAAAAAGAAATAATATGGTCTTGCAAGAACTGCAAATATATAGCTTTGCAAAAAAAAGAATTGAAATAAACATTTTAACATCAAAATGCAGGATAAAAGTGTGGACAATAGTGAAAATGTAAATTCTCGCGATAAAACCACACATTTCCCACAGAAAAATACTCGAAACTCACAAAAGTGTGACGAAGGTGTACTAGGCATTTCTATCACTGCACATTGAACGTTTTGGTGCTCAAAATTTAAAAGTTCTAACGAATTTCTAGATCACTTGTTTGATTGAAGCCGATGGTAAGGGTGCTTAGTTACAGTTATGCATATTCTATTACTGTAACAACTTGATATTCTTCATAACCTTCAGTAAGACTCTGGTGATAGTTTATGAAATCACTCGATTGGTTAAAGCCGACGGTAAGGATGTTAAGTTGTAGTTATGTATCGTCTATAACAACTTGATGTTTTTCACAACCTTCAGTAAGACTTCGACGATGTTTTATTAAATCCCTATGAATGTCAGAACTGTAAGAAGAGGAGATTGACACTCCAATACATTCAAAAATCAATATCCGTGTTTCACTGGCAGCCTTGTGGATAAAATAAAAAATGAACAAGTTATCGGATAAGCAAATGGTCAGCGTTATTTTTATTAAGGGCATATAGTATTGTGCAAAATGACTGTAAAAAGTAATAGAAAAAAAGCAAAACAAAACCGGTGCTTATAAGATAGGTAAAAATAGTTAACAGATGGTGGAAATTAGTATATAAACACCAAAAACGTCATTTAATTTCAAGAATGCATTTAAACATTTAACATATAATTGGTAAGATTAGAAAACGATGAATATGTAAATTCGTATTTATCATTATAAAAACATGGCGAAAATAAATGCAAATATCGTTTTTACGAAAGGCACAACTCATGCATCTCTAAAATCATTTCGGATAACCTGTTATCACCCACGGCGTTTGGAGGGGTTAGTATTGCCCAGTCTTTTTTTCATGATTGTCATTTTGTCTTCAACTTGTCTTATAAGTTTGAATAAACCTTTGGTATCGTCCGCCTTTTTCCTACTCTGGACCATGAATACATTCGGATTGTAGGACCATGAATACATTCGGATTGTAGGACCATGAATACATTTGGATTGTAGGACCATGAATACATTCGGATTGTAGGACCATGAATACATTCGGATTATAGGACCATGAATACATTCGGATTGTAGGACCATGAATACCTTCGGATTGTAGGACCATGAATACATTCGGGTTGTTGCAGATTGTTTTTGTAAATGACATCAAGATGCTTAATTGATAAAAATTTTGATGCGAGGTAAACATGTTTTTGAGCGCCCAACCTTCCCCAAACCTTCTTGGACAATGATAAAACTGCACAAACTAAGAAAAAAAACTGTAAATCATTAGATTGGCACGAAGCACAAAAACAACTGGATTAAAAATTCGTTGACTATATAATGAGCATATCTATGCCATTGAACTTGAACTTCAATACCACAGCTAGCTCTGGCTCACAAACTAGAAATAGAAGAAGAAGATAAGTCAAGGACAAAACTGTACGACAAAAGCGTAATTTTTTCTTTTCAATTTACACGTAGCAATATTCCAGGACATTTGCATATGAAGTATATATCTCTCGGTTAATATAATATCTTATCTTGAATTATATACAGCAATAATAACAATAAACTTAACGAATTATACGACAAATGACAGTTCGTGGACCAACCTGGATCATATATCATACCTCCCACAATTGTTAAACAAACTCAATGGATAGTCTTACATTTCTGTACACCAAGGTTGACCAATAGTAGTGTGAAAGTTCATAATGAGTACTTAGCCTTCCCTTTTATATTGAATAGCGGTTATAACGAAAAATATAATGTACAGACCCTTTATTAATTATGAGTCTATGACACAAATTTATATAGGTAATTGAATTTAGCCAAATCATTGTAATACCGATGTTGTTCATTTGTTGTTTCATTGACATTTGTTCAGACTCCTGTTTTCGTGATTGAGCAAATTGCAGTTAACCTTATGTCAATGCATAATTGTGTTTGTTAATACTTCGTTTTTAACCGAGATGTATTCTGATTATTTGTGTCGTTTTATTACTGTTCCATTGATATATACCCCCGCATCTCTCTTTATTCATCGTTTGTTCATTAAACTGACAGATTTAAAATCCGTAAGACAGTTTAAAAAAAAACAATCATAAAATGCGATTCTATTCTCTATAGAAATGTTTCTTTTCCCTTATTTTCTATTTGTAGAAGCGACAGTAAAAAATTAAAAGATAAAAAATATAATCAGAAAAAGTTGTAGCATTCTCTATAAAGTTTGATTCCGTTTTGTTACGCAAATTAGAATAACTTACTATAACTGTTTACAGCTATGATCGTCTGCC
The DNA here is from genome assembly GCF_963676685.1 of Mytilus edulis. Lineage (NCBI taxonomy): Eukaryota > Metazoa > Mollusca > Bivalvia > Mytilida > Mytilidae > Mytilus > Mytilus edulis. The sequence continues at coordinate 98,353,710 of NC_092346.1, forward strand.
CAATTAGAAGGGAGATCACGACCCATCTTCGCATTAACTGATTATCGGAGAAATGTTTATATTAACAGTGGAACTAATTAGCCTTGATGTTTGCTATTGAAGTCATGGGCGAGCTGCGTTCCTTTTTAGAATTATTTTTTATCACGATTGTTTTCTACCGTACGTGACATTTCTATTTAAATCGTTATAGTGGAAAACTTTTTTTCATCACTAATGACACTGTTGTCCGGTAAATCTTTGGAGGGAACTTATTTAGTGAAGTCGTTACAATTCCTTGTCCAACAATAAATGCTACAAAAAATTAACTTATTGGTCATACTGGAAAATGTTCCCTAAGGTTTTGTTGTTTAACCTTGGTGTGTATGTTCTAAATGAATTTATGAGATTTGAAAATCGGTAAACTTCTGTGACTTCTAACTAATGACATAACACCTTAAGAAAAAGTATTTTGCTTAATACACTTATAGACATGCAACACGACGGATAATACATGTGGACCAGGATTTACTATATAGAATGACACATTTCTTAATAACTCATATCATCTCTGGCTTTTGTTTTTAATTTTAATGTTTTCAATGCTTTTTTAAGTATCCGTCGTTTTTTGTTTTGTGTGCTTGTCATGATGTTTTCGGTTTCTCTACGACATGTTAATTTTTATTGTCTCGATTGTTTTATTCACACATCGTTGTCAATGTCGGGGAATTTAATGCGACTGTCATACAAGTTAGAGGTTAAGCTATCTATAAAAATAACGTTAAATTCACCATTTTCTACATAAGAAAATGTCTGTACAAATTCAGGAATATGATAGTTGTTATCCATTCGTTTGATGTGTTTTAGCTTTTGATTTTACCATTTGATTAGGTACATGAAGTTCGGTATTTTTGTATATTTGTTTTTCATTTCAAATGTATTATTAGCCCTTAGTTAATATCAGCCCAAGATACGAAAGCTCGCGCGTTTATATTGCCCGAGGTTTGTTAATACATCTGATATGAAAAATGACATCTTTTTATCATATGCCTCAATACTGGAAAACATTAACAGTTAAATATATTGATCATTTTAAGTGGTTATCAAGTATGAGTTCAAAAAATGAAAAAGTTTACATCCGATATGAAATATTCTATTACTTGACTAAACATAGGAGAAATATAATGGTTTAATGAATTGTTATATTCACGATGAAAAAACATCTGCAAACATAACGATATCATACAACTTAATTAATTATATCATGATTATATAGAATAGGAGGGCAAGAGTACTTGTTACATTTTATATTGTAATTTACAGCATTTCTGACTTTACACTTATGTTAAATAGAAAAGACGTTAAACTTATGTATGGAATAATTGTTCTGTAATATATGGTATACTTTTTTACAGCTCGACTTATTCAGCGTGCCATTTTGCAGAGTGGTTCAGCTCTAAGTCCCTGGGCAGTATCATTTGACGCTGTCACATGTACGCAGTGGTTAGCTGTAAATGTTAATTGTTCTCAATATTTAAGTGATTCAGAACTACTTGTTAAATGTTTGCGCAATAAAACAGCTACTGAACTAGTAGAACACGTGCCTTTACCTCCTAAATATTATTCCTGTTTTGCACCAACACCCGGTGGTGGACAAATGTTTCCTGATAATATTAGAGAACTTTTAAAAAGAAGGGACACTGTATTTTCTCAAATCCCTGTTATGTTCGGTGTAACTAGAAACGAAGCTTACTCATATCTGAAGCAACGGGAACTTGAAGAAGGAATCACAAAGGAAAGAAAAGCTCAGATAATTCGTACTTTCGTTCACAATTTGTATAAATTCCATAGACAAAAGTTATATGAAATCATTGACTTTCAGTACACTGAATGGAATAAAGAACAAGATAGAAACACTACCCGTGATAATGTCATGGACATGTTGAGTGACGGTTTGTATGTCGCTCCTGTGGTAGAAATGGCACACGAACATGCAAAACGGGGTGCTGGTACATACTTTTATAACTTTGGATATTCAACACAATCCGAAAACTTTCCTCAGTGGTCTAGTGGTGTCCATGGCGACGAATTACCGTATGTGTTTGGAGCCCCTCTTGTTGATGGTATTTCGCCATTTCCTAGTCGTTATACGAAAAACGAAAAGAAATTAAGTGCAGCTGTAATGCGATTCTGGACAAATTTCGCAAAATCAGGGTAAGGCATTGTATTTCTGCAAAATCTAAGATTTTTTTAGATTTCGTTTTTTTTTTTAATTCTTCAGCAATAGCTATAAAACCAAGTTTTATTAACCATTTTCTTCATACGGAAATGTCTGTATCAAGACAGAAGTATGACAGATGTTTTCCGTTCGTTTGATGTCTTTGAGCGTTGGATTTTACCATTTAATTGGAGACTTTCCGTTTTGAAGTGTCCTTGAAGTTCATTATTTTTGTTATTTTACTTTTGACATACTTTACAAATACAAATTATCAATTGAGAATGTCTCCAACAAATAAAAGTATTTCAGTATATTAAACTTGACTTTTACTGTAAAACTGTAAAACGTTATGGTAATGCAAAAAACGTAAAACCAATACAATAAATAGCATGTAATACAGTATACCAATACAATAAATAGCATGTAATACAGTATACCAAATGCAAAATCATGCTTAACCTTTGGTCTTTTCAATACTTGTGATTCCAATGTTATTTGGTTTGTTTCCAGTCTTTAACAATACACTTAAAGATCAGTAAAAATATACATTTTATTACTTTTATAGGTAACAAAGTCATTTATTCACATAAAACTGTATTTCCCTTTAATTGTTCACATTTCACATATAAAGCAACACAGTGTGAAGGAGGATGAGTTCTGATGAATACCACAAATAGTACTTATATGAAGACAACACAGTTATTTATAAAGCTATCAGACTCTTATATTGTCTATAGTTCTTTCATCACATGATAACAAACATTTCATAAACAGTTAATACAGAATTGTTTTCAGTATCCAATTGACATCTTTAAAGAATAAGATGTGATTGTTAGCTCCGCTGGTAAATGTAATAGGATATCAGTGAATTATTTCTCAAATATAGAAGTAGAATCTTCATTTTTTTGTGTCTACCTTATAATTGTATTGTGGCTATTGTCGCCACAGCCTATATTACTACATGCTGTGCGTTTAATTAAATATATTTGATCTAACTAGTATTATTGCTGGTTTGTAGACAAAAACAACAAAAAACTTCGCAAGCAATTCCAGTTCCCAATTTTAAATTCCGATATAATTAGACCATATATAAATGATATAAACCATACTTATATGACATTGTTCATGGTGTTTATGAAATTATATATTGCAGGGATCCGAACGTGCCGTTAAAGGATACCGAACAGGACAAGTTTTCGGACGTGTATTGGCCGAAGTATGACATGGCTAAACAACGATATTTTCATATAGGTACGTATATGGAGGTATAGTTTGGTCAAACAACTATTCTGAGTAGACTTGTAGTACACATTTTTCAGTTTTTTAGAGATGAAAATGAAAACTCAACCCTGTCACTCTTGCATTGGAAAAAAATTAATAGCTCTGGATATTTTATGAACAATTCATTACCGTAAAAGTTATCTACGAAACTTCAAAATTGATTTTAGTAATTGAACAAAATCAGAAAGCAAGTACTGACAATAAAAAAAATCAGAAATGCAATCGATTTTGATATTAATGAGAGAAAAAAAACAGATTTTCTAACATATAATTGCATGTTATTTATGCGTTCGCTGCAATGGTCAATCGAGGTACATACAGCCTTATATGTACATTAGTTGTAGTTCCATAACACGTGTGTTTTCTCATTTTGTTTTTTATTGACATTTCAAACTAAATACAATTTAAGTTTTATTCTTCCACTTATAACTTCTCATTTTTACTAAATCTACATATTAACAATTGGTGTACTTGAAAATATACCGTTGTTTATAATTTCTAAGATCATACACACATACGCATACATTATTTGTTGTTTCAAAGAAGAATACGTTTTTCCATATCGTCGCTGGGCTTCTAAAATGTTGTAAATTACAAATTTTTCAAGAAAAAAATTTCTCACAAACAGGCTTTGAAAATTTTGGCAAAATGCATGCTTCCAAAATTTCGTATGTGAACTTGGACATTTTTGTAAATAGCAGTGAAATAAAAACGTTGACATTTCTGGATTATCCAAGAACTTAGATTATTTTCACAGAAATAAAGAAATGTACAATTATTTTTTGTCCAAAGCCATTTTACAACGATTTTCAAGTTTTCATACAACATTTTGGAAGCAAACTTTACAAACAACTGACATTGGCAATTTTGTAATATGTCTTATTTCAAACATTTTGATTGGTCTAACTGTGTGCTATTTTGTAATACCAAAGATTTCCTCCCGCCCAGACCGTTGGTGTCAAAAAGTATTTTTAGCCAAAAAAGTCATATATATACGACATTTTAGAAGCCCAGCGACGATATACTAAATAGAAACTTGCCTGACAAAAAATGATCTACATTGTTTTATAAACAGAAACTATAAGTTACACAATGTAGATGTTAATTTGATGGACTTATAACTATTTTGAATGTTAACTTTAGAACACTTTTTTTTAATGGCTATCGGTACGACAGATGCAATAGGTAACATATTTCAAAATGAAGAAAGTCATGAAAGCAAATCGTTTTCGACAGCAAACGGGAACACACGTTATATAGTATGTCATCTGCCAAATTTGAAACACAGGTTTGCACATTCATATTAATCGACAAACCTATATTCCGTTATACGTGGGACAACATCACTACACTATGGAACAGTGTTTCTAAACTTGTTTATGCTAATCTCCTATTCAGAGTTGGATAAAAAAAAAAGATAAAGATAGTCAATAGTCTGATAATGTTTCATCGGGGAAATTTGAACATAAGGGTCGGTTGAAAACAAAACTTTACGACAAAAGAGATGATTTCAGCTTTCCAATTGTGAACTTTCCATTTCTAAGTATCAACATTCCTGCAGCACCTGCATACGGGGTATGTATCTCCCAATTGATACGATATTCCCGTGCTTGCATTTCCTATCATGATTTTCTTGATAAAGGGTTTCTGCTAACAAGGAAGCTATTAAACCAAGAGTTCCAAATGGTGCAGTTGAAATCATCCCTTCGTAAATTTTAGGGACGCCATCACGAGTTGGTTGACCGTTATGGAATAACCGTTTCACAAATGATATCGGATATGTTCCTTACGTCGTAACTACAATCCCCTTCTCATTCATTAATGTGACCTACCGAATTAGACTATTTACCGGATTTGTTATCACATAAGCAACACGACGGGTGCCACATGTGGAGCAGGATCTGCTTACCCTTCCGGAGCACACGAGATCACCCCTAGTTTTTGGTGGGGTTCGTGTTGTTTATTCTTTAGTTTTCTATGTTGTGTCATGCGTACTATTGTTTGTCTGTTTGTCTTTTTTATTTTTAGCCATGGCGTTGTCAGTTTATTTTCGATTTATGAGTTTCACTGTCCCTTTGGTATCTTTCGTCACTCTTTTTTAAGAAGAGTAGAATCTGTGTTATCAGTCTTTTTTCACACTTTTTTTTTTTTTTTTTTTTTATTAATTCCTGTTTACATTAACTAAAATCATATTAAAACATCATATTAACTTATATATTAAATTTAACCCTTCACATGTGTGGAAGTATCGCGAAATAAATTCCTTATCTGATAACCTGAGACTTCGTTATCCTAGCAGCATAAAGATATACTAGTAGGTATAGATATATATCGTGTTCATTTTTTGTACCGGAGTACAAATGATCCTTCAAAACTTGGCAAATAGTACAAGTAGTGTAAAAGTATTATTTCTCTTTTGACATCAGAGACTAATCCATGCTATGGGGAGATAGGCGAAGAAACATGTTGGGATACTTTGGGTATGTACTCTGTGTGCATGCAAACTATATAAAATAAATACTAACAATTCAATTATATTCTATAAAAGTCATTATAATTAATAAACATATGTTTATACAAATTTCCTCTCTTTTCATTTCTTAAAAATAAAAGTTAAAATTGAATGTGCATGACAAAAACATTGATATTTAAATTCCAAAACAATAACTTTGAGTTTTAATCTTCATATTTGCTGTCAGTGCATTGCATATTGAACTTACTAATGCCTTTTGCATTGTTCAACTTTTTTGGCTGATAGAAAAGCTTCATTGCTTTATTGCACGTTTTTAACAATGAGAATTAAAAATTATACTTTCGATAAGAATTTCAAGATCTGTATTCGGCGGTTAAAAATATTTATCTAGAATTTACCAATGTATCAACTGAGATGAGAAGTCCAAAATCATATCGATAGTTTAGGTTTTTCTTATCTATGTTATACGTAGTGGCATTGCTTTTAGGTTTAGGATATTGTATAATCAAGTTAAACATTGTCTTGCTTAATTACTACATAAACCGTGCTGCAAATAGAAAAGATCCTAATGTACTTATCAAATATATCAATACATAGATTTGCTTGCAGACACAGTAGATACACATAAGTAATACAAAGTGCACACTTAGAGAGTACAGTAGATACTAATAAGTTTTAAGAAGTGCATAAATAAGAAGTACAGTATTGAAATTTGGGCATTAATATTTACATGGGTGTCATTCGGTTTTAATTAGAGAATTGATCGTGAAGGAATAACTAACTGTCAAGCATTGCAATCAGACCGTGAAAGATTTTCAAAAACTTGATGAAAATGCGTTGCATTGAAACAGAGCATAGACAACCCAAAAAATGGAAACACGTTTAGTTTAATACATTCTGATATCATGTTGTAATAAGGGGGAAACTAGGTGAGACAACGTCGATAATAGTAGCAAAATTCCGATTTTGATTGATCTAAATATACCGGTACAAGATTGTGTAATATTTTACAAAGAAGTAGGTCCGGTAAGGTCCGATTTTGGCCTCAAATTTCAGGTTCCTCTAACAAAAGATTTTGGATACTTTTTAAACACTTAAGTCTCTATTTCAATTGATTAGATTAGTTTTTCTGAAAGATTTTAACTGATTCAGTCATTAAAACGCTCTGATTCAAGCTTAAATATGAAACATCTATATCAAATATGCCAAAAAACGTCACTTTTCAGATGGTTTTTGTCAAAAACGAAAGTGGCCGCATCCGTGTTCATCCTCAACCTTTATATATGTTTTGTATTATCATTAAATGCAACTTACATTTCAATAGTATGAATGAACACGAATGCGGCCACTTTCATTTTTGACGAAAACCGTCTAAAAATAAACCAAAATGCTTAAATTTTGAAGATTTCAGTAATTTAGCATGACTTACTGATGCTAGTACGCGATATGTATGCATTGTATTGTCAAAAATAGCTCATATTTATGTAGCAGAAGCATTTTACTTTCCAAAATATAGCTTAAAGATTGCATTTTCACAATTTTGTAAAACTGCTATATTTTGGGGCCAAAAAGGGGTCTTACTGAACCTGCTCCTTTAAATTCGGCTATATTGATATCAAAATGTAGACGTGCCCTGAAAAAAAATGTATTTGCAACTTTTGTCTTTTTTTAGTTTATGATGAGAAGATATAGTCAGTTTTCAAAAAACATTCATTCATTTAGTTCCTATAAAAAGTGTATCGAAAATTTAACAAAAAGTAAAATCACAAAAATACTGAACTTAGAGGAAGATCAATTGGGAAAGTCCATAATCACATGGCAAAATCAAATAACAAAACGCATCAAAAACGAATGGACAAGAACTGTCATATTCCTGAAAACATTGTTCTCTTTGTTTTACCTTTAAGGCAGTGCTTTTATTCGATTGTGTTGCTTTTTTGCGCAATTCTTTTAAACATAAGTATGGAATAACAGACGTGTTGTACAAAGATATCAAATTATCTGCTAAGCCATTCTAAGTCTTTATTTATCATTCCTATGATTGGTGTAAAGGGAATAATACATCAAGACAAAAGTAGTGTACCGGTGTTCATTACTGCCAATGAGAAAGGTGCATGTAAGAAGACTTGATAACAAAAACGTTCATATTGTGTAGCTCATGCAAATATATAAATGTATTTTGCTATAAATGATAATCATAAATATGAAAACTTGATAACATCGTTTACAAACACAGAATATAAAAAAAAATCAGAATCTTCCTGTTAAACCAGTCTCGTAAAATGTAGTTAAAACATATGCCTTGGTTTGTTTTAACATTTTATAGGAAATTTTACAGGCGTATCTCGAAATATTTCTGTATAAAACATATGTTTTGGAAAATTATACGATATGCTATCTTTGTTGATAGAATATCTCGTATATTTTGATAAAAACAGATCATTCTATTTAGTTCTTTAAGTCTATAATGGTTTCGATGTATATGATGATAATTTAAAAGAACATATTTTGCTTACCTCATCAATCTGTTTAAATTCCAGTTTACATCTGCAAAATTCTACCGGTTTTTTTTTATTTGACCTTGTTTTATTAAATGATTTGCTAAGTTTGCCACATGAACTATTAAATAAAAAGTAAATCTCAAAAATAACTAAGTACAAGGTAAATTCAAAAAGGGAAAATTCATAAAAACTGACTAAAGCAAACGTTATCAACTGACAGAACACATTCGGTAAAATAAATTCCATTTAAACAACTTTTTAAAAGCCACACATAGTTTCTGATAGATTCATTCGGCTGTTGTCTGCTCTATGGTCGGGTTGTTGTCGCCATTTCCTTTCTCAATTTTATCATTTATATAAAAGACTGACAAAACAGTAATACACAGAAAGTGCAGACAACTGCATGAGGTAAATAATCGAACAATATAAGACCTATCTTGTCAGATTTGTTTTGTTCTTACGTTCCTTTTTAGCAATTTTTACTTTCTTACTTCAATTTTTATATTTGAAATCCGCCTTTTGAAAATGAGATTATTATAAGACAGTGGCGTCTATTCCTACCAAAGGTTCTAGTCTTTTACACGAATAACGATAAAATAATTCAGTATACGAAAATATTGGAATTTTGTGTCTAGAATCAGTAAAATGCTAATATTATAACAAATTCTCACACTTAAGTTCTTCACAGGATTTTTGAATTGAGATGAACAAAATATATAAACGATCGTTTGTTTTGTAATATTTTACAGGTAAACGTCCACAGATAAAACACCACTACAGAGGATCAGAACTGGCTTTGTGGTTGAATCTAATACCACAAATAAACAAGAAACAAGATCCAAATACGGGTATCAAACCTGAGGCGTCTCAACACGAACTTCTCGACTGGAAAAACATATCAACATTTGACGATCCAGACGGACTAGTATCTAAATTCACTCGTTTATTTCCCTTACCGCCTCCGACTCCTCCGGTCACGCGGCTACTTAATGATGTCCACGTTACTAATCATCCGGCGTTTGATGGAATGGATCGAAATTACCATAGATCGACACCAAGACAAACATCACAAGAAGAAATTACAGATCCACCGAAAGACATTACTACAAATGAGAACACTGCGATTGCTGGAGAAAGAACACAAGAATCTTTAGCAACAAGTTCCGTCCCACTAAGTATCACTGTAGCAATAGGCTGTTCGTTATTATTTGTTAATATTTTAATATATGCCGGAGTTTATTATCAAAGAGAAAGAATAAAGAAGATAAAGCAAGGTGAAGCAGCTAACGCTAGTAGAAACTCACAAAGTAGGGGGAATAGCAACGAACCAGACGGTGACGAAATTACAACAGTTCCGGTTAATCATTTATCTGGATCACTTTCAAATTCTAAACCAGATATTCAAAACAATCCTGTATATTCTGTTATATCGAAACAGTCAGAAACGGCTGATAAATATAGTTACACACCAGTGCCAACAAACACTAATTCTCCTATGCATCGAACGCGAGTGCCTCACTCGCAGACAAACTCAATTGCTAGTTCGAGTAAAAGTGGCAATTCTTTAAATCATATTTCTGGCAAACCACCGGAACGTTCACCACATGGTAGTGATCGAAGTGTAAATAAGCATAATCAAACTTCTGCTTCTGGTTCAAATAATGCAATAACGATAGTATAGTGGATGTAGTTAGCTACTGTGTATATAGTGTGTATACATTTAATGATAATTTTTTTGTAAATATTTCATTTTTACCATTGTGTACATGGCGACAAATGGATAAGTATGTATGTGTGCTGTCTGTGTTGATATCATTCCTTTACATATCCGGTTTGAACTGATTTCATATCATTCTTAATGAGACGATTATTAAATAAAAATTTTGAAAACTATGAAGAGTTGACATGACAAGTATTCTTTACAAACTTGTCTTTTAAAAAGAAGAAAAAATGAGTGAATACGGGAAACTTGTTCGAATTATTTTACCAAAAAATTACTACACAATAATTGTCAAAGTAAAAAAAAGTATATACATATATCCTGTATGCAAAATGTAAAAACACAGGTCTTCTTAGCTGGTTAGAATGTATTTCTCTTTTCGGAAAGCAGAGTTCACCAACATTGATATGAAGGATGCTATTAAATAAAAGATAATATTTTTGCTTGGAAACTGTCAATATACTTACCACATCAAATCAGTTGTCATGAGATTTAAGTTTTCGTTCTACTGATAATATGTTAAGTATAATGTTGGGTTGATGCACGTGATTTGAAATTAATTACTACCTGTAAGGTTTAAACTAATGAAATAGAAAGCATTGAAATATTTGATAAATCAAATGTATCCCTATTTACTATTTTTAAGCAAATGAACGAGTAGTAGAAAACTTTGTCTTGTGAATTGTGATTTAATGTTTTCTTAAATAACGTGTTTTTATTTCCAAAACTACACGTTGTTAAGTGTTATGGTTAAATGTATACAAAAGAGTAATGTATTTGCTTGATTTATTAGCGGGTTTGTTTTTCTTTGTCATTTTGTTTTTTCTACCGAAATGTTTTAATTACCACTTGGTTCCTTCTCAACATTTTTTTCATTTACTGAAATCGATTAGTTATATAAACGCAAATCGGTTTATCGGACACGATTTCGTACATATTCCAACAAACATTGGCAGCTACATTTATGTTTTCGTAGGGTTTCAATATTGACGACTTAATGTTTACAATATGCACATTTATAAATTATGTTTAATCCTGCTGGGCCGGTTTTATATAACTGGCAACCTCAACAATACAAATCCACACTTCATTGCTTGAAAAAGGAACATATTGTCAAGATATCTGGTCATATGTAGCACAGTTATTGGATACTAGTCAACCATTTCATGATGGCTTTCTTGTAATAAGCAACTATATAATCAAGGAAATTAGGATTAAAAAGGGGCTGGATATATTAAGGGGCCGTTCAAAACCCTTAGGTAAAAAAGAAACTGTCAACGTAATTGTGAAAAAAGAAAAAACGAGGAAAGACCAACAAGTACACACCACGCCAACAAAACAATAATTTAAAACATAAAGAGTAAGCTACATTAACACAACAAAATAAGAGGTATCGTGGATTTTCCAGAAGGCATCGTGTTTCACTGATGAAATCAATTCATGTACTCGTGGTAAGTACACTTTTGGTAATAAGTCTTTTTCAGCGTTGTCAAAATCAAGGAAAAGGGGACGGAATGGTTTTAATAATTTGGACACATCCGTGGTCGGTTTTTTTTAATACAACGGAATATGGCAGTTGTCTTCAAATTTTTCGTTTCTATGTACGTTGTTTGTTTTTGTTACACTTCAGTATTCCTGATATTGCTTTGTTTACTTCTTATAGTTGATGTATGTTCCTCGCTTTTAGTTTATGACCCGGATTTGTTTTCTCTCAATCGATTTAGGACTTTGAATACCGGTAAACTTGTGTTGCCTAACGGTCAAACAAATTCATTACAGTGTCGGTAACACTTTCAAAAGACGAATCAACTTTACCACTTGGAACTGGAGGTTCATTAACTTCATTGTAAGTGGCAACCCTTTATTGAAAATATGAAGCCTACTAACTTGCATCGGTGGTATCTTTTATTTCAATTTAGATGGGTCAGATGAGTTCAACATAGTCACAAACGTTGAACTATATCAGGAGATGACCCTTTTGTGACTTGCATACATGACAGGGAAAAGGAATAAATGCAGTTTTCTTTCATGAATAAATGGCACACGTAGATACAATTTGAATATGATTTTTTGAAGGAAAAATCGTTCTTAGTAATTAGAAAATCACTAATTATTTATCGCTTAATTATCTTCATTTCCAGTTCTACATCTCTCTGAATAATTCAAAGTATGGTAATTATATTGATCGCATTTATCGCTTTGAACTTCAAATAATGGATATCATATTCACGTTTCTCGCTCATTATACGACCGCAAAAATTTTTCGTCGTATATTGCTATCACGTTGGCGTCGTCGTTGTCGTCGTCGTCGTCCGCATACTTTTAGTTTTCGCACTCTAACTTTAGTAAAAGTGAATAGAAATCAATGAAATTTTAACACAAGGTTGTTTATGACCACAAAAGGAAGGTTGGGATTGATTTTGGGAGTTTTGGTCCCAACATTTTAGGAATTAGGGGCCAAAAAGGGCCCAAATATGCATTTTCTTGGTTTTCGCACTATAACTTTAGTTTAAGTGAATAGAAATCTATGAAATTTTGACACAAGGTTTATGACCACAACAGGAAGGTTGGGATTGATTTTGGGAGTTTTGGTTCCAACAGTTTAGGAATTAAGGGCCAAAAAAGGGCCCAAATAAGCATTATTCTTGGTTTTCGCACAATAACTTTAGTATAAGTAAATAGAAATCAATGAAATTTTAACACAAGGTTTATGACCACAAAAGGAAGGTTGGGATTGATTTTTGGAGTTGAGGTCACAACAGTTTATGAATTAGGGGCCAAAAAGGGACCCAAATAAGCATTATTTTTGGTTTTTGCACCATAACTTTAGTATAAGTAAATAGAAATCTATGAAATTTAAATACAAGGTTTATGACCATAAAAGGAAGGTTGGGTTTGATTTTGGGAGTTTTGGTCCTAACAGTTTAGGAATAAGGGGCCCAAAGGGTCCAAAATTGAACTTTGTGTGATTTCATCAAAAATTGAATAATTGGGGTTCTTTGATATGCCGAATCTAACTATGTATGTAGATTCTTAATTTTTGGTCCCGTTTTCAAATTGGTCTACATTAAGGTCCAAAGGGTCCAAAATTAAACTTAGTTTGATTTTAACAAAAATTGAATCCTTGGGGTTCTTTGATATGCTGAATTTAAAAATGTACTTAGATTTTTAATTATTGGCCTAGTTTTCAAGTTGGTCCAAATGGGGGTCCAAAATTAAACTTTGTTTGATTTCATCAAAAATTGAATAAATGGGTTCTTTGATATGCCAAATCTAACTGTGTATGTAGATTCTTAATTTTTGGTCCAGTTTTCAAATTGGTCTACATTAAGGTCCAAAGGGTCCAAAATTAAACTAAGTTTGATTTTAACAAAAATTAAATTCTTGGGCTTATTTGATATGCTTTATCTAAATATGTACTTTGATTTTTGATTATGGGCCCAGTTTTCAAGTTGGTCCAAATCAGGATTCCATATCAAGTATTGTGCAATAGCAAGAAATTTTCAATTGCACAGTATTGCACAATAGCAAGAAATATCTAATTGCACAATATTGTGCAATAGCAATTAATTTTCAATTGGAGTTATCTTTCTTTGTATAGAATAGTAGTTGATAATATATGTTGGAAATTTGCCAGGCATGACTATGATGTCATTTTCTATTTTTATTTGCCAATAACTTTATGTAAATAACTTCATTGGAAATTTGCCAATATAAAATGTTGCTGATGAAGCTTTTTTTCCTTATCTTATCTAAAATGTTTTTAGATAATGTATGTTGGACATTTGCCAGACATGACTATGATGTCATTTTCTATTTTTATTTGCCAATAACTTTATGTAAATAACTTCATTGGAAATTTGCCAATATAAAATGTTGCTGATGAAGTTTTTTTTATTGTTTTATACAATAAACAATGTATATTCACTTTTACTACCAACCAATCTTTACCATTCAGTGATAACAAGCACTTTATTTTACATTTTAATATTTTATGATGTATTTAAAAGAGTAGTTATTGTTGCAAACTCCATTAGAAATTTGAATTGATATCAGTTTTGGAGAAAGGGAAACGGGGATGTGAAAAAAAGGGGGGGGGTTTAAATTTTTCTCATTTCAGATTTCATAAATAAAAAGAAAATTTCTTCAAACATTTTTTTGAGAGGATTAATATTCAACAGCATAGTGAATTGCTCAAAGGCAAAAAAAAACTTTTAAGTTCATTAGACCACATTCATTCTGTGTCAGAAACCTATGCTGTGTCAACTATTTAATTTTAGATTTAAAAAGTTTGAAGAAGAAATCTTTAATTGATTTGTAAAATCTTGACATTTGTTTTGTGTAAAAATAACCCATGTAATGTCAAAAATTTGATCACAATCCAAATTCAGAGCTGTATCACGCTTGAATGTTTTGTCCATACTTGCCCCAACTGTTCAGGGTTCGACCTCTGCGGTCGTATAAAGCTGTGCCCTGCGGAGCACCTGGTTATACATGTAGTAGTATAAATCTGGCCGATAGTTGTTTTCCCTTTTTAATTGTCATACTGTGACTTCCTATAGCTTTTAATATGAATTAACTCAAACATATCCTCGCCAATCATGATATATCTCTTTATTTTACGGCCAAGAACAGTAAATAGGCTATGTCACAGATTCAGCTTGATTTTTCCATACAATCGTGGCTCGTTGAACTAAAACTGAAAAATCTAAAAAAAATCCAAAAAAAAATCTGAAAATCGTCAAATCTCTTATTTCGTATTCATAGATTCGGGTTTTTTTTTATATTTTGTTGATACATGAATTTTCGTTTCAATGGTGTAAAACAACCAAAAAGACTACGACTTTTTTTGTGTATCTAATAATATTCAATTATGGCCCGTTGAAGAGGTGAATATCCAAAATTGTCAACACGAGAAGGTTATTTCATTGAGGGCGCAGCCCGAAGTGAAATAACTTTTGAGGGTTGACAATTTGGGATATTCATCGATTCTAAGGGGCCACAATTGTTTTATTATACCGAACTAACAGTGGAAGTGCATTTCGAACACAGACTGAGATTTGAAAATACATTTGTGTTCGATTTTCTCGAATATTCAACAAAAGTAGAATCTTTTTGTAAAATATTGATGGCCCTGAAAAGGACCGTTTATAAGAGACATCAGCGGCTGCTGCCACTCTCAGCTCTATCTATGACCAATGCCGTATTTCCTAGTCTCTCGATGGGCTTCAAGTTTAACGTGAACGTTGCCATTTTGTTTATTTACGTTTGTGACGTCATTTTTATGGGAGGTAACTCAAGTACAAATAAACAAACTCAAAAGGTTATTCACCGGTGAATAATAGGGTTATTCACCGCTGGTGTAAATTCTTTAGGGTTATTCGTCCTTCCTTCAATTGAATGAAAATTAACTGAATTATTCCATGTCACGTGATTACGTTTCACCCAATAGAATTGTTTGAAATATACGTAAGGTATAATAATCAATCTGTAACCTGCTTTGAATACGCCAAACACTACGTTTTACGGCCTGTAGCGAAAAGACGTTTAAATTATTTCAACGTTTTGTGGTATTTTGTCACATACATCACCATTTAGAATGATGTATATCGTAAAACACGTATTTCGTCTACAAAAAAAGTCATCAGTACAGCTGGAAACAAAAACATTCACGAGGCCAAAAACAAAGTACGAAGTTGAAGAGAATTAATGACCAAAATGTTTTGTCGAATACAGCTAATGTAATATGTTATTATTGCATAAAATACTTACTATTTCGAAAATCCAAACCAACCTTTTGCAAAAAATGGCGAGTATCGATATTTTATTGCACTTGATCTTACTTTTACGTGGGTAACTCTAAAGTTGTTCGCAATAGATATGGTACGTGTTTTTATAGCTTTGTTGTTAGCAGCAACCCTCTTTCAGGGAAGTCATGATAGGAAATACAAGGTCTAAAATATCGTATCAACTGAGAGATATATATCCCGTATGCAGGTGCTGTTGGAATGTGAATGTTGCTACATTGAAATGGAAAGTTCCTTATTGGGTACTGAGATCATTTCCCTTATCATAAAGTTTTGATCTCAACCGACTCTTATTATCATAAATTAGAATGAGAACCTGGTAGAAGATATCGAGTCAATTCTGATGAAGGGCAAATACGACAATCAAAATATATGAAAGGGAAATACGTGTTTAAGAAAATCTACGAACAATTGCACCGTTGCTGTGAGTCCTTACAAACAGAAACAGACTTTCAATTTTAGCAGGAAATGCTTCCAAGTGTGGAATATTTAACATATATTGCTTTATAAACGACACTATTTGTATTCAACGGCAATAATATCTGGCTCTGCATGCAACACTCATCGTATTGGTAAGTTTTGATTTGGCCAGATGTGAAATCGCACATAGCATGCTTGCGACAATACTCTTATCAGCAAGTTGTAACTCCATGATCTACAGGGGACTCCTATAGTATTGAAAAATAAATATTAACAAAATAGAGAAGTTTAAGGTAAATTAAAAAAAATAGCCCATGAAAAGAGAGGCGAAAGATACCAGAGGAACAGTCAAACTAATAAATCAAAAATAAACTGACAACGCCATGGTTTAAAATGAAAAAGACAAACAGACAAATAATAGTACACAAGAAACAACATAGAAAACTAGAGACTGAATAACATGAACCCCACCACAAACTGGGGGTGATCTCAGGTGCTCCATAAGCGTTTGCAGATCCTGCTCCACATGAGGCACCCGTCGTGTTGCTCATGTTATTACAAACCAGGTACATAGTCTTATTCGGTAGGTTACATGTAAACTTATCCAATCAAACGCTTGAATATATCAACACACAGAACAAATGGAAAACAACTGATATTTACCTGACATAGTACAGGGATATTCCTGACATGATACAGTCATGTTTGGTGTTTATCTTGTTGTAGACAAGTTGCTTGTAAGTGGTAATTTGATGGTTTGTTTGTGACAGATTTATTGGCAAGTTATTATTATCTATGTGGTAATTTCCCTGCTCTATTCGTGGTATTCTTAAGTTGTAACTCCTTGCTGGTCATATGGCAATCATTGTAATTATTCAA
This sequence comes from Mytilus edulis, assembly GCF_963676685.1. Taxonomy (NCBI): domain Eukaryota; kingdom Metazoa; phylum Mollusca; class Bivalvia; order Mytilida; family Mytilidae; genus Mytilus; species Mytilus edulis. The sequence goes on from NC_092346.1 coordinate 98,370,985, forward strand.
ATCTGAACCAGTGATATGTGTTCCACAAGGTTCTGAATCGTCATTAGAATACAAGCACTGAGAATTATTACAGTTGTGAAACAATAGCCCTAAAGACAATATTTGAAATAATTCCAACATCCACTTTGTACACTTTTTGAATAGTTGTGTAAATGGCAATTTTACGACATCTGATTATTTTCCAAAACAAGTGACAAAAAAAGACGTTTGTTGCAAAAACAGCAATTCATTTAACAAAAATCTTACATATTTATTTTTTTTTACAGTGATTTAGACTATATTACAATTTTGACTGCTGTAACCTTAATTTTGACAGTTGTGTCTATTATGTCTGTTTAATTTGAAACACACATCTTTGTCAATGTATGGAATTTTATGCAAATGTCATACGAGTAGGAGGTTTAGCTAGCTATAGAACCAGATTTAATCCACCATTTGTATATCTACATAAGAAAATGTCTGTACCAAATCACATTTTTGTCTTTTATGTCTATTTATTTTGAACACACATCGTAACAGTGATCGTTGTCAATACATGGAATTTTATGCGAATGTCATACAAGTAAGATGTTTAGCTAGCCATAAAACCAGATTTGATCCCCCATGTGTATATCTACATAAGAAAATGCCTGTACCAAGTCAGCAATATGACAGTTGTTAATCCATTCGTTTGATCGTGTTTGACCTTTTTGCCATTTGAATACGAACTTTCCGTTTTCAATTTTCCTCGGAGTTCGGTGTTTTTGTTATTTTACTTTTTAAAAGAACAATAACTCAGAAGCTATGAACATTTCAGTATTACTAACGGTAATTATAGTCGTAATTTTTTTTGTAAAAGAGCCGATATAACGTAAAGGGTGACACATTTCAAAGTTTTCAAAACCTTTCTTGATTTGTAAGGTGGTGAATCATGATCATTAAATAAACAATATTATATTTAAGTGTTCGCACCTTTTACCATAAGTTAACACTTTAACGATTGCCATCGGATGATAATAACTCTGAGTAACTAGTTAACGGAAACAATAGCATTGTAGCTGACGATATCTGTGCACATTCATTAAACAGGAAATGCACGTCAAATATCTAAAAGCATCTATTAACATTAACATTATTTGCCATCCTTTCAAACAGAGATTACTTTAATCGTTTCTCTTGTTTATGGTAGAAATGTTTCTTTTGTATTTTAGACCTCAAAAGATCTTTAAAGAGAATGTACCAATATGAACAATCAAAATAAGGATTGATTGTTGACTTGCCAAAAATAATGCGCCGTTAAGAGAATTGAGTATTAACCTTGTTTTTTTTAATATCTCAAGGTTATTCATAAGTCTTTTAATTGCCTACAGAAATCAAGTAAGGCCAATTTAACACTACCGCAACTTTTTTTTAATTAAGCTTAAACACAATGTAAAGCTAACAGTACTTTTTACGAAATATACAAGAAGTATTTTTCTACAGAAACCTTTAAGATCAGAACAGTGATAAAATGATTCACAATTTTAAAACTCAGTTGTCTTGTCAATAAATGTAAAACCATGACAGGTGTTCAAACATACAACAAAAATGGAGACAATACAAAGCATAAGTTGAGGAAAGACAAAATTTACCAAAGAGACCAAAGATAACTACAAACAAAAGTAAAACATTGAGCATCGTAAATGTAGAAATAACCGGGTCGAGCTCAAGAGCTCCTTAAGGAAAAGTAGCTCACAATTCACTAGATTAAAGACATATACTAACAATTAAATCACACTTAAATATATTTCCGTCAAACCTTTGAGCGATATAAGATTCTGCGGAAGGGAGAGACAGAACGGCTTCAATTATGGTTCATGTCTTTGCAAAATGGAAGTGGCCACTTGATATCACTTTTAAATGTTTCCGAAATTACTATGTTGTGAGGGTCAAATCAGTAAACGGGTTAAAAGCGCAAATAAGAATAATATTAATTTTCAACCATCGAATTTCGAAGGCTGATAGTCAAACTATACGTTTGAGTGCTGATTAACTGTGACATTTATAATTTCAATTAAGTTACAATCTAATAAAACTATGATAGAAAATGTACTCCGTGTCATTACAAAACAAAGTCAGCTTATCACATATCTTAATAGTCTTTAAAAGTACTTGATGAAAAAACATATATTTTTTGATGATAGCTACAAAAACAGTTAGTACAAGAAAAGACAATTATTATTACGACAAAGGAATGACATATACCGCTACCAGATATGCATCAATTATGTACAAACATAGACATAGAAATAACAGTCTAGTCCTTAATGCGATTAGAAAGATCGCGATAAATAGATCATTTCAATTTATTTTTCATATCGCCCTTTGTATCAAACCTCGACCATTTTGTTTTGGGTTGTACGTGAGTTCTCTTACCTAAACAAGTGTTAACAATCAATTCCAACTTTGATTTATAAAAAGAGTAGTCAACGTAGATACAAATATCTTGCATAAGGAAGGGATAAATCAGAATTTGTGAATAAAATCTCGAATTAACACAAAATTTTCTCCCAACCCCGGTCATATTAACAACATAAGTGTTATGATTTTAACAAACGATCAACATTCATGTGAGAATTGAACAAACTGTGGTCTTGACGACTTAATTCATACAACTATCTTCTTAGAAAGAATGGAAAGAAGCTAGCCTTCTCCTTTACCTTCACTTTCCGCTATGTTACTAGTATCAGAACTAACTAATTAAGTGTCGAACACATTCCTAACATCGAACTTGAAAAAAAGATACCATAAATACAGCAAAAGCTGCTTCATGTTTGGATCTACATCTGCAAATGATCAAGGAGGGTCGGTTTAGAACACAACTTAACGACAACAAAAATAAATTAAGCTTTCCAAATGGAGAAATTTCAATGTCTGTATCTAGGAAGAACACGGATCAAGTCCATTTGTCGACGCCACAATCCCGTCCTCTTTCTCCGATTGTGACATCAACCAATTTGAGTTATCTTCTATTTTTGTAGTCCACTCCACTATGTTCGTTTTCTAAACAGTGTTTTTCTTGTAGATGAAAAGGTAAACATGTCGTGTGCTAATCTTTTTGGTTATGTACCAACAGTAGCCAAAATACATATGCCAATCCAGTTATGACTCATCAACGGATTTCAACCGAAGTTTTAAATCTATTTATATTACAAATGGAAGAAAACATTCTGACCATTCCGGGGCAACTGAGATCATTTCCAGGTTCTGATGTGTTAGTGTTGCCGGGACAACTGAGATCATTTCCAGGTTCTGATTGGGTTAGTGTTGCCAGGACAACTGAGATCATTTCCAGGTTCTGATTGGGTTAGTGTTGCCGGAAAACTGAGATCATTTCCAGGTTCTGATTGGGTTAGTGTTGCCAGGACATCTGAGATCATTTCCAGGTTCTGATTGGGTTAGTGTTGCCGGGACAACTGAAATCATTTCCAGGTTCTGATTGGGTTAGTGTTGCCAGGACAACTGAGATCATTTCCAGGTTCTAATTGTGTTAGTGTTGCCGGGACAACTGAGATCATTTCCAGGTTCTGATTGTGTTAGTGTTGCCGGAAAACTGAAATCATTTCCAGGTTCTGATTGGGTAAGTGTTGCCGGGACAACTGAGGCCATTTCCAGGTTCTGATTGTGTTAGTGTTGCCGGGACAATTGAGATCATTTCCAGGTTCTGATTGTGTTAGTGTTTCCGGGACAACTGTGATCATTTCCTGGTTCTGATTGGGTTAGTGTTGCAAGGACAACTGAGATCATTTCCAGGTTCTGATTGTGTTAGTGTTGCCGGGACAACTGAGATCATTTCCAGGTTCTGATTGGGTTAGTGTTGCCGGGACAACTGAGATCATTTCCATGTTCTGATTGGGTAGTGATGCCTGGACAAGTGAGATCATTTCCAGGTTTTGATTGGGTTAGTGTTGCCAGGACAACTGAGATCATTTCCAGGTTCTGGTTGGGTTGGTGTTTCCGGGACAACTGAGATCATTTCCAGGTTCTGATTGGGTTAGTGTTGCCGGGACAACTGAAATCATTTCCAGGTTCTGATTGGGTTAGTGTTGCCAGGACAACTGAGATCATTTCCAGGTTCTAATTGTGTTAGTGTTGCCGGGACAACTGAGATAATTTCCAGGTTCTGATTGTGTTAGTGTTGCCGGAAAACTGAAATCATTTCCAGGTTCTGATTGGGTAAGTGTTGCCGGGACAACTGAGATCATTTCCAGGTTCTGATTGTGTTAGTGTTGCCGGGACAACTGAGATCATTTCCAGGTTCTGATTGGGTTAGTGTTGCCGGGACAACTGAGATCATTTCCATGTTCTGATTGGGTAAGTGATGCCTGGACAAGTGAGATCATTTCCAGGTTTTGATTGGGTTAGTGTTGCCAGGACAACTGAGATCATTTCCAGGTTCTGGTTGGGTTGGTGTTTCCGGGACAACTGAGATCATTTCAAGGTTCTGATTGGGTTAGTGTTGCCGGGACAACTGAAATCATTTCCAGGTTCTGATTGGGTTAGTGTTGCCAGGACAACTGAGATCATTTCCAGGTTCTAATTGTGTTAGTGTTGCCGGGACAACTGAGATCATTTCCAGGTTCTGATTGTGTTAGTGTTGCCGGAAAACTGAAATCATTTCCAGGTTCTGATTGGGTAAGTGTTGCCGGGACAACTGAGATCATTTCCAGGTTCTGATTGTGTTAGTGTTGCCGGGACAATTGAGATCATTTCCAGGTTCTGATTGTGTTAGTGTTTCCGGGACAACTGAGATCATTTCCTGGTTCTGATTGGGTTAGTGTTGCAAGGACAACTGAGATCATTTCCAGGTTCTGATTGTGTTAGTGTTGCCGGGACAACTGAGATCATTTCCAGGTTCTGATTGGGTTAGTGTTGCCGGGACAACTGAGATCATTTCCATGTTCTGATTGGGTAAGTGATGCCTGGACAAGTGAGATCATTTCCAGGTTTTGATTGGGTTAGTGTTGCCAGGACAACTGAGATCATTTCCAGGTTCTGGTTGGGTTGGTGTTTCCGGGACAACTGAGATCATTTCCAGGTTCTGATTGGGTTAGTGTTGCCTGGAAAACTGAGATCATTTCCAGGTTCTGATTGGGTTAGTGTTACCAGGACAACTGAGATCATTTCCAGATTCAGGAGAAAAAAATCCAACACAGAAATTAAAAAACTCCACTTGTTTAACACTGTTTATGATAAACGTCAATTTTGATCGAAAACTCGTTACAGACGTAAATCTGAAAAGTATAAGAATACAATGTCTTTCTAAGATGTACGGTGTACTTTACTTGACTTTTGAACATAAATTTCATATTAGCTCGAAACTCCTAAGAGAAAACTGTAATAATTACGCTTTAAATATAGTCTTTAATCTAAACAGTTCCTGTCACTGGTGGAATTTAGATAATGAAGTTCCAGAGACATAATTTCGTAATGATTTTATTATACTCCGTTAGCTTGACATTTTCAGATATAACTCGGTTTAAGTTTTTCTTTTCCTCAATTTCAAAACTGTTTTACTGTTAACTTAGTACACAGGAGAATAGAAAATCCATGACTAGAATAAAAGCTAACAGACATTTGGTAAATGTGGCCCAATAGATAGAACTCATCAGTATATTTATCTAAATAACATAATAACATCATAATGATTAAGGCTGGTAAAACAAAAGGTCTTATTTGTCCATAATTATATAGAAAGAAACCATTGTGTTCCCTCAAATGCCTTTTAAAAAATCAATGGTCTGTTTGTAATATATACTGATTACTCGTCGGCAAGTGATCAAGGCAAACTTACATATACATCTTTTTCCCTACATGTCTTAGTCGTAGAAATAATCGGAAACAAAATGTTATAAAGTTTTAGAATGTGCTGAAAAACTAAAATTATAGTTCATAATATTTGGTGCATTCAAAGCTATTTTTTATCTAGAATGTTGATATTTTAAACTCCAAAGATGCACAAGTTTTTACATAAATCAAAATTAAAAGTTTTATCATAAGAGTGTACAGTTGCGATGTGATTATGACATTATTGCTTATGAAATTAAACATTTTGTACTAGCCGTACACTTCTAGACATTCTTTCCTCATATATTTGTGAAAGCTAATGAATAAAGGCAACAGTAGTATAACGCGATTCAAAAGTCAAAATCGATTGAGAAATAACCGATTCCGGTTTACAATAAAAATCTAAGGAACGCGTCAACTATAAAAGTAAAACAACAAAAGAACAGAAACACTGAAGTGCAAAAAAATCAAACGCTAATGTACCATACATAGAAACGAACTATTAGATAATAACTGCCATATTCCTGACTTGGTACAGAACATTTAAAAAATGGTGGGTTGAGCTGGTTTTATGGCTAGCTAAACCTCCCTCTTATATGGCAATGTTAAAAATATCGTTAAAATGACGAAATTACGTGACAGTAATACAGGTCAAATAAATGCAAGTACATTCCTAACAAAGAAAAATAAATATAATAGTACATTTCGACATGCAATGAACTTATACGTGCTATTGTCAAAACTTCATTACATTATTTCTTCGAATTTTCAATTCTTATTTTTTTAGAAAAAGCTTTTAAAGAGGAGGTAAAGATACAAGAGGGACAGTCAAACGCATAGATCAAAATATAAACTGACAATGTCATGGCTAAAAAGAAAAAGACAAACAAACAACAGCACACAAGACACAACACAGAAAATTAAAGTTACTAGCATAAAAGGGCTAAACCCGTGATAATCTGAAGAGTTTCCTTTACACAAAGAACATGTCTCAAGTCAGAGTGTATAATTTCAAACGAAATGTGGCTCAGTTGCAGTTTTGTACAAGCAAACAGTCCGGCATATCTCAGTTAACAAATTTGACACTAATATAAGAAACGGCATATAATTTGGAAACATAGTCAAATTGAAATCGCTATATTAGTACTTATGTTAGCCACAGCTTTTATAAACCCTTATTTGTTGTCTGAATCTTTTTTCTTTTAAATCAATGAATCAATGTGTTTTTATCAGATATCCCATGAGGTAACTTTTAAAGAAGTAACTAGAAATTAGCTTACGTGTTGACACTTTCATATTATAGCACCTTTAGTAAAAACAACATGAATTACATATAAAATCAGCAGGTTTTTTTACAAAGTCTTTCCATATCATGTTTTCGACTTGCAAAATGTAAACCTACTGAGAGTTTACCAATCTAAAAAGCATTTTATTATCGTCACATGTAACTATTTAGTCAGTAGCCTTTAGAGTGTTGTGGTTTTTTTGTGTGTGTTTTTTCTGTTGTTATATCTGTATGTTTATCTATCGGGGAGTTATTAATATTGCTGCTTGTAGATATCAGGAAGTCTATCATCAACATGTCTAGAGTAGACCGATCTACAGATTTTGACAAATTGAAAAGACCTTATTTTGAGATTGTCTTCATAACTCCTTTGATCATATGAACATGAATGATTCATCATAGGTTATCAATTTAAAAAAATGTAGTTTTCATAATAACGATACCAAATTTCACAATCATTGTATTAGGCTTGAGGTGTCGTCTGATGCTGTGAGCAATTTGAACTTTAAAAGGACAATAGTTATCATGCAAAGGTACCAGGATTAAAATGTAATACGCCTGACGCGCGTTTCGTCTACATAAGACTCATCAGTGACGCTCAGATCAAAATACTAGTAGCTGTTAAGCCAAACAATTACAAAGTTGAAGAGCATTGAGGACCCAAAATTCCAAAAAAATGTGCCAAATACGGCTAAGGTAATCTTATCCTTGGATAAGGAAATTCTTTCGTTTTCGAAAAATTCAAAGTTTTGTAACAGGAAATTTATAAAATTGATCATATAATTGATATTCAAACACCGAAGTGCTGACTACTGGGCTGGTGATACCATCGGGGACGAAACGTTTACCAGCAGTGGCATCGACCCAATGGTGTAAATAGTTATCAAAGGTACCAGGATTAAAATCTAATACGTCAGACGCGTTTCGTCTACATAATGCCGGCTTCACACATTGGCGTATAGACCGGCGTGCATCAAGCGTACAGAGCAAATTGAAAAAGTCGGTTTCCGTTAGTTGCACGCCAGAGGAACGCTAAACAATCGTTCAACGCGCGTTGCATAAGTTTTAAGTACGTCGAAAAACAAGGGTATACGCTTGGTGAACGCTACAACTCGAGGAAATTTTTAAGCAGCATAAAAATTTTAATCCAGCTCAAGCTTGTGTCTAGCGTATACCTGTACGCTATACGCACGTAATACATACGCTACAAGCGCGTTGAAAACGCTACAGATAAGTTAGAAACACATTTAGGGCACGTTGTGTACGCTTCAAGATCGTTCGACCTTAACTAAAACGTATGCGGTTGTGGTTGTAACAAACACCCCATAATAGAACGTCCAAGATACGACCGGGACGCGTCTCAAATACGCTCAAGAAACTTTTTTTCTTCGTAGCGTGTATTTCATCAACGTTAAACAAACGCCAAGCATACGACAACATACGTTTCTTGGACGCCCGGTTCACGTTCAGATACGCTTCTCGTACGCCCAATACACGCTCAAAGCTCGTTGTGCATACGTTACAGAATATGATTGACAGGTTGAATGCATCCAAAATTACTAGTGTATTGGCAGCGTACATGATCTTTTTAATACGCCCGGCGTACGTCGGAGCTATACGCTGATGTGTGACGCCGGTTTAAGACTCATCAGTGACGCTCAGATCAAAATAGTTATAAAACCAAACAATTACAAAGTTGAAGAGCATATGCATTGAGGACCCAAAATTCTAAAACACACAGCGCAAATATGCATTTGTCTCAAAAACCAACTACAAATACTGTAACATATATGTTTATCGTTTCATGTTATTAAGGTTCTTTATGACAAATTATTGTATGAGTTTTGCTCATTTCGTTTGGGAACGGTCGTCCATATATAAAACAAAACGGAGACCATGTTGGCAAGCGAAAAGTTACTTTCAAGGTTTAAAATATTATTTGTAGCGACAACCTTAGCAAAAACACGGAAATGAACATCATAGTCACCAAATATTATGTGATCGTTTTATAAAAAAAAAACTCTTCACCAGAAATATTTTTTTATCAGTTAACACTGCAAACGAACGTATGACTGCAATTTTAAATGGAAACAACTGGGACTAACGTACTATTGTTAAGTATACTTTGGTGAATCCTATAATGACTAATACACCAAAGGTCAACTGGAATCAAAGTTTAAAGGTTATTAGAAGTTCAACAGTGATCAACTCAGCAAAAAATATAAATCGCAACTCTTTTTTTTATTAAAAACAAAAAGCCTATCTTCAAGATACTACAATAAGAAAGCTTTAAATTTACATCTGCCTATTCTTTAATGATTAACTCTTGATAAGATTACGCCTTAAGACCATGTTAGAAACAGAAACAATAAGTATTTACTTGGGAAATCAGAATGTCTTTGTTATATGTATTCAACGTTCGAGTATATATATTTAAAAATACCGCACCCAAATGGAAACAGATGACACAATAATTTCTTTAAACAGAAGCATGAATATAATCCTATGGAAACATACCCACCTTTGCAGTAAAAGACATAAATTCAAATTCAAAATCAGTTTGAAAGATAGGGAAAATTCAATTCTGTGTATATTATATGAATGAGTTTTGAAAGTAAAAGTTAACTTCATGTGTGGTAACGAAATCCATGACTCGATTATTTTTATTTTATTCACAGTAAGTTCCCCAGGTTAAACTTCTGCACTATAATTACTTATTAGACATAGCAGTGAGTGTAATTGAATAATTCTATTAAATAGAATTTAGAAGAATCTTTACTGAGAGTGGAATGAATGAGTTGGTAAAATTTGTGTCACTGCGTTAATCATATTTACCCACACAGTAAAACCGGCCCTTATCATTCTAAATATGTACCAATGTTTTATATAGCACACTGGTAGATTATTTTTCTTCATGTTTTAAGCGAAGGAGACAACCAACGCTCAGATTTATGTACAAAAGAATAATCGTATAACAAACATGATAGACAGTAATCATCTATAATAACATGACAATTACATACAGCAAGAATCCGGAAAGGGGGGGTATACATGTTTGATAGTCCCTAAACCTGAGACAGTAGTATCACAGCACAATATAAATACAAATCTGTGCAAATCAGATCAACATCGACAATACATACATGTAATTTATTGTGATTCGGGTTTAGCACTGAATGTCAATTATTTTCTTTTTGTTGTCCTCAATGAGTCTTTTTAAACTGCCAATTAAGCTAAAAGAAATAAAAAAAGAATAGATGATATATGCAATTTTCAGGACTAATATTGAACCAATTATAATTTCTTCGCTCTCACCCCATATGGAATTTACTGACCCCATATATACCGTATAAGGTCACTTGCACACTATGCAACTAATAATCCCACACACACAAACAGGTACGCTGTTCAGCAATGGTTTTACTGGGAGAATTCTAGATGACATTACTGTTATACCCAAGTCAATGTTTGTGTCGATATCTATAAGACACCTATTAATAAAGCAAGAGGTTATCTGCACAAACCATGAAGTCATAAATTGATTTCGTGCTGTCCTGCGTCAAATAAATCATGTCAAGAAAATTAACAACCCATACAAAAGGTAGTTTCTGCAAGATTGGAAGACAGTGATGAAGGGTGGAAATTTGAACTGCCACTGGAAAACAATAGTATGCAGTAAATACTCAAATTTTGCTTCAAGCTTGCAACAAGCGACCAACAGACCCCTCAAAGAATTGTTCCAATGTGGTTTTTAAACGTGAAAAGAGTGTGGCATTCACTCTTCATAACGTACGGAAACTTAAATATCCGACTCTGACCAGACGTAACTGCGAATTGATATCTTTAAGCAAAACAAAACGAACATCCCTTACTTTGTAATTATTTGTCAACAAACACCACAAATTCTCGGTAGAATGAAATGTACGAAAACCGCAATAATTGAAATAAATAATAAATGCTTATTTCCGGCACATTACCATGTGCTTGATTTTGTCGGCTAATGGTTTGGCATGTAGTCTATACTTTTGTATTTAGAGAAATATGCGTTTTTGTTATTTTTGTCGTTGGATTCATGCCATCTAATCGACGTGTACACCGTATCAACATCATAATGGAATTCACAATAAGATTCTTTATTTCAAAATTTAATCCCTCTAAATCTTGATTGTCTTGTCATAGTGCCAAGTAGGTCGTATGTTAATCTCTATATGGCGTTAAGTTGGCCTCTCAATGTCTCCTGCTTTGTTTCATTGTAGTGTTGCGCGACTGTCTCATTGTCTTTGACTCGATCGCGACGATATGTTATTTAATTTTTGAAACAAATTATTGGTGAAAAGAATAATGATACATTCTTGATTACATCAGACATAAAGATTGTGATTTTATGTTCAAATTGTGACACTTTTTCTTGCTTTAATAAAATATTTCAATCTATTGTTAATCTCGCGAGAAGTCTATCTCATTATATCTGTGATATAAGGTTCAGACAAAAATGACGGGTTCAGCTTAGCGTATTAAACCTTACGCGAAGTATAATATGAACACAATACAGATAACAATGTGCGTTTATAGTTTTTATTGCTGTTATACATATTGTCTATGAAGCATCACAAATGAAAAAGACACGAATCAAATGATAAAAAATGAACAAGGTCAAGTAATAAAGTTTGTCTATTATATCAATGAAAAATGTTACCATTATTTCTGCAAAGACCAATGTTCCTATTTCATCCAGGTCTAATATAAGACTTAATAAGACTGAATGATTATCTATTGAGGAATATATCATTGCAAAGTAAACTTTTTGAAGTCTTTTACCATTTTTATTCACATTTAACGAAAATTGACGATTCCTTTTTCGTACTGACTCGTATGCCTAAAGGTGTGTGCCAAGTAGCCATTGTAGCAGTCATTCAACATTCTTTGTTTCTTCTTATTCAGTGGGAATCTTGAAATACAAGTTATATTCGATATACATATATAAGGACATTTTCCGTTCATTTATCATCATCATTTTCATTTCTTGCTTCTTTGCTATCACTGTAATTTTATTTCTCCACACTACATCCATTTTAGTCCTTGCTCTTTGCAGAAATAATGCAAAATAGTTTTCATTGATATAATAGACAAACTTTATTACTTGATCGTGATCATTTTTTATCATTTGATTCATGTCTTTTTCATTTGTGATGCTACATAGACAATATGTATAACAGCAAAAAAAAAACTATAAACGCACATTGTTATCTGTATTGTGTTCATATTATATTTATCATCATCATTTTCATTTCTTGCTTCTTTGCTATCACTGTAATTTTATTTCTCCACACTACATCTATTTTAGTCCTTGCTCTTTGCAGAAATAATGCAAAATAGTTTTCATTGATATAATAGACAAACTTTATTATTTGATCGTGATCATTTTTTATCATTTGATTCATGTCTTTTTCATTTGTGATGCTACATAGACAATATGTATAACAGCAAAAAAAAACTATAAACGCACATTGTTATCTGTATTGTGTTCATATTATATTTCGCGTAAGGTTTAATACGCTAAGCTGAACCCGTCATTTTTGTCTGAACCTTATATCACAGATATAACGAGATAGATAATCGAAGGATTAACAGTAGATTGAAATATCGTATTAAAGTAAGAAAAAGTGTCACAATTTGAACATAAAATCACAATCTTTATGTCTGATGTAATCTAGAATGTAACATTATTCTTTTCACCAATAATTTGTTTCAAGAATTAAAAACAATATCGTCGAGTGAAAGACAATATCGTAACAATAAGACAGTCGCGCAACACCACAATGACACAAAGCAGCCAGGAGTCACCGTGAGACCAACCCATATAGAGGTCAACATAACGCCATATAGAGGTCAACATACGGCCTACTTGGAACTATGACAAGACAATCAAGATTTAGATCGATTTAATTTTGAAATAAAGAATCTTGTTGTGAATTCCATTATGAAGTAGGTGCGGGAAACACGTCAATTAGACAAGAACCAAACGACAATAATAACAAAAAGGCAGCGTACTCTCAATATTATAAACAACAGTATATACAACATGCCAAACCATTAGCCGACAAATCAAACACATGATAATGTGTCGGGAATGAGCATTTATTACTTATTTTTATTATTGCGTTTTTTTAACATTCCAATTGACCGTAATGCTGTGGCGTTTGTTGACTATGTTGCTGATCGTATTTGACTTCATTTAGGGTTACATAAAACTTCCTCTCAAATGTTGTAGGTTTCGAAATAAACTTATCAGGATGTTTATAATACGTAGTTGTTAGGCATTTGCTATTCGTCAAGCTAGCCGGGAAAAAAAGTATCTATTCTTCTAGCCATCCTGCTACAATTCAATTTTTACGGCCATTCATGCATGACCAAAAACCTTGAATATGCGTATTGTAGCATCCAATCGAGAAAGTAACGGCAAATAATTTCCTCCTATTCAAACACTGAGAATAAGAACTACTCATGTGTTGCATATTTTCTGCGCACACATTACTCATTATAAACTCAAGATAAAAGACGTCCATAAAACGTTCTGGAAAAAGTAATAATGAAAAATATCAAAATAAAAACAGAATTATCATTGGAATAAACTACTCAAGCACCCACTTTGATTTTACTACTGGCTGTTCTATGCATGGAACACGCAGATTCCCCGTAAATATAGAAAGCTTGTCAAATGAGACATAAAGAATTTTTTACATCGAGTGTTATGCAACGATTACATTTCTGAATTAAAATCACTTTGCTATAAATTGTACAAAAACGTTTCCATTCACAAAAACAAATTTAAATGTAAATATTTCTTCTTCATAGTACAGCAAATATTTCGAGATTTATTTTTCATTTTACGGGGGACAAAGGGGGGGGAGGGCGGGAACAAGGCCTCTCATCTTGATATTCTACCTAGGAATTTCCTGCAAGGTTAGGAGTCTGTCAACTGATTTTATGGCTTCAATGACCATGTATGATTCATAAAAAGGATCCTGAATTTATCCTTTTCTTGAAGTTTGGTTCCAGTGAATAAAATCGTCAAATCAAATGATCTCTTGAAAATGAGTTTGCAAGAAAAAAAGAAAAAAAATGATCTTCATTTTTTAACACAAAGAAATAAGAGAAAAGTGTACCGTAGACTCATGTAATTTGTCCCCAAAGCAAGGAAGCGATTATGATATTAAAAACATATATTTTTAAATAAATTAACCGTAGTGAAATAAAAGGGAGGATTAAACCTCAACTTTGTTACAATAGTTATCAAAGTTACCATGCAAATATATACTGTTCACTGTTCAGGCATATAAGTGCATGTTCATATGTTTCCGTTGTAGCAGAACGTTTTAGTCGTTTACCTTTATATTGTTCGTTTTGCCTCCATTAATACAGGTAAAGGTACTGATGGGGATAAATCAGCAATTTCAAATAAAGGCAACAGTAGTAAACCGCTGTTCAACACTCGTAAATCTATGGACAAAAACAGAATTGGGGTAACAAACTAAAACTGAGGGAAACGCATTACATATAAGAGGAGAACAACGACACAACATTAAAATCTAACATACACAGAAACGGACTAAGCATTAGACAAAATCCGATGAGAATAACAAATATAACATCAAAACCAAATACATGAATTTGGGATAGAAAAGTACCGTGAAACGTCTTATAGTAATGTGAATTCACACTCAAATGTAAGAGAAAACAAACGACACAACGGAAACACAACGTTAAAATGATTTTGATTTCACGCTTTATTCCTCTCAGTTTACGAGCATACGCTTTTGTTTAGAAAAAAGGAAAATCACAAAATACTGAACTGAGGGGAAAATTCAAAACGGAAAGTTTCTTACCAAATGGCAACATCAAAGCTCAATCACATCAAACGAATGGATAACAACTTTTTACATCGAGTGTTATGCAACGATTACGCTTCTGAATTAAAATCACTTTGCTATAAATTGTGCAAAAACGTTTCCATTCACAAAAACAAATAAAAATGCAAATATTTCTTCTTCATAGTACAGCAAATATTTCGAGATTTATTTTTCATTTTACGGGGAAAACGGGGGGGGGGGCGGCAACAAGGCCTCTTATCTTGATATTCTACCTAGGAATTTCCTGCAAGGTTAGGAGTCGGTCAACTGATTTTATGGCTTCAATGACCATGTATGATTCATAAAGAGGATCCTGAATTTATCATTTTCTTGAAGTTTGGTTCCAGTGAATAAAATCGTCTATTCAAATGATCTCTTGAAAATGAGTTTGCAAGAAAAAAAAAGATCTTTATTTTTTAACACAAAGAAATAAGAGAAAAGTGTACCGTAGACTCATGTAATTTGTCCCCAAAGCAAGGAAGTGATTATGATATTAAAAACATATATTTTTAAATAAATTAACCGTAGTGAAATAAAAGGGAGGATTAAACCTCAACTTTGTTACAATAGTTATCAAAGTTACCAATGCAAATATATACTGTTCACTGTTCAGGCATATAAGTGCATGTTCATATGTTTCCGTTGTAGCAGAACGTTTAAGTCGTTTACCTTTAAATTGTTCGTTTTGCCTCCATTAATACAGGTAAAGGTACTGATGGGGATAAATCAGCAATTTCAAAAAATGATTTTGATTTCACGCTTTATTCCTCTCAGTTTACGAGCTTACGCTTTTGTTTAGAAAAAAGGAAAATAAAAAAATACTGAACTGAGGGAAAAATTCAAAACGGAAAGTCTCTAACCAAATGGCAAAATCAAAGCTCAATCACATCAAACGAATGGATAACAACTGTCATATTCCTGACTTGGTACAGGCATTTTTATATGTAGAAAATGGTGGATTGAACCTTGATTTATAGCTAGCTCAACCTCTCACTTGTATGGCAGTCGCATCAAATTCCATTATATTGACAACGATGCGCAAACAAAACAAACAGACAAAATAGGTAAAAATGTCAAAAATACAGCAGTCAACATTGTGTTATGATCTTAATCACTAAAAAAAAGAAAAATAACAAACAAATATGTAACAAAGAAGCACACAATGGCATATATATTAGCATATTAGCAAAAATTAGAGATATACACAAAAGGTGTCTGTCCAATAGAAATTTGTTTTTGAAGCAATCACATTCCCTCTTACTTTCTATCATAAGATATTCATTCCGAGCATCAATTCTCAAAGCGTCCATTGCAGTCGCGCGTTTGTAATCAAACACCTCATCTAGGTAACTTTTCGCGTCAAATGACACTGCTGTTGATATTGAGCATTTTCTCATGAGCAAACGGATGTTCGACAAAAAGAGATTTAAAACTATTCTTTCGTGGACACTCCGTATTTGGTATAGCTTGGAAAACTAGTAAAGCAATGCCTTTAAATCTTCGGGATGACTTGGGTATTGAATTTTAGTCTTCTTTCCATCGATAGTAAAAACCCTTTTCATCGTGGAATGTTCGTATGGTTGTGCTTAAAATATCAATTCGCAGTTACGTCTGGTCAGAATCGGGTCTTTACGTTTCCGTACGTTAAGAATCTAGTGAATGCCATAAAAGAAAACCCATTGGAACAACTCTTTGATGGGTCTATTGGTGGCTTATTGGAAGCTTGAGACAACTTTTTTTCTGTCCTACATAACATTGTTTGTCAGTGACAGTCCCTTCATTACTGTCTTCCCATCTTGCAGAAACTACTTATTGTATGAGTTGTCAATGTTCTTGTCGTGATTTATTGCCGCAGGACGTTTTAGAAAGCGACACTCAATCACTTCATTACTTCAAGGTTTGTGCAGTTCACCTCTTGCTACATTTATAGGTGTCCAATAGTTATCGACCAAAGTATTGACTGGGGTATAAAAATATAGTCCTTTAGAATTCTCCCATATATACATCGGTAAAACCATTGCTTAATGGCAGATACAAATCTACGTCCTATCGGAATGGGACATCCGATGTGTCATGCAGGAAAGATATAACGCTCTCTGCAACCTGAAGATATTTCTTTTAATTTCACTGCGTACTACACATATGGCAGATATCAAACTAACCTGTTGGATATGTAATATATCTGTGGTGTATATAACGACATAGTCTGGCTATGGTTTAAATTAGGAGTCTTATCAAGAGAATAAAAGTACTTGCCTGTGATTATAAAGTCATTTAGATCTGGTTATAGTACCCACGTCAATAGTACTAAGTAGACGT
The DNA here is from genome assembly GCF_963676685.1 of Mytilus edulis. Taxonomy (NCBI): domain Eukaryota; kingdom Metazoa; phylum Mollusca; class Bivalvia; order Mytilida; family Mytilidae; genus Mytilus; species Mytilus edulis. Next base: position 98,388,304 of record NC_092346.1, read on the forward strand.
CTTAACTGAAAAGACTCATTAGGAAACGTATCATTGTGTAAAGATCCTACTATTAACCGACATTCAGTAGACCATGATGGTGAAATATAATATTACTCCCACTGCTTCTCATCTCATATCATGTCTACCAAACTTAAACTCTCTACTTACTAATTGACAAGATTAGCGATTGGATTATGGCATTTAGATGTGGTACAGGAAGATAGAAAGGTAAATGGTTACCTCACTCTAAAAAAATGTAACGAGTCAAGTGTAGTAATCCATTAGGGTCGGATCAAACATGACCAGTCACTGAAACACAGGCTTTTATTAAACCGTTAGTGCTAAGGCTAGTTGTCACTTACAAGGTTTTCTTTCGACCAAAGGATTGTTGATACTGACATCCGTAAAGAAAAACTTTGATTTAAAACGTTGACGTTCTTTGGTGGAACAGAATCTTTTCCTAATTCTTTTGAAAGTTGAATAAACTTTGACAGAATAAGCCAATCAAAGTGTAGTTTAAAAATGATGATTATCGTCGTGAAAATTAAGATAGGTTCCAAACAGAGTGCTAAAAAATAATGCAGAGAAAGGAAATGAAAGACAAAATTATTTCAATCACTGGTTAACATTGACAAAGAAACTCATCAAAGCTTATATATTGACGAGATAAAACAAAGTAAACATTAAATAACCAAAAACAAACATTCCAAATAGTATCAGCAGGTACAATTAACCCTAAAAAGTACGATTTGAGAGTGCTCTCAGTTACTGACAGCTAATTAAAAGCCAAAAACAATAATTAATGAAAAATCATGCACAAGAGACTAAAATCAACAAAAACACATCCCAGGGATTTAGTATTTTAACGCCATGGACAGTCAAAGAAGACATGACTGGTGCAATGTTAAAAATGAATGTATCGACAGGCAGTAGGAAAGTTAGGGATTATCTTTGTATAGAATAAAATGAACGTGGATGTGTCTCTATACATCCCGCTTGAAAAGAATACAAATTTAGTTATGCTGATGACAAAATCAATATTTGTGCCAATATAAACCATATTCAATGTTCTAATTACAACATTGGTAAGATAAGCTTTACCAAGCCTTAAATAAATGTATACAAGCACTATTACTTCTCTTTGATTTTTATAAGTACGCGCAAAGAATGAATATTATGCATTTGAAAGTAAACCTTCTTTCTTATTCTTTTGAGCTCTCTGTACTGTAGATTCACTAAGATTGGTCAATGTTAGAAAGAAAACAAAATCATGTATTATAATTCAGATCTAGAGCGAACCCTTAAAAAGAATAACCGACTTTGTTTATGTCAAGAAACGAAAAATTGTATATCAATGGAGATAGAAGAGGAGTTATCGATAATCTATCTGTACGTATGCCTCATTGGAATTGATTTCTTGATTAGATTTTTTCTATTCTAGACATAAAACATTAAGTTGTATCCATTGAGACCTGTAAATTCTAATTTTAAGGTCTTTTTAGTATTTTCATTAACCGAAATAATACTTTTTTCAATTTGAAACGAAATCCCCTTCCACTTAGTTTTTTAATTATTAAAAGAACGAAAAGCCTTGGAATTCCTGTATTTCCATTAGTATCGATATTAAACTGCATGGTATTCACCGGTATGTTATTCTGGTATGCGGCGCCATTTTGTTATTTCTTTCTTACTTATTTATTTCCAAAAAAGAATATTTCTTGATATCAAAAATTGTAATACTTGATACCAAAAATGTGCATTTTCTCACACGTGAGCCCTTACACTATATCTGATGTTTCTGTTGTGTTTCAGGAAGGATTGTCTCAGAGCTTCATCATCAATCGTAAGAAGTTTTGTGTTTTTGTGTTTCGTAAATTTTCAGGTGCTATATTCAATAAGGCTAGTAAGTTTTATCCTCTTTCATAAGCAATTATTGGTTTCATCTAAAACAGATTTGTGTAGCCTGGATTTTGTGATATAAAGTCCAAGTGTTTTGGTAATCTTGTTTTTAGTTTTTGCCCCCTTTTTTTATATAAACAATACCAAGTTTTCACATTATTTTTTCAAAATGGTCACTAAACCACACATTTACAATTTTCTTTAAAGAAAAATGCACACAAAAAATGTAAATACCCATAACACTTCAATTTTGTATGTTTCATGAGCAAAAGATTATATAATATAGTCAAATATGAACTATAATATGAAATATGAACGCCATCAAAGTCATACTTTACATAAATTTTAAGAAAATCAACCAAAAACTTACAAAAAAAGTACTATTTTTTGCGGAGTTATCTCCCCGTGCATAGGAAAATAAAAATGCTGATTTTGAGTTTTCCTCAAGTTAGATTTTATGGGACTTTTTTCTGTGAATATTCAGTGCTTAATGCTATAAATTAGAACAAAAACATTTTCTGTTGCAATTATTTTGAGGTTAAAACTTAGTTTGACTGGACTAATTATGTTGCAGATGTAGCAACGAAGTTATATAGTGCTGTTCAATGTAGAAATAAGGAGAATGGTATGACAACTATCCAAAAAAGTTCAAATGAAGTGGATGTAAGCAACTATAAGGAATGATGATGTATTTTTCCGACGTAGTCGGTATAGTTTCGGTTTGTGCCCTTTGAACTTAAGGACGCCTAACTATGGCAACAGAATACGCATGCTCGAAAATCCTTTCTGTGATTGGACAAAATGCTGTCATGGTGGGTGATTTGATTGTGTTTGAAAAATCGTCTCGTTAATTATATCGTGAAGGAAAGCAAGTGAAAAAACTATAAACATTTGACTAGATCTTACAAAGATTTATATTTTTATTAAAATAATTGTTTCTCCAATAGCTCTTTGCATCCGTGACAGCTGTTTATTCGGGACAATTATGTAAGTTTTAATGTAAACTTTGTTGTACGAACGTACATGACTTTTAGAACGCACCTACGCATGTGAGATTTCCGCGGGGTTTTGGTGAATGTAAACAGAAAGATACGAGGACCGAGAATACTGAACACAAACAGAGAAAACGGTATTTAAATGGTATCTGTGTGCTTCTGAAGGTTGTCGAAATGATAGTTTTAAACATATACTCAAATTTAAATACGTCGGATATCTTTTTTAAAGATAGTTCTTGTTATCTGCATGATTTATAATTTTAATTTATTTATTTAATTTGCATTTATGTAAATGATATATATATGTTTAAAATGACAACGTGACTATGCATTATTCATTATACATGTATATTTGCTGTCTTGTAAATTTCAAGAATTTTCCTCTTTGAAACGTTAACCATCTGACCACCTCTGCCCAATATAAAAGTCTGAATAAAAGCCTTCGGTGTTCATTATTGTAATACTGTGTCTTGCATGTGTGTTTTGTCTGTCTTTAGAAGTCATAACGTTATATAATTTAAGAATATGCATGATGACTTTTAAAATCGCAGTAATATTTGTGCCTAATAAGAGCATTATTGCTCCTACTCCTTTTAACCTTTCATAGCTGTTACTGATCATCTTTTATTACCACTTTACATTATATACCATGCAAGCGGTTAGTCCGAGATTACTCTGACGTTTTAGTTTAGAGTTATTGAGTTTTTTTGTAAAAAAAGTGGGTTTTTTCACATGTTGCGCCGTATCTCAAAAACGATTTATGATTATTACTTAAAACTTTGCACACTTCTTAATTATATTAATCTTAAGATCTGTATCCTTTTTGTTGATGATTCAAAATTTTATTTTGAAGTAATTGAGATTTTTGTTATAAAAAAAAGGAGGGGGGTTGACATGTTGCATCGTATCTCAAAAACCATTAATGATTATTGCTTACAACTTTACACACTTCTTTCTTATATTGATCTAAAGATCTGTACATTTTTTTGGTAATGATTCAGAATTTCATTTTATTTAGTTATTGAGTTATTGAGTTCTTTGTAAAAGTTTTTTTTTCATATGTTGCGATGTATCTCAGAAACTATTTATGATTATTACATAAAACTTCTCCCAGAAGACGAATAGCGTATCATGCGCTCATGGCGCAGCTATTTATTAGAATTTGGATTCTACTGTTGAAATTTACATGTTACGCCAAAATTTAAAGGACAAATTAAGAAAAAAAGTCGTCCAACTTTTAAACGCTGAAATAAGATTTTCAAATGAATAACAAATCTTCTTTAGAGCCAATAATGTTTTAGCAACCCAATCGTCACTAGTGACGTTAACTATTTTCTTCATGCCCTTAGTAACTGTTAGCATTCTTTGGGCATTTTTATTGTTGCTTTGCTTGCATATATATTTTATTCTCTTTTTATGGTGTTAATAGATAAGGCTGAGTTCATTCATTCTGTCATGCACCTTTTTTTAATTTTAGTTATCGATTTAAGAAGAATTTATTCTAGAGATTCCTAAAAAAAATAATAGTTAATTGACGTCATATACTTATGTGCTTTTATAAAGTCAGAAATGTCTCATGTCGTATATTTATGTGTTTTTTTTTACCATACAGAATTTGCAGTTGACGATGGATCTTTTTAGTTTTTATCTTTTTATAACTTTTAAGAGCTTGACACGTATTTATAGACAGTGTTGTCATATATAGTACCAAATTTCACCTATTTGGCAAATCATGTTATGTACCGTGGTTTATACATATGTTTTGTTTGTTGTTTGAACTTGATTCTGGGAACAGGAATCGACATCATTCGTTAGCGTGCGTCAAAAGAGTGCAAAGCTTATTCGTTTTTTTGATATTGCATGTTTTACTACAGTATAATCTTCGCTAAGGAAAACATGCTATATTTCAAAGTTTTTATCACTTAGCTAGCTGACATAAGCATTATATATTTAGATTTTTTTTCTTCGTTCACTATTTGACTTCATAATTTGAACACTTGGTACTCTAATATCTCATTACCGGAACAATTCCTTTCATTATTACGAGGACGTGATAACAGCCATACCATATCTGGCATCAGAAGCAATTTTCATCCAATGATGAAGCTTTTATCCTTCATGACTGAAGAAAAGCAGAAACAGGGGAACAGTATCATCGGACGTCATATTGTCGATATGTTTTCTTTGAATATGCAAAAATATCGATTTATTTTGTACTTGTGATTTTTTTTCATACATGATATACCGATATGATAAAAATATTTTTTAGTGCTAGCAAAACCTTCGTTATGAACCTGTCCTAAGTAAGAAACTTTAGTAGACGTTTTAGTTTTATCATAATATACAATTGTCATATGTCTAATCTAAAAAAAATAAAAAATGAACACTTTTATTTCTAAAAATATTCAGAAGTCAACACATGTTACCAATGCCATATGTTGACTTCTAATTGTATGTCCTTTAGGGTCTTGTGTTGTCGGGAAGAATGGAATTTTAACACGTACACACACAAATTCGTTCAAATTTTACTTCTATGGCAATGTAAAATAATTATTCCAAAACCTCTGAGAATTTCCACATATAAAAGAAGGAAACATGAGATACGTGTCGATGAAGCATCAGCCCCTCGACACATAGAAGAACAAAAAGATGATTAAATTAAATACTGTTTCAGTTCGTCTTTACTGGAACTGCCATATTGTTTCCTGTATATTAATAGAAAACAAAGGATATGGGGTATCCAACCATGACACAAAATCAGTATTCAGGGGCGGATGCAGGAATTTTCGAAAGGGGGGTGAAAACCCAGGGCACCCAGGGCAAAAGGGGGGGGGGGGGGGGTGCAAAACATATGTCCCGATACAAATGCATTGATCGGCAAAAATAAAGGGGGGGTGCGCACCCCCGGAACCCCCCCCCCCCCTGGATCCGCCACTGCAGTATATACTGAAATAAGCAGATGTGGTATGAGTGCCCATGAGACAACTCTCCATCCAAGTCACAATTTGTAAAAGTAAACCATTATAGGTCAAAGTACGGTCTTCAATACGGAGCATTAGCCCACACCAATATGCACAGAAAAAAATATATAAAAAACACTCACAAAAAGTAAAGGAACAACGCTTTTATTGCTGATCTCAAAGTCAACGTTTCAACATGGAGCGGAAAAAAACCACTCTCGCCTCAAAAGTTTTAAGACATGTTAGTGAAAGTGTTAATATTGTTGAAGACTGTATGTTGCCTTCATGTGTGATGCTAGGGTCTTTAAATGAACTCTGGTTAATTTTGTCGTTGGATTGCTGTCATTTAGACGTAAACCTATATTTCCCTTTTTCCATAGCCTCGCATTTTGTTGATTATTGATAAGAGAGTTAACAAGACAATCTAAATAACCCTTTTTAAATACATTTGCGTAAAACTAGTTTTCAGGTTAAGGAGAGATAATCCAATATATATAATCATGTTCCATAGCTCTCAAAATACAATGGAAACCATCTTTTAATCCAGGCAATCCAAGATTGGAGGACAGCTAACATAGTATCAGTCTTAAGAGGCTAAAAAGACTAAGCATCAAACCAACGTCAAGTATCCCTGACATCAATCACATTTAAGCTACTAGAGCACAGTGTCCACAATACTATGATCATGGACCACTTTGACCAAAACACTATACTACATGTACTATGCGTAGAACAACATGTGTTCAGAACTAACCGACCATGCAAGTCCCAGCTTCTAACAACAATACATGAAATAGCCAAGAACATGGAGGACGGTGACCAGACATCATCCTGTTAGACTTCGTCAAGGCCTTTGACAAGGTACAACAGTGGGAAATATCTTGGGCTCATAATCAGTATAAAGACCTCACCTGTACAAACCACATCAACCAGACCATAGGGAAAGCCTCCAAGACACCAGGCTTCTTACGAAGAAATCTGGGTAGGTGTAATCATAAACAAAACCCAACGCTTACTCCACGTGAGTAAGACCAATGATTCCCCGGTATGGGATCCTCATTTATTACCATCATACGTGATATAGAGCAGGTACAGAGACGAGCAGTTCGCTTTGTTTATAGTTGCTACCAGGACAACTCAAATAGATATATAACAAAGTTACTGGACCAACTCCAATGAGAATAACTACAGCACAGAAGATGGAAACAGTCTTGTGTTGTATTACAATTTAAGACTCAACACCAGTTGAGTGTCATTGATCCAGGCAAATATTATGCATCGGTGACAATTGGGCCAGGGGTAATCACAAATTGAAGTGAAGATAGATGTCTACTATCACTTATTCTTCCAAAGAACAAATAGAACGTTGAATAAACTCCCAGAATCTGTAGTGGAGTCCGGGTCACTAGAGGACTTCAGGGCCAGAGTGAATACCATCTTCAGGCAGTCACATCTGATAACCAGTGTAAATGTGCAATTAATCTTATCATTTAAGAATTGAATGCTCTTTTTTGTAAATTTATTGGGGTGTAAAAGCGTTGACCGAAGTACATTTTGTATGAAGCGCGGAAGCACTTCATACTAAAAATGTGCGCACGGTCAATGCTTTTACAACCCTATAAAGTTACAAAAAAAGCATTCAATACTTATAATTACATTTTTACCTATAGGATCCTGAAAACACGCCTTTTATCAAGTTTTTATTTCATTTACCTGTGCACTTTATTGTGGGACCTCGTGTCATCATGAATGGAAAGTTTTATTGTGAGATACAACTGCTTAAGGAATAACACGTGATGTACAGTTAGCCAATCAGAATAACGTATTATAGTGAAACATACATTTAATGTAATTATTTTATTGTATTAAACACCATCCAGATTTGACTGGACTTCTATTTTTGGCCAGAGGAGTGGCCTCCTGTCTACTTGGGATGCGCCCGAGTGAATTACACTTTTAACTACAAAATTCGACTCGTAACCGGGAAGAAGAAGTAATCACAAGGACTCGATTTACGATTAAAATTTTGTTAATCAATGTTTTTCAAATTTTGTTCGTAATTATTGTTTATTTGTATTACATTATTAACGGTTTTAACGTTGGCATCAATATTTCTGTTTTCTAGCAATGTGAAGTTTCCGGGGGTTGGAACCCCACTTTTTTTGGACAATCAATGCATTTGAATGGGATATATAGTTGGACCCCCCCCCCCTTTTTTGTCCTGGGAATGGGCCCTCCCGGCTTTTTTTTAAATGACTGGAACCGTTATAAAACAGTAAGCCGCACCTCTTGCAAAGAATAAATAATGGTATCAAGCACAGCAATAAATGGTCATTAATAAGCAGAAAATTGAAACATATATTTAAGCAAACATAAAATGCAGATAAACTAACATTCATGCAATAGCTATTGTATAAAGCACTCAAAGTTATTCTAGCATTTAAAACACAGATAAAAGGGTATATGCATCAAAATATTGAAAAGCCCGAGTATATATAAGATAACTGATCTACTAGCTGTAACTTAATTACAGCTCACCCTGAGATCAACAGCAGTAAATATTAAAATTTCTAACTCTTTACAAGGAAATAGAAATAAGCTTATTTGCCGGTTTGAATAAAGATATTTCAACCAGAGACCACAAAATATCCACAGCTATATTATAATCTCAGCTGGATGTGTGCCAGAATATATGTATTTCTAAAATCTGCCGGCCACGTAATACACCAATGACATATTATAAATAATACATGTAAGGCAGCAACCATTTGATTTTCTGGGGGGGGGGGGGGGGGGGGGGGGGCTATGGGTTTTTTTTGAAAAAAAAAGTTTGTTTCCAGTTTTTGGAGAAAAAAATAATTTGTTTTTGATTCTGAGAAAAAAAAAAATGTTTTTTTCACCCTCAGCGTCCACTATATGTAATGCTAAAATTGAAAGAAAAAAAATGTTTTCGACTTGTCGCGAAAAAAATAGATTGTTTTTCGCCGCTGGCGAAAAAAAAAATTTGTCCAGAAAAAAAAAACCATTACTCTTTTCAATACGACTACGAGTGATTAGATAAAACACATGACGAGTGTCTATGCTCATGTAGAATCTTGCATTAAAACTTTAAAGTGAGAGATGATTCTTTTAAAAAAAATCATTTTCCCGCCATTTTTCTAGAGGAGTTCCGAAGAGAAAAGCGTCTTTGGCAACATGATCAGGATGAAAGTCATAAATTTTTCTGGGACATAAAAACAACACTTAACTTTAAATTAGTCGACCAAGATTAATTGTAAACATCCTTTAGCTCTAAATCATCAATATTCACACAGTTGCACGCAATTATGGAATAGTCACGCATACTGTAAGTTAATTCATTTTAAATACAATAATATGTTGAGTCGACACAGAGGCGTTTTTTAATCTTTAACTACATGCCTTTGGGGGTGGGGGGGGGGGGGGGGGGTTTCTTCCTATAATTTTAGTAAAACAGGTTCAGTTGTCTATGTCCTGCTGGTGAGAACAGGGTCTTTTATAAACAAAGTATTTATCTAGAACAGGATCGATTGTTTAACTGTTTAAGATACAGTCTAGAACCCGGGTCTAGATCTAGAGCTGCATCTAGATTATACAGTCTAGAACATGGTATACATTTTCTGAGCGTGTATAGAATAGGGTATATTTTTCAATATTATTGTTGTAGAACAGGGTATGTTTTTTAGTTGGAACAGGGTATGATTTGGCAACTGCTGTCGGCACAGTTATACCGAAAAAGATAGTCCGTAACCTCCAGGTACTGAACACAGAGACTTGGCTGAGCCTGAGACTACTATAACACATGTGTAATAGTAGTCTCAGGCTGAGCACATAAAACAGTAGTCCAAATATTTATGACGTCTTGAAAGGTGTCAAAGCAAGACGTCATAATTATTTGGACTAACCAAACAGTAATTTAAAAGTAATAAATGACTAGTGAGTAGTGTAAAACCATTCCGGCCATTAAAAAAAAAAAAAAAAAGTCTTATCTACATGTACATTGTACATACATAAAAAAACAAAACACTTGTGAACCACATCAACAAACTACAACGACTGAACATCAGGTTAAACTTATTTCTTGAAATATCAATATACATCACATGCACCTCTAGCGAATGTAGAAAAACTGCAGCAATACATATACAGTAAAACTCAGTTTAGAATAAGTTTGAGTCTGATGTCATAATAGGTAACTAAAGAACCTAAGAAAAATGACAACGATATCTTTTTTTTTGCCATGATTTTGTCAGATCATTATAATTTAAGAGTTTGAACATCCTTTTGGTGTCTTTCACCCCTCTTTTTTATCTAGTGATTTTCTGGTAATTCAATTCACGTGTATCTGGACAGGGATATTTGTAATCATTGCAGGGTCTACATATTCGTCAGACAGGGTTCACCAGACTAAGACCTCATTTAAACATGCAAAAGTTTAAAGAGCATAATAAGATAATAAGTCAGACTTTTTCTCCCATGCTTTTTATTTGTTAATTAGACTTTGTCATAACAGTTACTAAAATGTATATATGATTTGGTGTATGAAATTTTAATTTCAGAATCTATCAACAATATCTAAATTCAATGTTTGTTTACCTATTCCTTCATCTGACAATCTGACATTTGGGGATTAAATTATTTAACGTTTGCACGCAGCTTTTGATTACATTTGCGCGCATTTATTTTATAGGTAAACTAAGGTAAAAAGAAATGTAATATAAATAAAAATAATATAAAGATAGAAATGACTCTAATTTTGTTAATTTTCATAAAAGATATGACTATAACGATCAATTTTTGATTTTGAAAATATTTGTTACTTCAAATATTATATATCTAATTCTTCATATTCAGCTCATTTCGTTTTTCTGCAACAAACCAGGTAAAACTAATTCATAGTATAAATGAATTTACTTTCCGTATTGACAGAATATAAAACGGACTGATCCTGCTTGAAATCCAACTTCCACCTCCTCGTTGGTGAGAATGGGAACTAAGACTAACGGAAGAGGTCCTTGTACTTGGAAAAAAAATTAAAAAATTAAGGTTTACCTGTGTTCACCTATAAAATAAATGGGCGTAAATGTAATAAAAAAACTGTGTGCAAACGTAATGATATTTGCGCACAAACGTAATGCACCGACACTTATGCTGTGCAGTTGCTGAAGTACAAAGGAGAGGTTTCATAGTTAACTGAGTAAGGTCACAGCATACGAAAAAGTGATAATGGAATACAATAATTAAAATACATATAGCAGTATATTTCTAAAGATTTTAAAAAGATAAAATATTCTCTTTTTTTTAAAGAAAGTCCATGTAAATACATATATATATATATATATACACATGTTTCATGGTAAAACAAAGCCATTCAAGGAACAAAAATATTTTCCTTTTTTGTAATTAAGGATTCACATGACTTTAAGTGAGGTTTATTACATTAAGCAAGGCACACTGGTTTTTAATGAGATTTCTTTCCAGTGCTCCTACAATGTACATGTACATGTTTGTGTTCAGCCCTTATCTTTAGTGAGAAGGTACATGTACAAATGTGCATGTATATTTCTGAATAAAGACATGATCTTTACTTGTGGTTCTCCATGGCAGCTGAATTCATCCCTAGATATACAAATGTAATGAGGTTACGCCAGGGCACCTGAATTCACCCAGGTAAGACTTTTAAGTCAATGTATACTTATCATGTGTATAGTGAGCAGAGGTTGATTTTAGGGGGTGCCAGGGGCCTGGGCCAATCCCCCAACACCCCTTTTGTGAGAAAAGTTTGTTGATTATAAAGGAAATCACTGAAGCATGACTGGAGCAAGTCCCTCTTAGGTAGTCAGTGTGCCCTCTCTTTTGAAAACTTCTTGATCCGTCACTGGTGTGCCCATCTTTATTTCTATTATAACAGTTCTGGCCATGATGATCATACAGTAGTGCACATATGCATGCCAAAAATATTTATGCATTTTTTCAATTTGTTTCAGCATTTTCACAAAAAGAGAGGACTATGAATTGTTGCAATGGCAACTACAAAAACAACAAATCTGGGGTTGTCTTCCCCTGGTGAAGAGAGAGAACGACTTGATAGGCTTTTAAAACTTTTTGACAACAGTATTGTATTTGGCCTGAAAGATAATAAAGTGAGTAAAACATGTTAACAAAATCCATTTTCAAATAAGACAACACATACATTTTCTTTTCTCTGCCAGAGAGGTTAAGAGACATGGGTCCTGTTAATCTTGCTTCTTATTCTGTGATTAATGTACATGTGTGCATGTAATCTATCTTTAATGCATTTAGTGTCAGTACACATGGTGATTGAACGATGGAGTAACTTTCACCATCACAAACCTTTTCTACGCCGTACAGTGTAGCGCGATCGAAAGTATTTCATCCCTCCATATAAGGAATGGTGAACATGCTAATTCATTGCTTATTTAAATTATATTTATTTGAATTTTCATTTACTATATCTTCTGTCATGGAGTCTTGTCAATATTCATTGATACATGTGTACATGTATTTTAACAATAATTACAACAACACATTGAATGTTGAATACAAGTTTTGGGTTACATTTTGTAGAATGATATGTCCACTCCTTTATAGTTTACAATAATTAAGTCATTGGATCTTTGCTCTCTTTAGTGCATTCTAGATAAAGTTTAGTTTAAAGAATGTTGTTTTCAATATAATTTGAATGTATAAAGGTTGTTCTGACTGCAACTTATTTCATGTTTAAAAATTAATATAAATATTGTTTACTAGGAAGGAGATACACGTAAAGTAAGTTATTATTGAGTTGTTAGCTCACCTGACCTAAGGGCCAAGTGAGTTGTTTGCATCACTTGGCATCTGTTGTTGTCGTTCACCCTTCATGCCTTTACAAAAATCTCATCTGAAACTATTGGGCCAGTTTTTACCACAACCATCATTCAATGGATGTCTAGTTTAGAAAATGTGTCCAATAAACCAGCCACAGCCAACCAACATGACCAACTTGGCTTTAATTTCATTAAGGGGTAAAATGCAAGTTTTGTTTGTTATCACTAAAGCCACTAATGAATAAGAATAGAGAAAATCTGACAGGAAAAGGGGGGATCAGAATGTTGAAATCTATCTACCATCCATTTATGTCAAAACTGTCAGACAATTTCTTATAGGAGTTAACTAAATATTACCTTTAAATGACAAATTTTATGATTTGTTTTCAATTTTGCTGGTTATCTTTAAAACTAAAGAAGGCAGGAGAAACATTAGATAGCAAATATGACCATAAAAGGCCAAACTAAGAAAAATGTGAAACAATTCATACAAGAAAACAAATGTCCTAACTTATAATGAAACAATTTACAAAAAACAAATCAGACAGACTTGAAACAGCAACAACCACTGAACTATATACTAGTTCCTGACTTGGGACTGGCAAGACAGGATATAACAAATAAGTCAAATTGTACCAGAATCATTAGTTGACTAGTACTCTTCAAAGGAGTGATTGACCTTAAAAGACAATTTACGCCTTTTTCTTGTTTTTTGGGCAACATCAACAGAAGATTGTGAGAAATTTTAAACAGAATTATTGATCCGCATTACAAAACTAAAAAAACAACTGTTTGTCATGAATTTAATCTTGTCTATAATGTTTAAGAGTGTCCATTGTAAAAGATGCACATAGACTTAATATGTGTACGATACAGGCTATTTAGACATCTAGTTTACTATTTATCACACCAAACTTTCATTGAAGTGTTTTATTTTACTAATTCTGCAATCTTCCTTCACCGTTTTTAGTTTTCAAACATACATGAGCTGATTTTGTTAATTTCTCCCAAGTTGCAACATCTATATACTGTGTATTTTTTGGCAAAAAGTTCATAAACACATCATAGGTACATGTACATATGGGCACTTATTGTGACCCTTAAACATCAGACTTGTTCCTGTATTGTTATTATCACAAGTTATGGTCAAACTATAATGTTCAAATCAGACTAGATTTAAATTATAAATTGTAGCATTTATTCTTACCGTGATGTTAATTTTTCTTTTAGAAATACTGTAATAATACTGCAGATATTTAAAAAAAGAAAAGAAAAAAAAGTTAAAGGTTGAATTAAATTTATTCTATATGATGTTCATAACCAATCTTGTTATAACAAATAAAGTAGTGATATAAAACAAACCTATTTAACATAACATTGACAATTAAATCTTTTTGTTAAATATTCAGGTAGTATTTTTTTTAATATCTATTGAAAGGTGTACAATTCACCTACATTTTCTATTAACTTTCCACAATTGAACTACTTCATTAATGATATAGCAACCATACATGTAGGTGTCAGTGTTAACTACTCATCAGAAACTTAATAACCTTTTGTCACTTTCAAATAACATTTTCTATAAGATTTTGCACAGCACTTTAATTTGTTGTATATATCATGTATATGTATAACATATATTTGTGTGTCTGTACCCAATTCTTGATTTTCTGTAGATTGTTGTCCATGTTTTATCCACTTCTGTTACCTTGATTATTAATTTTAAAGTTTTTCACTCCCTTATATTATGTTCAAACCATATTGTCCTGAATATGTATGAAATATTTGTCACTTGACATGCTAGAACATTTGATAACTTTGCACAATACTTTTGCCCATGTTACAAAGGCAACTGAAAGTACGTTTTTTTATATGCTGTCTTTGCAGAGAAAAAGAGTTGGATTCCGTGATGTTGGAGATGAAGAAGAAGATGACCGACCAAAACTTACTCAAAGGGTCAAGACATTTTATGTGGATTCATGGCCAGAGGTCAAGTTCAATGCAGGTGATAATCTTACTGAGTCAGACATAAGATATGTTAGAGCTGGCCAAGCTTGGTCACCTAGATCCATTCAATCATTATACAGTTTGATTATCTATGTTTGCCTGTTTTTATGCTCCACCTACGAAAGTAGAGGAGCATTATGTTTTCTGGTCTGTGTGTCCTTTCGTTTGTATGTCTGTTCGTTTGTCTGTCTATCCTGCTTCAGGTTAAAGTTTTTGGTCAAGGTAGTTTTTGATGAAGTTGAAGTCTGAACAACTTGAAAGTTGGTACACATGTTCTGTATGATTTAATTTTAATGCCAAATTATATTTTTATGCCCACCTATGATAGTAGAGGGGCATTATGTTTTCTGGTCTGTGCGTCTGTTCGTCCGTCTGTCCCGCTTCAGGTTTAAGTTTTTGGTCAAGGTAGTTTTTGATGAAGTTGAAGTGCAATCAACTTGAAACTAAGTATACATATTCCCAATGATATGATCTTTCTAATTTGAATGCCAAATTAGATTTTTTACCCCAATTTCACAGTCCACTGAACATAGAAATTGATCGTTCGAGAGGGGCATCTGTGTACTATGGACACATTCTTGTTTATATCAATTTCACGGTCCATTGAACATAGATAGTGCAAGTGGGGCATCCATGTACTATGGACTCATTCTTGTTACTTATACTTCAGTGTGTAGATTTTGGAATTTTCCCTCCATTTCTGGGTTTTTTTTTTAAATTAAGATAATTTTGAACTTATTTTCAGTTAACTTAAGTATATAGTTTATTATACCCCACGCAACGAAGTTGCGGAGGGTATAATGTTTTTGACCCGTCCGTCCGTCCGTCAGTCCGTCCGTCAGTCCTGTTTCTTGTCATCACAACTCCTCTCAAACCACACAACAGAATTTCACGAAACCTTTTCAGATAATAAGGATATACTATGTAGTTGTGCATATCGACGGGAAATTGCGATTCAATTTTTTTTCTAGGAGTTACGCCCCTTTGAACTTATTTACTGTAATATACTACTGCAACAGTTTGTCATCGCAACTCCTCTCAAACCACACAACAGATTTTCACGAAACCTTTTCAGATAATAAGGACATACTATGTAGTTGTGCATATCGACGGGAAATTGCGATTCAATTTTTTTTCTAGGAGTTACGCCCCTTTGAACTTATTTACTTTAATGTACTACTGCAACAGTTTGTCATCGCAACTCCTCTCAAACCACACAACAGAATTTCACGAAACCTTTTCAGATAATAAGGACATACTATGTAGTTGTGCATATTGACGGGAAATTGCGATTCAATTTTTTTTCTAGGAGTTACGCCCCTTTGAACTTATTTACTTTAATGTACTACTGCAACAGTTTGTCATCGCAACTCCTCTCAAACCACACAACAGAATTTCATGAAACTTTGTAGATAATAAGGACATACTATGTAGATGTGCATATCGACAGGAAATTACGGTTCAATTTTTTTTCTAGGAGTTATGCCCCTTTGAACTTATTTGCTTCAATGTACTTCTGCAACAGTTTGTCATCTCAACTCCTCTGAAAACACACAACAGAATTTCATGAAATTTTGTAGATAATAAGGACATATTATGTATATTGACAGGAAATTATTATTCAATATTTTTTCTTATACAATTTTTTTTTCTTATACTTATTTAATTTCTCCAATGACAATGTGGGGACGTGGGGTATGTGAGCGTGCTCACTAAGGTTCTTTAATTTTCAAACAGATGCAATAAAGTTTTATTGGTAAAGAAGTACTTAATCATTAAGTTACATACAATGAATCCATAAATATTTGATAAAAATGAAAACAATTTTGACAGATATTAAATCGGTCCTCAAAATTGAAGTTACTTATACACTACCAGGTACCTTTTATTGTGTTAATTATTGAAATATATGATATATAGATCAATAAATAGTTGTCCATGTTAAAATTATCTGTATAGTACTTGAGAATTAAATGGTCTTAACAACAAAATAAATAGATTTAAAGATAAGCCAATCTATTTTATTGCAGTAGTATACTTTTATCTAAATTTTCTCATTCAAGTAGGTATTCAATATTGACAAAACATTACAAGTTTGTGTGAAAATATTTATTATTATAAACTGAATATATCTATATATGGTAATTTAAGTATTATGTTAGTTTGCATATATGCATGCATATGTCAAACTAACAGACAGGGGCGCTAATTTGAGATTTTGCCCTCATATTATTTATTATGTCAAGTTTTTGTTAAATTCTATTTTTTTTATCTCTCTTTTAACAAAAATTTGAATGTCATTAGGCTGTACACTGGTACTTAATGAGGGAAAGATGCGCTTCAAAGCATGAAGTTTTTATGCCGTCCTGAAAAAATGTAGAGGGGCATATTAATTACCCCTGTTCATTCATTCATATATATGATATTTCCGACTATCTCCTATAGTATTTGAGCTACAGCTTTCATATTTAGTAGGTTTGTTTGTACACATAATGGAAGTGTGCATGTCCGCAGGATTTTGATTTTTACAATTATCACTTCTTTTTTCTATATCATTTATGCACTAATTAAACACATATTTAATTCTAGAATTAAACATAGTAGTGATTTTGAGACAATTTATATAACTAATAAAAGTAATTATATTTAGAATTTTAAATGCTCTCTGGTTCCTTACAGCTCCTGTTTTGCACCAATTGATTTGAAATATAAATTGTGCCAAATTATATTTCATTTTAAATGACCCCAATGTATTATATTATTTCCAATGCATTGAACTGTTATCAAAACAAAGTTTGAAATGTTCAAGTCCAATTGATTTTATCCCTTTGAATTAAACATTACCTTGGTTCAGTGTAGTGATATAATATGGAACATGCAAGGTCATGCATAGTTGTATACAATACAAAATACATGTACCCTACAAAGTGTGCCAATTTAAATAGAGCTTACAAATTTATATCTTGTGCTAGATGTACATGTGAGTTTTACAATGGGAAACCCAAGAGAAATAAGTTGTCTTTCATCCTCTTCCAGGTCAATCCTTTGTGGTGGTCCATTAACAAAAATCCTGTCCTTTGAAACTACCTGACCAGTTGGATCAGGAACCAAGCTAAACTTCAAATATCCTAAATATAGGTTTTGGTCAAGGTAGCTATATATAGTTTCTGATGAAGTCCAATCAAATTGAAACTTAGTACAAATGTTCCCTTTGATATGATCTTTCTTATTTTAATGTCAAATTAGAGTTTTTATACAATTCCATGGTGGACTGAACATAGAAAATGATAGCGTGAGTGGGGCATCTGTTCTATGGATACATTTTTGTCACCTATATAGCTTGTGTTTGATGTTTTTAATGGAAAATATCAGATAATATTTTTAGCTCACCTGGCCCGAGGGGCCAAATGAGCTTTTCTAATCACTTGGCGTCCGGAGTCGTTTGTTAACTTTTACAAAAATCTTCTCCTCTGAAACTACTGGGCCAAATTTAATCAAACTTGGCCATAATCATCATTGGGTATTAAGTTCAAAAATTGTGTCTGATGACCCCGCCAGCCAACCAAGATGGCTGCCATGGCTAAAAATAGAACATATGGGGTAAACTAAACGGCAAAATTTCCTTAAAATTACCAATTTAGGGGCATCAACCCATCAACCAGTTGTCCGATTCATCTGAAATTTCAGGGCAGATAGAAATTGCATTGATAAATAATATCACTCCCTGTCAGATTTGCTCTAAATGCTTTGGTTTCAGATTTTGGCATTGCATTGATAAATAATATCACCCCCTGTCAGATTTGCTCTAAATGCTTTGGTTTCAGATTTTGGCTTATAACTCTGAAACCAAAGCATTTAGAGCAAATCTGACAGGGGGTGATATAATTTATCAATGCAATTTCTATCTGCCCTGAAATTTAAAGATGAATCGGACAACTGGTTGATGTGTTCCTGCACCTAAATTGGTAATTTTAAGGAAATTTTGCCGTTTTTGGTTATTATCTTGAATATTAATATAGATAAAGATAAACTGTAAGCAGCAATTATGTTCAGCAAAGTAAGATCTACAAATAAGTTAAAATTACCAAAATGGTCAGTTGACCCCTTAAGGAGTTATTACCCTTTATAGTCAAATTTACCATTTTTTCTTAATTTTTTGTAATCTTTTACAAAAATCTTCTCCTGAAACTACTGGGCCAAATTTAACCAAACTTAGACACAATCATCATTGGGGTATTTAGTTCAAAAGATGGTTCAATGATCTGGCCAGCCAACCAAGATGGCCGCCATGGCTTAAAATAGAACATAGGGGTAAAATGTAGATTTTGGCTTATAACTCTGAAACCAAAGCATTTAGAGCAATTCTGACATGGAGTAAAATTCTAAATCAAGTCAAGATCTTTTTGCCCTGAAATATTCAGATGAATAGGACAACCAGTAGTTGGATTGTTGGGTTGCCACCCCTGAATTGGTAATTTTAAGGAAATTTTGCCATTTTAGGTTATTATCTTGAATATTATTATAGATAGAGATAAAGTTAATACAGCAATAATATTAAGCAAAGTAGGATCTACAAATAAGTCAACATGACCAAATGGTCAATTGACCCCTTAAGGAGTTATTGCCCTTTATAGTCAATTTTCATAAATTTTGTAAATTTTGGTAAATTTTTACAAAATGTTTTTCTCTCTAACTACTGGGCACAATGCATAATAGATAGATATATTGTAAACAGCAAGAGTGTTCAGTAAAGTAATATCTACAAACACATCACTTTCACCACAACACAATTTTGTCATGAATCCATCTGTGTCCTTTGTTTAATATGCACATAGAACAAGGTGAGTGACATAGGCCCTTTAGAGCCTCTAGTTACTGCATTGTTACAATTTCTGTCAAGCTTGCGACTTTTGTGGAAGAAAGTTGACAGGAATATTGATCGTGCGGCGGCTGCATTAGCATGATTAGCTAATTCTTAAAAGTTTAATAACTGGGTGCTTCATATTTTATATACAGATGCCTGTCTGTTACGAAGTTTCTGTCGTCTCATGTCTATTGTCCTTGAACTCATTTTCATGGTTCAGTGACTACTTGAAAAAAAGTTAAGATTTTTGAAATGTTAATTTTATTTTATTATAAGTAATAGGATAACTATATTTGGTATGTGCGTACCTTGCAAGTTCCTCATGCCCGTCAGACAGTTTTAACTTGACCTAGACCTCATTTCATGTAACAGTGAACAAGGTTAGATTTTGGTGGTCAAGTATATATCTTAGATACTATAGGCAATAGGTCTAGTATATTAGGTGTATGGAAGGACTGTAAGGTGAACATGTCCAACTGCCAGGTGTCATCTGACCTTGACCTCATTTTCATAGTTCAGTGGATATAGTTAAGTTTTTGTGTTTTATTCTATTTTTCTTATACGGTATGCAATAGGTCTACTATATTTGGTGTATGGAATGATTGTAAGGTGAACATACCTAGCTGGCAGGTGTTATCTGACCTTGACCTCATTTTCATGACTCAGTGGTCAAAGTTAAGTTTTTGATTTTGGTCTTTTTTTCTTATAATATATGCCATAGGTCAACTATATTTGGTGTATGAAAATATTTGATGACGAACATGTCAATCTCCCAGGTTTAATTTGACCTTGACCTCTTTTTTCACAGTTCATTTCCCAGTGTTAAGTTTTTGAGTTTTGGTCTGTTTTTCTTAAACTATAAGCAATAGGTCAACTATATTTGTTGTTCGGAAGAATTAATTATAAGCTGTACATGTCTGCCTGGCTTGGTTCGTCTGACCTTGACCACATTTTCATGGTTCATTGGTCAATCTTTAGTTTTCTTGGTTAAGTCTGTTTCTTAGCATCTATAAGCAATAGTTCAACTATATTAAGTGTATTGAATGATTGTAAGGTGTATATGAATTTCTTGTTTGGTTTATATAACCTTGACCTCATTTTCTTGGATCATTTTAAGTTTATGTGATGGTTGTAGTAAAGCTTTATATTTAGGACTATGAACATAATATCAATGATTAGTAAAGATAGTGAGACATTTCAGGGTGTGCACTCTTGTTAAAAAAGAATACTTATGAGCCATGCAGTCTACGAGTTAAGCATTGAACTAATAAGATTCAGAACAGGTAATAGCTAGAAAGTGTAATATTTAATAGAATGTTATATTTTGTAGACAACACACTACGACCCCGTTCTAGTAGATTACTTGGTGGTACACCTATAACAATTGATACTGCAATAGTAAGTATCTAAATACCTCTTAATAAAGTTGAACACAATTGGCAGAATATATCCAATTTTAGGAAGAAGAAAATTCTTGCTTATGTTTCTTTTAAATCTCTTCTATGTTTCATTTTTATATGCATACATATACATCATATGCAATAATTAATTTAATTGGTATTACCGGGTACTGAATTAACAAGTAATTTTGTGTATAGTACTTAAAATCTGTTTGTTTATTTAACCAATTCCATGTTAAAAGAATAAAAACAATAATGATAGAAAGTAAACAAAACTCAGAAAAGGACATAAGACTCAAAATGACCAATAACCAAAAAACATTTCAGTAAGAAAATGGAAACTATAAATGAATAGTAACTTACTACGTTGTAGAAAGAATCATCTTATTAACCACATTTTTGTATCATTAATTAACCACACATAAAACTGTATCAGATGATATAAGTTGTTCTTATAAAGTCTTCCTACCAACTTTTACCAGCCGTTGCCAGTGACTCAGCACTATTATTTCATTAAAAAAAATTAATAGACCTTATTCACTTTTCATTATTTTAAGACTTGATGATACACAGTATAAATAGATATAAGAAGATGTGATATAAGTTCCAATGATAAAACTCTCCATCTTAGACACTTTTGTAAAAGTAAACCATTAAAGGACAAGTACAGCATTCAACACGGATCATTGGCTCACACTGAGCTGCAAGCTATAAAGAGCCCCAAAAATGACCAGTGAAAAACATTCAAACAAAAAACCAACAGTCTAATCTGAAAAACGAGAAACACTAATGAACCACATCAACAAACAACAACCACTGAACAATTTTGATAGGACCTGACTTGGAAAATGTAGGACAGCTGCAAACAAATGCATCGAGTTTTAACAGCATCCAACTAAATATAAGACCCAATTGTTTGTTTTGCAGGCTTTACGACATATAGTTTATGGATCACCATTTCACTCCTTTAGTCGTGAGTGGAAGAAGTCGACGCTACTGTTTCAAGATATTTCTAGTCTGTTTCCATGGGGACTTCAGACTCACAGGGTAAGAACAGTTCTACCCTGGTATAATTATGAGTTTGTCACATGAGCAGATTGATTTATTAAACTCAATTTTGTTTTAAAAGTGATATTTTAATGGTTTGTGTGGTAGAAGTCTATAATGTTATATCAATGACTTTGTGTGGTTGAAGTCTATAATGTTATATCAATGACTTTGTGTGGTTGAAGTCTATAATGTTATATCAATGACTTTGTGTGGTTGAAGTCTATAATGTTTTATAATATCAATGACTTTGTGTGGTAGTTGTGTGGTTGAAGTCTATAATGTTATATCAATGACTTTGTGTGGTTGAAGTCTATAATGTTATATCAATGACTTTGTGTGGTTGAAGTCTATAATGTTATATCAATGACTTTGTGTGGTTGAAGTCTATAATGTTATATCAATGACTTTGTGTGGTTGGTCTATAATGTTATATCAATGACTTTGTGTGGTTGAAGTCTATAATGTTATATCAATGACTTTGTGTGGTTGAAGTCTATAATGTTATATCAATGACTTTGTGTGGTTGAAGTCTATAATGTTATATCAATGACTTTGTGTGGTTGATCTATAATGTTATATCAATTACTTTTATAAAGTACAACAGTGAATTTTCTGCAAATTTTTTTTTTGTAAAAAAAGTTCTGGATACTATCTTATGATCATAAACAAGCTTCTGTCCAAGTTATTAAAATTTCAAAAACTTTAACCACAGAGTGAATATTTGTGGACGTTGCTGCAGACAGAATGTAGGATCACTATTTATCTTACCTCCTATACATAAATTTTTTAGGAATATGATTGGTTAAAAGCGTCGGCATGGAGACTGTGTATATAATTTATATCAGGAAAGTAGGGAGGCGGGGCTTATTTCATTCACGGTTAGTAGTGGTGTTACGTCCCTTTATATTCCATATTGGGTTAGAAGAGAGGCGCGGCTTATATCATACACAGTTAGAAGTGGTGTTACGTCCCTTTATGAAAACAAAACGGTACTGAAAAAAATCTTAAAGGTTTCAACAGACAAAGAAATTGATGATTAAGATTGAAATAAATTCATAAAACACATTTAAACCTAACAAGTTGTTATTGTTGGCATCTGTTTTTGTAGGATCAATGGAAGTAGTTTCTTAATGCTACCAGTATTGAAGACTTGCTCATTTTGATAGGTCACTAGTCTAAATTGCACACGTAAAGATAGTCAGTAAGATAAATTTGTTACACAGTGTGCTAGTGACGTAATACAGTATATATGAGGTTGGTAAATTCCATATGGGGATTCGAGCTTTGCTCTCACCCCATGTGGAATTTACAGACCCTATATATACCATATTAGGTCACTAGCACACTATGTAACTAATAGTCTCGCTTTTTCAACAAAAGTCCAAGCTCAACAAAAATCATCTTAAATGCTTTCAAAGGGCTTAGATTTTTTTACATTCCTTCATTGACAGGGTAATATTGAATGATTGTTGTGTCTCTTTGTTTCTCTGTTCATTGTTATATATTCACCAATCCTTAACCTGTAGAACAATGACACTTTTAAAAGAACCTTTCTATCCAATTATCTTTTCTCTGGGAATTTCACTAGTTAAATGTAGAGCCTACATAACATGACATTGTCAACTGATTGTTCACCTATTAAATGGCTGATTTTATATCAATTGATTTCCTTTGTTAAAAGCTGAGAGGTAAAATCGGTTAAATGACATCATTGATTTCTTAAGCATCAAACAAAAGTCATAATAAACACCATAATTGATTCATTATAAGGCCACAAGAGAAAAATATTTTTTTTTGCAGACATTTTTATAAAGTAATGAAAAATGCAGCTTTGACTAATAAATGAGGTTGGTAAAGGGTTATTTTTGTGCAACATGTTTTGCCATTTTTTATTTCAAGTGCAGCTGTGAAAAAGGTTCTTTTTTCACTGTGTTTTCGTGATATCGGTAAAAAGATCAACGTGCAAGACATTTTTAATTGTTCATTCATCATGAAATGGCAATTTTATTTCGCGTTCTTCCGTGCAGATACCCCCCTTTAAGCCCCTTATAAATGACAAAGACATCAAAATGAAACAGAAATTTATGTTATTATTAATCAAATCAAATGTGAACTACAGGCTATTTCTCTTTATGTGTGATCTAATGGTCATGTGCTTGCCTCTTGTACGATTTACTATCAAGGTCAAACCAAAAAATCTTATTTTTAGCTCACCTAGCCTACAAGGCCAAGTGAGCTTTTCTCATCACTTGGCGTCCGTCGTCGTCTGTCGTCCGTCGTCGTTAACTTTTACAAAAATCTTCTCCTCTGAAACTACTGGGCCAAATTAAACCAAACTTGGCCACAATCATCATTGGGGTATCTAGTTTAAAAAATGTGTCCGGTGACCCGGTCAACCAAGATGGCCGCCATGGCTAAAAATAGAACATAGGGGTAAAATGCAGTTTTTGGCTTATAACTCAAAAACCAAAGCATTTAGAGCAAATCTGACATGGGGTAGAATTGTTAAACAGGTAAAGATCTATCTGCCCTGAAATTTTCAGATGAATCGGATAACCTGTTGTTGGGTTGCTGCCCCTGAATTAGTAATTTTAAGGAAATTTTGCTGTTTTTGGTTATTATCTTGAATATTATTATAGATAGAGATAAACAGTTAACAGCAATAATGTTCAGCAAAGTAAGATTTACAAATAAGTCAGATGACTGAAATAGTCAGTTGACCCCTTTAGGAGTTATTGCCCTTTATAGTCAATTTTTAACCATTTTTCGTAAATCTTAGTAATATTTTACAAAAATCTTCTCCTCTGAAACTACTGGGCCAAATTAATCCAAACTTGGCGACAATCATCTTTTGGGTTAATAGTTTGAAAAATGTGTCCGGTGACCCAGCCATCAAACCAAGATGGCCACCATGGCTAAAAATAGAACATGGGGTAAAATGCAGTTTTTGGCTTATAACTCAAAACCCAAAGCATTTAGAGCAAATCTGACATGGGGTAAAATTGTTTATCAGGTCAACATTTATCTGCTCTGAAATTTTTAGATGAATTGGACAACCCGTTGTTCGGTTGCTGACCCTGAATTGTTAGTTTTAAGGAAATTTTGCTGTTTGTGGTCATTATCTTGAATATTATTATTGATAGAGATAAAATGTAAACAACAATAATGTTCAGCAAAGTAAGATTTACAAATAAGTCAACATGACCAAAATGGTCAATTGACCCCCTTAGGAGTTATTGTTCTTTATAGTCAATTTTTAACAATTTTCATAAAATTTGTAAATTTTTACTAACATTTTCCACTGAAACCAATGGGCCAAGTTCATTATAGATAGAGATAATTTTAAGCAGCAAGAATGTTCAGTAAAGTAAGATGTAGAAACACTTCACCATCACCAAAACACAATTTTGTCATGAATCCATCTGCTTCCTTTAATATTCACATAGACCAAGGTGAGCGACACAGGCTCTTTAGAGCCTCTAGTTATATTTGCTGCTTCTCCACTGACCAGGCAGCATTTATGAGTAAGAACAAGGATGGTCCTCCAAGATAGGGTACATGTTTCCTGCAGATTGTTGCCTATCCATTCCAACATTTTTTCTTCTTCACATTTTTCTCAGAACCCCATTATGATTATAAGTTAGTGAAATTTGGTATGTAGTTTTATTAGCACTGTCATATCTTATTTCCACAGATATGGTTGGGACTTGCAGCTTCAGTCATTGTTTATTGACTTTGGATGTTTGCATATTTTACACATTGAAGTATTGCACTGCAGTTTGGATTTTCAAATTTTGCACTTTACATCAAAATAACATACAAGAGAAACATCTCTGTGTCAACTGTTTATTAAAATTGAACTTAAATAAAATTGAGAATGGAAATGGGGAATGTGCCAAAGAGACAACAACCCGACCATAGAAAAAAACAACAGCAGAAGGTCACCAACAGGTCTTCAATGTAGCGAGAAATTCCCGCACCCGGAGGCGTCCTTCAGCTGGCCCCTAAACAAATATATACTAGTTCAGTGATAATGAACGCCATACTAATTTCCAAATTATACACAAGAAACTAAAATTAAAATAAAACAAGACTAACAAAGGCCAGAGGCTCCTGACTTGGGACAGGCGCAAAAATGTGGCGTGGTTAAACATGTTTGTGAGATCTCAACCCTCCCTCTATACCTCTAGATAGCCAATGTAGAAAAGTAAAACTTTCCACACTTCGATACAATTATTCCCTGTTTTCCAATGCATTTGATTTCTAGTTGGGGGTAATCTTTACGTGACAACTTGCATTCTAGTTTACAAACCTATCATTAAATAAATCACTGGTGTAATATATCACTATTTTTTTTAATCATTAATTTGTATTTTATCAGGCAGTCCATCAGGTTTACTAAGGTAATTCATCAAAGTAAAACAGTTCACCTTGATATATATGCACTTCAAAATATTGCAAGAATTTCACTGTTAAGATGGTTAATATAGGGTTGGATTTTATTTTTATTATCTGCAAGAGGGTTTGAATTGATTTTAACACTATCATTTTGCATAAACTAAAAAATTCAGGTCATGAAACTTCAATAGATTATTGTTATAATAATGTAAGCAACAATTTTTGGCACTATTTGCAGATTTTAATGGTTTATTGGTTTATTTTGAGAAATGTTTTTATCATATTCTGTTTTGGGAACTTTGTTGCTGACATTTTTTATTTTCCTAAATATTTTGTCACCTTCTTGCTTTTTTAAACACTGTTTAATTTCATATTTTGTCTTGCAACAGTGCCCCCCCTTTATTTTCTATTTAAAATATACAAACAGAAATAGTGGTTATATTGTAGTGTGCTGGCCTTGAGTGATGGAGGTCATGGGTTGAACCCTTTGTCAGTATACCAATCTTTTATATTTTTATGTGTTTTTCATTATTTACTGTAAAAGGATTTAGTTATTATGATTACAGCTGCAATCATTCTTAAATTGTGTGAAATAAAAAACAAAAAATAGAATGAATAGAAATACAAATCATAATCGTATAAATCTTTTCCCTTTCTCAATGGTAAGTTATCTCATTAACAATTATATCATTTGTAACACATCAAATTATTCTTTTATAGTTATAATACAAAAACTGACTAAGGTATTGTAAAAAGTTCTTGCCCTACAACAAATGATATAATTACTGTGGATTCATTTATTTTAGTAGGTATCAAATTTTCGTGGATTACTGACAACTTGCACATTTGTGGATATTTGATTTCATGTCTAATCTTTGTATACAAAACCTATTGAAAATATGTTATTCATTGAACATTTGAATTCTGGGTTCAGCTGTACCCACAAAACCCACAAAAATTGGTATCCAACGAATAATAATGAATCCACAGTAGTAAAATGAAGTGTACCACCAATAATCTACATATATACTTCATTTACAAAAAATTGTTATGTCCTGGAAATTTGATAAAAACCTTGTTATTGAATTAAATTTAAAGCACTAAATGATTATTTTTTAGTTATAGAAATCATCAAACCCAAATGACTATGGTGTGTTTAAATACTGTAAGGGCATTATGATGATATATTTTTATACTTTCAGTGTGGATCTCGTGGATTGGTGCTTTGTGTGCAAGCATTTTTGTTGAAGCATTTAATTTTTGAAAGAGAATATTTTTCTGTGGAACTTGCAAGAAGGTATTTATTTTTTTTTTTTAGTATGAGTATATATAATTATAAATTTTCACCTCACAAAACTTTCCCCCTTATTTCTGGTGCTTTAAAATTGTTTCTCTTAAACATGTTTATACAATTTATCTATACCCATCACAAACTTTTTAAAGTATGTCTTGAAAAAAGTAGGGAAAAAAATGTTATCTGAGGAATGTGACACAATAAAATGATAACATATGTTTGCTACCAGTTTTCTGATTAAATGTATATATATATACAATCAGCCAAAAAAGAAAAAAAAATAGGAAAAAATCTATAGAGCAATCTCAAAGAGAGAAAACAAACATTCGGAAAAATAATGCTTTGTTCTTTTAACACCAGTAACAGTCTAAGAGAGGTAATTACAACCCATGTTACATGTTTCTCAAAAGTTGGTATTTTCTGTAAAAAGTATTCAATCTAAAATATTATATTTGTTGTAGAAATATTTCAAAGACAAATACTTCTTATCTTGCAGTGATATTAATATATAAGTATTTAATTAATGTTTAATGATCAGGTCTTGTCAATTATTTTTCAATGACTTAATTATTGATTTTTTCTTACAGTGCCTTAAAACCAAATGAATTTGAGAGAAAACGTGCATTAATTGGTGCTATATGTGAGATGTTATGGGCGGCAGGAGAAAAGAAACGGTGCTGTATATGTCTCTTACAAGATGATAGGTGTTATGATCAAGATTATCGTGTAAGGGATGATGGGATAACAGAAAAGGTATGATTTATCTCCCCTAGTTTTAACATAGCAAGTTATGAATTGTTTCCCCTAGGTATAACTTAGCAAGGTAATTATCTCCCCTAGTTGTAACATAGCACAATATGAATTATCTCCCCTAGGTATAACTTAGCAAGTTATGAATTATCTTCCCTAGGTATAATTTAGCAAGTTATGAATTATCTCCCCTAGGTACAACATAGCACAATATTAATTATCTACCTTACGTATAACTTAGCAAGGTATGAATTATCTCCCCTAGGTTTTACTTAGCAAGTTATGAATTATCTACCTTAGGTATAACTTAGCAAGTTATAAATTATCTACCTTAGGTATAACTTAGCAATGTGAATTATCTACCCTAGGTATAACTTAGCGAGGTATGAATTAACTCCCCTAGGTATAACTTAGCAAGTTATGAATTATCTCCCCTAGGTATAACTTAGCAAGTTATGAATTATCTCCCCTAGGTATAACATAACAATGTCATATGATCATGAAAAGAACATGTTTCATAAATGTCAACAAAATGTCAACTAAACAACACAAGTAAACTAAAGAAAATGTTGTGAATAAATTATTTGGTTTATACCTAGGTATTTTCTTACTGTATTCTTAACTCTTTATCAATTTGTAATTTAATATTGTTGTTTGGTTTCATATACTTCATACCTGCCTTTTTTTACACCTGTGATTTTAAAGTGTAAATAACAAATGTTTTCACCACTTGTCTAAATGGGTGTTGAAATGTACAATTTTTTACTAGATTGTTTAGACCAATACTTACTTCACGTTATTTGAATGATAAGCTTAAGTTATGTTAAATCTTTAATGACCAATAATGTTAATATTAAATAACATATATATATATGAGATCCAGTAAACATATATATTGTACGGTTTGTCACTTGTTTAGACTTGTTTGTATTATATACTTATGTCTAGTGACTGTGACTGTATAATAAAATGAATCATGATCCTATATTATATATGACAAGAATGTGTCCCAAGTACAGGGATGCCCATCCGCACTTTCATTTTCTATGTTCAATGGACTGTGAAAATGGGATAAAATCTCTAATTTGGCATTAAAATTAGAAAGATCATATCATAGGGTACATGTTTACTAAGTTTCAAGTTGATCGGACTTCAACTTCATCAAAAACTACCTCGACCAAAAACTTTAACCAAAACTTAAACCTGAAACGGGACAGACCCAGTACAGAGTGGTAAGTAATTGTTTGAGTATTTAGTATTTGTTGACATCGTCTGTTACCACATGACTTGCGCCATCCTGCAGTTGAACAGTTTTTATTTGAATTGTCAACAAATACTAAATACTCAAACATTTACTTACCACTCGACCGGGTCTGTGTACACTATATTTTGCAATGTAACTTGCAAAACCCAGAATGTTGTATACCTCCTTCAGTGTCGATGTGGCATGCAGTATGTTGCGAGACAGAGCAGCCATTCAACAAACGCATGAATGGTCATCAAAGTGACTACACTTGCAAGCCCAACCTAGCCGTAATTCGTCATTTGAGATCACCTGGGCACGCCCGAGCTGATCTCAAAAACCTTACCATCACAATCATAGACCACAACGAGGGTTGGTTGAAGGTCGACAGAGTTGCTCAGGAAAGATTTTGGATAAGAAAGTTAAGGACAATTTCCCCAGAGGGCATAAATTAAAAAACTTCACTTTTTTCAAAAAAAATTTCCTACTATCACTTGTTTCCAGCAACTCCAGCTTCCGCACTGGATTTTTGTCTCACCTTGACGGAGTCAAAAAGCGAGACATAGGTATGCTGTTTCTGGCGTCTGCGACAGCGTCAACAATGTATTAGTTTGTGATTAGGTCTAGTTTATGGTGAACCACAAGTGATAGGTTAATCATATTTGGTATTGCAGTTGTATAAGCATTGGTACATCTCATTTCCATGGAGATTATTTGGCCCTGCCCCCTCAGTCATGGTTTATTGACTTCGAAACTTTTGCTTATTTTACATGTATTAGTTTGTGATTAGGTCAGTTTATGGGGAACCACAAGTGGTAGGTCAATGATATTTGTTATGCAGTTGTATAAGCATTGGTATATCTCATTTCCATGAAGATAATTTGGCTCTGCCCCCTTAGTCATAGTCTATTGACTTTGAAATGTGATTAGGTCAGTTCAAGGGGAACCATTAGTGGTAGGCCAATATTATTTGGTATTAAGTTGTATAAGCATTGGCACATGTCATTTCCATGGAGAATATTTGGCCTCGCCCCACAGTCACAGTCTAATGACTTTGAAACTTATCTTAGTTTACATGTATTAGATTGTAATTAGATCAGTTTCGTCAATGATATTTGGTATGCAAATTTATTGGCATTTGCAAGTATTGTGATGTTCGCTTAAACTGTATAAATTTTCAAGATTTTGATAGTGTCTAAGTTTGAATATATTGACATGATTCATTTGACATCATGCTATTACCGAAGAAGGAATGGAGGATATCTGTTATCCGAAATATCTTATTTTTGTTCATTTTATAGTTATTTTATGGTGAAGTTGTTCCCTCTTTGACTTTTATATATTATATTTTGTAGTGTACAGTTTCATTACATGATCCATTGCCATGTAAGACTAATCGTTGACTATTTATTCAGTCATTTTAGATCTAACATTGTTGGGTTGATGTTTAGACGAGTTATATATATATATATATATATATATATGATATATACTCCTTTGATATTTCAGTTGTTTTTATATGAGTTCAAGAAATTCCAGGATCTTCAACTGTTTGTTAAAAGGAACATTGAATTTGTGAGTAATATCTTCAATTGATAAAAGTACATTTTTAACCGGATTTTTGTGACGAAAATGTCGGTTATTGATTTGGGGATGTACGGCGGGCGGCCGGGCGGGCGGGCGGCAATCAAATGTTGTCCGTGCATTAACTCATGAACCGTTCAACCAAAGCTTTTAAAATTTTAATATGTTATTACTGACAACTATACGAAGGTCAAGTTCAATAATGGCAATTTTGACTTTTACCGTTCAGGAGTTATGGTTCTTGAAAGATTGAAAAATGGAGTTTTCAGTCGTGTCCGTGCATTTACTCATGAACTGTTCTACCAAAGCTTCCCAAATTTTAATATGTTGTTACTGATGACAGAATGGAGGTCAAGTTTAATAATGACGATTTTGACTTTTACCGTTCAGGAGTTATGGTTCTTGAAAGATTGAAAAATGGAGTTTCCAGTCGTGTCCGTGCATTTATGCATGAACTGTTCTACCAAAGCTTCCGAAATTTTAATATGCTGTTACTGATGACAAAATGGAGGTCAAGTTCAATAATGACGATTTTGACTTTTACCGTTCAGGAGTTATGGTTCTTGAAAGATTGAAAAATGGTGTTTCCCGTCGTGTCCGTGCATTTTCTCATGAACCATTCAACCAAAGCTTTTGAAATTTTAATATGTTGTTACTGATGACAAAATAGAGGTCAAGTTCCATAATGACGATTTTGACTTTTACTGTTCAGGAGTTATGGTTCTTGAAAGATCGTAAAATAGCGTTTCCATTCACGTTGTTGCATTTACTCATGAACCATTCAATCTAAGCTTTTCAAATATTATTATTTCAAAATGTTGATACTGATGACAAAATAGAGGTCAAATTTGATATTGATGATTTTCACTTTCACCATTCATCAGTAATGATATCATCTGATATTGCCAGGACACAAATAAATGTAAATAAATCCGGTTTGCTGTCGTTGTTGACAGCCTCTTGTTTTATTTTAAAATAAAGACCATTTATAGTCATATTGAATACAGTGATGTCCTATTTGTTGGTAATTACTCTAGATAATTTTGCTTAAAGTTATAGATCTTAGTTTATTTTTGAGTCAATAGAAATGTTGAAGATGTATATGATTTGTATGATACTTGAAGATCATGGTCAACGTTATTCAAGTAGATAATTTCCTTAAGGTTGGTTTCAGGGTCTTAACTTTAGTTTCCTTTCCCCTACGAACGGCAATGCTGTGGACATGGAAATACAGGGCATCATTCGTAAGTCCATCAGTCCCATCTTGTTAGCGCTTTCACAGTGACATTTCTTGCCAGACTTTTAAAAACCTTGTTCTATAGGTTGATATCAGCAATACAGCAGAAAAATTCTATAACGGTGGACTATAAAAAAAAATTAAATAGTAATGCCCCTTGGAAATATTTAATTTATTGAAAATCACCTCAGCACTTTCAAGGGTACAATTCTTGTCAGATTTTTGTAAAACTTATACACTTGGAACCTCTAGTTTCTTTTTGGGCTGTTTGTTTGCTATCTATATCAACCACACTTGCATTAAAATGCATTAGTATTTAAAAATATATATATATTTTTCAGTTCCAGACAGAAGGGAGTAATGGATGTATATTATTTCTTTATAGTTTAGCACTGTCTAGAACTATCTACAAGTAAGTCTGTAGACGTTAGCACTAAACACATAAGTATTCTGCATACATATATAAAAGAATAATACAGTTGGCTAAAAGTATAACAAATATATATTGATAAATGTCATGACTCAGTTTGACTAGCATGAGCACTTTCATAGCTTAATGATAAACAAAGCTGATGTTTTAGAGTAAATTGAGCTTATAAATTCGGAAAATGTCAACACTGATCAGTAGTAAAGATTAGAAATTACCTATCAGTATGTCTTTAAAACTTCATTACCTGTGGTGAAAGAGAGATAACTTGATTTGTATACCTAAATGAGAGATTTGTGGTGAAAGAGAGATAACTTGATTTGTATACCTAAATGAGAGATTTGTGGTGAAAGAGAGATAACTTGATTTGTATACCTAAATGAGAGATTTGTGGTGAAAGAGAGATAACTTGATTTGTATACCTAAATGAGAGATTTGTGGTGAAAGAGAGATAACTTGATTTGTATACCTAAATGAGAGATTTGTGGTGAAAGAGAGATAACTTGATTTGTATACCTAAATGAGAGATTTGTGGTGAAAGAGAGATAACTTGATTTGTATACCTAAATGAGAGATTTGTGGTGAAAGAGAGATAACTTAATTTGTATACCTAAATGAGAGATTTGTGGGGAAAGAGAGATAACTTGATTTGTATACCTAAATGAGAGATTTGAACATTCAAATTGAACTGCTTTCAGTAGCTGTTTTTAGCTGTTATTTACCAGTTTTTCATTTTTATGCCCCACCTACGATAGTAGAGGGGTATTATGTTTTCTGGTCTGTGCGTCTGTTCGCTTGACTGTCAGTATGTTCTGCTTCAGGTTTTAGTTTTTAGTCTAGGTAGTTTTTGATGAAATTGAAATCAGAACAACTTGAAACTTGGTTCACATGTTCCCTATGATATGATCTTTCTAATTTTAATGCCAAGTAAGAGTTTTTATCCCAAACACGGTCCACTGAACTTAGAAAATGATAGTGCTAGTGGGGCATCCATGTACTATGGACACATTCTTCTTTTAACAGTCTTTCAGCTGTACTTAGCAGTCCATTCAATAGCAGTTTTAAGAACTGCCTTAGTTTAAATATATTTATTTATTGTGGATTGGGAAACAAGTTATTGCAACTTATATTAATTCCTTTCCACTTTGAGGGATTTTGAAATCTCTCTCTTAACACAGCGGTCAGCCATTTATTGTCCCCTTTTGACAGACTAAATTCATCCTTTTCTTAAGACCATACTTGCAAATGGTGTCAAGGGAGAGCCCCAGAGTGTGGATCGAACTGCCTTATTACACCATTTCTTAGCATTCATCTTAGCAGTTTGGATACCTTCTAAAACTGCTGTAAATTTGTGAATCCTAATAAACTGCTTTCCTCTTTTACTAAGGGATTCTCATGAATATTCTGGATACTAATTATTAGTACAGACCTATTATTTATATACATTTTACAGAGTAAAGGAGGATATACAGTTTACAGAAGAGAGTAAAGACAAACTATTGACAGACAATGAGGAGTGTTCACAAGCTCTTATCAACTTGTTACTGACCGGACAGGCGGTCAAACATCTACACAATGGAAATATGGTGTATAATCAGTTTGGTAAAATGCTGGTAGGTCACAAAACATTAACTACTGCAGGGTTCGACACTAACGGTAGTCCGGTAGTCCGGTGCCCCCCTAAAATCTAGGAGGACTACCAAAACATGGTTAATCAGTAGTCCTGTGGACCACCTGGAAATTTGTATATGGTCTGGCTATTTCAATGCTAAAAAATGGCATTAAAGTCTTCCCAATTAACTTTACATTATTCAAAGACAGTAATGGCATTTGGAAGAACGTAAATTTTATATTGTTATTATGAAAGCACTTTTGAGATCCAGATTTTTGATCAGAATCTTCAAAGTGTTTGTAACACATGGGATTTTTATTGCGAAAACGTGAAATGACCATAGTTCCTACTATAGAAATCCTGGTTGAAATTAATAATAATAATTAAAAAACACACATTAAGATTTAATGATTTATAAGTTTTTAGAAAATAAGGGAAAAAGCTAACTTTATTTATCTTTGGTGTAAATATTTATCATATTAATTGATATTTCACACATGCTATATCTTAACTCTTTAACTATGTATTTGGGTTGAGAATAAAGATCATTCATTCATTCAGATTATTTTGTATATTAATTACCGGACATAATCTGACACGTCTGAAAACAATTATAAGGTAACAAACAAAAGGTGTGACATAAGCCATAAATAAGTTGATAAATCCAATAAAGATTGTGATGACAGTAATTAAAATCACATAATAGTTCATGTCGTTGTTTTATTAAATATTTTCAGAGCATTAAATAATTATTTCCATGTATGCTTGAGTATATGCAGGGTATATCTTGATAGTTCCCCCCCTCATAATAAATAAACAAATAAACATTTCTTGAAGTATGCCCGACCCTTGCATGCATGATTTCTTGGTAGTTTCAAATATTTTCATAAAATATACTGAATCAAACATTTTCACGGACTACTTTAAAAGGTTTGATACCTTTTCAAAGTGGCTTAAATTGGGCTTCATGATGTCAAGAAATATTATGATGACAATTCAATAAATCTGAATTTATCTATAGTTTAATGAACAATCTCTTAAACTATAAAATGATTATATGTAATTACATATAAATATTTCAAGATCTCTTTCTGAAATATAGTGATCATTCGTGTCTTTTTGTCCTGTGACTCTCTGCCAACATACGTTTAGCATGTTTAGTAGCTAGGTCAAGAATTTTAACCCCCATAGAATATATTTTCCTGAATTTATAAGATATATCTTACTAATTATGGATCAGAATTGAACAATTTCAGTAAAATCATTGGCCAGATCATAGCCGATGTTGGTCAGGTCACACGACCGCAAGCTTTCAATACGTTTTTTTTTCTATATTTTTCTTATATGATGTGCAAAATGGTCTTAATTGTCATTATTTCAAATTTGAGAGGAATACTCTGACAAATGTTATGCATAATTAGCATTTTTATTTGGTCCTGTCATTAATTGTCGAGGATTGTCCTGTTATTGACAACGTTAACCAGGTCACATTTCAGCAAGCTTTTTATACCTTTTTCTTATATTTATGTATAAAATGGTATAATCTTCACATATTTTAATTTTCAGAAAAATATTTTGAGAAATAAAAGAGAAATTAGCAATTTCATCTGGTCGAGTCATTGTCGAGGTTGGTCCTGTCAATCAGCGATGGTCATGTCACGTTTTCGAAAGTTTTTGAAAATAAATCTATATTTTTTATAACATTTTGGTTTCAAAATATGACATACCATTTTATATTTCAAATCTGAAATAATTCCTTTGAAAAACAAAAAAGTTATTAGCATTTTTATTTGGTCCTGTCATTCTCGATGTTGGTCCTGTCATTATCAAAGTTGGTCATGTCACATTATCTAAAGTTACTTACAAAACTTTTTTATTTTTTTCTTAAATCTATTTATCAAATGATGAAATCTTATTATATTTCAAATTTGAGATCAATCCTTTGAGAAATAAAAAAGTTATTAGCATTTTTCATTTGGTCCTGTCATTCGGTCCTGTCATTCGGTCCAGTCATTAGTGTAACCCTTTTCAATGTAAAATGAAAATGTCTGATAACCAAAATGTGAAGAAACTGCAGAATAGACAGCAAAGGTCAGCAATAAAAACGTAGGTGTCAGAGTTAAAAAAAAATACTTCCCAAATTTGGATAAAAAAATTATTACCCCCAAAAAAAGAAACAGGAAGAGGTAGTTTGAAAAAAAAAAGCCAACAATATTTTTTGGTGGCTTTCTTATTAAAAAAAACCCATATATGCATGTCATTCAAAATGGTATGAAAGGCATTTTGTTTTAGCAACATATCCACTGAATTGCTTTCAACAGTGATGATGGAGTTGACCTCTAGTTCACAAACAAAGACATTGTATCACTACAAGAAAAATCTTGTATTGTTTGAGAAGTTCCAAAAGCCAAAACAGAGCTTTATAAGAAATCTTTTATATATTCAGGATCTATTTTATGGAATAACTTACCAATATCCCTGAAAAAAATCAACCTCAGGTACAAGCTCATTCAAAAAAGATTTAAAAAATTACTTGATGGAACATTAAGAAGCTGTGCATTTTTTATATGCATAATAATTTTCACACAATTACTCAAACTTATGATATTGTTGATGCCAATACTATACATGTCATATATGAATTTGTAACTTTTACCTGTTTTGAAAATTGTATTTTTCATAACAATTTTTTATTTCATTATTCATGTATGTGTGTCTGTTTGATATTTTGTAATTGTTTGTTATATTTCATGAGGGCCTCAGGGAAGATAAGCTTTACAGCTAACTGCGTAACCCTCTTTAAATAAAGAATTATTTTTATTATTATTATCATTATTATTATAAACTGTTTGAAGAATTAATGAAAACTTTGACTAATTTTTATCCTTTTTTTCTAAATAATCCTGGAATAAAAGGTCAAATAACTCCACCTAACAAGGCCTTAGAAATTGTCTCAGATTGCAGATTTTGCATTTCATTTTTCAAAATTTTCTGACGGTAAAATTTCAGGAGTAATAAAATTAATCACTGAATGTCAACTTTAATTTATCTGAAAAAAACCCAAAATATTTTCAAAACTCAAATGAACATTTGTGTGCTTTTGAGGTGCTCAGATGGCAGGAAATTGCATCTTATTTCGAAAAATTTTCTTGAGGGGGCATGCCCCCAAACCCCCCTAGCTAGTTCGGGCCGCGTTGCGGCCCTCACCGGTGATAGAGGGGGACTACCAGGACTGCCAACATTTTTTTCTTGGTAGTCCTGTGGACTACATCACCTCTAATGTTAGTGTCAAACCCTGCTACACAAAGTTAACCAATGTTATACACTTTATATTACACCAATACAATTTTCATTCTAACTTGATTTTCAAGATATTTATACAAATATATATCAGTTTATAAAGTATTTGTGGAAAGGTCAAATGGAAAAATTGTATATTATAAGAAAGTTAAATCTTACTGCTTTCTTAGAGATAAAGAAAAAAACTAAATCAAAACGTTCAATAGAATTTATGTCACTTGTATAAAATAATACTTATTATTGTACAGGATTTATCAGTAAGTAATTTTGCCTACAATCAAAGCTTATAGAAAGTTATACTTACTAATTACCTCCTATCTTATTTGCCTACAATCAAAGCTTATAGAAAGTTTATTTACTATTACTTTCTATCTTACTTATGATGGGATATGGGTATTAATTTTCTTTTGTCCTAAACACCATATAAGTTATGAATAGTATAAATGTTTCTTGTTTGTTAGTAAATAATATGCACCAGCACTCGTATCTTATGTTTACAGTTTACTCCTGAAGTATATTTTTTTTCGACCTGATTTCACATTTACAAACTATTCCTCTCCTAAATATGACACATAGCTA
This sequence comes from Mytilus edulis, assembly GCF_963676685.1. Classification (NCBI taxonomy): domain Eukaryota; kingdom Metazoa; phylum Mollusca; class Bivalvia; order Mytilida; family Mytilidae; genus Mytilus; species Mytilus edulis. The sequence continues at coordinate 98,426,730 of NC_092346.1, forward strand.
ACATTCCAGTCAGCTTAACCAGCAAAATACTGTAGTCCTAAAAAACTTGAACTCTATTATTGCCATGGCCACTCTAATTACAGAACTTTGAAGCATTAGTTTTATTTTCATGGAAAGATAATTCTAAATCTGAAAATTTAATGATGAATTTTCAGGTAAACAGTATCTATACTGTATAAGTGATTAATGAAGCCAACATAAATCTTGATATTATAACTCTTATTAAACATCATCTTTGTGTAATAGACTAAATGTGCCATTATGCTTATGATTTACCAGTATCTTAGGTGATCAGAGTTATCTATCTTTGAAACCAAAACTGTGTGCATATTTTTAGATAACAAAGTAGTTGAATCTTTCTCAATTGAGGCAAAGTTTCTGAGAATATGATTACCACCATCACTAGAAATATAATTGTTATGATGTGCTCTGTATTCTTTTACTTTCTTGTACCAATTTTAGTGGTTTGAGCCAATATGTAAAATGTATTACCCTACCTGCCCTGGAAGTCTTCATTTTCTTAGGTAGTAAAAACTCTATCCCTTTTCCTGGGTACCCATATGGGAGACCTAATGATAATCAATCTTAAATACACTTGAACCTTAAGTAAGCAAGAGTCAGTTATCTTACTTGATTCGTCCCTCTTTTAAATGATACTTTAAAGTTTTAGATAGATTATGAAATGAGATATACATGTATCAATTTTGAATATAAGAGGAATTTAATTTACAACTTGAACCATATTAGCTTGTTGGTATTGCTTTGGTTATTGTTTCGGTACAGTTCTTTAACAGTTTCTTTGACAATCATCAATAGCACATATACATTCTTCAATAGAGCTTAAGCACCAATTAATGCTCTAAGTGGTTGTTTGGGTACAGTGCTTTAAAAGGTTCTTAGATGTAATCCTCAATAGCACATATACATGCTTCAATAGAGCACTAATTAATTCTCTTAAAGCTTTCCTTATAACTACTTCAAATTCCTAATGGACAGGTGAAATTATTAGAATGTCTTACTTAAAATTGTCTTTAAATTGCAATTTTAGCTTATCATTATCATTAATCAGGATGATAGCTTTAATAAATCTGTATTGAACACAGTTGGATAAAAAGCTGTAACCTTGTTAATTTTAGTTCTATATATTATTTGTACATCTATATTTAATACATTAGATTTTTACATGTACTATAAAGTCCTGATTGTTTATGTTCATTGAATAAATATGATGATGAGTTGAATATAGCTGTTGTTTGTTTGTTCAACAATCCAAATGTGTTCAAAGGTTTCAAAATGATATGTGTTATCATCCTAAGGCATAAGTACTTTTGAATAGAGATAACAAAGATTTCATATTTGGTAACTTATACCAAAACTACAAATGAGAATTAAAGCAGGATGTTTATAGAATGATGTTTTATTTTTCTCAAACTTTAAGTTGAAATAGATTTTTATCTGCATTATTGAAATATACGACTTTTGGAGAATTCATGATAGCATTATAATAATGACATCTATTTATTGCCTATAGTCATCAAAATATATTCTTTTTTCATTAGTGCATGCAGCCTTATATTCCCAATTGTAATTTGAAATTGATAAAATTACTGCATTCTCAAATTGATAGTGTTAACCCTTAAGGACAGAAAAGGGGTCTGTTACATTCCAAAACTCCAATATATCTGACTTTATTTTATGGGTTTATCTCATTGTTGAAGACCATACGGTTGTCTATAATTGCTTATATCCACTTCATTTGAACATTGATGGATAGAGGTTTCATAGGCAATCATACCACTTCTTACAAGTATTATTTTTGCATAGAATACATATAACATGTATAAGGTTTATAGATTTCTGCATTTTAAAAAAAATACTATCATTTCTTTTTGCATTTGTAGATGAAACCGTTGAAAGGTATAAAACAAAGAAGTCAAATAGGATTTTTATTTTGGGATAAAACTGAAGAAACTGATGCAAAAACTGAGGTACATTTAATAATTATAAATGATTTGAAAATTTGTTACGTTTTTTAATCTTTTTATTTTAGTTTTATGCATTAGATGCTTAGTATTATTTAGTACTTAAAAGGGGTCTAATATTAAAAGGCTACATCCTAACAAAATTGCATAAAACTATGTTACATTCTTGACTTTATATTTAAGTTTGTATTTGTAAGATGCTCAGTTTTACAACAAAAATGGAGACTAGTATTTACAATTAAATGCTGCAATTAGTAATAAATTCTGTGTTGGATGGTACTTAACTGGAGATTTTATAAGCAGACAAAGTGTATTGCTTATTTAAAATGATCTTTATCACATTACTGTATTGTTTTTGTTTTTGTTTAAGGTTGGTAGCATGTTAAAGACTCCCAAGTTTCCAATGTGGATAACAAACATTAATGGCCAGATAGGACTATTGTTCAGTATTAACCTAGATCTAGTCAGTGATTGGAGGATAGAAAATAGATTTACTTTATATTACTATACTGGCTTGCCAAACCATCCAAAATGTTTTCTAAATATTGGTAAGTGTTATATTAACACAGTAAGCATCTTTGCTAGCCAAGGGTTGAGATCCACTCCCGTTCTCCTCACCCTTGGCAGATTAAGCCAACATTTGTGATTACAATGTTGCGCAATCTTTTGGAAAGTTAAAGTCACGCCCATTCCGAATACATTCTTCTTGACCAATGGAAGCACTTTAACTCTTCAATTTGGAGGTAAAAACACGATAGCGTCTAGATTCTACACACTTTGTAAAGCCGAAAACGAAAATATACATCAACATTATGCATTTATGCATGAAACATACACAGGACTTCTATTAATTGATTGAAAACATTCAAGTTGTCACTAAACATAGTCATATTTTTAGGGATGTAAAGACTTGTTTACAAACACCTTCTACATTTACACGTGATCATGTTATTTTTGATTTTTGATTGGATGCAGCGAGTTTCAACTGCAACTAATAAAAATCCTTACCTTGTGTCTCTGAAATTTTATCTCAATACGCCAAGGGTGAAGAAAACGGGAGTGGATCGTTACCCTTGGCTAGCTAAGATGTACAGTAGGTGGCCTGGTCAAGCACAATTGACCACTTTTAAGCTATGTCTTACGCCAGAGAATTTCGTTAATTATGCTTTCCTTTATGACTTAATTTACTAGATAGAGGGGGCTGCCTGTATCCCTGCACTATTAAAGTTCATCAAGCGTCTTTGTGATTGTCATTGTCATTATGCAGGCTTATCTAGAAATAATGTTTGTTCCAAAGGTATTTGAGCACAATTCTTTAATGTCAACTGATTATCAATTATAAGAAATTAATTTGTTGAATAATTTGTGCAATTCTCAACACTCCTCAACATTGGAAGGAAATGATGATTCCCCTAAATGCTTTAATGATGTTCATTAAAACCTAAGTTTTTGATGTATTTAATGCATCAAACTTGAAAGTGGTCTATTTTTTATTGAACAAGTGTTTAATTTCCACAAAAAATTGTCTTGTTATTCAAAATATTTGATAACAAAGTTAAGAATAATGATTTATTTGTAAACATCCAGTGTACTCCCCAGGCCGTTTATGCATCGCGGTACCGCATCGCTATATTTTTCCCTGTGATGCTATAATAATTTCTGCGATGATTATGATCATAAAAATTATATCACCTTTAATTGTGCACATTTTTGTTTAAACTACGGATTGGAACCAGACCAGATATGACAAAAATCTGCATTATGTTCATGATTATTACTACAGATGCACAAACGGCACAGTAGACAGAAAAAATTATACCAATAGAGAAAACTACACATTAACAGACTATTTGTCAGATAACTTTGTTAAAAATATATATCCTTTTGATGTAAAGATTAGAAACAACTGGGACTAATTCACTGAGTACCATGAAACCATGAATTTCATAGACATGATAAAGAAAAAAGTTTTTAAATAGAATTTTTATTGCTATTTATAATACTTTCTCTTCACTTTTAATATTAAAAAAACAGTTCTATTTTTGTGCTAGATATTTTTTTTTTTATAAATACAGGTTGCACTATAAAAAAACATTCATTCATTTTACTAATAGTTGGGTATAGGTAGGGTAACTGAAACCACATATATTTTTATCGAGCACAAGAGGAAGAAAATAATTCTGTAACTATAATTGAATAAAGAAAACATAAACTGAAACAACTGTTATCATGGTTATAGTTTTATTGTATTCTCTGTTATGAATTCAACAATATAAACTTATATAACATAAAGGAAATAGAGCATCTCCGCAACTCGACAGATTACATTGAAAAAACACAGTTACTTTTTTTACGCCAATTGTGATACTATCCAAAATTTCTAGAGAGAGCACTGACTGTCAGTTCTAAGAATTTTAATCCTTTCTGTTTTTTGTTTTTTGGTCTGATGATAGTTGTCTCATTAGCAACCGCACCACATCTTTGTATTTCTTTATACATGTACTGGTTTTTATAAAATGTTTGTTAAATTAAGAATTTAATCCAAATATTGCACTGAACATGAAAATGTGATTTTAGGAGCAGGCCAATGTAGATTTTATATCTTTATTGTTAGAAACAAAGAAATTAAGACTGATGTGTATTTATTGTTTACTTTAACACAAAAACAAAACATGCCTCAGGCATTGTCATTCATATTTTAAAGGATTTTGCAATAACCTTTTTTATCTTAAAGATAGTTAAAACAATTCATATTTTAATGTTTTGTATATCTTTTTACCAATTTTTAGAAACTCGACATGGACGTAAAATATGTGGTAGGACAAACTTAGTGAGACTGAACGAAGAAGGAAAAATACCTCAGCTAGATCAATGTATTATGACAAAGTAAGTAAATGGATATATAAACAGGGAGAAATTGACAAGATATCAAAACTTATTTATGGAATGACCTATTATAAAATTAAGAACGGAAATGGGGAATAAGTCAAAGAGACAACAACCAAACCAAAGATAAAATAACAGCCGATGGCCACCAATGGGTCTTCAATGCAGCGAGGAAATCCTGGACAATGAGGTGGTCCTCAACTTTACTTTAAATAAAAATGTGTACTTGCTCAGTGATAATGGTGTCATACTAAACTCCCAAATATATAAAAGAACTACTAAAATTAAAAATCATACAAGACTAACAAAAGCCAGAGGCTTCTGACTTGGGACAGGCACAAAATGTGGTGGGGTTAAACATATTTTTGAGATCTCAACCGTCCCCCTGATACCTCTAGCCAATGTAGAAAAAACAAACATACAGCAATATGCACAGTAAAACTCAGTTTAAAAGAAGTCAGAGTCTGATTTCAGAATTGGTAACAAAAGAAACTAAGCAAAATGACAATGATACATAAATTAAAAAGTGGCCATTTTATTTAATTTAACATTGCAATGAACCCTTCTTTATAATTTTACTTTTCTTTTCAGATGGTTTGGGGCGGCTGTGAACTGGAATGGTACACCCTACTTCTATTGAACAAGAAAAGTACACCATTCTTCTGTTGAAAAAGGGCAGCCAATACTAAGTGTCCTATAATAAACTCAGCTTGTTACTCCATGACTTTCAAATTGATCATGTTGCATTTTATATAGGCTTCATTTTGTCAAACAGAAGTTTTCTCTGCAGTTCTAATAATTTATTTGTTTTGCTTTGATAAATATATGTGCCTGGAACTAATCTATAGGAATTACTTTTATAGCAAGGGCTGCCTAATGTAAAGTTTTCTAATTTCTTATTAATAAATATAAGAAGATGTGGTGTGAGAGCCAATGAGACAACTCTCCATCCAAATAACAATTTATAAAAGTAAACCCTTATAGGTCAATGTACAGCCTTCAACACGGAGCCTTGACTCACTTTCAGATTTAATATTTTTCATTTTAGAAGTGTCTGTTTGTTGCCCTGATACATTTTTTTTTAAATTTTGATAAGTTAACACTCTATTAATCTGTCAACATGAAATGTTTACAAAATTTTCATTGTTTTTTTCACTTCTAAGCTTTTGTTGGTCCAGCTTTATAGGACTTCATTTATGAAGAGAAGGGGGAGGAATCCTCCTTCCCCATTTCATGAAATAATGTACTGCTGACATAGTTGTTTGTTTTCCTACAGATTTTCAATCAGTTGTTAAGTTTGAGACTTGGTCAGATAACTGACCAGAAATTGTTTTTGCTTTATTTACAGAGTGCAATTACTGAATATTTATACTGATTTTGTTACTTTATAAATGAGTTGTGTGCAGCCTTTCTTTTTTTTTTTTATCATGTCAAGATTTAATTATTATAATATTATAGAGGTGGATCCTTCAAATGAAGTAGTAACAGATGAACAGTAGTGATATTTGTCACTTTGAAATATATTGGACAAAATGTCAAAAAATAGAAACAGTTAAATGAAAATTGAAGAATATGAAATTTGAAATGAACTGAATTTTACTGGAGCAGTCTGGAAAAGTGCCAATCTTATATGAATATTCTTTATTTAAAATTTAATTTGCACTGAAGTGTACTTTGTTTTCTAAATCTGAACTGTACTTGGTATTATGGCTGAGTAGAATATGCTAAGCTCAGGTCTTTTTGAATTTATTTAAGACTTGAAAGAATATGTTTAGTGTTTTCGTTTTACAATCAAGATAGTGCTTCACAAACAATAAATTATTTAAGATTAAATTCCTTTTTTTGGGGGTTGAGTAAATGTTGGTAGCCAAACCTACAGATTACAGAATTATATTGAATTGATATGTGATATTTTCATAGTTAAATATGTATTTATAAGATACATTATAGAAATATTAAACTACTTCAATTTAAATCATCATTTATGAAAATGATTAAGTTATTTTTATTTTGTTCTTGATCAGTTTTCAATCAAATATAAAACTCTCAGTGATTTTATTTTATTCTTTTATCAAATATTAGTCAGTTATTAGAATACCATCAGTGTCCATCTATGAGTGAGCATTCATGTCCATTTATAAGATACATTAGATATATAGCCATATTGTTGTGAAAGTATTTTAATAAGAATTGTGTAGTGTAAACAACATGGAAAGATAAAATCTAGTATTTATTTTGCAAATACTCTTTTAGCCATATAGAAAAAGTTAGCAGTGTTTTGTTATGTAGGCCAGCTTTGACATCAAACCCTCAATGTTAAAAGTAAAGACGTTATTCAAATAACCTTGTTGACCCAGATTTGTATTCTGTGCATTCAAACTTTTATTTGGTGACCTTTTTCTTTCATGTTAATCACAAGTACAAGTATAAATTTCATTATCTTTGATGCATTTTGCTCATTATTGAAGGTTATAGGGTGACCTATAGTTGCAGGAATCCTTCTTTGTTCTTTAATCTTTTTTGGATAGATGTGGTTATGACAATCTTATCTTTATACTTAGTATATATATATATTAATGTGACAAAAAATAAAAATAATAAAGAAAAACCTGACAGCTGATGTATGGCAAATTAAAATCAAATTTTTAAAATAGATATTTAACAAATACAATTCAAATGATTTGTTTTACTAGTCGGCAGTAATTGTGAGGTTGCTGTTTTCAGATTTTACATGGAACACTAAGTTAAGAGGCTTGAATGAGAACTGGACCTATGTAGACTAGCTTTTATAATGATATGTAGCATTTTGTGATAGAATAATAATGTTCAAATCTTCCATTTAACAAGACTTAAATTCTATCAATCTCCCTAGATTTTGGAACGTTATTTTTACTGGATTCATTAATTTGTGTTTTACATAAGACGCACACACCAAGCTCCATCAAGACTTAAATATAAAGTGTGGTTAACATTGTCACATTGAACTGGAATTATAAATGGTTTCTGTAAAATTAAAAGAAAAAGACATCTTTTGATGGATTCGGTACATTTTTTAAGGTTTCTCAGTATGCTAAAATCAATCAAGATTTGAAACTTATGTAAAACAGTTTGTCGTTTGTATTCATTATAGATAAGATTAATAGGCTGATTAAGATTGTCCCGGCTGAAGTCTGTTAAATGGAAGAAACTATCTGTGATAATTATTGCATTTGTTTGATGATATATTGTGTATTGTTAATAAATATTGTTTTGAATTTTTCATAGTTTTAATGGATATATGCCACAAAAAAGTTTTAGAACCACTTTTGAAATATTACACATCTTAATGAGTAAAACAGACAAATGTTTACATTAGATGTTTAGATACAGCTGTAACAGGGACATCGTGACAGACGTAGATATAGTTATGATATGAAAATCCGAATCCTCAAAGCCCAGACACAAGTCTGAAGAGAAGTGCTAAACAAATAAAATACAGTTTTAGCATTATTGAGTTGAATTTCAGACAGAAAAGTCCAGATAGAACGAAGGGTCTGGTTGTCAGAAAGAGCAATACAACTGACAAATAAAAAAATAATCATTTATACTATACATACTGATATAAATAAAAAGGGAGAAATTATTTGAGTTAATCCTTTAAATGAAACTATCAATTTTAAGAAGCAATCAATGGAATATACATACAGGAGTAACAAAAATAATACATTCATTATATTTCAAAAATAATTCGCACAGACGCTACCTTGACAAAACTGAATCATCTGATTGTTAAACAGTTAAACTGAAATTAGCGTTAAATGTATTTGGAAAATCTTTTAGGATTTTTTTGGTCCTCAAAGCTCTTCAACTTCGTCCTTTATTTTAACTTTTTAGCCAATTTTTTATTCGAGCGTCACTGATGAGTCTTTTGTAGACAAAATGCGTGTCTAGCGCCAATACCAAATTTTAATCCTGGTATCAATGATGAGCTTATTTCAACCCATTTATTAATCCGAACATATATATATATATGGTGACAAGTTCTATTTAAAGAATATATTGGAAAGATTGATTTTGGCATGCTGTGGTCGAACTCTTTGAAGCCATACATTATAGATATGATATTTCATCTTTAAATCCAGCGATGTTAAACTGAGATATCTAATCGATCATCCTATTAAACAACTAATAGTATCTCATTAATAATAAATCTGTATAAAAATATAGTTGGATTTGTATTAAAAGTTTCTTTTTCAATTATTTCAAAAACGATTTGTACAAGGTTGCGAAACTCCTCAACGAAGTCGTTGAAAATAATTGTATTACTTTCAAACTTTCTGTCACTGAGTAATGGAAAGATTTCTTTGATCTAATAAATATTTATGAAATATCGGTTCATTTTTCACTTAACCCAAGAGCAGACATTCTTTATGATAAATCTAAATTTGATCACCTAAATTCAAGTTTAAAGTTATTAAACACTCAATAAAAATAGATTGTAACCTCGAATAACATGCTTAAAGTTTTAATATCAACTTTTCGTTTCCACTAGTCCCTGTACAAAATCAATTCCTTTTATGAACTAATTCAAATTTTACGATGTTCTTTCGTGATTTTAATTTCCACATTTCCCTATTTATTCAACCGATATGAATTTAAGTTAATGTTTTATCGATAGACAAACTTTACTCTCGATCTTTGTACATATTATTTGCTGTTGAGAAGTGAAATTCGACCACCGTGTTAAATTGTGTTTTGGAATAAAGTAGCGAAAGTCGTTCTCTCGCCATCCGCCTCCGTAACCAATCAAGCATACTTGTCAGTGATTTGAAAGTCATTTCCTACAGAAATCCTGACGACAGGAAACCTATGTGACAATCAGTTCAGATTTGAATATACCTGACGAAATGTGGTCACAGGTAAGATCTTATATCACAACATGTTTTTATATTTTTTTGCTATTGAGTTTTAGTACTAAATACATTTTTTATAGTCGAAATAAGTAGCGATATTGTACTAGTAGTCTAGTATTATCATTTACATTGTAAGGTTGATTTTCTAGGCACTTTATAAATATTTGAAGGCCTGGTTTTTCTAAGTCATAAAAAGTCCGATGGTCAGATATGATTGCAATTGTCACTGTAACACTTACTTTCCCCAATTCAATTGTAATAGAACCATTAATCCTATATTGAATTTTAAGTATTATAAATTTAGGGGACAGTACCAAAAAAGTGAGAGAAACATAACTGGGAAATTTTCTATTAAACATGAATAAAGCGTTCTCAAACCCATCCTAGCTAATGAATCGAACTTGCAGTGGGATGAGAGCTTTTGTTCCATCATACAGAGTAACATTGAGAAGGAGACATAAAATAAAAATCTCTGTATACCTTTTGATATTTTGAATGCGCGCGAAGTGTTTTTCATCATTAAAATGATAATTCTATTACGCGTGTGTATCCTTTCTATTTCATCAACCAGGTAAACTTAATAAACCTTTATTTGATTTCGGTGCATCTATATGTATAAAAAAGCAACATGGCCTTTAATGAACATCGTAAGAGATACAGTACATCAAAAGATATACAGTTTAAACAGACAGAAAATAAACAACGTGTAACTTCAACAGTAAAACAACTAACAGAGTAATAAAAATGTCACATCATATCCTCTACCGTGTATCTATATTTTAATTATGAAACAATTGCCGAATTGCAAGCACTTTCTAATATAAGAAACGATAGCTTGCATTACTTATGTAGAGTCTCGAGTTTTTCATAATTCGAGATTCACACTTAATATAAAAGCTTTAGAATTAAAAATTGAGAATAGAAATAGGGAATATGTCAAAGAGACAACAACCTGACCAAAGAGCAGACAACAGCCGAAGACTACCAATGGGTCTTCAACGCTTTGAGAAAATCCCGCACCCGGAGGTGGTCCTCAGCTGGCCCCTTAATAAAATTCTGTACTAGTTCAGTGAAAAAATGTAACAATTTATGAAAATTCAAAAGTTGTATCGACAAGCGTCTAAAATTCGCTTCTTTTCGGTGTGAAATTTCTACCGAATTTATTTCACATGGCCTTGTACCACCAGACTGCTTTACATAATTTATTGAAAAACGTTAGCAAAAGGACACAGCGCGATCGTTAAAGTTTGGGTTTTTTTTCAAGCTAGCTACATACCCTTTAAATATTCTGTGATCACCAAACAAATCTAAAGTAATTTTCAATTAAAATTGTACGGGAAAAGGTCGTAATATTCTTGGGATTTGTAAAAAGTAAAAAAGAATGTAAAAATCTCTTTTTATTTTGGATACCTTGACGTTTGAACAAATTTAAGCTTTCACTTTGGAATTTCCCACATATACCGTTAAAAAAATTAAATGGCTTTTACTAAAAGTGTTAAAATCTTCCATTTTCGCGTCATTCCATTTCTTCGATTCAGACGATTTGTAATTATTTAATCAATGAAGCGGTTATGTTAAATGAAATGAAACAACATAAAAAGGGTTGGTAAATAAAAGTAATCTTAAAAATATTTGATGTTTCGGCAACAAAGACTGGCGAGTAAATATACATGTTTAATGTTAAAATTTATTATTCACAAACATCAAAATTACATATTGATCCTTCATTTCATGTTTAACCAAAATGAACATTTTCAACATTTTCTATTTATTACAACTATTTCCTATTTCTGTGTTATCAACGTACATGTCAAATGTGTTTTAATTTTATTTGATCATTTATAATAAGCATAAAAACAATTTCTTCAAAGCTTTGTTCTTTCATTCAAAGCTTTGCGAATACAGAATTAGAAAAAAAGAATACTATGAATGTCAAATACGAGTTTAAAAGGTTAGAACTGATATTGATTTTTGAATTGTAAATAAAAATACAAATGTGTCATATGATATTATTTGATCGTTACTAAATCATTTTGATGGCCGGAATAACTAGAACAATAAGATGATTTCGATAGCCAGAATAACTAGACCAATAAGATCATTTCGATAGCCAGAATTGCTACTAGTAGTACGTATGACAATACTCTATAAACCCTTGCTGTGACCGTCATCATTATACATTCTGTAGGACACACGACTGTCACTCGGGATGAAAGTCATGTTGCCATTCTGAGACTAGCCTATGTCTCTCCAGTTTTTTGATAAAGTTGTTTTAAGTTTTACGGTACAAATCATTTGGCTGTTGGGACGATATAAGAAGTGTATTGACGCAAGTCCTAATGCGACATTCTTCATTATATAACTCTAACACTTTATAAAATCGAATGTATTTTTTTGTTCGTTTGAAATTGAAAAATATCGTTTGTCAGTTGATTTATTGTCTGGTTCAAACCACAATAAATATTTTAAGTAACTTTTACCTTCTTTGATCCACATGTTAAATGACTTTTAATTTCATAAGATTTCAATAATTTGCTGTTAAGTTATTTATATGAGTGATTTTTTTATCAAGTATTTATACCAACGTAAAGCAGGTGTTGACTTATTAAATGTTTGTTTCTAATCAATTATTTAAATGTGAAATAATGTGTTTCCTTGTTTAAAATAGACTTTTAATTAAATATGTCTACTTAACAATTCTATGCATGGGATGTCAAACATGTCTATGCTGGGTGGAAGTATGTAGACTCAACTCTGTGGAACTGAGTAGAAATCAAATATTAACTTGTTATTATTACGGTCTATTACAGCTGCTCAATCTGCTTCGTCACGAGACAGAAAACGGCATCACATAAATGATAGATGCTTAAGTGAAGATACAATAATTTAACAATAATACAAGGCCTATTTTTATATTGACCATGCTTTTCTCATACTATTTATTACGTGTTTAGACGATATCTGTTAATACGAATACAAATACTTTGTCAATACAATTAATGGGCATATAATACACACATACATAATTTAACTAAGGATATCAACCCAACAATAATATATCTGCATCTGATTTTTACAGTTTATCCTTAGTTTGTGCTATTACATCCCTGTTCCAGATAAGGGGAGGGTTTATCGCTCACAAACATGTTAAACCCTTGTTTCCTGTGTTTTTTTTCATAGATTAGGCCGTTGGCCGTTCTCTTTTTCGAATTGTCTCATTGACAATCATACCACATCTCCTGGCTTTTATATCTATCTTATCCATATTATAGGTTTACTACAGTAGTATATTTACCAGTAGAATGTCCTACGGAAATCTTATACATTTTAACTTCGGTGTATATGGTTGTCAATCAATATTATGTCTAAATTGGTATATTATAGCTGATCCATTGTATAGGTCATTTTCAAAAACGAATAAGAAAAATACAGGAAAATTATATTTGAAATCTAATGCATTCTTATTTAATACGATGTGGTATATCTATAGTTTATATAGCCTTTGGTAATAAAGATATATAATACAAATTAGAAAATGTTCCAACAGAGATCAAATGATGTAGAAGTAAGTCACTATAGGTCACCATAAAACATTAAACATGCACAGACGCTTCGGGTACATGTATATGGATCATCATAGTAAAATAATGGATTTTATCAGAGTGGATTAATTCATCCAAAGTCAATGCATTCTCTATGACAAGACACAGTAGTATGGGATGTGTCTTGTTAAAATAGAAAACGCTTTCGAACTTAGTTAAAAACAAAACAATGTGTGTAAAACTTCATACTAGAGATTTGCAAAAAGCTGAAATAGACACTATGTTGAAATTTAAAAAAAAAAACTCATCACCAGAATGTTCATCACCAGAAAACATTCTGGTGATGTACAGGAGAGACCCATGCGTTTTCTATTGTCTGTAAGGGGTATACGATAGACAAGATTCGCCTGCTCTAAACTTATTTCCAGTCTGTGTTGTCGAGAAGTATTTTCACATAATTTTCTGAGCATATTATTGAACGTTCGAACAGTCCCATCATCAAGTCAGACAATAATTGTACGCTGTATATCATGAAATAAATTAGAATGAGCTAATACGTAGAATAATCATTTTTGCTTTTAGAAAACAACTTTCACAACTCTTGTTTTAAGAGAAATACACATGGGCAAAGGAAATACAACGTAGAAATCTATCAACAAAATGATATATTTTAGATTTTTTTTAAATTGATACATTTAGACAAATTCATAAGGACCAACAATACCAAATAATCATTCGAAATTCATTTTTTTTTAATTTCCTTTTTTCAGTCCCGATTATATATTATTTTTAACTATAATCGTGCTTGGTTTGATGGTTTCAGTTGTTTCGCCTTTGTGATGATTCATTTCTTTGAATACTAGTATACGATTTTGGTTTAATGTAAATAATCTAAAACTTGGATATAGGGTGATGTTAACTGTTGACTTTGGTGTTTTGGGCCGTTCTTTTAAGGTTTGTTTTGGTTGTCATGATTCTCCTCTAGTGTTCTATTTGTGTAGCTTCTTAACTGTTTCGGTCATGACGCTCCTGGGGGTGTTCTGGTCATGTAGCTCCTCGTGTGATCTGTTCATGTAGCTTCTGATGTGTTCTGGTCATTTAGCTCCTGGTGTGTTCGGGTAATGTAGCTCCTGATGTGTTCTGATCATGCAGCTCTTTACGTGTGCTGATCATGTAGCTCCTGATGTGTTCTGCTCCTGTAGCTCCTCATGTGTTCTGGTCATTACGCTCCTCATGTGTTCTGGTCATTACGCTCCTCGTGTGTTCTGATCATGTAGCTCCTGATGTGTTCTGACCATGTAGCTTCTCGTGTGTTCTGATCATGTAGCTCCTGATGTGTTCTGGTCATGTAGCTCCTCATGTGTTCTGGTCATGTAGCTCTTCGTGTGTTCTGGTTATGTAGCTCCTCATCTGTTCTGCTCCTGTAGCTCCTGGTGTGTTCTGGTCATGTAGCTCCTCATCTGTTCTGCTCCTGTAGCTCCTCATGTGTCCTGCTCCTGTAGCTCCTCGTGTGTTCTGGTCATGTAGCTCCTGATGTGTTCTGTTCATGTAGCTCCCCATGTGTTCTGCTCCTGTAGCTCCTGATGTGTCCTGATCATGTAGCTCATCATGTGTTCAGTTCATGTAGCTCCTCATGTGTTCTGTTCATGTAGCTCGTGATGTGTTCTGCTCCTGTATCTCCTGATTTGATCTGCTCCCGTAGCTCCTGATTTGTTCTGTTTCTGGAGCTTCTCATTTGTTCTGGTAATGCAGCTCCTCACGTGTGCTGATCATGTAGCTCCTCGTGTGATCTGTTCATGTAGCTCCTGGTGTGTTCTGTTCATGTAGCTCCTCGTGTGTTCTGGTCATGTAGCTCCTCATGTGTTCTGGTCATGTAGCTCCTCATGTGTTCTGTTCATGTAGCTCCTGGTGTGTTCTGTTCATGTAGCTCCTCATGTGTTCTGACCATGTAGCTCCTCGTGTGTTCTGATCATGTAGCTCCTGATGTGTTCTGATCATGTAGCTCCTGATGTGTTCTGGTTATGTAGTTCCTCATGTGTTCTGATCATGTAGCTCCTGGTGTGTTCTGACCATGTAGCTTCTCATGTGTTCTGACCATGTAGCTCCTCATGTGTTCTAACCATGTATCTCCTAATATGTCCTGGTCATGTTTCTGCTCATGTGTTCTGGTCATGTAGCTCCTCGTGTGTTCTGACCACGTAAGTCTTAAAGTGTTTTAGTCATTACGCTCCTGATGTGTTTAGGTTATGTAGCTCCTCGTTTGTTCTGATCATGTGGCTCATATCATCCTATGTGTTCAGGTCATATAGTTCCTATGTGTTCTAATCATGTGGCTCCTTAAGTGTTCTTGTCATGTATCTCATCATGAGTTAACATATAAACACACCATTGGATATCAAATTATTTGACGTTTTATGAGGAAAATAAAAAGAAGGCGCATCAAATTTATAATTATGAGGTTATTTTCATTTTCGTGTACAGCACAATGCATTCACTATAGGAACATACAATACCAACTTTTATTTTTAAAATAGCAGGAACTTCTGCAATGTAATGGTCCCTGGTTTTTACGGGTTAAATTTAAGTACTTCTGTTCGTTTTAATGCATTTTATGGTTGGTCATCAGGGAAGTTCTCTCTGATGGATAGTTCTGATAAAACGATATTATTATATTTTAATATAGTTTTAAAATCTGTTTGGGTAGGTGTCACAGAAAAATAAGATATTTGAAGAAGAGTGGTGATTGTGGCGATTAAGTCTGACCTGTAGTTAAATACACCTGTGGATTTAATGACCACTATCTTTACATGGGAAATAATGACCATTAAAGAGGATTACCCAGCTATCATTAGGTACCCAATCCGAGGATTGTACTAGTGGTCATAAACTGCAGGAACCCAGCGGACATTGAAAAACAGTATTAAATATCTGATCCATGACCAACATTTATTTTCTTTTGGAAACATACATTTCTACAACGGGTAATTACACCCTAGTATCAATTTATCAGCCCTCATAAAAACCACGACACGTTAGGTACGATTTAATTAGCCTCCATTAAAATCATGACGACATAAATTGTGTATTTATTTGCCCATAAAACAGCTCATCGACGAAAAATTCTATAGAAATCAATTTGACTTTCACCCATGTAAAGAAATGTTACAATAAAGCAAGAAATAATTGTCGGTTTTTTTTCTGGTAGTTATTAACATGAAACGTTGCTAGTGAACGGAATTTATACTGAACATTCGTGAAATGTAATAGTTCAACACTGGAAGTCAGGAAATCTCTCAGAAAGGTAAATCTTTTAAATTAATTATTCAAACTTTGACATTTGGAACATTTTCACTGTTAATAAATCCATACGAGTTATTTACAGTTTCCAATTTAGAGAAAGTGAGAAAAAACATTATTTTCAATCAAATATTTGTGATTTCCGATGCATGTGTGGTAAAAACAGACACTACAAAGTTACTTTATGTTCTACATGTATATTGGTGTGATTTAATGTAAATATATGCTAATATTGGGTTTTTTAAGATATTACTAGTCTACAAGTTTGTTAATACTATAATATTACATTAAAAACGTCGTGATAGTGTGTTAACATATTATACAAAAACTCGTACAGATCTTTTAAAAGTTGAGGAATACTTTCGGCAAGAAAAATATTAAAATGTTTTTGGTGGAAAATGCAAATGATTTGTTTATCGAAATTCCTAAGATTGGCCTGTTTTGCTGCCGTTAGATTTTTTCTTCATGTGGTCGAATATCATCGGTTCAATCTGAGACTAGTATACTAATTCAATATTTTAATGTTCCAGATTAAATATACCTTGAAATTAAAATCGTCTTTATTTAAATTGTTTCGAACTGGAAATCTCAAAACATATATAGTGTTGATATAACATTTTATTAATCTGCGCAATGCATATAAAAATGTAAATACATTAGAAAATTTACAATTATAAAGGACATTTCATGCAGTTCAATTTCCGGAAGACGCATATACATCGTATAATCAAATTGTTATTCACCATCAGTTAATTTATAATCAATTATTAATAATTTAAAAATAGTTTACAACAGTTATAACATGATAAAATGTACAATATAACCAGGCATCAACCTTATTGTCTCATCTTTTATGCGAAGCTATTGCTTACTCATTCAATAATCATGCCATCTTTGAAATTATTACACTGCAATAATCGGTTATGATTGGTTGCCGTATGATGGGTAAAATTTGATTGGCTAGACTATAGAGTTGACAATTACAGTATGGGTAGGTATTCAATATACCCTATCAACAATAATTGCTTCATATTGACGTAATTTGTGATACTGCGACCAGCACTCTGTACATTTTTAGAAATTAAAAACTTGTAAATGATTACATCTGTCTTACGGCATCCGGGCATTTTATTGATAGAAACAGATGGAACAGTTAAAATTGTTTCACATTAAGTGTTGTGATAATAGACAACTTTTGAGTTCTATGCATTTCCGTCAAAAACTCTGGTTTTAGTGAACGTCATTTGTGCGTTTAGGGGCGTCGTCACATCCATTCCAATGTTGAGCGAGTGGTTGGAAATTTATAATTCTATATTGTATTTGGCATTTTGGCATCTTTTAAAACTTGTTACAGCTTAATGATTTTGCATTTAAAAAATCCACATTACAATTGAACCATGTGAGCTGTGTCTGTTGAAACTATTGTAATAACTATTGTTTAATTTGTATTTAATGTCCAGTGGCAAACACTTCATATTTTATTCAAAATACACTAAATATTTTGCTCAATCATAGTGATGACAACACATCGCCCTTTGTTGGATATTTGTCTCATTGGAAATCATAACACATATCCTTATTTTAATAATAATATGTCTAGAAGTTAGGTTGTTCAATACGGGTCGACTGGGAATACGGACAGAAAATTGAAACTGTCTCTAGAATAGATGATTGTTCAATATAAATCTGCCTTAGAGCAGGCCAACGACGGAACCTTCAATAGTTGTTTAAATAGTTCGGATAGATAGTCAAGCACTCTTCCTCCATAAAACTAGTGACAAGGCGGTTACGACTTGGATCTTATTTGATAAAGGATTGCCAGTTTTGCATCTGATGGTTGGTGGTTCACGCCGACTTTACTTCGGGTTCCTAAGTCCACTGGTAAAATCGTGCCGCCATTTTATTTAGCCAAGAGTGCTGAAAGTAAACGGAGAGTTGTCTGATTGACATTCATACCACATCTTATAATATTTACAATAAACATCAACCATTAATCAATCAGTTAGTATGTCACGAGATTGCTGCCTCATTTAAATGTTCATTATATTGGGTATTATGTCCCTTCTGTATGACCAACCAGACTTAACAGTATAGTCCGTTAGTCTCCTATTCCATAGATTAATGTTCGTACACGGTATTGAGAACTATAGTTGGTTAATAACTTATTATATCATTTATATTCTATTGAAAGTATCTACTTGAAAGAGACTGTGTAAATGTATGATGGATGCAGACCATTTGATGTCTTTGTCAGTTCATGCATTTCATGATATTTGTTCACAATTGAGAAATATTATTTAATAATTACATAATTACAACTTTCATAGTTGACACGTAAATCAAATAGCAGGTTTTTGATGATCAGCAAATAAAAAATGATTTAAGATAGGAATTTGTACAAAAAATGCTGTTTAATATCAAAGTTTAAATTTAAATTTTAAAACAACGAAAACGTATAAACTTCACAGGTATACAGTCAGGATCCTACTTCGTCAAAATTATCTCCCCATTACGCCAGTTCATTTTCACAATCGTAAAAATGGAAGCCATTGTAGCGATGACGCGCTACCAATTTTGCTCTTGGAAACCGATAAATTTATCCACATTGCACCAATACGATCCTTATATGTCAGTTATATTTTAAAAGACAAATGTATCAACTAGCTAATGAGCATCAGTTAATGATCTTGTCTGCATTGATTCAACTTAAAACTATTGTCTAATCGGTTGTTAGGTGGAATTTTCGAAAAATCATAAACATTTAAAAAAAATCTAATTAAATATTTCGTGGAAGGGCAGACTAGATTTTTTTAGTGGTTGAAGACTATAAACCCTAGTTATCACACACAAAAAATTAGAATTTTTCGAAGATATGCATTTTCATCATCCAACTTGTAAGACTGTCGTCAAGTACTTTCAGTAAAAAAATAGCTATTCGAACACACCTTCCCTGTTTTTGTGACTCATTAGATAGGTATTTCACTTGACCCATATATTTCATCTTTTAGTACTGTTATTTTTTTGTGTTATAAAGTCAACCTGTAGCTTTAATATATAAAAATGATAGAATCTGAAGCGAGACGATGTATGAAATATTCTTACTTTGAACGATATCAAGACTAAATACTCAACTCAAACACGCCCTAACATAAAAAGGTGCACTCGATTTTCTCTTTTCGATACAATTGTTACCTATTTTTTGGAATTTTTTCTTCAGTCACATAATGGAAGGGCAGACACGAAAATTACTGAACTAATAGATTGATATCTTTTCCGTCCGTGGTAATTTTTTCAAAAAAATCGGAGGTTATGCATTTTTGTCATCCAACTTGAAAGATACCCATGTCGTCGACTTGATATCTAATTGTTCTGCTTAACTATGTACTAGATAAATTGAAAACTTATGCAAATGGTGTTTTTGAAATAAAACACCTCGTAATTGAGAAGAAAATTGCAGTTTTGTTTGTTTCTATTAACTTTTTAAAAATTTGTCACTATAGTAAACAATACAGTAAACATTTATCGCCTTCTCTAATAGAGAGCTTCGATTCTTTTGTTCTATTTCAACCTGGTTTCCGACTGTATACTTAATATACATAATAGAAAATTAGAATCCTTGTTGCGTTTTCCTTATCATTGTTATTGATCTGGCATATCCTTTTCTTGATAAATTTAGATACTTTTTTAAAGATATTCTGGAGTGCTAAAAAAGGTATGCACATTTACATGATTAATGATAAAAAAAGATTTCTAAATTTGTTTTTACAACAATAGCAAAAAGAACAAACTTGTATTTCCTATTTCTACCCGACTAACAAATCATTATAAATGGAGAAAAAGTTTACAATATTTTTTTCAATAATGCATTAAAATAACACTGAATTTGTTCAGTCCGTCCGAAGCGCTTTTCTGGATTAACCTTCACTGGGAACGCTCAAATAAAAAATTACGAATGACAAGGATGTAAAAATTAAATTAAAAAAACGAACTCCAAGGAAAATTCAGAAAGGAAAGTTACTAACCAAATGGCAAAATCAAAAGCTGAAATATATCAAACGAAATCACACAATTCAGGTGCAGGCACCCGCAGTTTGTGGCGGGGTCATACATTCGTATTTGCTGGAGCCAAATCTACCCCTTACTAGAGACAGTGATGTTACAGTATACATCATAAGAACAACGTATAAAAATCAATACTTAAAAGAAAACCAATAGTGGCTGATTTAAAGTACGTCGATATTTGTAATTTTAGTATAGGGTTTGCCATGTTAAACTGAAATACAGAGGAAAAGGCAGTTACTATTGTTTACATCGATTTTTTAAAAAGTAAATTATCTTATGTGAATTTCGGCAGTTTAAGGTATGCTTTGTTCTATTTGGCACTTACTATACTTTTTATTACAACGATTTCCTCTTACAGATGCTGATACTATTGGTACTCATTTCCGTGGTATCATGCCAGGGAGACGTTTGGGAAGAACTATTTTCGGTTAATAGCCTTGAACCTGTCAGTTTGGATGTGTATTCTGAAATTCCGGTAAGTACTTCAAGTAATGAACTTATTTGTTGACAAATGCGATATGTTTATGATTTTCCCTGTTCATAATTACATACAAGTAAAGATGTCAATGAGATGTAGCACACACGATATAACAGATCTAGAAAATGTGATTAAAAAGATTTGTGCGGAATACGTATGGGAGACAGCTGCCCAAGAACACATACAGAAATAGCATATATATAGTGTTCCTTGTAAATAGACCTAGTGTTTTACGTACGATGTTTCTTCTTATAATATGATATAGCTTTGATATAGCGTTCTTTCGTAAATGTTCGTAAATATAAAAATAGATAATCTATGGCCGGATTTATGACAAATCAATATACGAAAAAAAAATATGACAGACAGCAACTAACAATCAAAGAGCTGAAAGCTCTGAAGAAAAATGACGCCACTGTCTCTAATATTGGGATAGTTTTTATGCAAGTCTTGATTTTCACATACCGTAATTAGTTTAACAATGCAACATGTATCGTAAGCATATAATTGATTCACGTTTGCGCCCACTCATTTTCACCCCTTTCACTTTCACACCCTACATGTTCGCACCCAATCTTAATTGGTTTTGTGTTTAATAACTATGTAAGCAAGTGTTTTCTTATAAGTATAATTGTTGTCATTGTCTCAAAATAAAGTGAGACAGCAATTTTTTTTTTTGTGTTGAATAAATCTTAATTATGTTTTGGATAAGGTATTGCTAAAAATAAT
Source organism: Mytilus edulis (assembly GCF_963676685.1). Classification (NCBI taxonomy): domain Eukaryota; kingdom Metazoa; phylum Mollusca; class Bivalvia; order Mytilida; family Mytilidae; genus Mytilus; species Mytilus edulis. Next base: position 98,448,598 of record NC_092346.1, read on the forward strand.
AATAATCCTGTCTAAATAAAGTGGTATTTTGTCAACGTTTTATTTTGTGTTGAATAACTCTTAATCATGTTTTGGTTAGTGTATTGCTATAACTTGTTTCATTGACTTGTTTCAAAATGAAGTGAGATTCTGACTATGTTTGTTTCTGCGTGTTGAATAAATTTTATCATGTTTTGGTTATATTAGTGGATTGCTATATTTTGGTTTCTATGTTTTATTGTTTCGTTGTTTCAGATCAATGGGACCAAGCTGTTAAAAACAATTATCTTTTGTGTTTTTTCCTTTAAAATCTTCAATGTTTTACTCATACCAAGCTATAAATACATTCAGTATTTACACCAAAGCAATTTAAAACAACAACCATAATTTTCCAATTATTCAACTTGAATTTGAATTAAAATTGGGCGTGAATGAGTAGAGTGTGAATGTGCGTACGTGTAGGGTGCGAAAATGTATTGGGCACAAACAGACCTGATGCCACACAGTCTGAACCCCCTTCTCCCACAAAATATTAAGTAAATAATCTTTTTGTTACTGCTATCAAAGGTCTAATGAAACTCAGATAGTTTCAAACATTTGTCAAAGAATTCTAGTCAAACTGGCACCTAGTTAAATTGGCACCTGAACGTCGTAGGAAGGCGTCCCAGAAAAATAATAAAATAGCCTTGCCAGACGTCATAATTATTTGGACTAATACATGAGATATTGTGTATTTTTCTGCATTATTTTAACCAGTTGAGCATTTTACAGGATTGTTGGTTTAATGCTGTTTAAACTTTACTGAAAAACAAACACCTTAAATTTGCTAATTATTTGGCATGAAAGTTTGATTTATTGAAAGGGACTCATAGTTTTCCATTTTATTTTAATAATTGACTTGTTTTTACAATTACACAAATTGTCTAATTGTTAAAACAACAGCTTTGGTAAGGGCTTCGTTGTTTACCTTTATACACTACATATTCACTTTCGTTTCGTGGTTTACCAAAATACACAACAACATATTCACTATGTACTTGGTAACAGTAATTAATTAATTGAATAGAAAATATTATATCAAATATTATTGGATGCCGAATTGACGTCGAATAGGTGCCGATTTGACTAGATGCCAATTTAACCAGGTGCCGACTTGACTTGTACGTTTCAATTCCTCTGCGATCGTTTGCGGTATTTTCTTGAGAAAACCTATTTTCCATCATCAAAGAGAAGAAGAAACTGCTTTAAAATGATTCTGGAACGCTTCATGATTGTTAAAATAAGTTTAATTCACTCAAAACCAATTTTAAAACTTGCGATTAAACAGGAAGTTTCCAAAGCACGTGTAAAAGAAGAAATTAACCGGTGAGAGTGGAAATCCGTATATGACAGATATCCCTATAGTACGACTTTGAAAGTAAAACAGTTCAATCCTTTTGTAAAACAATCTTTAATATACCTATCACATTAATGTTTGAATGGTCTTAAGCTTATTCAAACCATATAAGTCGGTATGAAACACCAAAACGGAATGAACAATAACCGATTACGTTTTGTAGTTTACAAATTCTAAAACTGGTTCCCGTCAAACTACAACACTTTGTTCGAGTGTAGTGGAATACAAGCAAAAACCAGTGTAAACTGGGTCCTGGCTGGTTTAATACTACACAATGATGCATAATGATAACACAAGCAGATTCCAGTTTGTTTGGAAAATAGGAAATACGAAACCAAGCGCGGTAGGCAGAGCAATGTAATGAAGTTCAGGTCGGCAGTTATGGAACAATGACTGCGTCATTTTCCAAAAACCACTAAATTATAATGTGGCTAGGTAAAACATTTTTGTGAGCGCTCCTCGTTACCTGGGACAGTGGTGTTAAAACACAACATAAAACAGACTGTAACACTCAGATTGATAACAGCTTGACTCGTCAGATTGTCACGAAGCACACCAAATATTATATACCAACTAACAAAAAGACAAAAGACACAAAGTGCCGATCTAGAAAGCTACTTTAAAGCCAATAACAAATTATAAACTAATCTGTTTTATTTAGAACGATCTTCCAAAGTTCGCATACCAGTCTTTTTAAATTATTGAAACTTCGAGAAAAATTAAATATATCTGTTTTTGAAGATATGACATGTATGTCTTATACATTTCAGCTATTTCTATTGACAGTAAATATTCGTTTGAATAGTTCTGATTGTAATTGTATGCAAAATTCTATAAAAACAAGGAAAATGATGCAAAAACTAGCAGTAATGTATCAAACTCTTCTTCAATAGTAACGCTGAACAATATATTGGTTTTATTGCTCTTTATGGATAATTGTAAATCTATAAAGTACACCAGTAAATTAAGTAATTCTCTCTTTTTATTTGCATTTACTCACGTTTTATCTCCCGAATGTTACGCTCTTACAAGGCGTATAATGGAGATAACTATACATAAAGGATGAAATTTTTGAAAACCGAGAAATTATCTTATAAAATAAATTATGTCTACTGTAAAACAAATTCTCATGTCTTCAGTGGGCAGATGATTGGTAGAGTTATAAGATTTAATATATATAATTTAGGGAAATATCAAATGGCAGCAATCTTATATTTATACTTTAGGGTAATATTAAATGGCAGCAATCTAACCGTAGTACAGCTTTGACCGCAAAAGCAAAGATATACCAAAAAGGAACAGAAGATTTACCCAGTGAACTTCCTTCCAGTCAATGCAGAATAGACACAGAAATAAAATCGGGGAAAATTACAGTTAGAATATTTCCTAAAATCCAGGAGCCCAAATTTACCAGTTATCAACTAAATGGTGGTTTTCCATTGTTATACAGCTACTTTCTGACATTGTGTATATTAGGCTCAGTACATGGATGGCGTATTGCTGTTACATATGGGGTTCTTCTGTCGGCAGTGTTCACGTTTGCTAATGTGTCTTTATCTAACATTACACGTATAGATATAGTTGTGGAATATCCAGAGTAAGTTCTGTCATTTTCGTAAGAATTTATTTATTTAAATAATTGTCATTTCGTGATTGCTACAATTAATATCAAAGACATCTTTACTAAATGATGTTCAATGTAAAATTGTAAACCATTCATAGTTGAACATTCGTTTAATTCAATTGTTGTCCATTTAACTCGAGATTTATGTTTGAAAAAAAAAACAGAAAAAAACCCAGAAAAACATGATATTGGCCACTGTTTATGTTAGAACTTGTGAATTTGTTTAAATCAACAGAAATGAGACGAATACTGCTCAACAATGCATCGTTTTTATAAAATTATAACCCGGTTGTACTTTGAACATATAGACAGACTGGGGATGGGACTAAGTTTATTGCCAGTTTCCTGATGCGACCTTAAACACTGATTTTTTTTAAACATTTGTTTTACAGAACCGTTCAGTTTAAGAAGATCAACGTGTTCATGAAGAACGGCAATATAACATTACCAGAGAGTATAACACATAATTCCATCGTGGATTGTTCGACAGACCATACCTACAATAGATCAGGTAATTAGTCATACCAGGTGTAGGCTACGCTTAAAAGTCTCAACTGCTAATTACAAAAGTTGACCATCTTACGAACTAAACACCGAACATCTTTTGTAGAAAAATTGGAATTCTAATTTAATAATCTTAACTACATACAAATCTATACTATTAAACGAGAAGACCTCAGTTTTGTGTCGCTTCTCTTCTTTCCAGAATAAATTAATCAACACGCCTCTGTGTCCTATAGGTACAGTGCATAGTCGCATTTGTCATCCATTCATATGATTATTCAGATTGAGTTATTTTAGGAGAAAAACGAGAAAAAAGGCATCCGGATATTGTCCCGTCATTGTACGAAATATTAAGTCAGATTAGAATTCCGGTTTGCGTTTTTCTGTATACTTTGAACATACATATACTACGAATAAAGTGTATTTTCAGAATTTTATCTACTATCATTTTCAAGTTTACTATCCACGGCGGTCACATAGTTTATTAAATAGAGAGGGTCTGTATACTATATCAATGACCACCATGGATCGATTAGTAAACTTAGAATTGAAAGTAAATACGCTTTATTTATATAGTAATGAATGTTCATAATATACAGAAAAGCAAAGCCCTACCGCATACTCAGCTTCAAAAGGCCCGAAATGACAATGCAAAACAATGCAAACGAGAAAACTAGCGGCCTTATTTATGTACAAAAAATGAACGAAAAACAAATATGTAACACATAAACAAACAAAAATTGGGAACTTTGGAAATAAAGGTGGAGGGTAAAAAAACATTTTCCTGTCACCAATAACCTATGACTTATGATACTTTTGCTGAAATTCTCCAGTCATTCTATATTTTACAAAATTCTTCCAACAACACTTTACATACTTTAAACTACGCTCTGAATGCCCGAGATTTCGCGGGTGTGTTCTAGTTATTTATAAACAAAAGAGGACATATAGATATTTTGATCTGAACAAACTTGGTAGAACTGTATTTCTGAAAATAAATCCTTCGCATCTTATTGCATGGGAGACCCCCATATAAGGAAGATAAAATGTAAAAAAAACAACAACAAAAACAAGCATATATACTGATTAAAACAAAACAAATAAAAAACATTAAACAAACATTCCATTCAAAAAACATAATTGTTGCTTAGAACAATACTTGATCACAGGTTAATTTTGTATAAAATTATTTATATTTCAGGTTGTATATCTTGTTGCCATGGAAAAGGCGTTTGTGGTATTGGAAATAAATGTTATTGCAAAGAAGGACACGAAGAACGAACACACTGTAGTGAGTATATAAAATCTGCTGGCTAAAAACGAATTGCAAAAGGTCTTCTCGTTTATTATTAACGCACTTCATTCAGTTTGTATTTACATTTTATCATTCATATTGAACTCATTGTATGGATATTATAGATTAAATTAACGACTTATTTATATTGAACCCAATGCAAACACTCTGTTTAGCGAACAAATTGCTGCGAGTACATACTGTTTGGTTTAGACTGAACTCACTTTAAACAAACTGCATAACGAACTCATTGTTGTGAGTACATACATTTTGGTTTAGAATGAACCCACTGTAAACAAACTGCATAACGAACACATTGTTGTGAGTACATACTGTTTGGTTTAGAATGAACCCACTGTAAACAAACTGTATAACGAACACATTGTTGTGAGTACATACTGTTTGGTTTAGAATGAACCCACTGTAAACAAACTGTATCACGAACACATTGTTGTGAGTACATACTGTTTTGTTTAGACTGAACCCACTGTAAACACACTGTATAACGAACACATTGTTTTGAGTACATATAATTTAAGTAACTCAATCTTAACATATTTTATAGCATCTCAATGCCAGATATAACGAACACTTTCTTAGGAGTACATATAATATTAGTATAGGAGAAACAAACTGTAAACACACTGTATAACGAACACATTCTTGCGAGTACATATCTTTTAAGTATAGAAAGAACCCACCGTAAACACAATGTATAACGAACACATTCTTGTACGTACTAGTAATTACTTTTTTGGTTTAGAAAGAACCACCGTAAACACACTGTATAACAAACACCTTGTTGTGAGGTGAATATACATATAATTTAAGTATTGAAAAAAACCATCGTAAACACAATGTATAACGAACACATTGTTGTGAGTACATATAATGTAAGTATTGAAAAAAAAACCCACCGTAAACACACTTTATAACGAACACATTGTTGTGAGTACATATAATGTAAGTATTGAAAAAACCCAACGTAAACACTATAACGAACACATTGTTGTGAGGTGAGTACATATCTTTTAAGTATTGAAAGAACCCACCGTAAACACAATATATAACGAACTCGGTATTGTATTGACCAACGTTGATGTGCCTCGCTGCTTTAAAGTGCTTATACTTTTCGATTTTTTTTTCAGAAATGAAAAAGATACCTCGTCATACAATTTTTATCAACACTGTCGACCAAAGAATAATTCATGTCAATCTTCCAACAAATCAAAACATCACTGTATATGGTAAAAAAGACATGAATGGAAGTGTCAAGTCTTTGAAAAGTTTCCGGTCAAATGATCAGTATGGGGTTTCATCGAATATAATAATGGGAAAACTACGCAAAATATCGAGGATTGTCTCCTCTTCAGGGACAACAATTTCATTTGACTGGAAAACGAAATGCTCTGTTCACGTTACCGTTATTTTTAACAAAGGTCAAGGACAAATTGACCAGGATATAACTGTCTGTAAAATAAAACCAAAGCATAAGAAAGTTGAAATAGAGGACAACAAGGAGACACAAAATATATTACCGTCTAGTGTTGACGAGAAAAGAAACATGCAAAGAAGATCAAAGAATGTCATACATCATCACCATAAAGGAGATTTTATCAAAATTCCTGTGGAAATAAAAAGTTGTAACGAGCCCGACTCATCTGCCGAAGTCTTTGCAAAAATAACTGCAGCAAATCATTCCGAAAATATTATTCAAAACCATTTTCTGGGGTCATTGACATCATATCCCGGACTTTATCACATCAGGATACCAGTCAAACCTGTTCACCGGACAGAAAGTCAGGAATCAACTGTTTGCCAAACCTTCATCCATTCTGCAAATCATCTGTGTAAATATGCATCTTCAAACTATTATAAATTTCAACGTCATATTTGCAAGCAAATCAAATCGTCAATAAAAGTAATGTCAGGAGTATCATTTTCACAAGTGAGTGACGTCATCACGACATGTGAGTCCAGTTTTCAAACTGTTTTATCATTTTGCAAAGAGTTTTATACAAACATTGACAATAATTGCAATAGGGATTCCATAAAATTTTATGATTCATTCGTTTCTGGAAATGTTTCTGTACAAATTATTGCTACATTTCCAGGAAATTATTCAGTTCACTCGAAACGCTTTGATTTGAAGGTCAAAGAGGATTCGCCCTATTCGGTGACGATGAAGAAAATAAACGACATACGCCCAAAACCAAGATTTATAGGCTTTAGTGTAAATCCAAGGGACCCAAAGGCTTTCCAACGTTATAACGTCAAAATAAATTACGCCTGTGCATCATCTACCACAAAACTTGACATGCGTATTGAAGGAAGTGATAATTACCATAGCAACATTACCTGCTATGGTGTGACACAATGTAACTGTTGTATATTGCATGTTGCCGGTGCTGCAGCACATGTTATGGACAAGGTTCTGGTCACTCTTAATGACCCTCTGACCCAGACAATTACCACAAGAGAAATCGCCGTTCTGTTTTAATTAACATCATAGCAAGAAAAATTAAAGTATTGTTTTTATAAATTTTAGTTCGACTAAAATGGACTTACATGCAGCGCTTACTTTCACTTTACGGTCTTGTTTTATGTATGAAAAAAAAATATCAAATTAAAAATATGCTTTAGGCAATGTGAAGAAAGATTGATTGATGGATGTTTGCTTAACGTTCAATAGCAGATATTTCTGCATATATTTAATACAAAAACAAACTAATAAGTTATACCATAGGTTTGTCCCCAAAGGTATGGTTTTAAAGGTATGATGGGCGATACATAGAAAAGCGGGGTATGTTGAAAAAGACAAAAATGTTGCATTGTAAAAGGCAAACTATATACCAGTCAGAGAGTTGTTGCAAGGGTTATATAGCATGCATGTTATTACACCATGCAACATATTTAAACTTCCCATTCTAAGCGGACGTAGCTGCGTATTCATACATCGATCAAAGCCGAACGGACGCCCTACTTTTGTAAAAGTATTACTGCCAGACGGGAACTGTCTTTGGATGATCATACTCCCCCAGTCAACTCTTTGGTTCCCGCAAAAATACTAAAAACAAGATGACAAAAATAAAATAGACAAAACACTACACAAAAACTTTAATATTTAATAGCACAAAACCCAACTTAAAGGCGAGTTCGGAGCTAGTCGGAAAGTAAACAGTAAGTTCTCCAGAAAAGAATCTTTTTGATACACTGAAGCGAAAGTGTACAGCAAATATTGATGCAAATTAGATAAGCTTTCATTGCCATGAGACTCGTACAAACCATACTTAATGTCGGAGACAGATCGACGGCATTAAGAATATTATACTCTCGTTGCAAAGCACAGAACTGCTTACTATTCCTGAGCACCCGAGGTCAAACTCGTTTATGAGTTGGTTGTTCAGTCTTTAGTTTCCAGTTTAGTGTTTTGGACCTGTATGGCTTTTCGTTTATTTTTTGCTTTTATATTGAATTTCTCGACTTCTGGTTTTTGTTTCCCCTTGGTATCTTCTACATGTTTACTTCATGCCAAAACGGTACCTAGTTATCAAGAAACTTAGCATCGATGTCAAATGACACATTCGTTATCAAGAAACCTAGAATCGATGTCAAATGATACAGACGTTATCAAGAAACCTATAACCGGTATTAAATGCTACATACGTTATTAAGAAAGATAGAATCAATGTCAAATGACACATTCGTTATCAAGAAACCTAGAATCGATGTCAAATGATACAGACGTTATCAAGAAACCTATAACCGGTATTAAATGCTACATACGTTATTAAGAAAGATAAAATCAATGTCAAATGATACAGACGTTATCATGAAACCTAGAATCGATGTCAAATGATACAGACGTTATCAAGAAACCTATAACCGATATTAAATGCTGCATACGTTATTAAGAAAGATAGAATTAATGTCAATTGATACAGACGTTATCATGAAACCTAGAATCGATGTCAAATGGTACTAACGTTATCAAGACATCTAGACTCGATGTCAAATGGTACTTACGTTATCACGACACATAGAATCAATGTCAAATTGTACGTACGTTACCAAGAAACCTAAAATCGATCTGCAATGCTTCATACGTTATTAAGAAACATAGAATCGATGTCAAATGATACAGACGTTATCACGAAACGTAGAATCGATGTCAAATGATACTTACGTTATCAAGACACCTAGAATCGATAGTAAATGGTTCATACGTTATCAAGACACATATGATCGATGTAAAATGGTAAATACGGTATCAAGAAACATAGAATCGATGTCAAATGGTACATTAGTTATCAAGAAACCTTAAATCGATGTTAAATAGTACGTACGTTATCAAGACACCTATAATCGATGTCAAATGGTAAATACGTAATCAAGAAATACTATAATCGATGTCAAATCGTAAAAACGCTATCAAGAAATCTAGATCCGATGTTAAATGGTACGTACATTATCAAGAAACATAGAATCGATGTCAAATGGTACGTACGTTATTAAGAAACATAGAATCGATGTCAAATGGTACATACGGTATCAAGACACCTATGATCGATATCAAATGGTACATACGTACGTTATCAAGAAATCTTTGTATTGATGTCAAATTGTATACGGTATTAAACATGTGAAACTGATAGGTACTGCTCACTGATCCCCTGATTTCTGAAAACGGGAAGTTGTTGAATGGTGAATATGAAACGCATCACACGGTATAGCTGACTTATATAAACTCTGAAACCAAATTTCAGAAATCCTTATATTGTAGGTCCTGAGAAAAATTTGACGAAAATTTTTAACTTGGCTATAAAGTGTAAAATGATACAAGTGTTCGGTAAATAGGAAGTTGTTGATCGATGAATATAAAAACGCATCACACATAAAAGCTGACTTATATTTAAGACCTGAAACCAAATTTCAGAAATCCTTGTATTGCAGTTCCTGAGAAAAATATAACAAAAATATTCATGGGAAGGACGAACTAATGGACTGACGGACTGACGGAAGGATGGACAGACAAAGTTAAACAGTATACCCCAATTTTTTTAAAGCGAGGGTATAAAAGCCTAGAATCGATGTCGAATTGTACTTATGTACGTTATTTAGAAATATAAATGAAGGCAACAGTAATATACCGCTGTTAACCAGTCATAAATCGATTGAGAGAAAACAAATCCGGGTAACAAACTAAAACCAAGCAAAACAATGAAACAACAGAAACACGGAGGCTCGCGGGTACAAAAATTTCAGCAAAAAATTAAACATTTGTTTTTTCATTACAAATTTAATTTATTACACTATTAGTTATTACTTTATGATATGGTACAAAAATCATAATACAAATGATTCGGTTTGGCCCCAGATGACTTTTAAAATGTTTATATCATTGAAAAAGCTCCAAATTATCTCCCTTTGGGACAAAAATGCCATTTTTTGCATTAAAATTTAAACATCTTTTTTAACTCATCGGTGACCTACATTTTTTATTATTGTTTTCAAATAAGCTGTACATAAACTTAAATAATTGTAAAATTTAAGCGATTTCTGGAATTTAGTTCTTTTTTTATTTCAATATTACCTGTATGTATTTCTCCTATTAGTTTAACAGAAAAAAGGGACATAAACAAAAATGTATGCCTCTTTCGAAGGCAGATTATGAGCTTAAATGAACGGTGACCCCATTTTTTTATTTTCATTTTTCTATTTCAAAAAAATATATGATAAAGTTCATTTATAAAAAAATATAGCGAAATCCTATATTAGAAAAAAAAATGATTTATACCCGCGAGCCCCTTTAAGTGCAACAAAAACAACGACAATGCAACATAAATAGAAACGAACTTTTAGATAACAACTGCCACATTACTGACTTAGCACATGACATTTTCAGAAAAAAGGTGGGTTGAACCTGGTTTGTGGCTAGCCAAACCTCGCACTTTATGACAATGTTAAACATGTCACTGAAATGACAACATTACATGACAGGAATACAGTACAAATAAACTCAAGAACACCCAGGACAGAGAAATACATATACAATACATATAAATAATATATTTACATTTCGACTTGTTAACCACATAATAACAACGAAAACCTAAAATTAATTTAGGACAGTACGCAAAATCAGCATAATAGAATTACAAACTTTGTGTCACAGAGTTAAGTATTTTTATTTTACTTTTCACACGAATGTTTCTACAACGCCACAAAAAGTGACCTCACTGGTAAATTTCTAAAAATTAGATATGAATCGGGATAAATTTGTAATTATGTTATTTAACGTATTTTATAACAATTACAAGAATATTTTAATATATAATTGTAAAATGAATAAAACATGTACACATAGTAGCTTTAAATTATAATCGTACAAATGAACTGGGCAATTAATTAATTTTACTTTAACAGACGAATAGAAAATAAAAAATAGAATTACAACTACAAACGATAAAACACAAAACAATATCCGATCAGAATAAAAAATAAAAAATAATAACTAATACAGGAAAAAGGTAAAATCACAAAAATACTGAACTCCGATGAAAATTCAAAACGAAAAGCTCAACCTCATCAAACAAATGGACAACAACTTTCATATTTCTGAATTGCTACAGGCATTGTCTTATGTAGAGAATGATTGATTAAACCTGGTTGTATAGCTTTACCTCTCAATTGTATGACGGTATCATACAATAAACGTATTGTTTTAAATGAACACAAAGCAACGTAAATGCAATTTTTTTCACTTATAAAAAAATAGCTTTTATGAAATACATTTACAGTATTTTGTTTTTAATGGAATTATGAGGTATCTTTTAAAAGATAACATACTGCATTTTAGCCGTTTTTTATGCAGCATATCATTCGTAGATCAAGTCACAACTTTCCTCTTTTTAAGTGATTTTCAATATCTTTTATTTTTTGGGGTTTGATTTTTTATAACAATTATCCAACAACAAGTTAGAACTGAGTTATCCCACTTAGTCCATTAATGATCACGTTAACAGTTAAAATTTAAAAAAAATGGAAATATGCACAGTTTCTTGTCCCAGTCGATATACATATTGAAAATTTTGCAGGACTCATTTTTTTTTAAAATAAAATATTTTTTATTTGAGAATTGAATGCTTCTTTTTGTAATATCATAGGATTGTAAAAGCGTTGAGCACATTTTATAAAATGAAGCGCTTCCGCGCTGCATACAAAAGGAAATTCGGTCATTTTTTATTTTTTTTTTCATTTTCCTATTACCTTTTGTTATGTTCTCCATATAAATACTTTTTTGTAGTCAACTATGTTCGTCTCAGTTTCATAAAACTACTCCCCAAAATGTAATAAAGAAATAAATTAAGGACTGAAAGTATCTACATAATATTTATGTTATATGAATTTAATGCGCAATTACTACATAGGTATGGAAACTAATAACAACAACATTTCAAAAATTCAAAGTTTTGTAAACAGATAGTTTATAATTATGACCATATCAATGTCAACTCGTGTCAACACAGAAGTGCTGACTACTGGAATAGTGATACCTCGGGGAATAAAATCTCCACCAGTAGTGACATCGATCCAGTGGTTGTAAATAAACTCGTCAAACTGTTTTTTGCTAGCAATATAGAAAAATAAAAAGATATTAAGCACGGTCTTTAAGAAAAAAAATCTATTAAGTTGCCTACATTACATTAATCATATTTGTAACTATCATGCTGGATATTAAAGAGTAGGCAAATCGTTTTACAAAGATTCAGAATATCAAAATTTTGGAAAATCAAACATCGAAAATGTCAAAGATACTTAAGATGTCAAAGTTTGAAGTTATGAAATGTTGAGGATATCAAAGATTGAGAATTTTAAAGATTGAGGATATCAAAGATTGAAGATGATTGATGATGTCAAAGATTGAGGTGGTAAAAAATTGAGAATATCATATATTAAGGATGCCACAGGTCAAGAATGTCATAGATTGAGGATGTCAAAAATTGAAGATTTCAAAATTTGAGAATACCACTAATCTAGATGTAGAAGATTATGGATGTCAAAGATTGGGAATATTAAAGATTGAAAATCGAAGATTGCGGATGTGAAAGACTGAGGCATACGAAAATTATAAGAGATATCAAAGATTAAAAAAGAAAAAGTTTGAAGATTTGTTAAAATGATAATGTCAAAAATTGATGATATCAAAAATGAAAATACCAAAAATTGAGGTTGTCAAATATTTATGTTAAAGCTTGAGAATATCAAAGATTGGGAATAGTAAAGACTGCGAAAATCAAAGAGAACAAAAAACAGTTTCAGTATGACAATAATTGAGAAGTTCAAGAACTATTGCTATCAAAGATTGCGGTTGTAAAGAAATTTAAATATCAAAAGTTTAAAATGTCAAGAATAGAGGATATCAAATGTTTAAAATGTCAAGGATTGAGTATATCAAAATTTGAGGACGTGAAAATTTGAGGGTATGAACGGTTGAAAATATCAAAATCCAGGATGTCAAAAATGGTGGAGGTCAAAGATTTCGGATATCAAAGATTGATGATATCAAGGGTTGAAGATGCCAAAAATTCAGGATGTCAAAGATTGAAGATATCAAAAATTAAAAATATCAGTGATTGAGGATGTCAAAGATGGAAAATGTAAAATCAGAAAAATACTGAACTCCGATGAAAATTCAAAACGGAAAATCCCTAACCAAATGGCAAAATCAAATAATAAAACACATCAAACGACTGGACAACAACTGTCATATTCCTGGCTTGGTAGAGGCATTTCAAAATGTAGAAAAATGGTGGATTGACCCTGCGCTAAACCTCTCAATTGTATGACAGTCGCATCACATTCCATTATATTTACAACGATGCGTGAACAAAACATGCATAATTGGTAAAATTGTCAAAATATGGGTACTATTAGGTCCGAGACCACAATTGTCGTCCCTTGATTTTGTCCACAAATATAGTCCCTAGTGTTGACAGTGGGTTACTTGCCAATATTTTTTATACCCCTTTCAAATTTATTTCTCCATGTTTTATGCCTCAAATGGCAAGTAGGAGGGTGAAATTACATTGTAAAACAAATTTGGGTCTAGAATTTTAAAGGAAAGTAGTGATTTGGTCCAGTTGAAAAAGGTTAAAAAGTACCACTTCGGAAGCTGTCAAAAGATTCCAAGACGCCCTAAACATAACATTGTCCATATTTTGAGTTAGAGCCGATGAGGTTTTTATAATTTTGATATAACTTGTCCTAAAAGTAGTACAACACACAAAGCGCAGGTGGGATTTTTTTAATTTTCATTTATGTTCTAAAAGAAATGCACTACGAAATAAAGATTGAGGATGTCGATGATTATAAAGACTAAAGGAAAAAGTAGAAGTTAATAACACGTCACAATAGTGCCTTCAGCAATGAACAAAACTCATACCGTATAGTCAGCTATACAAGGCTCCGGAACGCCATACTGTGATACAGCTCAAAAGGAAAACCAACCCCCATATTGTCAGTGCAAACACAAGTATGGCATACATCAACCGAATACAACCACTAGTTAACAGTCACTGGTCTTGTGATAGGCACAGGTACCGACTTCATTTTACTTTTCCTAGAACTCCATTACAGAAACATCTAAATAAATAGGCGCTCAACCACACCACACACATGCATTGGCATAAATTAAACGCGCACATACAAGCAGAGACAGAGTGCTGGTATTCTTCTTTTACACATAGAGACCAAATTAGTAATATTTCTTGAATAAATGAATATTTGGAAGACATACTTTCTAATTGTAATCTTAGTCGGAAGTACAATATCAAAACATAGGGACTTGTGCACTAAATGTGGTAAACATGTTTATTTCCTATAAAACAGAAATAAAATGTTATAAACAATATATTGCGTTGTAACGTGACATTTAACGTGCTAAAGGAAATAATATATTGGATGGAATACCGGAAAATGAAAATATAATATGCGTTAATTTTCCTAGACAAAACTACAAACCCTTCGAAAATCGATAGTATTAACAGGCTAATATTTTGTCTAAATGGTATAAATCATAGCATATAACAATATCGTAAAACAAAAGAAAATCTGTGATCAACTGTTCGGATAACTGTCACAGTATATCGGTAAATATAATATTTAGATTTTATAAAATAAAAATTACTGGAAAGAAAGAGAATTTGAAGTAGTCATGTCTTGAAGATAGTGTATGCCGTATTGAAGTACGTTCTGTTTAATGGAATCAGGTAAGTTTCTGTTGGAATTGCTACTAGTCCATTTACAATTTTGTAAAATCAGATTAATCTGCTGCTAACTCTGCATTGGTATAGAGGTATCCAGTTAAGCTTGCTCATCATGCCAGTGACACTTGATTCGTTACTGTAGTCGTTAAGATTGTAGCGAGATGCTCTTCTCTGTTCCCGCTCTAGTATGACTATATTTTCTTGTGTAAAAGGATCCTATATGGCTGCACTCCAATCTTGGTCTTACTAGTGCGTTGACAGCAATGATTTTGTTTTTGCGGTGGAGCTTTCTTGGTGTTTCTGCTGAGCATCCCTTTTGCTTGATTTGCACTGGCTACAACATGATGGCTGTTCAAACTCCTCCCTCTGAAAAATCACAGTGCCAGCCGTTTGCTTCTTTACAAATAAAAAAGGAGGTTCATGGAAAAGCCTACACAAACGCTTTTACACTAATACTTGTCGGACATAGAAATTACCTTAATTGTCCTATTCAGAATCAAAATATCGCTCGGACAAAAATAATCACGAATATAATGCCTACCCATGTTAAAACTACAATAAAGTATAGCTTGTATCTATTATTTCTTAAACAAACCAGATTACATCACAACAATATAATATTTATTGCGTTGAGGTGGAATTCCCTGTCATTTATTCATCATCTGCACAGGAACTTGTCTCAGAAAAAAATATATTTCTGAACCTGAGGTATAGAGATATGATTTTTGTCTGAGACCATCCTCCGGAGTTTACGGTCATCCGATTTTCAGTTTTTCAGTACTTTGATCAACTTTTAAGGATCATGCATTTATGAATAGATAACAAATTAACCTTTCATATGACTGCAGCACTATGTAATCAATTATGATGTAATTAATGAAATAAAGCTATCTTTATAACATCATAAAAAACACTTCTGATTCAAACGAACAAAAGTTAACAGATGTTGCCTGATCAAAATGTTTGATTGATAACCGTTTGGTGGTGTATTTTTCAACTAGCAGTCGGCACCCCTGTTATAGTCGACTGTGACAGTAATCGTACAGTATTCATACAGGGGTATCTTGTAAGTAGAATAAGTAGAATCTAGAATTATGATAGATCTACACAATCCGGTAGATAGATGATATCCCGCTATTGTTGATCATTGAATATTTTCAAGTTATGATACTAATGGATACAACAGTCGTGACAAATTTTTTTAACTTCGAGCTAAAACTTAATGTAGGTCGTAAACTAAACATTAGTTGTCTCATTAGCAATGATACCACATCTTCCTTTTTATGATAACCCTGAAACAAAGTTTTCAGTTTTCACATTGTAATATTTCCAGTTCATTCAAGCAACCCCTGCATATAGCGTGTACATTTACCAATTGACAAGATATTTCAGGGCTATCATGACTTCTTTGATAAAAATAACGAGAAAGCAGTTGAATCAAGGGTTCCGAATAGAACAAAAGAAGTAATTCCTTCGTAAGTTTGAGGAGTGCAATAATGATTTGGTTGTTCTAATGGAAATATCTATGTAACAGATGACCATGGATATGACAAACAGAGCTGTAGTAGCTTCTATTTTTGTAGAGTATTCTTAAGTTCGACATAAATCATCCACATGATTAACTAATATCACTCTCTCATGTACACGACGGCTTTTTATAACCCAGATATATTCAATCGATTATCCATCCCAAGCTTTAGAATAGCAAAGACTACTACAACAATAAATGCAATCTTTACGTAGTGAATTTAGTAATATAAAGAGACAGTCACTGTTATACAGCGGACATACAAGTACTTTAATCGACAATATACCAACACAAATTCGTATATAGTTAATTAAAGTACTCGTATGTCCGTTGTATAACAGTGACTGTCTCTTTATTACACTAAATCCACTATGTAACGATTGGATTTATTGTTGTAGTAGTCTTTGCTATCTTGTGCAAAGGTTGAGAAGAATAAATATATACATAATATATATGTCAAAGATTGAGGATGTCAAATATTTTTATGGATTCAACGACTGAAGATGTGAAATAATGAGAAAGTCAAAGATTGCGGATGTCGAAGATTGAGAATGTGACATATTGAGGATGTGAAAGACTGAAGAATACAAAAATTATAAGAGATATCAAAGATTAAAAAAGAAAAGGTTGAGAATGCGTTTAAATGATAATGTCAAAGATTGATGATATAAAAAAAAAACAAAAAAAAAACAAGAAACTGAGGTTGTCAAAAACTGTATGTCAAAGCTAGAGAAGATCAAAGATACGGAATAGCAAAGACTATGAATATCAAAGATAACAGAAAATCAGTTTCAGTATGACAAAAATTGAGAAGGTCAAGAACTATGGCTATCAAAGATTACGGTGGTAAAGGAATAACATTATCAAAAGTTAAAAATGTCAAGGATTGAGGATATCAAAATTTGAGGACGTGAATATTTGAGGGTATGAACGATTGAAATTATCAAAATTAGGGATGTAACAAATTGAGAATGTCAAAAATCGTGAAGGTCAAATATTTCTGATATCAAAGAATGAGGATGTCAAAGATTGAGAATATAAAAAAATAAAGATATCAAAGATTGAGGATATCAAAGATTGATGGTATCAAAGATATAGGATGCCAAAAATTCAGGATGTCAAAGATTGAAGAAATCAAAAATTAAAAATATAAGTGATTGAGGATATCAAAGATTGACAACAAGTAAAATCACTAAAAACTCAGAGGAAAATTCAAAACGGAAAGTCCATAACCAAATGGAAAATCAAATAATAAAGCACATCAAGGCATTTTCAAATGTAGAAAAAAGTGGTTTGACCCTGGTTTTATAGCGCTAAACCTCTCAATTGTATGCCAGTCGCATCAAATTATATTATATTTACAACGATGCGTGAACAAAACAGACATAATAGGTATAATTGTCCAAATATGGATACAGCAGTCATCACTATGTCACACAATCTCAAAACAAACAAATATTTAACAAAGAAGCACAAAAAAGCATCTATCAAATTTTACAAGCACATTCATTGCTTTGCGTGTTTTACGACAGAAAATGTAAACTTCATACAGGAATAAATATAAAATAATTTTGTCGTTCTAAGTACATAAAAAAGAATATAATTTCACATATTAAAGATTGATGATATATCAAAGATTGAGGATGGCGATGATTTAAGATTTCAAAGATTGAGGATATCATAGATTGAAGATATCAAAGATTGGGGATGTCAAAGACTTTGTATTTCAAAGATTGAGGATACCATCGATTGAAGATATCAAAGATTGGGGATGTCAAAGACTTTGTATTTCAAAGATTGAGGATACCATCGATTGAAGATATCCAGGATTGGGGATGTCAAAGACTTTGTATTTCAAAGATTGAGGATACCATCGATTGAAGATATCAAAGATTGGGGATGTCAAAGACTTTGCATTTCAAAGATTGAGGATACCATCGATTGAAGATATCAAAGATTGGGGATGTCAAAGACTTTGTATTTCAAAGATTGAGGATACCATCGATTGAAGATATCAAAGATTGGGGATGTCAAAGACTTTGTATTTCAAAGATTAGGGATACCATCGATTGAAGATATCATAGATTGGGGATGTCAAAGACTTTGTATTTCAAAGATTAAGGATACCATCGATTGAAGATATCATAGATTGGGGATGTCAAAGACTTTGTATTTCAAAGATTTAGAATACCATCGATTGAAGATATCAAAGATTGAGGATGTCAAAGACTTTGTATTTCAAAGATTGAGGATACCATCGATTGAAGATATCAAAGATTGGGGATGTCAAAGACTTTGTATTTCAAAGATTGAGGATACCATCGATTGAAGATATCAAAGATTGGGGATGTCAAAGACTTTGTATTTCAAAGATTGAGGATACCATCGATTGAAGATATCAAAGATTGGGGATGTCAAAGACTTTGTATTTTAAAGATTGAGGATACCATCAATTGAAGATATCAAAGATTGAGGATGTCAAAGACTTTGTATTTCAAAGATTGAGGATACCATCGATTGAAGATATCAAAGATTGGGGATGTCAAAGACTTTGTATTTCAAAGATTGAGGATACCATCGATTGAAGATATCAAAGATTGGGGATGTCAAAGACTTTGTATTTTAAAGATTGAGGATACCATGGATTGAAGATATCAAAGATTGGGGATGTCAAAGACTTTGTATTTCAAAGATTGAGGATACCATCGATTGAAGATATCAAAGATTGGGGATGTCAAAGACTTTGTATTTCAAAGATTGAGGATACCATCGATTGAAGATATCAAAGATTGGGGATGTCAAAGACTTTGTATTTCAAAGATTGGGGATACCATCGATTGAAGATATCATAGATTGGGGATGTCAAAGACTTTGTATTTCAAAGATTGAGGATACCATCGATTGAAGATATCATAGATTGGGGATGTCAAAGACTTTGTATTTCAAAGATTTAGAATACCATCGATTGAAGATATCAAAAATTGGGGATGTCAAAGACTTTGTGTTTCAAAGATTGACGATACCATCGATTGAAGATATCAAAGATTGGGGATGTCAAGGACTTTGTATTTCAAAGATTGAGGATACCATCGATTGAAGATATCAAAGATTGGGGATGTCAAAGACTTTGTATTTCAAAGATTGAGGATACCATCGATTGAAGATATCATAGATTCGGGATGTCAAAGACTTTGTATTTCAAAGATTGAGGATACCATCGATTGAAGATATCAAAGATTAGGGATGTCAAAGACTTTGTATTTCAAAGATTGAGGATACCATCGATTGAAGATATCATAGATTGGGGATGTCAAAGACTTTGTATTTCAAAGATTTAGAATACCATCGATTGAAGATATCAAAGATTGGGGATGTCAAAGACTTTGTATTTCAAAGATTGAGGATACCATCGATTGAAGATATCAAAGATTGGGGATGTCAAAGACTTTGTGTTTCAAAGATTGACGATACCATCGATTGAAGATATCAAAGATTGGGGATGTCAAAGACTTTGTATTTCAAAGATTGAGGATACCATCGATTGAAGATATCAAAGATTGGGGATGTCAAAGACTTTGTATTTCAAAGATTGAGGATACCATCGATTGAAGATATCATAGATTCGGAATGCCAAAGACTTTGTATTTCAAAGATTGAGGATACCATCGATTGAAGATATCAAAGATTGGGGATGTCAAAGACTTTGTATTTCAAAGATTGAGGATACCATCGATTGAAGATATCATAGATTGGGGATGTCAAAGACTTTGTATTTCAAAGATTTAGAATACCATCGATTGAAGATATCAAAGATTGGGGATGTCAAAGACTTTGTAATTCAAAGATTGAGGATACCATCGATTGAAGATATCAAAGATTGAGGATGTCAAAGACTTTGTATTTCAAAGATTGAGGATACCATCGATTGAAGATATCAAAGATTGGGGATGTCAAAGACTTTGTATTTCAAAGATTGAGGATACCATCGATTGAAGATATCATAGATTGGGGATGTCAAAGACTTTGTATTTCAAAGATTTAGAATACCATCGATTGAAGATATCAAAGATTGGGGATGTCAAAGACTTTGTATTTCAAAGATTGAGGATACCATCGATTGAAGATATCAAAGATTGGGGATGTCAAAGACTTTGTATTTCAAAGATTGAGGATATCGTTGATTGAAGATATTAAAGAAACAGGATATCAAAAATTGAGGATGGCGATGATTGAAGATTTCAAAGATTGAGGATGTCAAAGATTGGGGATGTCAAAGACTGAGGATGGCGATGATTAAACACTTAAGGACAAAGTGGTAAATAATAACACGTCACAGTAGTGCATTCAGCAATGAGCAAAATTCATATCGTATAGTCTGCTACGAAAGGCTCCGGAACGTCATACTGTGATACAACTCAAAAGGAAAACCAACCCCCAGATTTAAGTACAAACATACACGTACATAAGTATGGCATACATCAACCAAATACATCCACTAGATAAGTCACTGGTCTTTCGATATGCACAAGTATCGACTTCATTTTACTGTCCCTAGAACTCCATTACAAAAAAATCTAAATAAATAGATGGAAGGCGCTCAACCAAACCAAATTAATTATAAATACAAAATATAAATCGTATTTGCATTGACATAAATTAAACGCGCACATACAAGCAGAGACAGAGTACTAGTATTCTTCTTTTATATAGAGAGACCAAATTAGTAATATTGATGAATAAATGAATAAATTGGAAGACATATTTTCTAACGATAGTCTTAGTCAGAAGTACAATATAAAAACATTTAGACTTGTGCACTACAACATATAAACATGTATTGTAGTCCTGTCATGTAATGTTGTCATTTTAATGTTATATTTAACATTGCCATGAAAGCGGGAGGTTCAACTCACCATTTGTTTTCTTAACATGTCCTGTACCAAGTCAGGAAAATGGACATGAAGGCCGTACATTGACCTATAATGGTTTACTTTTATAAATTGTTATTTGGATGGAGTGTTGTCTCATTTGCACATCTTCCTATATCTATTGTTATATTATAGTTCGTTTTTTGTGTGCGTTACATGTTTGTGCTAAGTTTCTTTTGTGTCGTAGTTTTTAAACTTAAATTAGATGTGTTTCCCTCAGTTTTAGTTTGTAACCCGGGTTTGTTTTTTTGTCAATCGATTTATGAATTTCGAATAGCGGTATACTACTGTTGCCCTTTTTTTTTCTTTTTTTTTCTTTTTTTTGAGGAATAACTGATTTTTTAAATGAAAAAAACATTCAATGCAATTCAAATAGGGGATGCTTAACTTTTGGCAAACTATATATATATATATATATATATATATATATATATATATATATAACTATTATACAAATATAAATATAATATTTAACAACAATTATACTGATAACAAATGATTATGTCAAAACAATACAATAATTATTGAGTTGAGGTTGAATTCCCTGTCATTTATTCATCATCCAAACAGGAACTTGTCTCAGAAAAAAGTATATCTCTGAACCTTAATCTAACTTTCAGGTGTAGAGATATGATTTTCGTCTGAGACCATCCTCTGGAGTTTACGATCATCCTATTTTCAGTTCTCCAGTACTTTGATTAAAAGTTGCATCTTTAAAGGATCATGCATTTATGACCTTCTGCTGTTGTTTTTTTTTTCTATGGTCGGGTTGTTGTCTCTTTGGCACATTCCCCATTTCCATTCTCAATGTTATTTATGAATAAATAATAAATTAACCTTTCATATGACTGCAGTGTTAATAATATGCAACCATTATGTTATCAATTATGATGTAATTATTGAAATAAAGCTAGCTTTATAACGACATAAAAAACACTTCTTATTCAAACAAACAAAAATTAATAGATGTTGCCTGATCAAAATGTTTGATTGATAACATGCAGGTTCCGTTTGGTGGATGTATTTTTCAACTAGCAGTCGGCACTCCTGTTACTGTCGACTTTGCTGCTATTATTTACGACTGTGCTGCTACTATTGTCAATTGTGACAGTGATCGTACTATATTTCATACAGATATCCCGCTATTGATGATCATTTAATCATTTCAAGTTATGATACTAATGGATACAACAAACAAAGTCGTGATATCTTTTTTTTTAACTTCGGACTAAAACTTAAGGTTGGTCGTAAACTAAACATTAGTTGTCTCATTGGCAATCATACCAGATCTTCTTTTTTTTATAATTACCATAAAACAAAGTTTTCTATTTTCACATTGTAATATTTCCAGTTCATTCAAGCAATACCTGCATATGGCGTATACATTTCACAGTTGGAAATATATTTCTGGGATATCATGACTTCTTTGATAAGGCTAACGAGAGAGCAATTGAACAACCTAGAGTTCTCAATGGAAGAAAAGAAGTAATTCCCACGAAAGTTTAACGGGTGCAATAATAATTTGGTTGATCTAATGGAAATATCTATGCAACAGATGACCATGGATATGAATCACAGAGTCGTAGTTTCTTCATTTGTTTCGGTCTAGTTTCTTAAGCTGCTGCTCGAGATAAATCATCCAGATGACGAACTAACAACACTCTCTCATGTAAACGACGACTAATTATAACCCAGATATTTTCAATCGATTATTCATATCAAGCTTTGAAGTATCAAAGACTTTTACAACAATAAACCAATTGTTACGTAGTGGTTTTTATGTTATAAAGAGACAGTCACTGTTATACAGGGGACATACAAGTACTTTAATTAACTATATACAAATGTGTGTTCGCATAATATTGTCGATTAAAGTACTTGTATGATCGCTGTATAACAGTGACTGTCTCTCTATAACACTAAATCCATTACGTAACGATTGCATTTATTGTTGTAGTAGTCTTTGCTATTCCTTGTGCAAAGGTTGAGAAGAATAAATATATACATAATATATATGTCAAAGATTGAGGATGTCAAATATTTTTATGGATTCAACGATTCAAGATGTGAAATAGTGAGAAAGTCAAAGATTGGATTTCAAAGATTGCGGATGTCGAAGATTGAGAATGTCTTAGATTGAAAATGTCTTAGAATGCGAATCTGAAATGTTGAGGATGTACAAGACTGAAGAATACAAAAATTATAAGAGATATCAAAGATTGAAGATGTATTAAAATGATAATGTCAAAGATTGATGATATAAAAAAAAATTACCAAAACTTGAGGTTGTCAAAAATTTATATATCAAAGCTTGCTAATATCAAAGATTGGGGAATAGCAAAGACTGCGAGTATCACAGATAACCAAAAAATCAGTTTCAGTTTGACAAAAACTAAGAAGGTCATAGATTGCGGTTGTAAAGGAATTAGAATATCAAAAGTTTAAAATGTCAAGGATTAAGGATATCAAATATAAACGATTGAAAATATCAAAATTGAGGTATAAATATTCAGAATGTCAAACATGGTTGAGGTCGAAGATTTTGGATATCAAAGAATATGACACACAATCTATGTAACAGATGACCATGGATATGACACACAGAAATATCTATGTTACAGATGACCATGGATATGACACACAGTCTATGTAACAGATGACCATGGATATGACACACAATCTATGTAACAGGTGACCATGGATATGACACACAATCTATTTAACAGATGACCATGGATATGACACACAATCTATGTAACATATGGCCATGGATATGACACACAGAAATATCTATGTAACAGATGACCAATGATATGACACACAATATATGTAACAGATGACCATGGATATGACACACAGAAATATCTATGTAACAGATGACCATGGATATGACACACAGAAATATCTATGTAACAGATGACCATGGATATGACACACAGAAATATCTATGTAACAGACGACCACGGATATGACACACAGAGTCGTAGTATCTTGCTTTGTTGTCGAGTATTCTTAAGCTCGAGATAAATCATCCAGATGACGAACTAACAACACTCTCTCACGTAAACGACGACTAATTATAATTAACCCAGATATATGCAATCTATAATTCATCTCAGGCTTTGGAATAACAAAGACTACTACCACAATAAATCCAATCGTTACGTAGTGGTTTTTATGTTATAAAGGGATGTAGTCACTTTATATAACAGTGACGGTCTCTTTATAACATTAAAACCATTACGTAACGATTAAATGTATTGTTGTAGAAGTCTTTGCTATTCCTTGTGCAAAAGTTGGGAATAATGAATATATACATAACATATACTTGTTTGCTGCATTCGAATTTGTGTTCGCATATACGAAAAAGTTATAAATTTATGTGAAAATGATGTTTCATTTGCAACCATACCACTTGTCAAAGTTCAATAGTATGCTTAAATCATAGAATTTTGTCAACAACACCGGTTTTTAGGATTTGCCATTTTAAAAACTTCCAAATATGAATGTAGGAGATGTTGCGTAAATGCGACGGTATTGTGGCGTAATCAATTACATCTAAGATTTGATGGTCAGTTCTTAATCAGTTTAATGATCTTTCATCTTGTGTAATGTGACACCTTATACGATACATTAGTTGCACAGTTGAACTGCAATAGCATTTACAAGTTTATCAAAATAATCTAAGACCATTAATCAATGCCTTACACAAATTAAGAACATGTTTATAGCTCGATCTTGTGAGAAACTTTATGTATTGGTCAGAGATGTTAGAGTAGTAGCTTGAAGTAACATGTTGTTATATAGAGCTGGAATTTAGTAACGTATTTGTATTTGAAGTTATAATTGTGAACCTTCAAATATATTATATATATACATGTACTTTTATAAGATTAAACATGTGAACATTAAGGAGACTAAGTTCAATTCTAACAGTGACTTTAAGGTGGCACATATACAATAGCTAGTTCCCTATATTAACGGGCAAGATGCTGTTATCGTTCCCGAAATAATGACTTGTAGTACAAAACACAAGCACACACAAGAAAGCCCCGTTATAGTATAACCTAATGACACAAATAAACAAAAGACATATAAAAGCTTGCAGTCCAAAGCGAAATTCAAAGAACTATGTCAAGCTTAGAATTGTCCCTACTCGTATTTATTGGTATAAGCCGTCATGTATTTGTATATGCAGTACGAGCCAATACAAACATAAACATACAGTACGGTACAGAACAGTACAGTACATATCAAGGAAAATACAATGTGATACCAACAATACCTAATTTCTTATTATAACCTGTACATACTATTCATCATCTATAGGCGCAAATGTGCACTTAATATTATTCGAAGTATGTACACTTACCAAATACAATTCTAAATTGTTTTCTGGTACATTGTAGCCTTGAAGCACACAACTGCTAACTATTTGCTGTAATTTCTGACATGGTTATAGGAGTAGTGATGATGGCAATTACGTAATCACCCAAATATACTTGAGTCAATGTCAACATAGTATTCATTGAATAATAACACACTGCTGCTATTTTTTTTATTGTATTTTCTATAGTATATTATATAGAGAATAATACATGGCAAAATCCGTATCATATGTCGTATCATCCCGAGACACCAATATCAGCACAAGGGCCTTTAGAATTTATACGCTTTATCAACAGGATAGTTTTATATTATATGAACTGTTTTCTGATCCATAGCACTGGGTTACCTTCAGTATTTTTTTCTTGTTTTAAAAGCCTTAAAAGAACTGCTCAATTACTCTACCTAAGCACCTGGGTTACCTTACAATTTGCGTGCTGTGGTTTTGAAAATATTTTGTTTATTGTATTTTTTTGTGTGTTTTGTATTTTTTATAGTGGCATTTAGTGTGCCAAAAACTATTTTAAAAACTTGACGTTCATAACGTCACCTGCAAAACAATAACGTCATTCAATAAATTGCGTCACGCCCGAATGACCGTTCATTTTGGACCTATTTTGAGGGAAAATATTTCTTACGAAGCTTACATAAATTAAAACTGACTATGTAAAATAAAAAAAAGTAGGGGTGTGATAAAGGGTGTGATAAAAGGTAGGGGTGTGATAAATTATTTTATTTTATTTTAATACACATGTTAAATGTCTATTGTCTGTGTATTGTATATGTTATTGTTTATAACAATATTGTTTGTATGCTATATACCCTCCTGGTGCCCTAATTTGGTAAAAAAAAATCTATTCTATAATATTACAGGTTTACTAAAACCAAACAAATATAATAGTATCCGCGGTTTATACTAAAACAAGATAAATCTACAATGAACCGGGTTTACTGAAACCACAATCCTTAATGCAATGAACAGTGACATATTAATGGGAGGAATATTTTACTAAAAGACGAATACATAACACTAATGCTAACTAATATTCTGTACTAGTAGAAATTTTGTTATAAAGAAGGTGCAAAATAATGAACTGAACGGAATCTGTAACGATAAGTGATTAATGTATGCGTGATCTTGATCTGTTAAGGTATATCACACCTTTTAATCACCTACAGCTATGTTTAAACGTTCAGTTTGCCCTTGAATTAAGAAACAAGGAGATCGAATAGCTGAAATATTTAGACAAAAGCATATGCATATAGATATATATATAAAAAAAAAATCACAAAAAATACTGAACTCAGAGGAAAATTCAAAGCGGAAAGCCCCGGTCACAACAGATCGTACGATATTTTGTCGTGGAAGATCTATAAAACAGTTGTCGTGGCACTGTCGTGCAAAATGTCAAAAATATATTTCGCGTGGTCACATCAGCTACAACATGTCCACGATGGGTACACGGCAGAGGAAAACAAATTGTAATTGAATCGTCGTATAGGTAAGTCGCATGTCAATCGTGCGACAGTCGTACGACAATCGTGAGTTGTTTGGGCTATTTTTCAGGTTTTTATTAAACGTTTTATGTCATGTGATGCACGTGTTACTGTCGTGTCACTGTCGTGCTACTGTCGTACGACTGTCGTGCCACTGTTTTGAAACATACCAGGCTCCATCCGCATGAATCCAACGAAATCACCGGCAGATTCCCGCTCTAACTCTTTCATCAGTGTATACTATACTGCCCAAACATCAGGCGCCGTTCTATCCATGGCCTAGCCCACAAACGTCGGGCGTTTCTCTGGTTCGTATACTGTTGAAAGGGCTCGAATCAACGCTAACAGGACCATATTTTACTCTTGTTGGAGTCCAGCCAGGCGCCTTTTTAGCAGGGCCAAACGTAATCGTTCTTGTGGAATAGCCATCCTCTTTATAAATAATAAACAGCACACGGTATGTTTTTCCAAACATTCATTCCCGGCGAATTGTATTCTTCTAAATAAAACAAAAATATGTTACACGACGAACGTACAACTGTTGTGCGACAGACACTCAATGTTGTGCGAGCATCGTACGAAATTTGGAATTCGTGAGACAATCATGCGACTGTATCACGAGTATCTTGCGACAGTCGTAGGATTGTCGTACGACAGTCGTGCAACACTCGTACGATTGTTTTTATTAAAATGGGTTTATGTTGCTACCCACGACAATGTGTTTATCGCACGACAGTCGCACGACTGTAATAAGACACTCTCACGACAGCCACCAGACAGTGACACGACAAAATATCGTAGAGCAAAAAAGGTGCATGTCCAATTTTCGTCCCACGACACACGACAGCGCCACGATGCTCAAAATATCGTGCGACTGTCGTACGATGGTCACAAATGACCCACGATTTGACCAATTTTCATGTCATGGCGCTGCATAGATGCGTCGTGGGTTCGTTGTGACCAGGGCTTAATCAAATAGCAAAATCAAATGATAAAATACATCAAACGAGTGGACAAAAACTGTCATATTCCTGACTTGGTACAGGCATTTTTAAATATAGATAATGGTGGATCGAACCTTGTGTTATAGCGCAGAACCTCTCACTTGTACGACAGGTGCATATAAAATTCGGATTTTTCCTTTGTAAATCAAAATTTATAAAGCATTACTTTTTATGAATTAATGTGGAAATCCAGAATCATGCCAGATTTTTATCATCATCTGTAGTTGGTTCAATCTGCGTATTCATTTCACGTTGATTCCCACACTTTTTACAAATATTGTTTCGATTGTGTTCTGATGCATTGACCTCATCAACCTGGATGTAGCAATATAATTTCATCCACAACATCAAAACACACTGAAATAAACTTCCAAATACATGTACTTGTATTACACAATTGAACAGACACTTTATTACACAACTCAATTTTGAAAAAACTACATACAAAATTCTTGACCTCAACAGTAGGCTAGATGGCTAATATATATAGCCATGGTATATTTGAGTGTACCTGCACCACACAATTCTGTATCTCAATAAAGCCTTAGATGGTTATCTAGGATGCCTTATAACCTTTTACCAAGTCGTGAAATCATTCTGGAAAATATGGGTCAAAGATGAATAATTAAGAATTGATATTTTTTTTCAAAGAAAATACACAAAAAAAAATAAATTATAACCTGGTGTGCATAAAGGAGCTACCATTTGATTTTTGTGGGGGGGGGGGGGTGCTAGGATGAAAAATTGTGTCCTGCCTTTTTTTATTTGTAATCTCTGTCCTACCTTTTTATTTTTCAGTCTATTCGGTCCTGCCTTTTTTTCTTAGCTTATCTATGGCAAGCCGTTCTCGTCAAAACTATGTTTAAACCATTTTTCGAAAAATTTACACACTGAGAATTACAACAAAGCACACTGAGATTTAAAAACTTCAAAACGCACATTGAGAATTGAGAATTACACACTGAGAATTGAAAATTACACACTGAGAATTTAAAATTACACACTGAGATTTCATAAAGACGCACTGAGATTACAAAAATGAAAAACACACACTGAGAATTGAAAATTACACACTGAGAATTGAAAATTACACACTGAGATTTCAAAAAGACACACTGAGAATAAATAAACTGAAAACACACACTGAGAATTTGAAATTACACACTGAGAATTTAAAATTACACACTGAGAATTTAAAATTACACACTGAGATTTGTGCGCACTTTTTATGCGCACATATCTAATTAGCATACTTAATCTGAATCTATTACAAGCTTAAAACAACAAGGGGACAAAACTCGTTAGTCCTTCTATTTGGTTCCAAATTATTAATAAAAAAAACTTTAGAAATACAAGAAACAAGAAAAATACCCACTTACTCTTATTACAAAATATAACCAAATGGTGAAAAACTTTATTAAAATTATAAGAAAACATTGGAACAATCTGCAAAAGAATGCAGTGAAATTTTTACTCAAGTGTCTATTATAGCATATAAACGTAACAAAAATATAAAAGATTAACTAGCGAAATCAGGGAAACAGTTGGAAGACTTTGAAAAGGGACACATGTTTAATTACTGGTAGTAATGATCTGAATTATAGGCAACAAACTTATGAATATGAGCGATGTTAAGTCTTGAAATTTATTACGAATGTTGGTTGAAGGAATCGCATTTCATTATAATGACAAGAGTTCTTGAGATCAAGATATAAATCTGTTGAATTATTTATCTCATGAATATTCATTAGTAATTTGCATATTAATCTCAGTGCGTATTTTTGAAATCTCAGTGTGTAATTAACAATTCTCAGTGTGTGTTTTTTAATTTATTTCATCTCAGTGTGTCTTTTTAAAATCTCAGTGTGTAATTTTGAATTCTCAGTGTGTGTTTTTATTTTTTTAAATCTCAGTGTGTAATATCGATTTCTCAGTGAGTTATTTTAGGTTTTTAATTCTCAGTGTGTATTTTTTTTCGAAAAAAGGGTTTGAACATAGTTTTGACGAGAACGGCTTGCCATACTTATCCTGACTTTTTTACAACAATTGTCATCCTGCCTTTTTTTTTTGCCAAGTTACTCATCCTGCCTTTTTTTTTTTTGCCAAGTTACTCATCCTGCCTTTTTTTTTACTCAAAATCCTGTCCTGCCTTTATTTTCAAATTTCATCTAAGCCCCCCACCCCCCACCCCCCCCCCCCCCCCCACCCCCATAAAAATCAAATGGTAGCTCCCTAAAGGGTATATTAAAGCAGGGCCTATATAGTGTCATAATAATCTGATTAGAGTCAATGATTTAGATTAATATAAGCTACAGTTATCACAATTGCATCTAAAGATCTTTAAACTGTAACCAATATTGATAATTTGTTCTCCATTACATTCCTTTTCAATAATATAGAGTACGTTTTTATTTGAATACAGGAATTTCCGAAATATATTTCTCCTATGAAAAATGAACACCAAGACTTGGTACATTTTTCTTATGTAGAAAATGGTGGATTGAACTTCGTTTTATAGCTAGCTTTTCCTCTCACTTGTGTGACAGTCGCATAAAATTCCATTATATTGACAACGTTGTGTGAACAAAACAAACAGACATAATAGGTAAAAATGTCAAATATAGGGTTAGGCCAAAAGCAGTCATCATTGTTTGTCCAAAAAAAAGCAAAATGGACGGGATGTATAAGTACCGAGCCACGTCAAATAGATATTACCATAAATTTACAGTCAAAGTAATTATTTACACAGACAGTTGAAAGACAAATAAAAGAATACTATAACACGTTATTTAAGATGATAAATAACGGCAGTACCTATAACTTATGAGGCGCCGTTTTACTATTTATTCCTCATTTTTCTGATATCAAAAAATAATTCTTGATATCAAAAAATTGAATTCCTGATATCAAGAAATTGAATTTTTGATATCAGGAAATATTTTTTGATATCAAAAAATATTTCTTGATATCAGGAATTCAATTTTTGATATCAAGAAATCCATTTTTTGATATCAGGAATTCGATTTCTTGATATCAGAAAATAATCTTTATTTCTTGATATCAATAATTCGATTTCTTGATATCAGAAAATCATTTTTTGAAATCAAGAAATCCATTTTCTGATATCAAAAGATATATGTAAACAGTTTCAGAAAAGGCATCACTCAGGGGATTGAAATTCTATTTTTGGTCAAATTTTGGGAAAATGTGACATCTTAACCCACTTTTTGCAATATTATTAGGAAAAACAAGCAGGTTGTTTGTTGCCATGGATACACCAAAAAGAAATATCTTGAACCATTCAACTACTGGGTATCAGATCTATGGAAAATACTGATTACATACATATGAACATATATATGACACAAACAGTAGACTTAACTTGTAAGAAAACAAGGAAAAGGGAATCGTAACATTTATGTATATTGCTATCAAACATCAGTACTAATCCAGTGACAAATCTCATTTGTGGTGTCTTTTTCAAGAAAAGAGCAGTAAAAATCCCATAACAAATCAGCATCCTACTTTACTTACAGGAAGACCCCTTTGTTGAGCTCCTGCAAGTCTCTCACACTTTTGATTTTGCCATTTGATTAGGGTCTTTCCGTTTTGAGTATTACCTAAATTTCTCGGTTCCCTTTGCCGTCTACCCTTTTTGTTCAACTTCTACGCTCTCTTCAAGCTCCGTCACAGCTATTAACCGGTCTATCTGAGCTCATACCACCTTGCCAAAATATCCAACTGCTTTATTTCCATGTAGATATTTTAAATGTTTAATTTTACTCAGACCTTCTGTGCACTTCTGAATCTAACAAAAAAAAAGGAGAATGTGTCCATGGGACACAGATAATGCCCCAGCTTGCATATAACGTTATAAAGAGACACCACCCAAATTCGCACTTGATCTGTGTTTTATGGTAATGAGCATTGTGTATACGTTTCATAAAATTTGGTTTAGGCAAAATAAAATTAGAGAACAGACACTAACTGTTGGGATATACGTACTTATGGACGTACAAGGGTAACATCGAGGGCCTCAATAAAAAATAGACTTGTTCTATTTGAGTAAACCGGCCCTCTTTAAATAAAGAATTTATTATTGTTATTTTTATTATTATTTTACTAAAATTGCCCGATCCGCTGCAGCGCGTGATATAAAAAAAATTGAGACGTTTTCATACTGACCATTGCCCGACTTTCCCTACGACCCCTATATGTGATCAAGTCGATCTGGTCTGGCCGAGATCAGGCTGAGATCGAGTATAGTTGATTTGGTCTAGCTTATCGAGTAAAGATCGTGAATTGGTCGGAATTATCGTGTATGTATTCAATTAGTGGTCGGGTTGGAGTCGTGATGGAGTCCGCAAGGAGTCGTGAATGGTCGAGGCGAAAAGGTCGTGTATTACGTCAGTTGAACATGAATATATCATCCAGCAATCGTATCTAATCTTGAACACGTCAATATTTGTTTCCGATAAGTCAAGTTTTGTTAAAACATTTTCCAGTATTTAGTTAATTCTTAGGTCGACTAATTCCTTCAATTGGGATTATTCTACGCAAAAGTAAATACGATGGAATATTTTATAATAATTTCAAAAATCTTCAATATATTGTCTTGTAGTGCATCGGACTCGAATTTCGTACTTATAAAAAAGAAGATGTGGTATGCTTGCCAATGAGACAACTGTCCACAAGAGACAAAAATGACACAGACATTAACAACTATAGGTTGAACCGTACGGCCTTCAACAATGAGCAAAGCCCATACCGCATAGTAAGCTATAAAAGGTCCCGATATGACAATGTAAAACAATTCAAACGAGAAAACTAACGGTCTTGTTTATATAAAAAAAAAATGAACGAAAACAAATATGTAACACCTAAACAAACGACAACTACTGAATTACAGGCTCATGACTTGGAACAGGCACATACATAAATAATGTGGTGGGGTTAAACATATTAGCGGGATCCCAACCCTCCCCCTAACCTGGGACAGTGGTATAACAGTTCAACATCAGAACTGACTATAAAAATCAGTTGAAAAAGGTTTAACTAATCAGATGGACAAATATACAAGTGGACGTCGCCGAGTAGTTGTACATCACAACAACAAAAAGACACTAGGAACAGATCTGAGAGTACTTGCAGTTATCTGACAGCTAGTCCAAAGCCACCAACAACTAATAAAATAAAAATCATGCATCTAAGAGTAGTTGGATCAGTAATCGTTCAGTTTCGATTAGAAGATTAAACTTTTAGTGTACATGTTTCTTTAATAAAATATTGTTATTAAATAGAAGTTTTCTAGAGACTTTGAGGTCTAAATCATGTTTTTAAACTTGAAATGTATAAGCATTTTGTTTTTGCAACAATGGAGTCAGAAATTGCCATAAATAAAATGACAAACAAAAAAGTTACATCGTATAGCGTTACATTCCAGAAACATACCGGAAACATTATTTCACATATTTCCTTATGTTTGGGCTCATGGGTGAGCTTGAATGCTTTTATTAGAACACAGGGAGCCTTCATTTATTCATTTTTTTCTTATTTTCTGATATCAGAAAATGATTATTTGATATCAGGAATTCAATTATTTGATATCACAAAATCATTTTTTGATATCAGAAAATCTATTTCTTGATATCAAAAAATGATTCCTATTTTCTGATATCAAAAATTCGAATTTCTGGTATCAAAAAATCGATTTCCTGATATCAAAAAATGAATTTTTGATATCAGGAATTCGAATTTTTGATATCAGAAAATATGCTTTATTTCTTGATATCAAGAAATCGTATTCCTGATATCAAAAAATAGAATTTTTGATATCAGAAAATAAGCAATAAATAGTAAAACGGCGCCTCATAATAACTAAGAACTTAATCTATACTTCAAGACTATCGTGTAGTATTTTTCAGTGATAAAGTAAAACGGAATATTTATCGTCCAATGAACAGGAAAAAGAAGGAGACATAAAATAGTTTTAATTTGATTGGATTTTTTTATTATTAATTTTCGAAGTTGGCAATTTATTCTGACACAAAAACGAAAACAATTAAACACATTTTGTGCTCCAGACAATATCTGTCCTTCGGAGATCTTTTGACACTAACATTGTTGTATTCATTTAATATATACAATGTATATAATGTAAATACGCACACGTTTATAAATTTAGATAAGTATATAAAAAAAAAGGCCGATAAATGCGTACAGTAACAATAAAAATATACTACAATCAGGTTTAAATACCGTTTATGATTTGTTACATCATAATTTATACAATGATAATCTACGTTTTTAATATCTGATAGTCCATACATGTATACATAAATATAAGTGTAATTTAATCGCGTATAATATACTGCGTAATAGCAATTTTTAAAGAGATCTCCCGTTCAGCCAATCTTTCCAATGACGTTTTTCTGTCAGTATAAATAGAACTGGATACTTCGTTGTATTTGCTAATCGATATCTGTGTCTTTAACCGACATTCTTGCACCCAATATGTCATAATCGTGATATAAAACAGTTATTTACGAAAATTGAAACACGGCTCAGCGTGAAATGTAAAGCCATGCGGAACAGTTAACTTTGGGATTTGTGTTTACAACCGTAACAAAAATGTCGGCTGGCTATGTACGTCCTTTGTGTATTTGTTCAAGGATTAAATCTAGACACGTGTGTTTTGATCACAATGTATAGTGCATAATAAACAACTTATCAACGTCAATTTTACAGTAAGTTTTAATGTTTGTCGTTTATATATGCAATTACACAAATATGTATACATGTACAGAATTTAATGATTCACATAAATATTATAATGACACGTGTATATAACTTTATATAAGAATAATTTTGTACTACATATTATCCCAAATGCAGAAATATTAAGTTCTTGTATAACAATAAATACTGTTATGCTGATAATGAATCAGGGAAAGTCAGAATCAAATATTTCGTTTAGAGAATAAGCTTTACAAAACCACCAGGCAACATCGTTTGTAAGAGATTGTGATAATAAACATGATAAGTGTACATGTACTCTAAAATGCACGTAGTTATGTAAATGGATTAAAGGCGAGAATTGTTTTGTCACCGGACATTTAGATAACACGAGTGTCCCATTTTCCTGTCCTAGTCAAATGCGAACAAATCGTAATGTGCGGAAGTAAATTCAAACAATATACAAACATATGATACAACCAGCCAGGGTGCCAAATATATACAACTAGTCAGGGTGCCAGTATACTATAAGTCAATGTGCCAAGATCAGTGTATTATCGGGATTCAATATAGCTACAATAAACATTTAACTGACAAGAAAATTAACTTTCTCCCTGACACAAGATCAATATCGACGTAGGCATAGGAAATTAATTTACGAGAAAAGTAGGTCATTGTCCGTGTCTAGGTCAGTGTACTAACTTCGTCGAGCAAAGGTAATGCCTCGTAAATATATAAATCGTGAAAAGGTAAGGGTGAAAATATTGCACATCAGATTTATATAAGTCGATACAGAACTTGTTTATGACTGTCGTGGCGTATTATTATAAGAGAAAATAAACGTACTTTTATTAATTTTTTAAAGGTTTTTACGTTCAAAAATGTTATGTTATTGCTATTATCCACTCAAGTAGAAATATTCACGTTCAAATGTAATGTTAATACAATTACCCACTCAAGTGACAAATGGTAAAACACTGACAGTGCAACGGTGTTCTCAGGCACAAGTTTGAATTATATAACATCTTAACAAAAAAAGGAAAGAGTGATTTGTTTAGTCTTCATAGAACTATAGACTAGTAAAAGAGAAGCGAAAAATACCAAAGGAATAACCAAAATCGTAAGTGTACAAAAGGAAAATAATGGCAAATATTTCAAGTGACAGATATTATGTTGTCTAATGGCCATGGCATGCATGGGGAGACGAAACACGCCGCGTCTGGCGCAAATACAACATTTTAATCCTGGTATCTATCATGAGTTAATTTTGAATCAAAATGTGCCTCGACACGAGGCGGTTAAGAAGCTTCTATATGAACTATTGCCTTTGATAAAGACCGTGCCATGTACGCCGATGAAGTCTACTTTATGAATCTACATTTATATGTAAATAAACTTGTTTTGTATCGTACACCAAGCATGCCAAGTGTTTAGATATACCAAGTGTTTATATATACCAAGTGCTTAGATATATCCAGTGCTTAGATATACCAAGTGTTTAGATATACCAAGTGCTTAGATATACCAAGTGTTTAGATATACCAAGTGTTTAGATATACCAAGTGTTTAGATATACCAAGTGCTTAGATATACCAAGTGTTTATATATACCAAGTGCTTAGATATACCAAGTGTTTAGATATACCAAGTGCTTAGATATACCAAGTGCTTAGATATATCCAGTGCTTAGATATACCAAGGCAAGTGTTTAGATATACCAAGTGTTTAGATATACCAAGTGCTTAGATATACCTAATGTTTAGATATGCCAAGTGTTTAGATATTCCAAGTGCTTAAATATACCAAGTGTTTAGATATGCCAAGTATTTAGATATACCAAGTGCTTAAATATACCAAGTGTTTAGATATACCAAGTGCTTAGATATACCAAGTGTTTAGATATACCAAGACGTGCTTAAATATATACCAAGTGCTTAGATAAACCATGTGCTTAAAGATATATCTAGTGCTTAGACACATGTTAGAGATATAAAGTTCTAGCAGTGGTATATATCAATTAGTGCTTGTATCTATTCAAAGATATACTAAATGCGACTCGATAAATAATTTTATTTTTATTGTTCTGCGATAATTGTGTGTAGTTGGAATCAATACTTTGATATTTGACTATATACCACATTATCTAATAACACAGATAATGTCATATTTTACTTCAAGGTCTTTTGCTCTGAAAGTCAATTAATTAGATTAAGTTTTTACAAACTTACAGGTTGCGCTTTATAAATACAGCTGTTTCTCCAACCACACCTCTTTTGGGGAGATAAAGAATAGTCATAGATAATTATTTTTGTTTACAAACTGTATCCCAGTTATTATCTCTATGTTTCATCTCATAGAGACATAACTTGTGAATGTTACCAGTAAATATATATATGTATATTGTTTATATTGAAATCTGTGGTAACCCTACAGTTAAGGTAGGGGTAATTAAGAAATTTAGTGTTAGTTTAAACTCTAAAGAAGTTCGGGGCATATAAACGTTGAAAATATGCCGCACAGCCATATATATTGACCTTTGAAAAAAATAGAAGTGCATATGAACTTTCCATTGTAAGATATGATTTTTTTTCAAAACTTCATAGTGAAAGGAGTTCCTAAGGGAAATTGCAATGTCAATATTTACAGAAATTCAACCATAGACATTTATGTCTACATTAATTCAACATACAATGAAGGGATTAATTGTTTTACGATAGGAAATCGCCAATGTGTAGGTATTCAATGAAGACAAATGGTGTCACGCTTCCTTAATTTACTGCTTTATGCATCTCACTTATTACGTTTTTTATCAACAAATATGACATTCCTCTCCGGGCCATATGTTTATGGACTGAAGTAACCGAACGGTGCTAAAACTGCAATTTGACATAAAACTTGCCGTGAATATGAACTATATTTACAAAATCGTTTTATTTTTCATGTCTATCAGTGCAAAAATTGACAAAATCGCTTTCTGTTTGAATAAATTGTTATTGATCATGCGAGACAAACATGTTGATTTATTCACAATTTTGTTTAACTTGGAGCGATTTAGAGTTTGATATTTTATATTGTTGAGGGCACTATTGACCATAGGTTTTGATGGTGTTTTTCTTTCGTGAAATATGGGTTCTGTCTCATTGCCGTAGACGTACCCCATATGGAAACAATGCATTTACTCATCGGCCCACTTTCCGCATTCCTCGTCCTGGGCCAATATACGTCAAGATGATCAGATGTGACTGATAAATAGTTATTTGCATAACATATATTAGAATCAACTAATTAAATCTAGGTTCTGCCAAGTGATTGACCCTGATTCAGAGTTTTAGACTCGCTGGTATGCAAGATACAGACCAAGCAGAACGTTCATGCAATCGTTCCAGAGAGCGTGTCATTCTCCCTACACGAGACATACACGTTTATGTCCTATAGATATTTCAACAACAAATGGAACTTTTTAACACCCTGACTGGCTATACAGCCCTTGCACGGTCAGTCCCCGATCTTACCGGACGTAGCTGAATATGTATACATCCCACTGCAGCCGAACGGATGTTCCCGTTATAATCGTTTGTAGAATGTTTCTACAGTCAGATTGAAAAGTCTATAAGGATTACCATATCTATGTATACCGGAGTTATTTAAGTCAACCCTCGGTTGAATTATCAATATAAAGGATGCATGTTAGAATGAAGAATGTTGATATCGGTACCAGTAGATATAAGGGCCATTGTTAACAATTTGATCTGTCTTGTACTGTCAATTAGATACATGTTGCTGTCACGTTTGTTTTCCTATCCGTATGTACTAAGTTAGTAGAAGGAAAGATGTACCTATTTACCTGTAAAAGCGACCTTGGCCTCTATATTGTTTACCGGATTTGTAATCACATAAGCAACACGACGGGTGCCGCATGTGGAGCAGGATCTGCTTACCCTTCCGGAGCACCTGAGATCACCCCTAGTTTTTGGTGGGGTTCGTGTTGTTTATTCTTTAGTTTTCTATGTTGTGTCATGTGTACTATTGTTTTTCTGTTTGTCTTTTTCATTTTTAGCCATGGCGTTGTCAGTTTGTTTTAGATTTATGAGTTTGACTGTCCCTTTGGTATCTTTCGTCCCTCTTTCCTTTGTTTAATGAGATAAAAGTGACGGAGAACACACCTCTAAGCACAATCATCCTAATTTAACACATCATTTGAAATCTAACTTGTTCGTTCGAACATTTACATGCATGCTTTGATATAATATAAAGATAGGAACAAATCACTGAACTTATGTTCATATCGATATCCATTCAGTAGCGTGATTGCCTCGAGAGCGGGAGGTTAAGGCTTCGACCCCCGGATTGATCAAACCAAAAACTTGAATATTGGTATTTGCTGCTTCTTTGCTCGAAACGCGCTAGATCCTATTGGTCTACATGGTCTAGTACAAAGAACGAATTATATTCATCTATCAATAACACGTTCTCGTCCTGATTGTATATACTATTTAATTTGCCACTGGGCTTTAAACTGCCAACATCATCGGTCCATCTTCACTCAACAATTCATATCGCCAACATCATCAGTCCATCTTCACTCAACAATTCATATCGTAACTACTCCGCCATTTTCTCTACGCCTACAATATATAACGTTACTGTAGATGAGCGAGTCTGACTGAGTAGTTACGCCTGTAATATATCAATCTCCGGCGCAGAGTTCATATCCGTTCCTTACATGCTTTGCAATACTGCACTTAATATTATGACCTCTGTCATATTGAGTGTAGTGTTACAAAGTATAGAACGGAACGGATATGTGATCTCTGCGCAGGAGATTGGTAATATATATGACTTATATATCATATTTGTACTGGTAACAAAATGTAACCAGCTCAACAATAAACTTAGATCGTACATAATTGAGGTATAAATAAATTTTAAAAAATATTCTGAAATAGCTCCAATCAGGTACGTTGTTAAAGAAAAGGTAATAAATATCGAATTAACTATATGGGAGATGGATCTGTCGATCGCGTGGTATTTCAAAATGATTCCTGGTATACAAATGAAGTTTGTAACAGCACCACGTAGTCGGTGTTTTACCCAATAATAGTTTCGAGTTGTATGAAACGGATAAGAAAAATGCAACTCTGTGGGATGTATTAACCACGACAAAATTGATTAAATATAATTTTGAATGCGAACTAAACTATATATTTTTATGTTATATGTTTGCATGCCTAATAAGTCGTTTTCTTCTTTTTGACGATAAATGCTACGAAAAATTAAGTATAACATAACTTGCGAACATAAAATCCGTAATACTTGAGCTGCTTGGAATAAATAAGTCAGAACTCGTGTGACTGGTATACGTGTACATGTTGTTGTAATTGTCCTTGACTTTTGTGTAGAATATAGCCGGGGCAAATGAAGAGTGTTAACATAAAACATAACCTTAATCTTTCATATTCAATGTTGACGGCACTGAGATGTTATTTTGTTGTTAATTTGTTTTGTTGTTGTTATTGGTTTTGGTAGGCGACTTACTTATGTAGTAATTGCGCCTTAAATTCATACTAACATAAGTATTATGTATATATACTTTCAGTCCTTAATTTATTTTTAGTATTACGTTTTGGCGAGTTTTATGTCAAACTTTGGCGAACATGGTTGACTCAATTACTCAGAAATATCTATATATGTTGAGAGACAAAAAACAAAACAAAAAAACACATAACAAAAGATACATGTAATAGGAAAATGAAAAAAAAAAAGCAAAAAAAACAAAACAAATGATAGTCCCTAATGAAATGCTTTATTTATTGATAGGTATCATAAAATTGTTTAAAAATGTAATCTGGTTATTCACCTTTGTGTCGTCTGTGATATACTTATATAAAAAAAAGTATATTTAGAAACATGTAACAAGACATTTGCTAGTTAGATACAACCAATGTTAGGACGTCTCCCTCAATTGATGTAGCAAATAATGAATCCTTAAAGTAAGGATTGGTTGAAGTTATTCCTTTTTTGGTTAAGGTTCGTTCGTTGTATTAAATATTCCGAATATGCATTTTTCCTTTTTATGTAACTCAAGTCCAACAGTACAACTTTACGAAGCTAGTGTTTCCTATCAAGGTTTCCTTTAGAGGGAGTTACCTCTTACACAATTGTCACTTTTAACCAACGTTTGGTAAACATGATAAAGCTGACGTAATATTGTTTGGTTAAAAGTATTTTCTTTTCAAAACGCCGCCTACGGACTTGACAGATAGTTGTCTGAAGGCTGTTTAACGCGCAAAAGCGTGGACTCATTCATTTTGATGATGTCATACTGGGCCGTTGAATTTACTTCCTTTTAGATCCGATCGCTCGTGGCTTCTAACTAATAAATCCCGCGCTGCCAAATTAAAACTCGCACCCCATGGATTTTACAGTCGTACAGACAAAGTACTATGACTACCACATTGCTTTACCCTCGTCAACCATTGGGGTCTCCATATAAAATTTACTCCCGCGTGGTTTTTTTAATTTGGTAAGTTAGTAAAATGTCATTTGTGCGTTTAGGGGCGTCGTCACTTCCGTTCCAACGTTGAGCGAGTGGTTGGAAAACTATAATTCTATATTGTACGAATTATTCGGCAAATTGAATTCTCAAAATTGACAATCAGCATTTCTGTCATTAGGGAATTGTCATTAAGTACCTACAGAACAACCATTATTTCTTGTTTATCCTGCACAATGACTATCACTAAGACGCTTGATGAACGTAAATAGTGCAGGGATACAGGCGACCCCCTCTATCTGGTAAATGACGTCATAAAGGCGCGTATAATTGACGAGTTTTTTCCGGTCACGGATGAACTCGAAAGTGGTCTATTGAATTCACCAATCGATTGTCTAATCAGTCAGTTCTATACTAACTCTTAAATTATATACCATGACTCTGCTATCGAACAATTAATCAAGGATCATCACGATTTTGAAAATCGGCTGCTAAGAAAAACCAAATCGTGAATGTGAGCCAGTCACGATAGATCACGATAGTGTTATTAACTGAAACAATAATTTCAATACTTATAGATTTTTTTGTTTTGTTTCAATCGATTAACACGTACATATATTTGTAAATTATATATGTGGCACCTAACTGCCTTACTATCAGATCTTAAATCATATAAATAACCGTTTTTTATAGAATACTTTTTTGTTTTTATTGCTCTGTTGGTATACAGTAATAGAAAGGCGTTTAATAATGCATCATTTCTTATATAAGGAAGTTTATGTGTGTGTATAGTGCACTGCCCTTTAATGACGTCAACAGACTGTATCTACTCGAGTTAAACATTAGTGTGGCAAATCGATTTCATTCTCAACATGTTTGTTTCAAATTACTTTATCTGAGCTTTGAAGGTAAGTGTGTATCTTTGGGTTGTAAATGTGTATTTTTGTTTGTAAGTGTGTAATTGCTGCTTTAGTGATTCGTACTTTACCTCTTTGGTATAACGACCTAATTGATATTATATATACATTCTTTTGTTTGTAGTATATATCACGTACGCTATCCAATGGGTGTACAACCATTCATCACGCTCATACAATGTTACATTAAATTTTTACGACTTTTATACCTATTCTCTAATCTAAATTATAAAGTTATTTTAATGAATTGACTGACACTTTAATCGTCTTATTGTAAGGTTGACCGTACTTACATTTTGATCGAATGGCTTTATTCAAATTGTGCTTTCCATCAAAGTTTTCCAATCCCTATGCACGTATAAGAAACTACAAAATAACAATTCATTCTATTCTTTTGAAAATCATGAAAACATTCACAGAATGAAATCAAAATAGTTATCGAATGCTTGAATTATAGGGTTATTTATATGAGAATGTAGAAATCTATTATTACTGCAATTTGAGAACCATTGTTTATTTTATTTTTTTATTGTTCTCACGATTTTTTGTAAGATAATCAGATGCCGTGATGGAATGTTTCAACCGGTATAAAGTTTTAAACATATTTCCGTTATGATCACTGTATACCGTATTCTTCTGAAACTATTTTTAACTTTTCCGTAGATTTTCTCAATCGTCTTTTTACACTTTTCCGGAGACGACTGTTAACTATTCCGTAGTTGTTTTTTTTTTTTTTTTTGATTATTGCGCCTTTCTGAAGATAATTATTCCGTAGTTAAATTTTCGTCTATTGGCGCCTTTTCTGTAGACAATTGATAATATTCGTAGTTTCTTTATCATCTTTCGGCGCTTTTCCGGAGAATATTGTTAATTATTCCGTAGTGTCTTTTTTATGGACGCGCAACACAGTCGTCGGGGCTACATTGGTTTACCCTTATCTGTCATTTCGTCATTCTGCCATTCTGTCATTCCGCAAAAAAACATTATATGCATTTTTTTTCTAATCGCCTTCAGACTTTGGGCTGATTTTTGGTATCCATGATCAGTTCAGATCCAGCTTAAGTTTTGTTCTGTTCAGCTATTTTTTAACACAATAACTTGCTTTGGAAAATCACATTTATACGAAACGTTTTCTAAACACCTTCAGATATTGCACTGATTTTCGGTATGTGAGTTAACCATGATAAGTTACAGATCAAGTTTAAGTTTGTTCCGCTCTGTTGAATTTTTACGCAATTACGAGCGTTGGACTTTATTGTTGAAAATCACAGTTTTACGGACTATTTTTCTATACACGTTCTGAATTTGCGCTGATTTTTTACATGTTGTTTAACCATGATGAGTTACAGATCAAGTCTATGTTTCGTTCTGTTACGCTGATTTTGATGTTGTTTCTCTCCATCTTGTTAGATCTGCAGTACATACACTTCCTTTATCATTAACTACTCATTTGGTCAAGGAAGTGTTTCATCAAACTAGTATTGGTCTTGAGAGCTGGATACTATTCATGCATGTTTGAGTCCATATGTGTTACTGAAATTGCAGATTTTTCAACTTTTTGAGACGGGACCATGTCTAGTTGTCTATTGCGCCTTTCTGAAGATTGTTAACTATTCCGTAGTTTATCTATCGTTTGTGGGCGCGTTTTCGGAGACGATAGTTTACTTTTATGTATTTCCCTTTCGTCTATTGACGCCTTTTACTAGTATTAGGACGATTGATAACTATTAAATTACAAAAACGATAAATGGCACGTGTGGTAAAATATTATGGTCAGTATAAAATTACAAATACGACAAATGGCACGTGTGGTAGAATATAATGGCTAGTTCTAAATTACGTTGTCATTTGGAAAAAAGACATATCCTACAACTGGATCATTTTTATATCAGGGTTGTAACTCAGCATAATAACAGGGATGTATTGACTTTGTCTATTTATAACTTATTTATTTACGGATAATGAAATATTATATTCTTTTCGTATACGTTGATGGGAGAAAAAAATCACAAGTCCAAAGTGCGTTTGATTTTCATTATTTTGATATACTAGTATATATATGAGTAGGCAAAAAAACGCCCTACATGAAGACGTCATTTGCCTATGTAATTTCACGATTCGTTCCCTGGTTATCTTGTTATATGACATTTCAAATAAATAGCACGATATAACAGTTTAAACGTTCATATTGTAATTTTTGTTGTTAATTGATTTTAATGATATATAATGAGTTTTGGAGATTGC
The DNA here is from genome assembly GCF_963676685.1 of Mytilus edulis. NCBI lineage: Eukaryota > Metazoa > Mollusca > Bivalvia > Mytilida > Mytilidae > Mytilus > Mytilus edulis. The sequence goes on from NC_092346.1 coordinate 98,493,394, forward strand.
GCTTCCTGTTGTACTACTAAGTATGACATTGTATTATAACATAAGTACGGCGACCGATATATATAGATTCTACCACTGCATCTAGTGTGATGTATACGATATTTATCCACCCGAGACAGTTGAATTTTCAAATTTAAAACGCGAGGCTTTGCCGAGCGTTTTAAATGTTTAAAATTTAACTGTCGAGAGTGGATAAATATCGCATAACACGAGATTTGGTGGTGGAATCTGTTTCTCTAATGATTTTCAAACAATACGCAGGCAAACTTATTATTTCTTTACGACTGATCTGCAAAAAGATGTGTTCTTTCTATGTAACCTCATCAGGCATGGTCCCCTTTTTCATGCCGTCACAATAGGAAATTCAGAGAAAAGCAAGAAAGTTCGACGTCATAATCGGATTTTAACCAATGAAGAACTGAGATCAAACGAACCACACGTTGATTATTTTTTTCTTATAAAATGGGTGCAGAAAGGGATAAATAGATGAAGAATTAGAGAAAAGAGTTTACGTTACTTGTCAGATTAATAAGTTGTTTCAGTTTGTTTCAGTTTGAATTCAGTTTTAGATATTGTATGGTTGTCAATTATTGAGACAACTATCCAACAGAGACCAAAGCACACAGTTGTCAACAATTACATCTTTTTGTCAGAAATGAGCAAAAACCTTAAAAGTATGTCATTGTATGTATAGTACGCTATTAAAAGCTCTCAGATAAAAAAAAGAGTGAATCGTTTTAAACGAAACAAACAACGGCCTTACGTATGCTAAAACAATAAACGACAAGCAGTTACAACAGGCCGCAACCAATAATAAACACTTGATTGCAGGCTCCTGGCTTGAGATAGACATAACTAATATATCGGGGTTAAATACAAGCATTGTGTTATTCAATATTTCTATCGTTGTTTTTGTAACTTGTGTTGTTATTTTGTGTCATGTTGTTGTTTTGTGTCATGTTGTTGTTTTGAGTCTATTAAACCGTCTTTAAAGTTAACGAGATTATCATCAGCTCAGTAGCCAGTGCTTTTGAGACGATTCGTATAAACATGATTATTATCTAAAAATATCCGTTCATCAATTAAGACATTATTTTAGAAACTATAAGTTTCCAACTACTTCCAGAAAAGTTGACCGTAGAATGATGTGGCTATTTACCTAGGTCCCATTTAGTCATATAGCTTCGAACTTTTCCACGTATTTATACACCAATGGCGTTCAAATATTTCGGTTTATGGTCCCTGATAATGGTAAACCAAACGCCTTTCTTGTCCGAAAATCTCAGTAACATAAAAGACAGATCGAAAAGATGTATAAATGACGATGAAAAATATGATGGATCTTTTAATCTGTATTATATGTTTTTTGTAATGAATTCGGGATTTTTCGAAGGAATGTCTATTAAGTCTTTCCGATGATAACATGTACATGTTGTAGTCATAGATGGACTTGGGGAAATAGTTGTTATAGTAAAGTTTTTAACAATCTTTTAAATGTAACTTAGCATATATAGATGAAACCCAGTATTCGTCAGATATGATAATTATGTAACATTGGAAGGACGACGTATGCCACGTGAGATAAATTACTACACGTTAATACATGTTTTATTTACCTTTAAGTAAATGTTTATGAAAGTATCTGCAGTTAATTGCATACGTGTCTAATCATATCATAGTAGGAGAACTTGTTTACCATGTAAGATCTCTACACGTAAATATCATAAACGGACAGATCTAAAAACAATTGGATTTTTAGAAAATGTTTGTCCTATTCCACTCAGACATTCTGCTATTGATTTTTTCGGAGATAAATTTAAATAACATTGTGACACGTCTCCTTTTCGAAATACACAATTCCATATGCTGTGTATTAAATGGGGAATGGTCTCCTGAAATTCTGTGCACCCAACTTTTAAATGTATCGTGTTCTTCCAATGTATGAGCACTCGCTCAATTCATAAAAGATGTGAGTAAAAATAATTTTAAAAAAACCAATGCAATGTCTTAATGTCTGCCAGACCTGACCTTGACCTCATTTTATGCATCAATGATCAAGGTTTAAGTTCTTTGATTTGGTTCGTTTCTTAATTACTATAATCAGAAGGTCAATTATATGTTGTGTATGTAATGTTTGCAAATGGTACGTTTCAGTCTGCAAGTATCATCTCACCTTGACCTCATGTTCATGGTTGATTGATTAATGTAACGTTTGTATAATTTGGTCTGTTCTTCAAGTACTATCAATACTACAGCCACATGTCAACCTTATCTTATATAATATATGGAATGATTGTAAGATTTACATGTCAGTTTGGCAGCTATCATCTGAAATTGACCTCATTTCATGGTTCATGGGTCAATGTTAAGTTTTTGGGTTTTGTACTTTTTATCAAATAAGATTATCAATAGTTCAACTATATTTGGTGTGTGAAATGATTGTAAGGTGTATATCTGTCTGACAGGTATCGTTTGACCTTGCCTTTATTTTCACAATTGACAGTCAATGTCAAGATTTAGTGTTTAAATTTGTATTTCAATAACCATGATAACCACAAGCAATAGGTCAACTTTATTTGGAGTATGAAATAATTGTAAGATTACAAGTCTGGCTTAAAGGATTTACATAACCTTGACCTTAATGTCATGGATCTTTAAATATGTTAAGTTTGTGCTTTTTAATAGTCAGTTAAGATTGCGATAACTTTTAGCGTGTGCATTCTTGTTAAATGGGAGTCAAAATGAATACAGGGGAATTTCGTTTCTGATAAATTCGTATACAGCTAAGAGTTGGAATGACTTTACAGTATGATGCGAGCGTTTGTATTGTCCAAAGTTGAAAGAAAACTTGTGATACTTAAGCATGTTAAGTGAAAGATGTCTATTATTAGTTCTTTTAATGTCCCTTTGTCCGACATCTTGTTTTATTATGACTAAAATTTGAACATATGTATACAACATACATGACATATACAACATATACAAAACAATGCTTATTTATCATGTTTTATTTCAGATGAACAATAACATACAGCCAGGACTATCGTGTGATTGGAATGGACAAAAGTGGACACCGACTGTTACAAATATACAAGAACAATGGATAGCACAGAATCCACCTGGCGTAGCTCGAGGGAAGGTATGGCAACCAAAAGTTGCACCCCCTCCTCCAAATCCTCTGCCACCACTAGACACCGACGACATGAGTGATGAGAGTCTTGAGAATGCTGTTGCTAACGGATATCCTCTGGATTTATCAACATTTAATAAAACAACAGTTTCACACACACGACAGGTGGAAAGTCCTTTAGATTTGTCGTTAAAAACACGTAAGCGATGTGCAGATTCAACACTTCATTGTAATCAATATGGACAAATTGGCAAAAAAATGTGCTTACCTTCTCAAAGTAGACCACACGATAGATCACATGATAGAACACATGACCGATCACGTGACCGACAATTGTTAGTTCAGCAAGCTATTGCTGACAACATGGGCATGCCAAATCAAGCATGCCAACAGTATACCCCTACAGTAGATCTCATGCATCCTGAAAGTGTGCGCCATAAACGAGACTATCATACTACGTCACGACAGCATATGCAAAATATAGATTCAATGCATGTAAAAAATAGTTTTAGTTCTGCTAAAAATTTGCAAAATGTACAAACAGTTCAACAAAAAATCTGTATTCCCGATCAAACTGAAGTCCGTCAGCGTTGTCCGGGTCAAACATTCAGTCGTCAATATGTGTCGTCTAGTAATCAAATATATCCTGATGAAATATCTAAAGTGTCTTCTCATCATTATGGTAGCTCTGTTCGTAGAGTCAGTAATTCACAAATCCATGATGCTCAAAAATTTTCAAATTACTCTGGAAATATTCAAAGAGAAAGTCAACACAATATGTATAGGGAGCATTCACAGTTTTATGCACAGAGGCAAGAAGTTTTATCTCAAAATCGTGGTATTTCACCAGCAAGTAAAAATAGCGAAACAAACAATTATCAATTGATGTCTCAGGTTCAAAAGAACGTGTCAAATTCCAATTCAACTTCATCATTAAATTCATCGAAATATTTAGGTAATCGCTCTCAACATGATCCATATGGTTTTGTCCGTCATAATACTGCAGCTGTTGCGACATATTCTCCTAGTGGTAGTTCTATATCCTCAAGGTCGCCTTCGTTTCAGGGTCATCAAAGTCGACCGAGTGTATTGTCAAGTGGGTTGCATTTTAAGCATCCCCAGGAATGTTGCAGTCCAGATAGTACGAACGTTTTACAGTCGCCTTCGGACTATATGACTCCATTATCACGTGATCCATCAGCCAATAGTCCTGGTATGTCACGTGATACTCTACAGATTCGCAGAAATGCTGAAATGAAAAGCAGTCGTGTATCTAGTACAAGTTATACCCCTTCATCTTCACCAAGATGTGGGTACGTTTCAAATTCGCCAAGTGGATATGTTTCAAATTCTCCCAGTATGATCTCAAATATAAAATCACCGTCCATTCAACCGCAGTCTAAACTGACTTCTTCTCCAGGTATTGACATTCTTGAGACAACGTCAGTTATGCAGCGTTCTAATCAAAGTCGTTCGATAATTATGGGAACAAGTGGCTCAACAGTAAACGACATTCAAAGCAAAACAATCAATAAATACAGACCACGATTATGGAATCCAGAGCAGTTAAAGCATGGTTTTGATACTGTAGCATGTGCAGAAAAAAGCACGTTCGAAGAGAAGAATGAAATTCCAAAAAGTAAATTGCCTAATAATGATCTCACGTTTTGTAAAAATGAAACAAAAAACACTGATAGTTGTGCGAAAACTGTTTCTCCAGAAACAGAATTTACTAGTCCTTTAGAAGTAGCAATTCCAAAGACTGCTGAGATCAAATCAGAAAATAGACCGAAACCGTTTTCCAAGAAAGATATAATCATGAATGCGTTTAGAAACGATGAATCAATGAAACACATTCTCGAAGAACAAAAGCCACCACCACCTCCTATACACTTATCTGAACAGCCATCTATACATCCATCCGAAAAACCATCTATCATGTCTTTACATCCACCTGAACAATCATCAAAACATCCTCCGGAGCCGACAAGAAGCACTACTTTTATTTCTCCTGAATCTCCTAAAATGCCAACTTTAAGTCCTCAACAAAAGTTACCAGCACCGAAAGTGTCGCCGTTGATGGGAGAACCTCCAACGCTTGATAGAGCTGCTTCTCAAGGAAATCGTCGAAAGCAAAACAAAGTATCTCCGAACAGGAAAATACAACTGAAACATTCTTCTGAAAAACTATCTAATCATAATGAAAAACAAGATTATTCAATACAGCCACACTCAAGTTTTCCTCAAAGACCAAAACAACCATACAAAAGAATCCCTGTTGCGAATGTTGCACCAATGGTGCACGGTAGATGTAATTCTCCAAAAGATAAAATCATTCCTATGTCAGAGAAAGGCACACCAAATCAGGACATTAAACAGTTTGTGTCAATTCCAACGCCGCAACCTATACAGGTATTCCGTGTGGAAACAGTAGTTACGAATCAAAATGACATTTCAGAATTAAGTATTAAAGAATCGTCTCATATAAAGTCCAAGGAAGATATTATGTTTAAAAGAGGAAATCCAAAATATAAGGCAACCAAGCCAACTTCAGCCCTTCAAACTAACAAGGCAAAACGAAAAGAGAAGACAAATGAGTGTTCAATAGAAGGCAATTGTCGATTGAAACCGCGAGACAATAGCAATTGTCAAATGAAAGAAACTGTTCAGAGTAAATGTTTAATGAAAACGCCAGATCAGAACAAGTTACTGAAAACAACAGACCACAAAAATGTTAGAAAGGAAAGTGCTATTGAAATGTCAATTAGGGAAACAAAAGACCATAGTGAGAGCAAATCCGTTACCAAGGTATACATAAACAATAAGCACGTATATATAAAAGATTTCTATCCTGTTTAATACACTGAACTATCAGCTTTATTTTAAAATAGACATTTTATTAGATATAATTAATGTTTTTTAATGTTTGATCAAACACTAGTAAAACAATTTTTTATAAGTTAGAAGAGTCATTGTACATGTCGTACTGAAAAACAAAAAGAAGAAAACTATAACAGAAAAACAAAAACAGATGCTGTACTAGAATTTCAGTCATAGACCTAGACCTTTATGAATATATTTTCCATTATTGGTCATTTTGTTTTAAATAATTATCATTATCTAAAGGATCTCTTTAAAACGTTTAAGATAGGTGTTATATTCGTCCACCAAAAAATATGAAAATAGCAAAACTGTAGGCTTTTGCATTTTTACAGCATGTCTGTGGTTTTTTTCGCGTGTTATAAAAAATGTCTTTCGTTTGTGAATCTTTTCTTCGTGTGCATGGTATTATAGTTTAGTATTTCTGTTATGTCTAGTTTACCTACAAATGTCATTACTCTTATTGCAGAGGCCTAAGCCAAAACAACACATTAAACAGACCCTAAGAAAGTTAAGAATTATATCAAACACTAAAAGGAAGGTATGTATTTTTACTTTGATAAAAAATGAATGGTTTACGTATATTTTTGTTGATATTTAAGTTGTTAAGTAACACAACTAAAATGAACAAAGTTTAAAAAAGTCTTACTATTAATGTTATGAACTTGTTTTGAAACACATATACCATGTTTACCCGAGCAACGATTACTATGTTATCAAATAGCAAATACAAGATTTTCACGAGTGGGGCCGGAAGAGCCTTCTGAAAAATACGAAAATATGACAAGGTAAATGGACTAGAGCCCTTGATCCGGCACTTTATCTCACACTTTCACTCGTTAGAAGTAAGGTTATTCCTTAGTCTAGTTGATTGACAATGTGCATTATTGATTTAACTTATTAAACAACCACTTATACTTCAAATTCACTGCCCACCTCTTAACTTTTGACCTGCGGGTGTTTTCATAAGAGACTCATTTTTGTGGTGATTTTTTAATTAAGTTTATTTTCTATTCTCGAAATATTACGTACTTTTTAAAATGCATCGCAAAAACCAAAAAAAAAAGTGAATAAATGTATTTTAATAGGCTGACGAAATCAGTAGAAAGGCTAGAGTGAGAAATGTCCCTGGATCTTTGTCAGGTAAGAAACATAAAAGACTATCTGTCTGTCTGTAGACGAAACGCGCGTCTGGCGTATATACTAAATTTAGTCCTGGTATCTATGATGAGTTTATTTACTGGCAGTTTTAATATAAATTTGTTCTATTCAATTTGTATGTTCCTACTGATTAAACTAACAAGAAGAAAGTTCATCCATATTTTGAAATTGAAAACAAAACTTAAAGTCATGTATAAATCAGAACTATTTGATTAAAAAACTGAAATATTTTTTATTGTCAATATTTTCAGAAATTTTTTAAATGAATAGCAAATTTATTCAAGTTAGGTTATATTTTACTGCAAGCATTATTTATTCATATTGGATTATTTGTGACTACATGTAATACTTGTTCATATTAGGGTCCATGCATAGGAGGCGAATTCGTAGACGATTACAGATCTCAAAACATAATAGAGGATTCATTGACTTCAAGCCACAAGTTTTAGAATCACGAACAAGACGGAAATCAGGTATACTGATATACAAATACAACACAAATGAAATGCTTGCTTGCTCCTAAACATGTCTAATCAAAGTACTCGTTTTGTAGTGTACACAGTAGGATTTTAATAAATATAAGCATAAAAAAATAGAAAAATATCGGATAACCTTTGTATTGAATTTAAAGTAGGGATTTGTTTGGGTCTCTTTGAGTTTAAAAATGTTTTTTATATTATATTGAGGTTATAAAGTCAGAATATTTTTCTATAAAAAAAGTATGTTTTCCAGTGTCCTGTTGTATAAAATCTATAAAAACAAAACTACAAAAGCCAATAAACAACGAAAAATATACAAAAAAACAACAACTACAAAACATAAAGAATTCTATTTATTCTGTATACAGTGTCGATCGTTCAACATTTAGAATATTTATTTATGTTGACAGCTGTAAGACGAGGGTATCACAGAAATGCAGCCTATGAAAAAGAACTTCGAAGGGAAGAGAAACGCAAAGCATTTCGTCATCGACAACGTGTACACAGATTTAATAAAAGAATTAGTATGAAAGCAAAAGCCAGGAAAGTTGTACCACCTACAACAGAGCAAGCCGAAACAAAACTTCCTGAAAAGAATCACGAGGAGGCGACACCTTCCACAGTGGAAACTGATAATAGCGGAACATGGGAGGTGAAAAATACCAGCACAACGCTACGAAATGGCAAAAGTAAAGGTGTTAGCATGAAAATATTGTTTAAACCACAAGAACAAAGGCGGTTCCGACGCAGGATGAGAAAAAGAGGGACAATGAGATATGGTTTAAAGAAGACAGTATCTGCACCATCCAGATTGAGAATGCAAACACAGATCTTTGATGATGCTGGATGTTCTCAAGGGTTCACTGGTTCCCAAATGCCGTGTATGGATGTAAGTTTTCTTGAAAACCTTATTGTGTACTTTTTTAGACTATTTTGTTTGCCCTTATATCAATAATAAAAAGGAAATATTACTTTTTAAACTGATATTGCTTCTCGACACCTTAAGTTGTTTATGATTTAATACTCTTTGTCTCCCAAGTATGCAAATAACAAATCAATGATGCAAAAATAAGGAACTTTGTGTTCTCTAAATTGTGAAATATTTATTTGGTTTTCAGCGCATGGTGTAAAGATTCAAGAATATACATTACATGTATAAAACCTTCAATGCTCTAGTCAATAATATTGTGTCATATTTTATCTATTTATTTGACCGTTCCAACTTTCATCTTCAAATGCTAGTAACCATAGATATACCTGACCATTTAAAGTACCATCACCAAACACCCAACATATTTACCTCACCATTACATGTACCTCTTATCAAACAGTTGATTTAACTGACCATTTAAAGTTTTCCAAACAATCAATAGTCCTTTCTCATCATCATGATCATTCCAAGTGTCATTGCACTGCAAAACATATATTTACCTGACCATGGTTCAACTTTCTCCAAACAAACGATAGATTTAACTAACCATTCCAAATTTCTCCAAACAAACAATAGACCTTCCTCATTGTTTCAAGTGTCATCTCCAAACAAACGATAGATTTAACTAATCGTTCAAAGTTTCTCCGAACAAATAATAGACCTTCCTCATTGTTCAAGGTATCATCTCCAAACAAACGATAGATTTAACTAACCATTTAAAGTTTCTCCAAACAAACAATAGACATTCTTCATTGTTTCTGGTGTCATCTCGAAACAAACGATTGACTTAACTAACCATTCAAAGTTTCTCTAAACAAACGATAGATTCCCTTGACATTTCTAATTGTCAGCTTTAAACATACAATATGTTTACTTTCGACGTAATTTTAAGTTGACGAACAATATTGTTTTAGATTCATTCAGCAGACTATTCCCAGTATGATTTTGATGCAACTGATCCTGTTGACCTTCCTGCCCCAGTGCCATTTATACCATCCCTCCCGGAAGTGAAGAAACTAAGTGTCTGTAAGGATACCGGGGAAACAATACTACACCGTGCTGCTAGAATGGGACATGAGGTAAGGCTTATATTTATATACCGGAAGTGAGGAAACTAAGTGTCTGTAAGGACACCGGGGAAACAATACTTCACCGTGCTGCTAGAATGGTACATGAGGTAAGGCTAATATTTATATACCGGAAGTGAAGAAACTAAGTGTCTGTAAGGATACCGGGGAAACAATACTACACCGTGCTGCTAGAATGGGACATGAGGTAAGGCTTATATTTATATACCGGAAGTGAAGAAACTAAGTGTCTGTAAGGATACAAGGGAAACAATACTACACCATGCTGCTAGAATGGGACATGAGGTAAGGCTTATATTTATATACCGGAAGTGAAGAAACTAAGTGTCTGTAAGGATACCGGGGAAACAATACTACACCGTGCTGCTAGAATGGGACATGAGGTAAGGCTTATATTTATATACCGGAAGTGAAGAAACTAAGTGTTTGTAAGGATACAAGGGAAACTATACTACACCATGCTGCTAGAATGGGACATGAGGTAAGGCTTTATTTTGAGATTTTCTTTTGTTTATATTATTTGTTGGTATGGAATTTGTTCACCATGGTTCCAGTTTTATATTCTGTTTTTAATGAAATTTGAAATATTTTCTAGTATGATTTGTATGAATGTTGCTTTTTAGGATTGCTGGTTAAATAGCTATCGTGCATGTTATATGTTCAGAAATTTCTGGTTGAATAGCTATCATGAATGTTATAGTTTTATGATTGCTGGTCAAATAGCTATCATCCATGATTTGTTTTAGGAAATGAATATAGTTTTTGAGGTAGATAAGTGGAAATGCTTTTATTAACATGATTAATGTTGGAACATAGGTCTACGGTTGTATTTGTTTTTGTCTTTTGTTAATGCCCGCGTCACACTGTCCCGATTTTTATATACGATGTACACCCGAATGCGAAAATTGTAAGTTCGTACGAAGTTGGTCCCGATCTCGTAAAACACCAAAAAGTGACCGAAGAAAGTACGATGAATAACGAAGTCTATACGATGGTGCCGAAATTATATACGATAGCAAACGATGGACATACGAAGGTTAACCGAAGACGGGTATTTAAGCTTCATATCTCAGCCGAAGCCTACACGATGGATCACGAAGGCTACACGATGGATTACGAAGGCTACACGATGGATTACGAAGGCTACACGATGGATTACAATGATGGCGCGATGGCCATACGATGTCTAAAAGATACGAACAGAATTTCGACAACATATCGTTTCTGTACAAGTCTGCCATGCATGGCGGGAAATCGATCTTTTTGTCTAATTTTTATAAAACTTAGTTTATTATCCCCTCGCCTACTACATGTAAGTTGCGTATATATAAAATTGTTATTGGCACTCTAGACCCAAAATGCTCAAAACTTGGTATGGTGTTACTCGTTAAGAATATCTTAAGCGCTATTGACTTTTAAGTTCAAAGGTCGAGGTCATAGTGGCAGTTGTAATACAAGGCAATATCACCCTTGTGGACACTCTAAAACCAATATGCTTCAAAAGATTTTAACCAGATTTGGTATATTGTTCCTTCTTGTAATGATCTGACATTTTTTACGTTCAAGGCCAAAGGTCAAGGTCATGCAGATGGACTTGTTTTTTCTCCTTGAAATAGCATAATACACAGGAATTGGTTGTTCATTTTTTTACCTGCTGGTTCTAAAGACAATATTAAAGGTATTTCCAGTTACTATATGTTTTGGTTGATTTCTAGAAAAATAGTTTATGTATCAAATATGCATATTCAATTTACCATTTTCTGCATGTGTATATACAAATATAGTATCCATATTTGTCCCTAATATGTTACATACGAGGGGATGCCACGCTCGGCATTGCCTTGTTTGAACTGTGAAATGTGTGCACTAGTCTGAATAATCACCCATAATTATGCCCATGTTTACTGATCTATCTTAAAGGTAAGGTAATGGGTTCGTTGATCCCTTTTATTCAAAAAGAGCTCTTTCCAGAAGAATATCATAATAATATAGACAAAAGGAAGGATGTGGGAAAAGCAACAAATGCGGCAAAATATGACATATAGAAAACAAATTGGTTATGGAGTAAACATACGTGTGACAACAACTCAGACGATACATAAAAAAATCAGAATAATGAAGAAAAAGTTGGTTTCCCTATATACGTGTACCTGCAGTGTTGGTGTACGAGGCGCGTTTATGATTTTCATTATGTTACTTGATATGGAAAATTGACAAAAAATAATATTTTATTTGTAAAAGTAAATCCTGAGCCTGTAATAGCTGCTCTTCTTGTTCCATTTGAATTAATAGAAACAACGCTGTCGCCTTCTTGTTCTCATAGAATCATATGATATGAGCTCCATGTTTTGTGAACCTCTTTCTTAACTGTCATATTAGACTGACCAGTGCATATCGCGCATGGCACTTTAAATGTATTTTAACGCGAAAATTAAGTTACATTTAGCTGGATTTATTGCCGTCGTAGTTCCATCTTGTCGCCTTCGTACTTTTATTCGATGGCAACACGACGGTATTACGAGTTCTTCACGAAGTCGTGTTGCCATCGTAAGACCTTCGGGTATCTTCGTGATTCATTCATTTAGACATCGTAATGTCAAAACTGCCCGATGGAAACGATGGAAACACGAATGCAATACGATGTGTAAAGATGCATTCCCGGTGACATTACGATAGTGAGGATGGTGATACGAACTCAATACGAACCCTTAACATCGGACGCACCTTCGGGGATTTTTTAACATGTTAAAAAATTTAGAACCCTTCCCGAAGTTGTCCCCGAAGGCTGGAAAAAGTGGCCGATGGTTCTACGATGGTTAAAGATGGCACTACGAATAGCCCGATCTGGATACGATCAGTCCCGATTTTGAAAATTTCCATTATCGTGTTGCCATCGGCGTAAAAATCGGGACAGTGTGACGCGGGCATAATTGTATTGTCGCTTTTACTCATCGGATTTGTGTTTGTTTTTGTCAATATTTGTTTATTCTTCGATCCAGGTTGTTCTGCAAGTATTTAGCATCAAAGTAACATGCTATAGAACAATTGTGTCCCTGGATTGTCCTTTTGAACAATATTCCAAAAATATCAGCATACAAGTTACATGTTGAAGGTCATTTTTTTCCTAGGAATATTACACGTAGACTTTTTTGGTTCACATTGATATTTTTTGTTCCACATTGACTTTTTCTGTTCCACAATGCCTGCTTTGTTCCTACTTGGCCTTATTTATTTCTTATGGACCTTCTTTGTTCCGTCTTGACTTTTATTCAAGAATGATTGTTTGTTTATTGAGTTTTATTGTTTTCTTTATTCAAAGATCCAAGTCTGGTTTCTTTGATATCAGAGAAAAAGACTTGGACTATGAAGTCGTATGTGCATGTCTTCGTCATAAAGGTTTTTCTTGTTCTTGCGTTTGTTCCCATGTTGTCTCTCTTTGATTTCATCAAGACTACATGGTGTCGTTTAGTTATATATGTTGTTGTATTGCTGTCTCATTGTTGTTGTTTCAAAATATCTTTTTCGTAGTTTTTATTTTTGTTTTCATTGAGTTTTTGTAAATTTTTGTCTCTTTTCTACACAATAAAATTTCTGTACCAAATCATGAATATGACTGTTGTGATTTCTTCGTTTGAGATGTTTGAACTTTTGATTTTGCCATTTGATAAGGGACTTTCCGTTTCTAATTTTCCTCGAAATTCGGTATTTTTGATCTTTTACTTTATGGATAAATAGTCATCTTTCGTCGTAAAAGTCTTGTGTATTCTATATTTTAATTGTAAATACAGTTTAACAACTAAAGTTAAAAACATTAGGCGATGTGATATATATAAAAACAATATGAATGCAATTGATTTCTTAATTCCGTTAAGCTCATTTGCATTGTTCCTTTCGTCAATGTTGGTTTTCAATGGTTCAGTCCAATTCTTATATTCTATAATATATAAGTCAACCGTATTTTGTGGATGGAATGATTATCTTTAGTTCAAGTACATGTCCATCTGGCTTGGTTTATCTGAAATCACCTAATTTGCATGTTACGTTGGATATTGTTTAATTTAGATATTATAAGTAATCGGTTAACGACGTTTGGTGTACGGAATTTAAGGTGACCGAACATGTCCTTTTGGCAGGGTTCAGCTGAACTTGACCTTATTTGAATAGATTATTGATAATGTCAAGTTTATGTGATACTTGTAAGTTGTTGTAGGATCTTTATTTTAAAGACTTTCAACATACATGTAAATGCAATAGTTATCAGTAAATAATACGAGATACGTCAGCGTGTGCACTCATCTTGTTTATTGTAATATGTATATGGATGATACACACAATATATATAAGAATATATATGTATTATAAACATTTTATAAAACAAGAAGTAAGTTAATAATAATGTAGTTAGTAATCGTTCCTTTAATGCACTGTGACAATCATAAAGCTGCTGTTTATATTGAAGACATGAAGTACTTAGTAATACTCACTCACGTTTATTATCCATTGATTTTATTTCTGTTTATTTACAGTCTACTAAATATAAAATCTCAAATCAGATTACCGTAATAAAAGCTTTTTGTAGTATTAGTTCTTTAAAATACATTGTTTAGCTAAGTGTGCCTGCACGATTCTGACGTTTGCACATGATATTCAATGGGGTTTTAATGGGTTTCTGTATTGACATACAATTATATGTGAAAATGTATACATGTACGCTGTTTTTCTTTGCTGCACAATTTGTTCGTTTTATCGTGATTAAGATTATGACAAAATGTTGACGCTTGTACCCCTAATTTTGACCTTATTATTTATTATGTCTGTTTGCTGTTCACACATTGTTGTCAATACATTGGAATTTTATGCGATTGTCATACAAGTGAGAAGTTTAACTGGCTATAAAACCAGGTCTAATCAAACGTTTTCTACGAAATTAAATATCTGTACCAATAAAGACAACAGTAGCAAACCGCTGTTCAAAAGTCATCAATCGATTGAGATCAAATACGGGTTACAAACTAAAACATAGAATACTAATCTACTATTAGAGGAAACAATTGAATAACAGAAACACTGAAGATTCCGATGCAGGAACATGACGGTGGTTTTCTTTTCGTTTAATTTGTTTGAGTTTTTGAATTTGATAAGAAACTTTCCGATTTGAATTTTCCTGGTAGTTCGGTAATTTTGTTGTTTAAATCTTATTATGTCTGACGCCCCCTATTCATTTGGTTACCTTTTTGTTATCAAACTTTCAGTATATTAGTGAGATTTAAACATATTTATTACCTAAATATTTTTGTCAAATTATGATGGCCTACATATAGTTTATTGTTCTTATGATAGATTTTGACATCTATTTGATGAATACGTTTTTCCGTCGGGGATTCTTATTTTTATTTTCGTTTCGTATTAGATAAATACGAGGAGTTCGATTTGTTGCAGTTTGGCTTTTTAAATTATTCTGCTAATTTCCCCTGTTTTACATAAGAACATGTCTGTATCAAGTTAGGATTATGACAGTTGTTTTCCAGTCGTTTGATGTGTATGAACTCTGCTATTTGATATAAAAGAATTTTCCATTTTGAATTTGTCTTGTTGATTGTTTTTGTTTTTTGCAATGTATTGTAAAACAATATTTTCACTTAGTTCCATTGTACCTTTGTATCGTTGTCTAGAATACCAAATAAGTTGGAACTTTGAGAGACAGCCTCATTCTCCTTTAAATGTATATTCGCTTAAACTCGTGTCTTATTTAAGTTCGCATCAACTTCTCTTTCAATAGAATTAGATTGTCCTCACTTGATTTCAGTTAATTGAATCGTACTGTATAATTTTCCCTTTTGTTAGATATACACCAGTTTGCCCTGCCAGAGTTGTTCATTTTCCTATGAAATCAATATGTTATAATGTCTTAGGATTATTGATTAATCTTGTTTATTATCTGTGACTGTATCTTATAGCATGTATTGATCACTGTGTAGGTAAGACATAAAGGTGATTAGAGGACAAATAATCAACACAAGGAAGTCATTTCATATTAGAACTAATCATGCGGAAATATACGAATTGTATTTCCTGCTTCAATAAACATATATAGTACACATGACCGAGTTAAACAGGATTTTAGTTTAAAATGTTTCAAAGCTATAGTTGAATTCATTCTATCAGCTAGTGGTCCAAACTGGGTTCTAAGTTATCTAATAATGTTACATTACTAGTTCAAGTATGATGATAATTATAAGAAATGCAATATAGCATATTAAATGATTTATTAAATGTGTCTATGATCATTGTTCCATATACATGATATATGAGTTAACGGAGAAGTCTTTTGATGTATTATTGATATTTGGTAATCCATGCATTTAAGGTTTTAGCAAATCGAGAGGCTCCCACTCGTAATCATGTGACTTGGGGAAGTGTACATTGTGCAAATAATATTAAGACTAATTGATTTTAAGGGAAGTACTTGTAATTGAAAATAAGTGTTTTAGTCTGATGTTTCGTTGTCATATTCATGTGTCTTTGTCACAAACACTTTGTAACAGTATATGAATCAGCTTCAATTACTTTCATTGTTCAGTGGGTGCGATAAGGTGTATGTTGAGAAAGTTGCTAAATTATATTTTTAGGTCCAACAGTTCATGAATTTGAGGTATAAAGTGGCTATTAAAATCATTCATTCATTCATCCATTTATTAGCCTCCCTTAGTAATGTTGGAGACATTTCTGCAATTTTCCACATACAGATCTCATGAACAATTGTTTGAATTAAGATAACTCGCGTTCATGTGGCGTTATAATTTATATATTTGATTGTCAATTTTTCATCGTCAAAGATTTTGACTATACAGTATTAGGAACATGTGTCACACCAGTCTACTTTTAATACGAGCTTTAAAAAGATTGGGGGTCGCATATTGCTATCATGTCGTCGTTGTCGTCAGGGTCAGCTTCGTTGTCTGAAGATATTTGGTTTCCGGGCAATGACTTTATATAATTTCTGCAGAATTATTAATTTAATGTGGTATTTCAGGATGTGGCATTGTCCTATCTGCAGACTGGGATTGTCGACGTGAATGTCCGAGATAATGCGGGTTATACCCCTCTCCATGAAAGCTGTGTGAGCGGGAACATGGTTATTGCCCGTATGTTACTCTCGTATGGTGCCATGGTTAACTGTGCTTCTCAAGATGGAATAAGGTTTGTAAAAACGCTAATGATATATATGTTTTTTTTTAAATAGTATGCTATCATCACAAGTGTACGTTATGCACTGAAACTTCGTAATTGATCTGGTTAATTGTTTTAAACCGTCCTGATTCGTCACTATTGAATCTAAATTGTTTAAATTAAGTTTTTCCTAAACGAGGATTTTTCAATGTGAAGTAGAAACAGAATGTTTTCCAAAATTAAATATCATTCTAAATTATACATGAAAACGCTTCCGGCGTGTTATTTCCATTTAATTATATGTGCAAATACAATAGCTTTGAAACAAATAATATTAAAACCAAGGTATGGGCGACAGTGTCGATAGTCATTTCCTGAATAGTCGTGCAGTTGAATACACACATATTGTATAATTAACAACCGTTACTACTATTAGCTATTTGTACTGTCTGACACGTCTCCCGGCAGCCCAAGATATCTACTTTAATTAGGTCATTCAGTGTATTTAATCGTATCATATTTTCACGTTTAGGTACACTTATGTACGAGGTGAGTGTATTAGTCGATATCAGCTATAGGGCCAAAGTCGTTCATCAGTTGTTTGGATCCAGAAGAATTTGAATCGACTATTAAAATATCAGGAAATGTTTTCACACGATATTATACCTATTTATAATCATTATTTGATGTGCTGGATTTCCTTTCTTATGTTGTCATGTCATGTACTGGTGAATATAGACCACCTTTGTTCTAAATCATTACCGATACAGTTAAAATACAAAATACAAAGATAAAAGATAATAATGATGATACATGATACATGATACATTTAGCCTCTCAATCTTATTAATCTTGTAGGTAGTTGATGGTAGTTCAATGAATGAACTTGAGTTTTAATATTTTATTTGATTTATATTCTAAACTTGAATTAGATAAATTATACTCTAACGAAAATGGACGTACTGAGGCACCTGTATGTTTATAAGCTCGTTACGGAATTCAGAATGTATAAGCCCACGAATCATTCAAATAGACTTAATCTTGATAGTTTTGCATTTAGCTCTTTGAATATTGTTTTTGTCGGTAATACAATTAAATAATTGAAACACAAACTAAAAGGTATTTGATAACAGTATAAAACATACTGACACTACTATGTTCTGTATATTGGCATTACACAAGGTCATTTTTTTCTCAGCATTTTTTCACGTCTATACACAACATCCGTTAGATGTATTCTAGTTGATATTTTAGTCTAGGAGAACATTTTTTATTTACAAGTTGTAGTTGCATGACGTTGAACCAGATTTCAGTAGAAGCGAGTACTCGTAGTTCGGTGATTTATTTCTTTTGTCTTGTTGCTTGATGTTTTTTTGCTTCGTGACAATCGGACGGATTCGAGCCATATTCAGCAGACTCTTACATATTGGTCTTCTCATGATATGCTGTAATATCGCGGTCCCTGTTATTCGATGGCCGAGCGGTCACAACATACTTGACCCCGCCTCATTCTTAACGTTTGAACGGGTGTTTAAAACTTCAACATTCGGTTTTCAAGAGTAAGCAAAGTTTAAATTATTTTATTATATATTACCTTAGTCCATAATTATGCTAATTTCAGGACTTTTTGTTTCTCCTGCTCCAAAGTATAAAAATCATGGAAATACAGCTGCGATGATTCGATGTTCTCCCCGTTATGGTTGGGTTTTATGATAATTTTTTGTATCACAAATATTAATCGATCAGACACTCTTGATCCATGTTGGTTTCCATAAATGCATGAATTGTTATCATTCAGATTATGTGTCTAATGATTGATAATTTATTGTTTTAACAATTTCAGGCCAATTCATGATGCTGTTGATAATGACTTTGTACCACTGGTGAGACTTCTTCTGTCATTTGGTGCAGATCCAACTTTATCAACGTATGGTGGTAAAACTCCCCTCAAAATATCACATTCCAAGAAAATGAAATCTCTCATTCAAGGTTCGTATTATGTATTATGCATGTCAGGCTAAAATTATATCAAAAGAAATGGAAAATGGAACTTTTATCAAATTTGAAGATATTTAAGATAACAATTATAGTCGGTTTTAACGTTTTACAAAGACAAATATGAGATCTCACAACTAGTGCTTTTATCAAATTAAAACCAATTGCTAGTATTACATTGTACATATAAACATAAGTTCAACAGGCGTTATAACTTTACATAATCCAGATTTAAAGTGTCTATTGAAGTTTAATTACTTAATCTGATGGAAATTAATGGCGACTGTCTTAAACTATGATTAATTTATTAAAAAAAGATAAGAAATATTATAATAATTGTGAGACAAAACTTTATAAACTCTTTTTGAAAGAAAAACATCCAGATTTGGCGTTTATAGTTTTATATATATTTCTTTACTTCATTAGGTTATTTAGGCGATATCAATGGTTTTAATGAGGAATCTGATTTGTCTGTGTGGGAGTTTGGTGCCTTTCAGGATAATGGTAAGATATTTTTAAAAGACGCAAAGCACAAAAAACAAAAACAAACAAAATTCTGGAAAACATATAGAAAACTGTAGATTGTTGCAACACAAAACTCCAATACAAACAAGGGTGACTGCATGATACGTACATACCCTTCAATAAAAAATGACAAGCAATATTCAGGAGGACACCACATGTATTCATCATTTTGTATATGGGGATGTGCAGTTTGATTGCTAGAATATAAGGTATAATTTAATATCAACTTTAAAAAAAAATCATATCACAAATGATTTGATGTGAAAAAAAAATTGTTTTTATTTGTCCTTGTCTTTTAAATTAAATTTGGACTAACAAGTTTTCAAAATCAACATATACCAACTTAGCAAGTCTATAAGTCAATATCTGACATCAAATTATTATTGACACTTTTTTTCAGACATTCTAAGTTGAGAAATGTATTACAGTTGTCAATTTTAAAGGCCATTATTAAGTGTTGACCAATAGATTAGTTCAGTATTATCACACTTGTTTACATCCACTCTAGACAATTAAAATAATAAGAAAATATCTGTGCTTTAAGTAGGACAATCTTTTGTTCTATGGTCGTCAGTCTCGCTGCCTGTTCTACACTAGTATATCTCGTTTTCATGTCTTTTTATCTATTTCAGCGATGATAGAAGGTGGTATTTTTAACGATATCCCCTCCGATCCAGAATCCAATGATGGTATCTTTATGGAAAGCGATACTCCTTTATTCCAAGAAATTTCAATTACTCATCCGATCTCAAATGAAAGGTGAGTAAAATACTCTAATGAACTCATTTTAAGTCCCTCATAGGACGGGGAAAAAGATAAGATACAAACACGTTTCAGTTTAATTTATATACAGACCACAAAGAACAACGTCCAAATATTCAGCACAATTACAGGTATCAATATAATAAATAGGGTATGTCAAATTCCTCGTGTAACCTTAAATAAAGGCAACAGTAGTTTACCGGTGTTCAAAAAGTCATAAATAGATTAAGCGAAAACAAATTCGAGCTACAAACTAATACCGAGGGAAACACACCAGCTATAAGTTGAAAACAACAGAACAGCAGGAACCCTGAAGTGCAACAAAAAACAAACGCTAATATACATAGAAACGTACTATTTGGTAACAAATGCCATATTTCTGACTTGGTACCGGACATTTTTAGAACAAATGGTGGGTTGATACTGGTTCAATGGCTAGGTAAACCTCCCGCAAAGGATATGCATTTATACAGTAGCGTTTAGCATCCCTTCCATTTAAATGTTATTCAAGAAACACAATATAATAAATTGTATTAACTTTATTTTTTGACTGCACGGTTAATGTTAAGCAGACATGCAAATCACGTTTACGTGTTTATATACATGCATACTTGTGATCACATGATAAAACGCCATACATTTGTTTTTAAATTTTATTCGGAATTACCTTTGTTTAACTTCTAATACTATTTCCATTTTGCATTGAATCTTAATTTTATCTTAAAAGCATTGAATGCGGCAAAGATAATTGTCGTTGAAAAAACTCAACCTAATAGCACTTGGAAATTAGCATGAGTTTAGAATGCAAATAAGAGTTAAAAGAAAAATAAGTTGATCTATTCATTGATTTTTGTACCATACCGGGATATTAGAACAACATCTGATTAGTTTATAATTGATGTAGGACTTTCAAAGAATGTTCAAGGACATTTTATTAATAGTTAATTACTTTCCGGTTACGATATCTCAACAAAAATATTCGACAACGTCAATACTGTAGTGACAGATAGTTAGTCCTTACTTTTAATATTTTATTAAAAACAAACCTTGAACAAAAAACCGAGGGAATAGATGAACACTGATACCTGTAATGTACATCAATTTTATTTTTTAATGAGGTGATAACATGTGAAAGTATTAATAATATAAATGGTATTTATTAACTTCGTGCAGAAATGCACTAAACCATAAGCTGTGACTTATGAACACATTTTCATATATCTACATAGACAATTCTATATTTTATATAGTATTGATAATTGTGTACATTCTTATGAATGCCATCTGAAATAAAAAGAGCATGGGTAGGCTAGCATTTCTCCCAAATTTATTCAGCTACCATCGTGTACATGGTTTTAATTTTACATTGTTGTATTTTTAAATGTAAATTGTAAATAGCATGTAGAGAGAACCCGAAGAGCTGCCCATCATTGCGTGGAACCACTCCCAATTGTGACATTTTGACTAAATTCACATGGCTGTGGATGAACGCGTGTAGATGCTTAACATATCGACACATCCTTGTATCTTGCTCCGTTTTGAGTTGATGCAATTTCCTTAGTTTCTGTTTCTCACTTTGATTGATCTCCTTACTAAACGATTAACGTGATTCAAACATCGCATTTCATTTTAAATTTGGTTCCTTATCTGGAGAAGATATAAAAAAGAATAGAATGCTTGACAGAAAATTAGTCTTTTGATATTTCTTCATACGATTGCGCAAAACTAAATTATAGTGTAGTTGGCGTAACACCATTTAAATAAGAAAAAAATGCTTAAACGTTCATAATTTGAACTTGAATAATGTTAATGTATTTCTAAATCAAATCAGTTGTCATTCCGCCGATGAAAAGGAACGTATTATGATCCAATTAGCATATGTAGATTTATATTAGATTTACGTTTTTGCACGTCGTGTATCTGATAAAAGTACAAATATCTTGGCATTCTGCCAAACATTTAATTACACAATGTCTGTGGTATTTTATTTACGTTCTTCAATTCGATCGATACTAGCTGGAACTAGGTCTGTAAATCTCATTTAATGATTTTTGTTACGTGATTTGGAGAAGTAAAAAAGAAACAATAATATGAAGAAGAAATACAACTGTCCAAACGTTATTATATATTTGTAAATTGTTTTATTGTCTAAATTTTATTTACTTGTTTATTCTAAAAATAAAATGCAAGAATAATGTTACACAATAGACACTAAAATGGTTTGCCTTTATTTAAATATTGCGTTAACTGATTTTTCCCCCGAATTGCTTATATAAATTATTGTTTTAAATATTAAAATTTTGACACTTTAACACTTTTTAAACATACTAAAACCTTTAATTGTTTGGTTATTATTTACTAATCAGTGTATTTTATTTTTGTCCTTTTTGTCTTCAGACAAAACGTTGTTCTTCTGAAGGACGTTACAGAGTTACTGCATATGAAAACTGGTGATTTACTGAAAGACAAAACAATCAAATCTGTGATTATTGAAGACGCTAAAGAAGCAATACAATCCGTATCAGAATTGACATTCTGTTATGAACGATTTCATTCTGTGTGTGAAGGTAATTGTCGTCTGCTTCAAATAAATGACCTTAACCTCGTGTTCTCAAGATCTGAAAAGAAAAAGTTTTCAGAAAAACATGATAAAGGAAAAATGGCAATCGTTCAGAGTAATACAACAGAAGACAGAAAAGAGAAGAAAAAAGTAACAGAGAAAGATAAAAGAAAACTAGAGAAAATATATGACTTTGGAGGTGAATCAAGCTCAATGGCAAAGAGTCCTAAACATAAACCGTCACGTTCCTATCATAACGATTTTTAAGTTTTCCAAATAAAATGGCCGTTATTATTAAATGTATCCTTTAGAAAAATCATTATCCAGTATTAAAGAACAAATATTGTTTTTATGATTGTCAGGAATATCAAGTAAACAAATTCTCATTAATAACAATTGTTCTGCACGGGTTGGCGTATTGCCAAAAGACAGTTTTTCTCAGGGAAGCCATTAAAGAAGAAATGACGTCTGCATTTTAACATAAACATTACATATGACATTAAATGTCAGTATTGATGCCATATAATTTATCATCCATAGCATTTAAAAATGTATTGATGTAATAACCTTTCTAAACGTGTTTAGAATAGTGATCCATGAAGTCATTTATCATTGCCGTAATGAGGCTGAGCCGTAACGTCAAACTTTAGTGAAGACGAACTATCACGAGGGTTTATAATATCATTATAGTCTGATTAAATCTCGATGTGGAAAGTCTGTGTTAATTAGTATTGTAACTTTGTAAGTTAGATTTTTTGTGTATGATGGCTGGTAATAAAAAAGGATAAGACACTCTGGAAAGTACAAAGACCGGAGGGGTGTTGCCCAATATAAAAGGATAAGACACTCTGGAAAGTACAAAGACCGGAGGGGTGTTGCCCAATATAAAAGGATAAGACACTCTGGAAAGTACAAAGACCGGAGGGGTGTTGCCCAATATAAGTATTGAAATGTGATGATTTATAATTCATACAGATTAACAAATCAATAGTATTCATATTATATAACAAAGCCATAGTGACGTTTATAGAAACATGCTGACAACGTAAAGATTTCAAAAATCTCACAACTAAACAGTTAGACATATCCATCAAAAATGAAACGCTGAGTTCTAGCTGTAATAGATTACAATATGTTGTATAGATATATGTCCATTAGAATACAAAGTTTTTAACAGAAGTAGCAAACAAATTTGTTATTAATACTCGCTGGACGAGAAAATTGTTGTTATAGTTTTTGATTTTGCAAAATCACATAGAATATAGTCAATTTATAGTCGTTCAAAAATGTTAAATAGTAAGTTTGCCAAAATAAGGTGTTGTTTGTTTATGTTATATAATTTTTATTATACGTTAGTACATGAAAATAGGAGCATGTATGATAGTTGATGTGCGAAGGTTGTTAAAGATTTGTTTAGAAAGTATAATAGAAATATGTGTTATGGTCTGCTCTAAATATAAAGTAGATACGGCATGTAGACAATATAAGCTTAAGCATTCTTTCCTGTTGTCTGAATAAAAGATGTCACAGATCTGAAACTTCTCCCCAATAGTTGATAACTATATATTGATTAGGTTCCTGCAAAATTAGCAAACAATACATATCTTTTGTATATCGGCTCTATTGAAGCCTATAAAATCTTGCTTTATATCTTATTTCAAAAGTTTGAAAACAAAGTTTCATTTGGTGGCTGAAAATGTAGTTATCAAAGGTACCAGGATTATAACTCAGCACGCCAGACCCGCGTCTCGTCTATACAAGTTCCACCAGTGACGCTCACATCAAAATACCACTTAAGCCAAACAAGTAAAATATGTTTCCTGTGTCTTATTAGTTTACTAAATCGTTATCATATTATTATTGAGTTTATTGATTTCTGAAACCAGTTCCCCTTTCTGTTCAGAGAATTATTCCTTTATTCTTACAGATATTTTAAATATATATTGCTTAATATTTTATTTTCAGTATTTTCTGTAACCCTTTCAATTAAATTCTCCTTTGTTGATTTTTGCACTTTTGATGGCCGTAAACTAATTCATAAAATAACTGTGTTATTTAACTAATTGTTAAGTGTTTGTTAGGAATGACTTAGTCTGATGTGTATTTATATTAACCAAGTATCAAAGTTTAGTATCAAAGATATTCATAGATTATATAGCAGTCAGAAATTATTTTCGATTTGGAAATTTGAAAAAAGCCCTTAATCATATTAAGTAAGTGATACATTGTCACAAATGTAAATGTGTCTGTTCGTATCATTTTACCACCTAACACTCTTGATTGATGTTAAATAGACCTGCGTAAATTAGGTAAAAGATCTGCACTATAATAAACGACAAAAACAGTCATTAAAATTATCAAAACTCATAACATTACTCAACAGTTGTATATATTTACAAATTTATGTAAAATGAAAATCCATATTTACATGGACGGGTTAAATAAATCAATTCCTAGATGTGATTTTATTATTATAAATCATCTCATTAAGTTTTAAATATTCATGTGACATGTCACACTAAACATAGATATCAAACTACGTTTGTAAGAGAATTGTGTTCGTTACATAAATATGGAAAAAAGATTTTAAAGCAATGTGAGATTTGTCTTATCGATATACAGTGACATTTGTTCAAAGAGAATTCTTGGTTTGAGTATAAAATCCTCTGTGATGAAAGTTGTTGTGTTGATAATGAATTATGATAGAAAGCTTCATCAGTATTGTGATGTTTTCAGATGGTGCATTTGTTTGTTACTTATTGTTCATATGAAATAAACTTGTTTCTGTATTTAATTTTATTTTTTTGAAATTTGCCTTATTAGTGGATATTTGTTCACTTTTAAGCTCACCTGACCCGAAGGGCCAAGTGAGCTTTTCTCATCACTTTGCGTCCGTCGTCCGTCGTCGTTGTCGTCGTCGTCTGTTAACTTTTACAAAAATCTTCTCCTCTGAAACTACTAGGCCAAATTTTACCAAACTTAGCCACAATCATCATTGGAGTATCTAGTTTAAAAAATGTGTCCGGTGACCTGGCCAACCAACCAAGATGGCCGCCATGGCTAGAAATAGAACATAGGGGTATAATGTAGATTTTGGCTTATAACTCTGAAACCAAAGCATTTAGATCAAATTTAAAACGGGGGTTAAAATTGTTTATCTAGTCAATATTTATCTGCTCTGAAATTTTCAGATGAATTGGACAATGGGTTGTTGGGTTGCTGTCCCACAATAGGTAATTTTTAAAGAAATTTTGCTGTTTTTGGTTATTATCTTGAATATTAGTATAGACAGAGATAAACTGTCAACAGCAATAATGTTCAGCAAAGTAAGATCTACAAATAGTTCAACATAACCTAAATGGTCAGTTGACCCCCTCAAAGAGTTATTGCCCTTTATAGTCATTTTTGAACAATTTTCATTAATTTTATAAATTTTTGTAAATTTTTACAAAATATTTTCCTCTGTGTAACTAAAGGACCAAGTTTATTATAGATAGAGAAAATTGTAAGTAGCAAGAATGTTCAGTAAAGTAAGATCTACAAACACATCACCATCATCAAACACAATTTATCATGAATCCATCTGTGTCCTTTGTTTAATACATGTATGCACATAAACCAAGGTGAGCGACACAGGCTCTTAAGAGCCTTTAGTTATATACCCCAGCCGGCCTCAAGTGATACCCATGTGCCTTGGCCGTCCTTCCATCTTTCTTTCCTCCAGTCCCTCCGTCTCAATTAATTTCCGCACTCTAAATTAAGTTTCGTCTCACGAAACCCATATACAATGCTAAGAACAGCAAAACGCATAATGAGTTCGAATTTTTGTTGTGCTTTATTGATCGTTTTAGAATTACGTCCTCTTTTAACTTGGAAAATTACAAATCTTGATTAGGGGCATTCGGTCCTCAGAGGCATTCTTTTTTCTTTTTTCTTTTTGTAAAATTCACAAGGAAAGTCTCTAATCAAATGGCAAAATCAAAACCTCAAACACATCAAACGTTCATTTCATGACTTTGTACAGGCATTCTCTAAAGTAGAAAATGGTGCTTTAAACCTGATTATTAGAAGGTAATTTCATAGAACTACGATTAAAATTGGATATTTTGCAACTTAGCTTTTCGTTGTGACAACTTCATTTTGGTTGTTGCTCAATAACAATATTGCGATATCAATTTCAAAGGGTTTTATTGAATCCCCTAATCCAATCATTATGTTCATTAAAACAATTATGCTAACATTTATATGTGTAAACATTTTCGACATCTTAGAAATATCTCTTAGAAAAAAGTAAAATCACAAAAATACTGAACTTAGAGGAAGATCAATTGGGAAAGTCCATAATCACATGGCAAAACCAAATAACAAAACGCATCAAAAACGAATGGACAAGAACTGTCATATTCCTGACTTGGTACAGGCATTTTCAAATGTAGAAAATGGTGGATTAAACCTGGTTCTATAGCGCTAACCCTCTCACTTTAATGACAGTCTCATCAATTTCCGATATTTTTACATGTTAGACCCACAAAAGGATAAATGCTTAAATTAATCAGTAAACATGTCCTTGTCTTGATTTAATGATGTTAGTAGCAATATCTTAAAACACTGCAACTGTATTGAGGTCCCTTTTGAAACTAATTTTGGTCAAAGTAGCTTTATATATGTTTTTATTAAATTTGATTTAGACCATCAATATACTTAACGATTGTAACATGCCTTTATTGTTTGTGACGTATCAGAAGCCTTCAATGTCAACAAGAATGCCAAATTCATACTTTCCTGCCAGTCACCTAATGTTTAAAGTGTATTTTTAAAAGTGTGTGGCTGAATAATCGTTTTTTATCAGAAAGCTCGATTGTGTCTTATTCCATATTGTTACATTTTGACTGGCTGCATTTGCCAGGCGGAAGGTGACTGCTTACCATACGCGACCTATAATTATTTACAAAATTCAATCATATCAACTTATTTTTAATCGCAAGAGACGTTAGACCTGCTGACATCTCAATTGTCGCTTGGTATGGAGTTCATGTGATACACTCGGGTTTTATGTTAACCTTGATTTAAATTTGTAGGTACCAATTATGGATTTGTGAAGAAACAAAAATGCTGTTACCTCTAAGTTATTAAAATATTCTTTTCGATTGTCTTTTAGATTTTAAAACTGTAATTGTTATAAGTAGTATCCAAGACGGTAATCGTAAACATAGCCTCGGTGTTAAATAAAGAAGCGGAAGGTATACCTCATATGTTGAAGAGAAAATAACAACGCTATAACCGAAAACCGGGTGTGATTTCATATGCTCCGGAATTATAAACGAATTCGGTGATCTATCAATCGACGAAAAGAGAACAGGAATGTTGTTACGACCATTGGATCACGCCCAAACTGGAAAAACTTTAACAAAATTTGGGTGAAATATTTCTTTTAGTATAGATGTATTGGTTTTGTTTGTTGCCGTCAATCAACGAACTTGGTCGACTAGGAAAAATGGAACATAATCATGAAATGAAAGTTATCGTCTGGTAATTTGAAAATGGTTGTTAAATAGAAAATATATATGCTGTAAAAGATTGTTCATTATGTCATGTTTCAAATTTAGTTTTCCTTTAACAAAATAAAATCAGGCACTCTTTATAAAGATCTTGAAAATATTTGGGTTATTCTGGTCAAACCTCTCCTCCAAAAAATTATCTGAATCTATTACTGAATGAGGAGACATGTTTGTTTCTCTTTTTTGTCTTCTAGATACCCCCCCCCTCCCAAAAAAAAAGGATTATTTCTTTTGAGTTAGTAAGAAAATAATTCGGAAAATAATAAACATTACAATCACTGACTTTAAAAAACTCGATAAATATGCACCCTACTAAAACTACAGATCCAAGTAGGAGAGCGATTTCTACTCATCATTGACACTTGTCAAGCTGTCAAGTATCAGAAACGTACATTACATTGTCTTATCGGAGCCTTTTATAGCTCTCGATGCGGTATGGGCTTTGCTCATTGTTGAAGGCCGTACGGTGACCTATAGTTTTGGTCTTTTGTGGATAGTTGTCTCATTGGCAATCATACCACATCTTCTTTTTTTATATAAACCAATTACAAGGCTACAAAACAAAGGACGGGTTCAGACATAAAGTTGGCAGCAAACGATATCCATAATATTCACTACGTTACTTCATCGGATCGCAAAACAAATATTACACATCCAGGTTTAAATAGACTTGCTTATTATATTTAGGCGCAGACCTCGGATGGATGTGGGGGTATACAAAGTTAAATATTAATAAAAGCAACGGTAATATACCGCTGTTCGAAAGTCACAAATCGATTGAGAGAAAACAAATCCTGGCTACAAACTACAACCGAGGGAAACACATCAATTATATGAGGAAAACAAAGACACTACAGAAACACTGAAGTGAATTAAAAACAAAACACAATGCAACACACACAGACACGAACTATAAAATAACAACTGCCATTTTCCTGACTTGGTACAGGAAAATTAACGAACTAAAAGAAAAATCCAAAACTTTATAAAATTCAAAATCAAAAGCTTAAACAAATCTAACGAATGAACAATAATTGTCTTATTCCTGACTTGACATATTTTGTCTAGTCTATCATTTAAAAGCTAGAACATATATTGTCCAATGTCGTTTGAAAATCACGTTTGTTTATTTGTTGAATGATTAGACCAGAATATTAATTACTCCAAGGGTTGTCAGAAACATGATTCCTCCAGTCAAATTTACATCAAACGTTTGTGCAAACCAGCTGCTGCAGTCGTTTTTTTTAAATAATGTTATTTACTTATATTTGTAACCTAGGTAGTTTCTTACATGTTCAGTTAACTTTAAATATGCTTATAGAGTAACAACAACTTGTCTAGTCATTACGATTAAAATCTAGAACATCTATGTCGGGCAATGTCGTTTTAATATCACGTTTGTTTGTTTAGAGAATGATCAGACCAGAATATTAATTACATGTATAGTTAAGAATAACTTAATTAATCTAACGGATAAATAATGACAAAAATAGAAACAATCAAACAACGTAATTATTTGCTTAATATAAATTAATAGTCTCCATGCACTTAACAGGTCAAAGGCGTGGAAAGTATGAGAATAATACTGATTAAAGCTTCTTAAACATGCAATTAGAAAAAAAACTAATGTCCTGTGAATAACCTGACTAAAACGTTGCACTTTTAAAACATTATGACTGTTGTTTTTTTAAGTTCAATTTTAATCACAACATCCGTCATAAATTTGCATGTATTAGTTTGTGATTATGTCAGTTTATGGGGAACTACACGTGGTAGGTCAGTGATATTTGGTATGTAGTTGTGTAAGCATCGGCATATCTCATTTCCATGGAAATAATTTAGCTCCACCCCCTTAGTCATGGTCTATTGATTTTGAAACTTTTGCTTATTTTACATGTATTAGTTTGTGATAAGGTCAGTTTATAAGGAACCATTAGTGGTAGGCCAATGTTAATTGGTATTCAGTTGTATAAGCATTGGCACATCTCATTGTCATGGAGAATATTTGGCCTCACCCTTCAGTCACAGTCTAATGACTTCAAAACTTATCTTAGTTTACATGTATTAGTTTGTGATTAGATCAGTTTAAGATGAACTGCTAATGTTAAGTCAATGACATTTAGTATGCAAATTTATTGGCATTTGCAATTATCGTTTCCATGGAGATTATATAGTCCCACCACCTCTTATTGACTGAAACTTTTCTATTGTTTACTAGTTAATGTTTGTATTTAGATTTAGGAACCACTTATAATAAGTCAATGGTCATGATGGTATTTGGTATGCAGTTGTATAAGCATTTGCACATCTCATTTACATTGAGATTGTTTAGCCATGTAACACAGTCATGGTTTATTGACTTTAAATATTTTCATAACTTGTGTAAGATGTTAAAGTATTGCTATTTTGATTTAAACATTTGCATAATCAAAATTACAAAAAGGCGAGACATATCTCTGTGAAAACAGTTTATTTTAAACATCATTTGTTTTATTTGCATCGCCATCGGCGAAGACAAGTGTAGTCATCGCTGGACTTCAATCTGACGAACCTTAGATTTCATAAAAAAAAAACACATTTGTAGACACGTAGCCCATGTAAACAGTGTCAATCGGATGTTGTCATGGACAAAACAATTGCGGGTTCCCATAGAATCATCTTAAAAGAAAGGCAAAAGATATCATAGGGACATTCTGACTCTTAAGCGAAAATAAATTGACAACGGTATACATAACACAGCGTAGAAAACTGAAGATTGAAGTTGAAATCATCACTTCGTAAATTTTACGGACGCCATCACGAGTTGGTTGACCGTTATGAAATAACCGTTTCACAAATGATATCGGATATGTTCCTTACGTCGTAACTACAATCCCCTTCCCTTTCATAAATGTGACCTACCGAATAAGACTATTTACCGGATTTGTAATCACATAAGCAACACACGATGCCACATGTGGAGCAGGATCTGCTTACCCTTCCGGAGCACCTGAGATCACCACTAGTTTTTGGTGGGGTTCCTGTTGTTCATTCTTTAGTTTTCTGTGTTGTGTCATGTGTACTATTGTTTGTCTGTTTGTCTTTTTATTTTTAGCCATGGCGTTGTCAGTTTATTTTCGATTTATGAGTTTGACTGTCCCTCTGGTATCTTTCGTCCCTCTTTTAAAGATGTCATCGATACGACGTTAGCTCAGTGAAGAACAGTCAGACATATTTGAATTCAATAACAACTTGCAATATTGTTTCTAGTCTAAATGTTATCATACAAACTGTTTAGTCCGTGGTAAACTGATTATTGTTACTTGTTTTCTGAGAAACTTTATTACCAAATGCTACAATACACATATCCATGAAGATCTCAATTGTACTGCTTCTTATATTGTGTACGGACTCAATAGTACTCTGTGAGAACTTATCAATCTCGACGAAGGTGAAACACGACTTCACAATTGAGTATATGATGACTGAGCTAATACTAATGATCCTGATAACAATAAATTTATCTATAAATCTATAAACAGAATTTTACCATTCTATTCTTCAGAGCCAGAATTATACAGAAAATGAATAATTCAACAAATCACCCCATATTGAGTACAGAATATCACTAACTTACAGATTCCTGTATTTGAGAATTTACAATAGCGATTCCCTGTGGATGCAACGACAAAGTAAAAGACGAAGGTTTGACGCAATAGGACCCACGGTCATAAAAAAAATATTCACCACCTACAGTAGGAACTGTGTCTATTATCGAATCTTAATTCACTCTTTTGGGAATATGCCAGTTGTTTTCTAATAGTTCTTTTGGTTGATTAAGTTTAATGTTTTTTTTGTCAGTTTTTATAAAACTTACCTGGGAGTTTAATATTGTTTGTTTATACCTTTAAAGAGCCCAAAACCACTGCCGTTTCTGATTCAAATTCTAGTAAGTACAGGTTGATTGTACTTGTTATGGATATTGCTTAGTACGGGCCATTAATATTTGAACCCGTGAAACCGCACCCAAAGATGAGGAAAAACGTAGTTTTCTGTGTAAGATGTAAGAAAGTTTCAAAATGATATTAATGTAACAATTTTACTTCACTAAAAAAACTTTAGAAGCAATATTTTCCATTTAAAATATGGGCAGAGAACACTATAGCAATCTGTTGCATGTAAGTTTCTCAACCTCATGAGGATGTTAGATTAATTCATCCTCGCTAATTAGAAATCAAAAACTCTCAATAAATATTGTTATTTTGTCTGATACAAATAAAGCCCCGATGCTATAATAGTGACCTGTGCTCCTAAACAAAAATGACAATGAAGAACGTAAGGTTGCTGGTGGATTGAGATTATGAACAAAAAAGAACGCAAGGTTGCTGGTGAAAGAAGATAATGACCTACGAAGAACGAAGAGTTGCTATTGGATTTAGATGATGACAATGAAGAACGCAAGGTTGCTGTTAGATTGAGATGATGACCAATAAAGAACGCAAGGTTGCTGGTGGATTGTGATGATGACTAATGAAGAACTAAAGGTTGTTGGGTGATTGAGATGATGATCAATAAAGGATTCAAGGTTGCTGGAGGATTGAGATGGTGACCAATGAAGAACGCAATATTGTTGGTGGATTGAGATCATAACTAATAAAGAACTTAAGTTTGTTGGTGGATCGAGAGGATGACCAATGAAGAACTCAATGTTGCTGGTGGATTGAGATGATGACCAACGAAGAACGCAAGGTTGCTGGTTGATAGAGTTTATGAACAAAGAAGAACGCAAGGTTGCTTGTGGATTGAGATATTGACATATGAAGAACGCAAGTTTGCTGGTGGATTTAGATGATAACAATGAAGAACGCAAGGTTGCTCGTGGATAGAGATGTAACCAATGAAGAATGCAAGGTGGCTGGTGGATTGAGATGATGACCAAGGAAGAACGCAATATTGTTGGTGGATTGAGATCATAACTAATGAAGAACTCAAGTTTGTTGGTGGATAGAGAGGATGACCAATGAAGAACTCAATGTTGCTGTAGGATTGAGATGATGACCAAAGAAAAACGCAAGGTTGCTGGTGGATTGTGATGATGACCAATGAAGAACTTAAGGTTGCTGGTGGATTGAGAAGGTGATTAATGAAGAATGCAAGGCTGCTGGTAGATTAGGATGATGGTCAATGAAGAACTGAAGGTTGTTGGTTGATTGAGATGATAACTAATTAAAGAATCAAAAGTTGCTGGTGGCTTGAGATGATGATTTATGAGGAACTAAAGCTTACTGGAGGATTGAAATGATGATTTATGAGGAACTAAAGCTTACTGGTGGATTGAAATGATGAACAATGAAGAACGAAGGGTTGCTGTTGGATTGAGATGATGACCAATGAAGAACGCAAGGTTGCTGGTTGATAGAGATGATTAACAAAGACGAACGCAAGGTTGCTGGTGGATTAAGATAATGACCTATAAAGAACGCAAGTGTGCTGGTGGATTGAGATAATGACAATGAAGAACGCAAGGTTGCTGATGGATAGAGATGATGACCAATAAAGAACGCAAGGTGACTGGTGGATTAAGATGATGACCAACGAAGAACGTAATATTAGTGGTGGATTGAGATCATAACTAATGAAGAACTCAATGTTGTTGGTGGATCGAGATGATGACCAATGAAAAACGCAAGGTTACTGATGTATTGAGATGATGACCAATGCAGAACTGACGATTGTTGGTGGATTGACATGATGACCTATATGAAAAACGCAAGGTTGGTGTTGTATTGAGATGATTACCAATGAACAAGTCAAGGTTGTTGGTGGATTGGGATAATGACCAATGAAAAACTCAAGGTTGTTGGTGGATTGAGATAATGACCAATGAAAAACTCAAGGTTGCTTGTGTATTGAGATGATGACCAATGAAGAACTCAATGTTGCTGGTGGATTCAGATGATGACAATGAAGAACGCAATGTTGTTGGTTGATTGAGATGATAACCTATAAAGAACTCAAGGTTGTTGGTGGGATTGAGATGATGACCAAGGAAGAACTCAAGATTGTTGGTGGGATTGAGAGGATGACCAACGATGTACCTAAGGTTGCTGGTGGATTGTGATGATGACCAAGGAAAAACGTAAGGTTGTTGGTGTAATGACATGATAACCAATGAACAACTCAAGGTTGCTGGTGGATTGATATGATGACCAACGAAGAACTCAAGGTTGCTGGTGGATTGAGATGATGACCAATGAAGAACTCAAGGTTGCTGGTGGATTGATATGATGACAAATGGAGAACTCAAGGTTGCTGGTGGATTGAGATGATGACCAATGAAGAACTGAAGATTGTTGGTGGATTGACATGATGATCTATGAAGAATGCAAGGTTGCTGGTGTATTGAGATAAGGACCAATGAAGAAAACGGATAAAATGCGAGCAAGATAAACTTAAACTAAACCAATGATTTGAATTAATCAATTCATTTCGTTCATACATTCAGATGCACATTCAAATTTGACGACGTACAATATACACACGGATTTTTTACTCTAAGAAGATAGGTTGTGAATGCCTTTTATCTATTCAACGGAAGATATTTTTCCCCATCAGCAATCCTTCTAAAAATGTTATTATATATATAGAAGTGACTAAAGAACTAGAAAATCGACGGAAAAACTGAGACTCTTGTATATATAACACTACATCCTTCACGAAAGAGGAGGTTAAGAAAATCAAAATTTTGAAATTATTAAGAAACTAAGGTTTCAACTCCCTCAGGCAAAGTTGACTTTAGATGAATTTGGCTATTTATTTTAGGTATTTTTGTTATATAGCTCTTCAACGGTTACGGTACTTATACATCCTCGGATTTCAAATGTTTGACTTTGAGCATTCCGGATGAAGGTAAATCCAGAAAAGCGCTTTGGACGCATGAAATTATTAAACGTTTTGTTTTCAACTTTTTACATCACTGTGTTGATTCCTTTGCTGGTTGACTATCAGTCCCCGAGGGTATTATCAGCTCAGTAGTATTCGGTATTGACATGATTTAACAAACGTTTCTAAAGTTGTCCGTTTATAAATTTTGAAATTATTATTAAGAAACTAAGGTTTCAGTTCCCTCGGGCAAAGTTGACTTTAGATGAATTTAGCTATTTATTTTAGGTATTTTTGTTATAAAGCTCTTCGGTACGTACGCATCCTCGGATTTCAACTGTTTGGCTTTGAGCGTTCCTGATGAGGGTAAATCCAGAAAAGCGCATCGGACGCATGAAATTATTAAACGTGTTGTTTCAATTTGTTTACACTTGAACATGCATACATGGTAGGTGGAGACGGATATCCTGTTGATGCACCCGATATTGCTCCCTTTGAGTACTTGATATTGTATCTGTATTTATGGGGGATGTGGATTTATTTCTTCTTAGTAGATTTAGGTTGTTTGAACATTGGTAAACTACTGTCGCCTTAATCTAAAAGACGTCAATAATATTTCTATTGAATAGATCACAAGATCTACATTATTTGTAAAACTCAGTTTTATGAAGTATATCCGCCGGCTGAATATATTCTCTCTCCAACAAAACTCAAACAACCAGACCAACATAAGAAAGAATAAAAAGTTGTCAAATTTCCCTACTATATAGCTAGTATACGATGAATTTTACTTTTTAAAAGCCAAATTGTCAGCAATTTGGTAACTCGTTTTACTACATATACATACCACGCCACTTTAAATGTTATGTATATTTTGCACAAACGACCTCGGACTTGTAATTATCTTCACGACGTTTCCTGTATCTAATATATATATTATGAAGAGGTTTAGGATAAATTGTCTTGGTCTAAGGTTAATATATTACCTAAGTTAGTCATTGTCTGGAACAATATATACAATAGGTATAATAAAATGCGTACATCCCCGCAAACCTGTACCGTTGGGTGTTTGTTTAAATGACGTGTTAAAAGCACTAACGGAATGTCAAACAGTTTCGACAAATAATACGTAAAATTATGACTTTGGAGGAATATATGCATGAGTATCCTGAATTTAGTGTTACCTTCTAGTTCAGACATTAATACCGAACAAAGCAACGTCTATATTATTCGAGATTGTTAAATCTGCGTTTAAATTATATGTCTGGTAAATTAAACAGTATAAATGTACAAACAACAGCCCCAATCTTCATAAACAGAAAAGAAGGTAGGCTCGAAAGTTAAATTTTATTGGCTTATTTTATGTCAATGGTTAGAAATCTTAGATTCCTTATTTGGTCCCAATACTTGTCCTTGAATTGTCCTTGGAGTTCAGTATTTTATTAGATTTTACTTTTTGAACTATAAAGACATCTGCATTGCTAAACAAAGGCACGAAAATTTACTTCAATTGTAATATTATCGTTGATTTTTACAGGAGACAATAATTTGTCATCTGCAGGAATGTAGCATAAGATTACTTGTACAGTTGTATAATAGCAAAGCAGCTGATTACAGGATAAATACCATATAAGGCATAATACAAAAATAACAACAATACCAAACTTCACGGAAAATTCAAAACAGAAGTTATAAACATATGGCGAAATCAAAAGCTCAAATACATCAAATAATTGGAAAACAGCTGTCATAGTCCTGCCCTAAAACATGCATTTCCCTATGTAGAAAATGGTGGAAAACTCTGGTTTTATAGCTAGCTAAACCTTTTAAAATGCCGGAAGTAATAAATAACGTCTCTTGAAGAAAAGTCATCGCTGTTAAAGATCTTAAACACTTTGTTTAGTTTATATAAGCATGTCCTATACAACTTTGTAATTGTGATCGATTGTACAGAACGGATATTAACATACATGGAAATCCCAACAAGTCCAAAGTTTTTATTTGCAAGCCATTAATCTGAAACAGACATTGCATCTCCAGTTTGTAAGAGAGAGATATTGATTTGAAAGCTATATGTTTTGAATAATCATTGTCGCCTCCGTGTAAATCGTATTATAGGGTTATTTGCTGCTGACAAACCTTGATCTACTTCTGAGATAAACGAGGGAAATAAAATCGAATCGAATATCAAAATAAGTAACAGTTGCAATCAGAGTAGAGTAAAATCCAATATGACTGTTAATTTTCTGATATCCTGATATCACGCCCTGATCTTAATCTCAAGTTCTAGTGATGTGAATAAATGTGAATTATTGATATGTCTGTTTGGTTATCTATGTCTACGGTTTGTGAACATTTATTTAACTTAACTTAATCTCGTCTATAGTTCATGAAATGAGGTAGAGGTCAAGTAAAAAACGTCTGACTGGCATGGGGGCCTTACAAAATACGCACATACCCAATATCGTTATCCTATTACTCATAACAAGAATGTGTCCAAAGTACACGGATGCCCCACTCGCACTATCATTTTCCATGTTTTATGGACTTTGAAATTGGGTAAATATCTAATTTGGCATTAAAATTAGAAAGACTATACTATAGGGAACATGTGTACTAAGTTTCAAGTTGATTGGACTTCAATTTCATCAAAAACTACCTTGACCAAAAACTTTAACCTGAAGCGGGACGAACGAACGAACGGACGGACGGACGGACGAACGAACGAACGAACGGAGCCACAGACCAGAAAACATAATGCCCCTCTACTATCGTAGGTGGGGCATAATAAGAGAGAAATACTAAATAATGTAAATTTTTTCTTCAAGTATTCACTGAACAATGAAAACGATGCTAAGTACAATTGACATAACTTCATAACACAAGGCATCTTTATACCAAGTATGAAGGATTCGTGTCTTTTACCTTCTGTAATATTAAGTTTTAAAGAAGTATGGTTACGCCGCCGCTGAATCACTACAGAGGTCGGAGGCTCGACTTAAATCTTTTACAAAAGATAATTCGTGTTTTATATTTTAAACAAGAATGTGTCCAAAGTACACGGATGCCCCACTCGCACTATCATTTTCCATGTTTGATGGACCGTGAAAATGGGTAAAAAATATAATTAGGCATTAAAATTAGAAAGATCATATCATAGGGAACATTTGTACTAAGTTTCAAGTTAATTGGACTTCAACTTCATCAAAAACTACCTTGACCAAAAACTTTAACCTGAAACTCGCACTTTCATTTTCTATGTTCAGTGGACCGTGAAATTGGGGTCAAAAGTTTAATTTGTCTTTAAAATTAGAAAGATCATATCATAAGGAACATATGTACTAAGTTTCAAGTTGATTGGACTTCAGCTTCATCAAAAACTACCTTGACCAAAAACTTTAACCTGAAGCGGGACAGACGGACGAACGGACGAACGAACGAACGAACGAACGAACGGACGGATGGACGGACGCACAGACCAGAAAACATAATGCCCCTCTACTATCGTATCGTAGGTGGGGCATAAAAAAACAAAGGACAACAGATATGAAATATGGTACTAGTATTGTATAAAAATATATTTGAATGTGATACTATAAAGTTCATAACATTTTAATTGTCGGTTTGCGTCCTTTTACTTAAATATCCGCCGTCTTATAAGATATTTTCTATTACAAAGTTATAGCTAGAAACATTGTAGTACAACAGTATAAATGTCTTTACGGATCTTTTTAAATAATTTAATAAAGCCGAAGAGAGATAACTAGTATATATCTTCATTTTACAAGAAGAACAAAAACATCTGTTTTTAATTACGTGACGGAAAAAGACGGGGGCATGATCAGTTGAAGAGATTACTTGGACCCTATGTTTTACGAAATCAATCCCCTTTTTGACGTAGTTAATCAAATGCATACAAGAAGTCATCACTCTGTTTCCATTCAAATTTAGCATAGGCAAAAAAACCATGAACAAATGAAAACAACATTATAATTAAAATGTACGTAACCCATCGCACTTATTAGAATAGCTTACAATGCCACCGTCGCGGTTCTTGTGCCAGTGCGATTAAGAGCCCTATGTGTGTTTTCCTTGCCATCATGTACATACGTTTGTTACAGTCGGTGGTATACTTAAACTTATGTGTAAATAAATAATGTACTATCCACCTTCAAGCGTGAAGTAGTTGTTATAAACTATACAAATTTTCAACAAATTTATTAGTTAAATCAACATTGTTAAATCAATTATCACAGAATGAACTATAGGGATTTTGAGCAAATGAACAACATTCAGTCATTCCAATATAAGCACAAAAATATAAATACTGCTAGAAACTGAGTTTTGGCGTGTTTGGTTGATGTGTGTGTCGTATAAACCTTTCTATGCAGGTAAACATCAAACATTGCTCAACAATAAATATATATATTAGAGAAGAAGCATAAACGTACTGTTTTGTTTTCACAACACCAAATGTAAAATATAAGGTTAAGGACGATGTATTGGCAATGCAGCTATTGCTTAATTTATAGCAAAAAAAAGCCATCAACGCATATTTTAGTCGGTATGATAAAACGATTGTGTAGGTATACGACAATATCAAAACATTCTAAATAAAAAAAAACCATTCTGTGTCACTATTTGTTCCTCGACCATGAAGAAGGGCCGAAATTCAAAAAAGACCCTCCCCATAATTCCAATTTAAGTCACACTTATTGAATCAAAAAGATCTGACATAAACACTAAATTCAAAAGTATTGTGTAGTAGTGTGTTCTGCATTACAAATATCAAAACTTCTTACAATTTGTTTAAAATTCAATTTTCAGTCTATTTTAAGAAATTGTCTGATTTTGTTTCAGTTATGTTTCCAATTTTCAAAAAATGGAAATGTTTTTGGAGGTGCTTAGTGATTAGTTTCTTTTGTTGCTAAGCTTTTTTTATGTACAAATAGATTGACCATTTATACATTTTCCCTTCATGATATTAAAAAGGCGAAAATATGCAGCCTATATGATACGAACTCACAAACTTATTTTCCTATAAACAAGAATAAAATGATAAGAATTAAGTTCATTTCATATTATCGAGGTAAAAATGTGAATTATATATACTATTCTGGTTCTAATTTAGCATTAGGAATGGTTAAAACATGTTTAACTTCAGAAGTCTCCTCTTTGTCTGTCATAAATGTCGTGCTTTTCACTTCAATATTATTACTAGTATTGGTGTCATTTGTCTCTGCGATTGTGATGCCTTTTTCGGAAATGCCTTTTACGTCCTGGCGTACTTCCATACTTTTTGGTTTAGCTTCATCAGTCACTTTCTGTCTTTCATGGCTGCTTTCGTTATTTTCCTCTGGTGAAAGTGTTTGATGAATTGTTGATGATGTGTTTGTATCGCCATTCTCTACCTTATCATAAACAAGTGCAGTTTCATTTGGATCACTTGTAAGTTGAATAATTTTAACGGACATTTCCAAGTTTTTAGTTTGAGTATCTGATTGGTCAGTATCCTTGTTACATGTTTGTGTCACATCTTGCGCATGAGCAGTAATCTCTTCCTGTATAGGAGATTGAAGATGTTCTGTTTCATCTTTCACTGATAACTGTCCTACTGGCGTTGGAGGAGGTTGATTTATGATGGAAGAATCGTCGGGGATATTACGAGATTTCTTATATTTCATTGTTGGTACAGACACGCCAGTCACACTTGGAAGAATCGATTCTTTTTTCTGTGGAGGGGGAGATTTAAATCCTTTCAGCGTAACGATGACGCCTTTCCCTACAAAGTAAACAAGTATTAATGGTTAATATTTTATCCCAAATATTACATTCATAAAGTTTAACTGGTACGAATACTTTTTTCAATTATATTAACGTACGAAAATTATATATTTTCTATTTACTGCCACTTATTTACTATCAAAAATCACTTTACACCTTTAAATAAACAAAAAATTCATATTTATTACTTTCAACAAAAACTATCGCCTTTAATGTGTCTTAGAAAATATAAAGAAAAACAAGAAAAACTTATTAACGATCAGAATAAAATGTCATGATGAATCAAATAACTTTTTACGGAAAAAATCATTCAAACTGAAAAAGTTATTTCAGAAACAAAAGACCATAGTAAATATAAAACAGTATATAGTAATTAGTGGCTGTGAGTTATAATGAAATACAGTTTCTGTTAAGCAATGCAAACACACATTTTAAATTGTTTTTATAATCACTACTTTCTTGATTCCCTCTTTCACATAACTGTCTGCGAGTTAGCAATTAAAATCGTATATTAAAATTATAGACTTTCAATTTATCGCATATGAATCAGAATCAAAGAGAATTCTTTTTTTTAAATCTTAATAATTTAATTTTGGATGTAACGCGTCTTCTGATTGGCTGACGTTATTTTGTTATCAGCCCATAGACATAATTTAGTCATGTGACCGTGTAATCATCAACGTTTTTTATGGTTTTCTACGGTTTAAAATAGATTTAGAATTAAATTATAAGAAATGACTGTAATATTTTTTCTGTCTATTCGAAATAACATAAAAAATGTGGTGCACACTGTTGAATAACCCGCTACGCGCGTTATTCAGTGTGCACCAAATTTTTTATGTTATTTCTTTATAGACAGAAAAAATATGACAGTCATTCCTTAATTAATTCGGAAAACCAGGGAATGACTAAGCAGTAATTTATGTAACAGGT
Source organism: Mytilus edulis (assembly GCF_963676685.1). Lineage (NCBI taxonomy): Eukaryota > Metazoa > Mollusca > Bivalvia > Mytilida > Mytilidae > Mytilus > Mytilus edulis. Next base: position 98,535,211 of record NC_092346.1, read on the forward strand.
TTGAAGCATGGATGTTTGAATTATTGTCATGTGTACATGACACAAAACACCCAGGTTGGAAAATAAAGAGGAAATGGCTTGAAACATTGATGTTTGTATAAAAAGATCATTGGACTGGTTTGAAACATTAAGGTTTGAATAAAGCAATGATTTGACTGGTATAAAATATCGAGGTTTGAATAAAGTGATTATATGACTGGTTTAAAGCATTGAGGTTTGATTAGACTAGTTTGAACATTAAGATTTGAATAAAGCAATCATTTGACTAGTTTGAACATTAAGATTTGAATAAAGCAATCATTTGACTAGTTTGAACATTAAGATTTGAATGAAGTGATCATTTGACTAGTTTGAACATTAAGATTTGAATAAAGTGATCATTTGACTAGTTTAACATTAAGATTTGAATAAACCAATTATTTGACTAGTTTGAACATTAAGATATGAATAAAGCAATTATTTGACTAGTTTGAACATCAAGATTTGAATAAAGCGATCATTTGACTAGTTTGAACATGAAGATTTGAATAAAGCAATTATTTCACTGGTTTGGAATATAGCATTTTGAAGAAAGCGATCAGTTGACTGACTTGGAAGATAACTTTGATCAAAGCGATCATTTGACTCGTTTGAAATATTGTTGGTTGAATAAAACGATCGTTTCATGTGTGAAATTTAGCAGTTAGAACAAAACTATCATTTGGAATGGTTTGGAACATAGAGTTTTGAATAAAGCAATTATATGACTGGTTTGAAAAATTGAGGTTTGATAAAAGCCACCATTTGACTGGTTTGAAACATTGATGCTTGAATAACTATTTTAGAACATTAAGGTTAGAATAGAACGATAATTTAACTTGTTTGATACACAGAGGTTTAAATAGAACGATAATTTAAATTGTTTGGAACATCAAGGTTGTTACATGCATGTGACTGGTTTGAAATGACTTTGACAACGACAACAAAACTATGCATGAAGGTAATTATATTATACATGTCGGAATTTCACACAATTAGATTAAATCAGATGTGATATATTAAGATATATTTTGTAAGTTAGCAGAACACAGAACAATCAGTAAATATATATCAAGCGCAGTAAAAGCAAGGAGATATGAACAACCATTATGAAATAAGACATTCTAACTAATATATACACGAGGCATTAGGCAGCTAGCTACACTACCGGCACTGTCACAATGATACCTGTTATAAACAACCCATTTTGCAAAAATATTAGTTTTTCAACCAAATTGTTGTTAACAGCAATATTTTCTTTGTTCTCACTTTCATCTTGCATTATATTTATGGAAGGAGCGATGGAATCAACTCGTGCACTTCGGGGACGACCGCCAGATGGCGTTGAGGAAGATAGTAACCTTTTAGAAGGCGCGGTTGCTGGTCTTTTTTGTTTTGTCTCTTTCTCGTCTGTTGTCTCGTCATCATCAGATCGAGGTGTATCTAAAAGAAATATATTCTCTTGTAATTCACTACAACATATACGTTTTGCTATACTAAATATGCACACATATAATGCTATACCTATATCGGTAATACATTAAAATTTATAAAATAGAATATTCTTCATTCAAATTTACATTATTAGCAAGATATTTAGAATATCAACAAGAATGGGTCCATAGTACACGGATGCCCCATCCGCACTATCATTTTCTATATTCAATGGAGCGTGAAAATTGGGGTAAAAACTCTAATTTGGAATTACAATTAGAAAGATCATAGCATAAGGAACATGTGTACTACGTTTCAAGTTGACTGGACTTCCACTTCATCAAAAACTTCCTCGACCAATAACTTTAACCTGAAGTGGGACAGAGGGACGTACAAACGAACGGGCGCAGATCAGAAAATATAATACCCTTAAATGGGGTATACAAATAATCATTATCATTAAATTGAATAATGCATTCGATAATTATTAAATCAAAAAATGCATTTCCCGTGCATATAGGGTATAAAATACAATGAATATGAACAAAACTAAATCGTCAATATTGCTGATAACGCACAATCAAACCAAGTGTATCACACCATTGCTATTTTGTCTATTCACGTGAAATATTTTTATTGTTAACCAGATTTGTTTTCAAAACGATTCTGTAGGGATGAAAACACAAAGCAATCTCAAAATAAACAGGCGTCTTCCTGTCCTTATATATGACTCTATCTATGTTCATATGTAGTATTTGATTTAGCTTCAAGTAAGTAACAGTGGTCTTTTTTTCGTATCCACGACCTTGACCTTTAATGTATTAGCCTAAAGATCATTAGTAATTGTTCGCTTATAATATTTGATTATTTATCTAGGTAAGGTTTCAATCCAATGTTTTAAAGTATTTGATTGTACATCCGAAACCACTTTATAGCATTTAACTTCGACCGTGACCTTTGATGAGGGGACATCCAGATCAATCGGGGTCTACCTCTCTTTATATGTGAAAATATATGAAACTGATGCAATCGATATACGCTATTTGAGTAAGCATCCTGAAATGAATTGACCGGTGGAATGACAGAGTGAGACTGACCGACTGAATGACGAACAAACGGATCCCGCTACTTGATAGCGTGAGATATAAATTAATTAAACACACTGACATCATTCGTGTCACTCCTTCAAAAAATAACAATTCACCAGGAAATCACTTTAAATTACAACAAAAGTATAGAAAGTCGATACCAAGTCGATAAAAATAAACAGGAAGATATTATTTCAGTTCAACCATACATGTATGTAACATACTAACTATCTCAGCTTTTCTATATTCAGTATAAAAGTAAACACAAAAGGATCAACGCTGAAATACACATATAGAGATATGTATAAACCACTTAAAAATAGTGGTACGGAATCACAGAAACTTGGAGAAGATGCCAATGTAGAAGCTGATCTGTCAGTCGTATGTCGGCTTCAAAGTCCATCATGGTTCGTAAATTTAATTTACAATTGCTTTGAAACAAAATAAATCGGTTTTTCTGTTTCAGTAATGAATGAAGTTAATTAAATAAAAGTCTTCTGCAATTGATAACGGCTATAGTTTTAAAAATCAGTAGCGTGCGTTTGAAATGAGTTTGTGTGAAACAATTTGGTTGTTTGTGTGTGTCTGGACTTCGATAAACTCTATTTGTGAAACCCATCAACCTGAATCACGATATGATATTCTAGAAAGTGTATACTAACCAGGTGGAGCACCGGGTGATTCCTCGTTACGTTCTCGTAATCTAGACATTGCTGGGCCACTCATAAAACAGTCAAGTGGATTACTACGAGGCATGTACACACCATACACATTGAAACTCTTCACGTCCATTAAACGGGCCCTGTTAAGTAATTGTTATAATTCAAATATTGAAACTCTTCAAATCAATTAAACGGGCCCTGTAAAATAATTGTTATAATTCAAATATTGAAACTCTTCAAATCAATTAAACGGGCCCTGTAAAATATTTTTTATAACTCAAATATTGAAACTCTTCAAATTAATAAAACGGGCCCGATAAAGTAATTGTTATAATACAAATATTGAAACTCTTCACATCCATTAATTAAAGTTATATGGAACCTCAAATTATCAAAAAATTATGCATATGTTTTTTATAACAAAATGGATAGTTGTCATTATTAAACTTATGTACATATACTTTTTTCTGAAGAAATGTTTTTAATTTGTCCATATTTAGAAGAAGATTACTTTTTTTAATTGCTTGCTTCCAGGAAGCAATTTGCCGATAAATTTTCCGTATTCAAAGTAACCTTAGAGTGACCCTCCATGGTAAAAAATTGGTGATCGCAATACGCATGGATCTGTCATTTTAATAAACTATTATCTGATTGTACATGTTATATGCTTCTTTGATGATTGTTTACTGTAAGGTGACAATCGGTAAACTACGGCTTTAAATTACGACAATTAATGAACAGTCATATTTTCACTTCATAACGGACAGAGAGAAAAAAAATTGACGATTATAAGATATTTTTGCGTAAAAAAATGATAATATCGTGCACAGAAGACTAAGTTTATGATAAATACACGCATTGGTTCAAGAATGGGATAAACATTATTTTTCACCAGTCACTTGTTTCATATGACTGTAAACAAAATTCTTTTTTAACGAAACTTCACAGTAAAATTGGCACAGTTGTAGCTGTAAAGGAGTAACTATGGGATTTGTGTTGTTTATATTTACAGAAGTGCAACCTATAGCATATAACTAAAGATAAGCAACGCTTGAATATCCTGGACGTAGTTATCCTAGCATTGCTCTTCAAAGGGCTTGTCATTAATTAACTTGATCAGGTTTTATTTATGTCGTGTTACTCTTTGATCTGAACGTTACTATCAACCAGAAATACACTATGCCTATTTTATATATTGATAATACAATATCTAGAATATTTATTAATGTGTTATTATAATACCTGTTATATCTTGCACCGGTCAAGAAAGCATGGTTTGATTCTCCTTCAACAGATAAACTTATAGTCGATGGTCTAAAAATGGAAAACAAATGTATGCATATATATAATTGAATAAATTCAAAGAACTTAATCACAATTACATAAAAAACATTATATTTAAATTCTTTTTGAATGAGTAATTTCTATTTCAATCTAGACCTAGACCATTTGTCGTAAATATAACATACACAAGTTAACAAAAAAACGTGTAATATAGTCTCAATAATCATATGGGTTAGGCAGATACTAGTACATAAAAATAGCACGGGATACTTACTTTCTATTCAAAGTCTGGCTTCCATGGTTTGAAACAGATAACAAAATGATATCGCGTAATATTTACTCACAACTAAAAGTCTGGCTTCCATGTTTTTTGACAAATGTATAATATCACGTGATACTTACTCTCTGCTCAAAGGCTGATTTCCATGGTTTCCTTGGTTTCCACATGGTACTGTAACAAAACCAAGACCTGTTTAGTTGTAGCCTTACACACAAAAAAATCATAAGTCAGAGTATATTCCTCGTGAAATTGTAACGGCACTAGAATTTATGTTGTAGTAATAACCAGCAATGTTTAAGATTTTCTAAAAACTTTCTGTACAGAGCCATGACTGAATTTGTATAAACTTTTCTGCTATTTATTGAATGCAAATCTGCTTTGAAGTTATATATAAGTTCCTTTGGTTAACATCTTATCATGACTAAATCGATCACACTAAGAATATTTATCAGCTTGAGACTTCACCAGTTTTCTTGCCATTACCTCTAAACAACTTACGTTTGATCGAAACATCTCGTCTTTTCTGGTAGGCATTTATAGGTGCTGAATTACATCTTTGTCGAGCCCTTAATAATCTGTAAATATGATTAAAATGCACTGTTGTTACCTGATGAATTATGAGTTTGTCTGTTTGTCTGTTTGCTGTTGCTAATATTTTGTAAGATGGTTTTATCATTTATTTCTATCTTATGATTACGTTCGTTGTAAAATATTCCGTTTTTTGATTTCTATCAAAAGATGTAAATTAAGTAACACCCTCCCACAAAAATTAAACTGATTCGCTGAAACTTGCACCAAATATACAAACATTTTATATTATTTGACAACAAAATAATTCAGAAAAAATGACTTCAGCTTCGTATTAATGCTTCAAGGCGAAATTTCACCGTAGGCAGTACAACATTGTGAACTTTCACGGTCGACTATAACGATGATAGTGAGACAGGCAAGTAGACAAATGACTTTATATATCACAAAACTCAATAAATTACAATCTTCAATTTGTTACTAACTTGGGGAGAATAAAATCACTTGTTTAATAGGAGTATAACAGATGTAAATATAATTTTGACCAAAATGAAGAAACAATTCGTGTAGGGTTCCACAGAATCCTTTGTTGAAATTAAAATTGTTTCGTGTAAAAGTGTAAAAAAACTAAGTCTATTTATCAGTAAAATACGAGAAATTGGGAAACAAATATTTTATAAAATTTTACTCTGGATTCTTTCATCATACAAAAGCTTCATACCAAGTTTCAATAACATTACATAAGTAATCTGCACTGATACAGAATGGTTATATATAATACACATGTATGCTGTCATAATTTGTTATGGAGTTAAAACTGTCCACAAAATTATTAAAAAAAGAGATGACCAATTGCTTTATAAGAAATAGACATGGATTAATTGCGGCTGAAAAAACTTTAATGAAACAAAAAACGTTGTTTTCAAAACAAATTTTGCCTTGAAAAAGTATTCTTGTGTGGAAATTTTGACAGTGTTTTAGTCTGCCAAAACTTTGTTTATCTTTGTAAACAGTTTTGAAACGAATAAAAGAAATCCATGGACAATGGAATACACATTTTCAAATGTAGACTATAAAAAGTCTTAATAACAAGTAAGAGTGACATAATACAGAAGAATAAATCATCAAAACCTAACCTCCACCCTATCTTAAGGTGGTATGGGAGTCTAAAATAAAAATGATAGAATTTGTTCATACTTTGCCAAAACGTTGTATCTATTGTTATATGTTGAAAAATATAATAAAAATGATAGGTCACCGCGCATTTTCTCAAACTACAGGACGGGACAAAATGACACATTTTGTATGGATTATACAGGAAAAAATACCATTTTGTGATTAGAAACTAAACAAAATGATAGAATTGTTAAATACTTCAGGAAAAGATAGCTTTCAGACACTGCTTTGAGAATATCAAAAGAAAAGATAGGGTCACCGTACGTTTTTTCCGGCTAAAATACAAAATAGGAAAATTCCATACAGAATCCTTCAGAAAATGCACTTTTTTAGAGTTACCTCCCCTTAAAATGTCAATTTTAAAAAAAGATAAAAACAACCAAAAATAATTAACATTTGCATAAATATCAATATTTAGAAGTTATATTCTTATAAATTGATACTTTTAAATGAAAATGTACATTAAACATCTGCATTCCTGCATCAAATTTTGCTAACTTGATGGAAAATCTGGACCTTTGATTCTCTGTTTTTTACAATCCAAAATGGAGGAAGACACCCATACCACCTTAAAAGACTTAAGTAGGTATTCTTGAAATGACAAATAATCTATCATTAGACTTTCCAAATTAAACACCGTGTGACTTTAGAGAAGTGTTTTAACAATAAATTAGACTACAATCATGAATATATAGACAATAATAGTGCATTGACTTGACATATCAACGATATAAGGATGAGGCTTAGAAACGGGGAAATGCGAGGCTGTGCAGAGCTATTTCCCCGTTTCGTGCCGAATCCTTATATCGTTGATATGTCAAGTCAATGCACTATTATTGTCTTTATACTGAAATCTAAAAAAACATTTTCAATTGTTGTTTAATACGTTAAGGTTATTTTTTTGATTTAAATATTGGGGGAAATACCCTTTAAAAAGGCCTCACGTCATGCTCGCGGAGAAATATACAACGCAATGAAATTTACATTTACCTGTTGAAACCAACACTCGATGGTGAACGAAATCGTTTGAGTATGGACTTAAATATCAACCATAAGCATAAAACATAATGATGTATAGGTTGCAAACAAACAATATTAACAAATTAAATATGTTTTTCCAATAATTCCAAAAGAAACAATGTTGAGTCGTTCCATGCATCGTTGTATGCATTTGAAACAAGAACAGGTTGAAGAGGTCGTATGAATAATTCAATATTATTTCGGCAATTTCTATTTAAATATTCATGAGGAAAAGTGATATCGGGTCAGTGACTGTATATGACATAGAAATATACAGTCAACGCATTTTGACTGCTCAAATAGAACGAGTGCAGTATAAAGACATATAATTGGACATCAAATACCCTTACGAGCATGGGTATCGGAAGTCATAGATTGGAGACAATCAATATAACTTATATCTATAAAATACAATTGCAATAAATGCTTACAGCAGAATACATCCTGATTGTTATGAAATATGCTACTGTTGATATATCATAAAAATTGTACCAAAGAGTAAAAAAGAGTAGTTATATATGTAATCTTAAAAGCATTCAGGGCATAAAAAGTTATTTACTAAACAGAAACAAACAAAGATCTGCCACAAAAATATCCACTGGTTGATCTCAACTACAATAGGTTAAATAAGTATGGATGAAAATATGGTCACTATGGTGTATCCCGTTCCTATCGTCCTGTAGATAGTATCATATATGTGATTATTTCAGACATTTGTAAAATCGAATACACTGAAATAGTGTTTTTTCTGTTTTCAATAGAATTTAACACATTTTCAATTATGCATGAATTTCCCTTACAGAAATTTTTTTTTATTAATATAAATAACATATTGTTGACCAATAGATGTCTTTTATGTCTTTTATGAGGAAGTGTGTGTTTTTTTTAAGTTTTGTTCTTTGTGTTTTTTGATAGTCTATATATTTTTTACAAAATAACTATAAAGAAATTTAAAAATCATGCATCCATTATCCATTTGACAATAAATATAAATGTGAATAATATATATGTATGTATAAAATAACCATGCTTAATTTATACAGGGTCAATAAATAATACGTTATCATGCATATTCGTGCAAAAAAGCTTACACCATAATATTGTCTGTCTGACAAAAATCCCTATCATGCTCAAGGTAGTTTTGAAACGTCAAACGTATTCTGTGACGTCATCGCTAAGCTAAATACCTTTACATTTGCATGTGCATTATGTGCGCTCTATATTCTTTGTACAATGAATTATTTTACTTACAAGATACCTGGAAATCATATAGATAATATTAATTGCAATAAATGGAAGTTATAACCCATTAACTAAGTTGCCCAACTATATGCGTAATATTTTATAGCTAATCATATAAATATGTAAAAGCTAATTTCTAAAAGAAAATCGTCTACGTCAAAACACTGTTAATCTTTCGATGTGATAATCATTGCCAGTCAGGACAAACTGTTGTTAAAGTTTCGACGTTATTTTAACATTGTCAATGTAAATTGAGGACTATTAAGTCTAACCACTGTTAAACTTTCAACTGGAGACCTTCGATGTGATAACCATTTCCAATCTGAGCCAAGCGACCACCGTGTTAACCATTGCCAATCTAAGTCAGGACAACCAACCGTTAAACTATCGACGTGATAACCATTGCCAATCTAAGTCAAATCAAACCACCGTTAAACTATCGACGTGATAACCATTGCCAATCTAAGTCAGGACAAACCACCGTTAAACTTTCGACGTGATAACCATTGCAAATCTAAGTCAGGACAAACCAATAGTTAAACTATCGACGTGATAACCATTGCCAATCTAAGTCAAAACAAACCAGCGTTAAACTATCGACGTGATAACCATTGCCAATCTAAGTCAGGACAAACCACCGTTAAACTTTCGACGTGATAACCATTGCCAATCTAAGTCAGGACAAACCAATAGTTAAACTATCGACGTGATAACCATTGCCAATCTAAGTCAGGACAAATCACCGTTAAACTATCGACGTGATAACCATTGCCAATCTAAGTCAGGACACACCACCGTTAAACTATCGACGTGATAACCATTGCCAATCTAAGGCAAGACAACCCACCGTTAAACTTTCGACGTGATAAGCATTGCCAATATAAGTCAGGACAAACCACCGTTAAACTTTCGACGTGATAACAATTGCCAATCTAAGTCAGGACAAACCACCGTTTCGTTTTCGACGTGATAACCATTGCCAATCTAAGTCAGGACAAACCAATAGTTAAACTTACGACGTGATAACCATTGCCAATCTAAGTCAGGACAAACCAATAGTTAAACTTACGACGTGATAACCATTGCCAATCTAAGTCAGGACAAACCAATAGTTAAACTATCGACGTGTTAACCATTTCCAATCTAAGTTAGAACAAATCATCATTGAACTTTCGATGTGTTAACCATTTCCAATCTGAGCCAAACGACCACCGTGTTAACCATTGCCAATTTAAGCCAAGACAAACCACCATTAAACTTCCCACGTGATAATCATTGCCAATCTAAGGCAAGGCAACCCACCGTTAAACTTTCGACTGGATAACCATTGCCAATCTAAGTCAGGACAAACCACCGTTAAACTATCGACGTGATAACTATTGCCAATCTAAGTCAGGACAAACCACCGTTTAACTTTCGACGTGATAACCATTGCCAATCTAAGTCAGGACAAACCACCGTTAAGTTTTCGACGTGATAACCATTGCCAATCTAAGTCAGGACAAACCACCGTTAAGTTTTCGACGTGATAACCATTGCCAATCTAAGTCAGGACAAACCACCGTTAAGTTTTCGACGTGATAACCATTGCCAATCTAAGTCAGGACAAACCACCGTTAAGTTTTCGACGTGATAACCATTGCCAATCTAAGTCAGGACAAACCAATAGTTAAACTTACGACTTGATAACTATTGCCAATCTAAGTCAAGACAACCCACCGTTAAACTTTCGACGTGATAAGCATTGCCAATCTGAGTCAGGACAAACCAACGTTAAAATTTCAACGTGATTACCATTTAAGATGACTTTATCTGCGTCTTAATCTTTACCCAAAGTAATTGTTTGACTGTAAAATATGTACCTACTTTTACAAAACTTAACTAAATACATTACTTGCTATAGTTTTAATTATATTAATTGGACCATACACACACGTATTTTTATTTATCGCAAAGATAAAGCAAAGGAATCATTTTAAATGTATATCGGACTCACGTTGTTCTCGTTGGTCTCCCGAGTATCGGCATAGGTTCGGTAGAGGAAAGAATCGGAAGATCTGTTGCTGATAAATACTGATGTGGTGTAGTTTGCCTATAGTAGAGTGATCCGCCTCGTTTTGGTGTATTGGGAATTCTTCCAGACGGCGTTGGAGTAACTGCTCTTGATCCCGTGTAGCTAGAATCATTGTCATGCTACAAGTGTAATAAGATGATAAAAAGGGTTTATTTTCCAAATTTGTTTTTTAATTGAAATCTTTACTGCTGAGTAATAAGATAAAGCAAGTTGAGTTATGTTGCCCTTTTAGTAACCCTCTTTGAATCCTGAAATGTCTAAATCTATTTCGAATACGAGAGAGACCATACCAATTTTATGAAGGTAGCACACCATGTTCAGTTGGAAACGCAATCAAATGTGATTTTCTTTCAAAAGACGCATGCTATAAAGGCTAAAGCTGCATAAATCAATTAGATAATTAAAAATGAACTAATTTCATTTGAAAACAGTATCAGTATTCAGAAACATAAACTTTAGGTAATAATTTATTTATCAAAGTTTGACTCGTAATAAGAACAGACATTTATTTAAAATAATCAATGATTGTCAAAATAAAAATCGATTAACAAGTTCGAACAAACATAATAACTTTACACCTGCTGCTCTGAGACTTTCGCCTAGTACGTTTACCTATCTAAAGGACAGCGTTCAATGTCAGAATGCTTGGACAAAAGGCCCTTGAAAGACTGTTGTGGGTCATAAAGTTAAATTGTAAATATATGTCTGATATATTGACTGTTTTATTTGTTTTATATTGATATATGTTGAATGATTTATCAAAAGCAAGACGTCGAGTATGTTATGAAGTTATTTGCCTTAGTTTAAATCTTTTGTAGTTTAATTGACGATAGTCAGTTCAATATTAGTATCTATAGGTAATAAGAAATGTTTAAAACAATGTCAATCATATTTTCAAATCAAAGTCACAAAAGGTTCCAAGTATGAATATAGTGGGTAAAGTATTCGTACCAGCTGTGATCTAAACGTTTTACGAGAATGTAAACAAATAAGAAGTTTCAAATAACTGTGTAATATAACAGTTGTCATTTATCAAGCGGCAGAAACAGCAACATACTATCAAATCATGTAGCTTCTGATGCTGCTATGTAGTATACACCCCTGACTTTCAACTGTTTTGGTTTGAGGGTTCCTGATTAATGGAAATCCGAAAATTCGCTTTAGACGTCGACGTTGATTCAGCGGTATTTATCCTTTTCTTGTTCTGCACAGGCCTTGTGGTCATAAAAATTACCAGTAATACATGGTTTGGGTAAGTTTCAGGAAAATCGGTGACCATGCGTTCCGTGCCCCCCTATATAAAATTGTTGGTCCTTACAGAGAATTGCTTTTAACATATTCATACTCAGAATTCAACCAAATGTTGAACCATTACATTGTACTTACCTTACCAGGACTAAGTAGTCTGTTTATATACAAAGGATTTTCACCACCGTGGCTTACTTCTCTGTTTGCCTCAGCTACCCATCCTGGAGAACCATATCTCTCAATAAAATCCTCGTCTGTCTGTCGCTCGACAGAATCTTTGATCTGCTGGTGATGTTGTTCGTCTTTATTAAATGAGTACGGACTTAGTGGGTGTTTTTTGCTGCCTAGAAAAAATATTTAATATTTTCTTAGATAAAATTAAAAATAGTCATTCCACCGTATTATTTCTTCTAAAGACAAAGCAGTGTCAATACCAGATTTGTTAATGTACTATTGGTATATAAATTAAGAGCACAACCAACGGAAAATACATTGATATCTTCTTATTATTAATTCAGTTTTAATGTTTGAAGATCATTAGAAAAGAGTGTGCTTTCATTTCTAAAGGTATACAACAATCGGTTAACGCTAGATACATAGGAATTTTAATTTTACTTCGATGTCACGAAGAAATGTATTCTTGTGGAATAGATTTACGATTTGCATTTTAGCAACGACTAAAAGATTACCATAAATCAACATTAGTAAGTTATTTCAATCGAATTTTGACAAGCACTGTCATTATAAATCGAATTTTGACAAGCACTGTCATTATTTTCGATCATGTATTCTATTTCAAATGCAAATTATTTATTATTACATAATAGTATACGCAGATTTATTTTGATCAATAGGATGAAGTGTATAATAAGCTTTACAGTCGTGTAGTTTTTCAAGTCTGTTCTTTGTTCTTGTGTAATTCTTTTATGTTTGGACTTGACAACTGGGTAACAACTTTATACAAAACGATGTTGAATATCTAACACAACAATTCCTTACGATAGCAAACAAAAAACTGTATAGATGAGGACATATCACTTAAAAATGTGTTCATAGTGAAATAAAGTTTTTCAGTATTTATTTTAAAATTTAAATACTGTAACATACATTTTATATCTTAAAACTATTACACTAACAATAATATATTAGATCTAGTTTATATCACAGATGGAGGGCGATACTTTAAAACAAGTCTAATAAAAATGCAAACCATATATTTTTTTATACTGCACTCGTTCTATTCAGTTGAGCAGTCAAAATGCGTTGACTGTATATTTCTATGTCATATACAGTCACTGACCCGATATCACTTTTCCTCGTGAATATTTAAATAGAAGTTGCCGAAATAATATTTAATTATTCATACGAGCTCTTCAACCTGTTCTTGTTTCCAATGCATACAACGATGCGTGGAACGACTCAATCTTGTTTCTTTTACAATTATTGGAAAACATATATCATTTGTTAATATTTTTTGTTTGCAACCTATTAATCATTATGTTTTATGCTTATGGTTGATATTTTAGTCCATACTCAAACGATTTCGTTCACCATCGAGTGTGGATTTCAACAGGTAAAAATGTACATTTCATTGTGTTGTATATTTCTCCCCGAGCATGATACGCGGCCTTTTTAAGGGGGATTTTCCCCAATATTTAAATCAAATAAATAACATAAACGCATTAAACAACAATTGAAATGTTTTTTTTTTTAGATTGCAGTGTAAAGACCATTATAGTGCATTGACTTGACATATCAACGATATGTCATGTGACTCATGTCAATGCACTATTACTTTGTCTATATAATAGTCTAATAATTATAGATTATCGTTGATCATCTCAACGAGATTGATGATCTCGCTTGAGCTGGGTTGACAGCTACGTAGTGCTATGTAGATTTTGACTTTTGAACGTGTAGCTTTGGACTAGTCGTTACATAGATATTGATAGCAGCTACGTAGCCGCTACTTTGCTGCTACGATATTGAACTCAACCCTGGTACAGCGAAAGTGAGAAAAGCAATCGAGTTGAGATTACCAATGATAATCTGTTTTATATCGCTATTTTACCTATGACGACGTTGTCAGTTTCGTGTCAATTTCGTTAGCAACGCCACGTGACCTCCTTAGTTTTAGCGATAATTTTTCCATCTCAAGAGAGAAGCATGATATGAAAATTATCACAAAAAAAGATCAAAAGAAAAATGCACAAAATAGCGATAAGTATACAATACTTAAAATATACAACGAGGTTAATCTACAATATTTCAAAATGGTTAAGAAAAACACGGAACAAAATCTGCTTTATTTCTAGAAAGGGTCAATTTCGTTTTCCTTAAGAATTGAATGCATCGTTTTGATTATTCAATTTTATTATAATAGTATGTATATTTTTTTTTTTTGGGGGGGGGGGGTAAAAGCTTTGACCGAAGCCTATACTGTTTGAAGCTTTAAGCACATTTATGATAAGAAGTGCACACGGTCAACGCTATTATAACCATAACAAATTAGCAATATTTGCAATTTATTATCAGTGTTATAACACTGAAACACAACAATCAATATGTTATCAGAGGTGGTTTGAAAATATTAATTTAAATTACAGAAATTTGTTATCGGTTCTAGTCAAATACCCGAACAAGTCTTGCATTGTTAACCCGTGTAAATGAAGTTATTATATTAGATCTATAATCTTGATTTTGTCTGGCTTCTAATCTGTCATTAAATGTTAATCTCTCATTAATCCAGGGGACTGACATCATCTTAATAAGGATCAGTAAGCTGTGAAATTGCAGTGTATGGAAATTACAATATTAAATTCTTACGTATCTGGAAATCTGACGGTGCAAATTAAACTGGAATATTGAAGGACAATCGTTAATATTATTATTAATTTCAAAAGGCACTGAATAACGTCTCAACACGATTTATCTCTAGATTTCTGGCACACAAACAAAAAGCGGATATATTTAGAATTGATTGTAGTAGTTCCTAAACTGAAGGTTTTAAAATCATCATATAACATTCCAAAAGAACAGAGGACATGTAATTTGTGTTTTACTGACATTAACAATTGAATGTTTCTTTTTGTAACTTCATTGGGGTGTAAAAGCGTTGACCGAAGTACATTTTGTATGAAGCGCGGAAGCGCTAGAAAAATGTGCGCAAGGTCAACGCTTTTACAACCCTATGAAGTTATAAAAAGAAGCATTCAATACTTATAACTACATTTTTTAGCTAGGATCATGAAAACACGAATTTAAATCTTTTTTAATTCACCTGTGCACTTTATTGTGGGACCTCGTGTTATCATGAATGATAAGTTTTATTGAGTGATGCAATTGTTTAAGGAATTACACGTAGTGTGCAGTTAGCCAGTCAGAATAACGCATTTTGATGAAACATACATCTAATGTAATTATTTGGCAATGAATACCATTATTTATTTGAATGCAATTCTTTATTAGTAAAAAATGTCAGAAATCAGCATTTTCCAGAGTACTATGTGAAGCGAAAATGAAAGGACTACTGTCATTGACTAATATGGCCTAATATTAACGTACTTAAAAATGTGTCTTTGTTCACTTCAAAGTTAACTAAAATATTATAATATTATAATATAAAGTAAAGTAATTTTCTATATATTTCATTTCTAAGTTGTTTTATCTGTTTCTTTAATTGTATGTGATTTTATTTTGTAATTTACCTCTTGTTTCACATGTCAATGTGACGGAGTGTTTTTAAAATAAGGCATATTGTATTGTATGTTGGTAGCTGGAGTATAAAGCATATTGTATTGTATATTGGTAGCTGGAGTATAAAGCATATTGTATTGTATATTGGTAGCTGGAGTATAATAAGTTTCCAGCTGACAGAAATTTCCGTTTGACTGTGAAGTACACGAATTAGCGTTATATATATTTAAAAGAAGTTAGTTTTCTTGTTGAAAATGACGCTCTCTATCCACATTAAAATGTATTGCAGTGAAAGATAATACTATTCATTTTCCGCCAACTTCCCTCATCAAAATCTGTAGATCTTTATATCATTGTACTAGTTAAAAACGAATATTAACTTACCAGTCAACAATTATTATTAATAATTACAAGTGAAACTGTATTACATTTCTACACATGCCCACTATATATTTCCTGGTTTTAACTGAATTACCTTTTTATTGATACTAAAAGTATTACAAGGAAGCTATTGAACAAAGAGTTCATAGTGGTAAAGTTGAAGTCATCTATTCGCTTTTTTCGGGCACCATAATAATTTGGTGTTGTGGAATACATGTGTTACGGATGACAGCTAGTTCAAAGCCAATAACGACAAATCACGTATCGATAAAACTAAAGTATCAATCATCCAACATCCAATGGATTAAATGTAAAGACGAAATTAAGTCAGAAAAAAACCCATGACCTTGTAAAATGACAAAATACACATTGTAGAAACGTGAATGTGCATATAAGTATGCATATATATATATGTATATATAACAATAATTAATACGATTTTACATTTTATTTCAAACTCGTGTTTCTGTTATTGTTCAGTAATAAAATGAAATAGTAATAGTGGTATTCCCTTTTTATGGTGATGATATAAGTAGTAGTATATATATATTATATATATATATATACGGAGATGTGGTATGATTGCCAATGAAACAACTATATCCACCCGAGTTCAAATGAAATGTATGCAAGCAACTATGGGTCTATAGTTTGTCAAGACGGTCAAGCAAGATGTGTAAAATATAGTTCAAAATACCACAAAATGATTTAGAACTTATAAATTTTGTCCCGGCAAAGCGTGATATATCTTAATATACTATCATGGAGATATTGAAAAAAAAATCTATAATAACATTACTATTATGTTCAGATATTTATACAACTCTGCAGTTGCATAAAAATGTTTAACTTGTATTTGTATAATTGTATCTTTTACAATTATTTCAACGATATTCTTAAATGATATTCTGCTTTACTCAATCAATACTGACACAAAAGTATATATATTCTAGCACTGAAAAATATCCTTACCTCTTAGACCTCCATGAGGTCGTCTGCCATTTGAAAGAACCTCATTCACATTGTCTGAAAAATTCAGGTCTAACAATTTTAAACGAGGTCTTTTTCCATTTTGCGATCGAGGGCTCTTGTTTGTCATAACTTTTCATACATCCTTCCAAATATGATTTTCAGAAATTGAATTTAAATATTCCAACTGCACATATCAAACAGTTAAATTAAATCAATGATATCCGCCATCTTGTTACACCTGGTTGTCAGGGGAAATAGATTTTAAGGTCATAAGGTAAACTTTAAGTTGGACATTTAAATTACATAGAATAAATATTGATACATTAAAATTTACATAATAAAGAATTATATTGATGTTCAATTGATTGAATTACTAAAGTTAATCTGTCACACGGTAGAATGTGACTAGGTTATCCAATAGCCGATATCATACAAAATAGTATATCCACAGGAGGCTCGTTCGAATTATAGAATCTTATGGGACAAAGTTTGTGTGCTGCATCGAAGTCTTCTTCTTCTACTACTACCATATAATGACCTTCTTCAACAAATTGAAGATTACGTCACAGGAGAAAACTTACAACAAGACTTCTCCTGTCATCCATTGCTTGCCTAAAAAGAATTTCAAATGGCATACATCTGATGTTCTGATGTTCAGTAATTGTCGTTTGTTGATGTGGTAGGGTCTTTTATAGCTGACTATGCGGTATGTGCTTTGCTCATTGTTGAGGGACGTATGGTGACCTATAGTTGTTAATTTTTATGTCATTTTGGTCTCTTGTATCATTGGCAATCATACAACATCTTCTTTTTTTTATATAGACAACTGTATTTATAAAAATAAAAAAATAGAGGAAAAATGAAAAATGTTATGTATAATAAGTTTAATGTAATAGTTGAGTTAATATTGATGCTTTGAAATTAAAGATTTAAAAGAGTCTACTGATGTGCAATTTATGATGTTCACTTGTCAGGTGGTTTAATCCAGTCAGTTATATATAGTTCTTGGGAAAAATGGATTCTTTTCTGTACAGTGATTTGCCAGATGAAATTTGGAAGCTGTTCGAATTTGAATTTCTTGTTGGTTTTTTGTGGGTTTTTTTTGTGGAAGTTATTTTTTTTTTTAGGTACTGCAACCTTTTCGTGTTCTATTTTGTATTGCATTACCAATCTCGAATCTTTTCTTCTGTCAGAGAGACTGTGCCATTCAAGGTGTTGAAACATGCTACCAACGCTTTATGTGTTTCTGTATTTGTTGGTAACAAAACGCACAGCCCTCCTTTGAACGTTTTCAATGCTATGTCTGTCTTATTGTGATTATGGATCCAAATAGGTGTAAGCATACTCTAGTGATGGTCTTACTAGAAACGCATATGCTTGCTCTTTAATGGATGTTGAGTTTATATTCATGTTCCTCCTAAGAAAGCCTAATGTGCTATATTAGCTTTCTTGCATACGCTGTTAATGTGTGCATCCCATTTAAGGTTGGTGCTGATGGTTACCCACAGATATTTTGCTGTTGTAACGTGTTTTAATGAGTGATTGCTTAATTTGTAGATACATGTGATTGGTTTTTTTTCTTGTGACTGAAATTACATTACTTTTATCTAGGTGGAATACCATTTCCACATAGTTTCCCTTGAAGTCTTGTCCGTCAAATGTAAGGAATAGTAATTGTCCCGACAGAGTGACAAGGAGGTCATTTCACGTTCGATGTTTTACGATTTGTACGCGGCATGTCATATCATAGATTATATACTTCCAGGAAATTAAAACAACAATTAATTAATTTAATGCGCTCGAACCGCCTTTCTAGATTATTCAGTATACGGATATGGATAGTAACCTGCACATTTCTGGAAAACAAAGAAATAGTGTTGTAAACGTCAAATACGTGAATAAAATAATACAACAGGAATACTAAACAAAAATTTAAAAAAAACATTGATTAACAAAAAAAATATCTGCTAACCGAGTCCCTGTGGTTTATGGAAGTCGATCAGTTGTGATTAGCAGGCTAGACCTAGTCTGAATGTACTTCATTGTTTTAAAAGAACAGGCAAGTAGTTTACTGCATCAACACGTTTCCCATCTTTGAATATCAGACTTACCGTGTCGGACTTTTTCATATCTGATAATAAGTAAGCTACCAGTTGCATGGTACGGTCTGTTAGTTAATATTGGAGCAATATCCGATGAAAGTTCTTTTAGTACTCTTGATGTTATACTATATTATATTGCTTTAATTCAGTGTCTGGCAAAGTAAAGTATTGACCGCAAGTCAAGGATTTGTATAGCTCTGTATAGTGAGACCAGAGACATATAATTGTATTGCATGTATATATGTCTCTGGTGAAACTTATAATACAGAGACTTTCTATATTAGTCCCTGGACTATATATGATAAATCCTTATTTTTTTATTTATATAATAATTTACATTCGTTACAATTTAGGCTTTAATATCGCACAACAAGGAAAATCCAATTGTTTGTTTCATCTGAAACTGCTATACTCAGGTGTAATGTTCAGTATACTAATAATCTAAGTCTTACAAGTCTCCGGGATTAGCCAGTCACGTGATTTTATCACCATGCACTTAAAAAAATACCAACAAGTGCTAACATTTAACAACAGTCAACTACATATTTTAAAAACATCTCAAAAGACAATAGCAGATCGAGACCAAAGACATAGTTAGGAAAATTTATAAATGGGATAATGAATTTAGATGTAAAATCATAAAATGGAAGAAACAGAGGATAACATTTTTAAACAGAGGTAACATGGTAACACACCCACATGATAAAAAAAATCCGGAACAAATCACATAACTACTCCGCATCCGACATCAAGGGGAGATAAATCTAAGTTCCCGAAACACCACAACAAATATTTTTTTAAAGGTAAACATCTGTAGTTCTAGACATAAACAACACACATTGACATAAAACACACACACTGTACCTAACTGAACAATAAAAGGTAAATTATGTGTTCATATCTACATTGTACCTTACCAATGTCGATGAAAAGCTCATTAGAGTATATGCCGACTATTAATTGTTAATATTTACCTGGCATAATTTTTCGCTAGCCCAGTGATACGACCTACTCCCCTCCTCTCAACTTAATAATTAGATATGCATGGCATTTTTATTAGAAATGACCTGGTTTCTTAGTTTCATAAGATAATTTAGTAGACTAAGAGGAGAATCAGTAACGCATGTGTACCATTGTTTGCAAATATACACCTTATTGCTATTCACAGCTGACCCAAGAATCTGGGCTCAAGTAGGATATACGGTACTATAGTTACGGCTTTTGCAATAAATTCATGTATTTACACGTATGTATTCATGAGTAATAAAGTTAAAACTGTTTAAATTTTACATTAAACTGAAATAAATGAGTGATTTATAGGTTGACAAGTCGGCAGGTTGACAATTTAAAAATGTTATGGTTGAAATAAGTGGTTCACAGGTTGACAAGTCGACAGGTTGACAGGTTGATAATTTAATATAATAACAAGTAAGTTCTGGTTGACAAGTCGACAGGTTGACAAGTTGACAAAATGACTGATTGAAAAAAAGATATAAAAGTTATAACTCAATACTTGTAAAAAAGGTTAAAAACTGAAGTTAATTTTATCTTATTTAATGGATGGTGTACTTTTATTTACTTGTTTAATTGTAAAATTAAACCCTTCAACCTGTCAACCTGTCGACCTTAGCATTTGTCAACCTGTCAACTTGTCGACCTTAACACTTATCAAACTGTCAATCTGTCGACCGTAACACTTGTCAACCTGTCAACCTTAACACTTGTCAACCTGTCAACTTTTAAACTTGTCGACCTATATAGTGTCAACCTGTAAATTTATGTTCATATACACGGATTTACTTCTAAAGTTAAACCGATTTATTACTCTGTTCTTCCGAAGGAACTACAGTACCGTTTATCCTACTTGACCCAGAATCTGTACCTCTTGAACTATTGACGTCAAACATCAACCACTTTTCCATTGTCGCTTCAAATATTTTGTACCGTGATATCAAAATTTTACAGGAACCTGTTTGATGTCCAGTAATGGCGTACAAATAGCGATAAGGTAAAATAAAATTGAGAATGGAAATGGGGAATGTGTCAAAGAGACAACAACCCGACCATAGAAAAAACAACAGCAGAAGGTCACTAACGGGTCTTCAATGTAGCGAGACATTCCCGCACCCGGAGGTGTCCTTCAGCTTGCCCCTAAACAAATATATATACTAGTTCAGTGATAATGAACGCCATACTAATTTCCGAATTGTACACAAGAAACTAAAATTAAAAAAATACAAGACTAACAAAGGCCAGAGGCTCCTGACTTGGGACAGGCGCAAAAATGCGGCGGGGTTAAACATGTTTATGAGATTTCAACTCTCCCCCTATACCTCTAGCCAATGTAGAAAAGTAAATGCATAACAATACGCACATTTAAAATTCAAATCAAGAGAAGTCCAAGTCTGATGTCAGAAGATGTAACCAAAGAAAATAAACAAAATGACAATAATACATAAATAACAACAGACTACTAGCAGTTAACTGACATGCCAGCTCCAGACTTCAATTAAACTGATTGAAAGATTATGATTTCATCATATGAATATCAGGCACAATCCTTCCCGTTAGGGGTTTAGTATCATACCATCATAACATATATGAGAAGAACATAACCCGTGTCATGCCAACAACTGGTTTTTTAATAAATGTGTTTAGTTCCGATGCAAAGACCCTATAAGTGAATTAATATTAACGCCAAAATAAGCAAAAATGTTTTGATGACAAAATTCATGTTACCATATGCTGGGACTATTTTACAATTACTATTACTATAACAGTCCCAGCCATATATGAAAGTGAGTCAATAAGTCGCAAATCATGACTTCAAGTAGTATGTACAAAGGTTCAACAATACACCTTATCCCTATTTGTCTGCCATTACTGGACATCACAAAGGTTCCTGTAAAATTTTGACGTAATAATACAAAATATCTGATGCTGCAATGGAAAAGTGATTGTTGAGTGACGTCAATATTTCAAGCAAGGCAGATACTTTGGTCAAGGGAACAGATAAAGACAGTTTATTACTAATCTAGATAAAAAAACGAGAAACAAGAAACACCTGTGAACCACACAAACAAACAAGCTGCAAAAATAATGTCATACCACAACATAGAAAGGTACACTATAAAATATCAATTGAAATGACAACTCAATTAAAGGACATACATGTATTGACAATTACATGTACAACATACATAAACAAATAAATTTTATCTAGGACACAATGTAAATACAAAATAGATTTAAATATTTTTGCATTTATTAATCTACACATGTACATGTATGATTGGGTACATCATGAAATTTTACTAGAATTCTTTGCATGATATATACCAAATTTTACAACATGTCTCTACATAAGTTGAAGTGTGCTTCCAAATTCTTTCTTAATTTGCATATAACTCAAAAGCAGATTTATGATAAAAAAAATGAATTTTAGCATTCTGCTTGATTATTCTGACAAATTAATTATAATTTTCAAGGGGATTCCTAACTCTAATCCTTATGTGGATATAAATTGCTTGGTGTTTATACATGTATAAATTTTCTTTGTTTAACAGTAGCTATGAAGACAAAAGAATCTATTTTTGTGTGGATGTGGATTCCTCATTCTCTCATCATAAACAAGTCCATCTATAGATAGGGATAAACTCATCAATGAAGTGTCCTGTCATTTTTTTTTTTTATGACACTGATCATGCTGATAGGTGATTAGAAATCACTAGTAATTATAACGGTAATCATCCTTATCTAACACATCTTCAAACAGACTGTCCTTATGCAAATTAAAAAGGATGCTCTGCCCTATCAGTTGAAATAACATTGGTAATATCACCATTATACATGTATAAATTTTCTATGTTTTACAGTAACTATGAAAAAGAGATGAATTTATCTTTATGTGGATGTGGATTCCTGGGTATTTATCACTTGGGAGTAGCTGCATGTCTCAAGCAGCATGGTGCATCATTTCTATCCAGCATACAGAAAGTAGCAGGAGCTAGTGCTGGAGCATTGGTTGCTTCTGTCCTGGTAATCGATGATAGTAAAATAGAGGTATGTTTGATTTGATGCTAGTTCATTTTAAGACAAAGTTTCTACAGACTATAAGAGGTAGTAAATCATTATATTTTTTTATTTAAGTTGTATTTAAATGTATAACCATGATAACCATTACTGAAAACTATTTTACTGGTGCCATTTGTATGGAAAAAATTATTTTATGAATGCAATTAAGGGTCAAATCTTGTACTTGCTCAAAAAGAGAGGCACTTGAATGTTGAGGAGCTAATAAATGCAAAAATTAGATTGGTTAAAATAATTCTAGATTTCTTTGAATAGACTATTTTCACATTATCAACTTTTGATTCCAGCATATATAATTTGACAGCTTATCTACTCTTTGGTATGATATTCTGGTACTAGTTATAATTCAAGTTAAAACAACTAAAAGAAGTAGCATCAAGATTACAATCGGTACACTTTGATGAAAAAAAAACTGTTTTCAAATCTCAATTATTGATAAACTTTTCTGGGGGAGAAGTTTAAATGATGAATAAGATAAATACAGTCTCTTGGCATGTGTACATGTGATTCCATAACAAAGGATGGAAAACTAGAAGTCACAAAAACATTGAGTAGACAGATGCTCCTTTTTAGCTCACCTGACCTGAAAGGTCAAGTGAGCTTTTCTCATCACTTGGCGTCCGTCCTCCGTTGTCTGTAAACTTTTACAAAAATCTTCTCCTCTGAAAGTACTAGGCCAAATTTAACCAAACTTGGCCACAATCATCATTGGGGTATCTAGTTTAAAAAATGTGTGGCATGTCCCGGCTAACCATTCAAGATGGGGACCATGGCTAAAAATAGAACATAAGGGTGAAATGTAGATTTTGGCTTATATCTCTGAAACCAAAGCATTTAGAGCAAATCTGACAGGGGGGATTAAAATTGTTGATCAGGTCAATTTCTATCTTCCCTGAAATTTTCAGACTAATCGGACAACCCATTGTTGGGTTGCTGCCCCAGAATAAGTAAGTTTAAGGAAATTTTGCTGATTTTGGTTATTATCTTGAATATTATTATAGATAGAGATAAACTTTCAACAGCAATAATGTTCAGCAAAATAAGATCCACAAATATTTCAATATGACCAAAATGTCAATTTACCCCTTAAGGAGTTATTGCCCTTTATAGTCAATTTTTAATATTTTTCATAAATGTTTGTAAATTTTTTTCTAAATTTTTAGAAAATATTTTCCACTGTTATTACTGGGCCAAGTTCATTATAGATAGCGATAATAGTAGCAACAAGAATGTTCAGTAAAGAAAGATCTACAAACACATCACCTTCACTAAAACACAATTTTGTCATGAATTTATTTGTGTCCATTGTTTAATATGCACATAGACCAAGGTGAGCGACACAGGCTCTTGAGAGCCTCTAGTTCAGGGATCCCAGACTTTGATATTGTTGTTAGTGTCATTGTGTTTCTGTTTCATGGGTGTATATATACATTTGCTTTAATCCATATACTATAAACTTTATGACTTCTATACTCATTCCAAGCGATTTTTTTTAACCAATCAAATATTGATTTCATTTTTATATTTCATTAATTTTTCAGAGAAACTTTTAAAAATGCTTATTTGACTAATTGCAGGAATGTAAAAACTTTACCTATGGATTAGCCAAAGAAGTGAAGTCTAAACCCTTAGGAGCTCTGACACCAGGTTATAATTTATTGGACTCTATAAAAACATTTTTAAATACAATGTTACCTGAAGATGCACATCAAAAAGCTTCAGGAAAGTTATACATATCATTAACCAATACAAGAACCAGGGAAAATGTTCTTGTTCATCAGTATCCATCAAGGGAACATCTAATAAAGGTAAGTTATACATAAAATAAAAAGAGATGTGGGGTAATATTCAGTCTAAGCACATGTCAACTGAAATAAGTCACCATGCCGTACTTTGTAAGAGCTATTTTGAGAGTGCCTTTAATTTTTAAATTTCTATTTTTGAATGGCCTTTAATTTTGATCAACATAATAAAATGTAAATGTTAGACAGGTAAAATAATAGTTTTATTTACCTTTTTCATCATTAAACTACCTTTTATTTATTGGTTTAAGTTGTGTATTTTGTTTTTTTAAGTAGTGACATTATTATGACATGTGCATTTGTTCAAATTGACCTACTGGTACTTTTGAAAACATTATGATTCTGTTAATAGAAAATCTGAAATAGATTTAAGTTTCATCCAGTTCTATGCAGTCACAAGGAAAAGTTGTGCTTAAAATGAACGCAATTAAACTATAAAGTGCAGCTGCAAACAGACTGACCATTAGCTTGAACAGTGAAATAAAAATAACACATAGTTTTTAAGGCATGATTATAATTATTAGTTTATTTGTTTCAGTGCTTACTTGCCAGTAGTCATATACCTCTCTATGCCAGTAGACTTCCAGTAAAAATAGACGGACAGAAATACATGGACGGAGGAATTACGGACAATATGGTCGTGTTTAAAAATGAAAGAACAATTCAAGTGTCTCCTTTTTGTGGTCGTCAAGACATATCACCAAATGATAAACTTGGTAAAGAATGGTACGTCAGTGTTAACAATCAGGGATTCCAAGTGAACAAGAACAATCTCATACGCTTCAGTCATGCTATGATTCCACCATCAAATAAAGTATTAGTGCAATATTATAATCAAGGATTTAAAGATGCTAAAACATTTTTAATTAAAGAAAAGATTCTTTAATGTATGAAAGTTTAAATTTAAATTTTATTTTTTAAGAATTTTAGCAAATGCTTTTATTGGTTATGACGTTTGCACATTAACATGTATACTGTGGATTCCTTTATTTTTCGTGGAATACCAATTTTCGTGGAATGAATCCACATTACATGTTTGTACAGAGGACTCCAGAAAAGACAAATTTTGATAAATGTAGTAATTATTCAATTAGTTAAATAGACATCCAGTGCCAAAACATTATATTTTATGTATTATTATTAGACAATCAGAAAATAATAGTTATACGCCAGTGTTTTCCAGTAGTAATTTGAAGAACACAGTTTGCATGATGCATTTATTTTGTAACCTCATCCCATCACAAATACTTTCTATGGCATTATTATAAGGTTTTATTCACCTAGATGTTTTTTCAGGTGCAAAAAACTATTCAAAATTTTTATATTCTAGGATACAATTTAAAAACAATTTGCCAAAGACATGCTTCAAGTTTATACTATACATGTATGTTTTACATTTTTATGACTTGATTTATAGTTCCATATATATAGCCTGCTCATGAAGTTGTAGAAACTTCTAATTGAGAGACATGCTTTGTTTTTTTATCACAATTGTTGATATAGAGACAAATTAAAAGAGATTACAATATGTGATTTAAGACCAAGATCACATCTCCATATTTTTATACTGAATACAAATGATGTGATTAGAATCTACATTCACTAACTTTGATGCAAAATTCAAGAATTACACCATAAATGTTTTACTTTTCTGAATTTCTTACCTATATTTGCGATTCTGTTTAAGAATCCTGATATGAAACAAAGTAATTGAAATTCTGATGATGTGATCAGGAGATGTTTTTTTATTTCTAACTTTATAATGTGATGATTATAAAGACTTGGAAACTAATTTCAATGTCTCTACTGTCATACCTGTCAAGCTTTTAAAGTAAAAGTATGGATCACATGGAATGTACGATAGTCATAATATATAGATACATTTTTAGATTGCTGAATTTGAATATTTACAGACTTTTATAAACTTATGATAATTTGTTTTATTGCCATAAACGTTGGTTTCTCTGTATTTATTTTATTTTTTGTAACTATTTTATGTCCAAGCTTGTAAGACATGATGTTAGAAAATTGATTAAAAAAAGTGTCCATGTCTTTCAGATTAATTGTTATCATGTTATAAGGTTAAGTTTTGATACCCATAATAAAGGGATACATGTATAAAGTGTGAGTTATATAGATTTTTGCCATGGTTAGAATGACTTATTAATATCCCTTCGGTATCTAAAGCCTGTCTTTAATATAAGTGATGACATAAAATGTATCCTCAAATTCAAACTTTTTCTTGCATTATTTCATGTACCATTATCTTGTAAACATGGAAATCATATTTGACCTACCGCAAAAAATATTATACTCATTAAAAGAAATAGTTGAATAGATTGATGTAGTAGGCAGAAGTTGCTTAGTCTTTAGTTTTCTATGTTGTGTCTTCTGTACTATTATTTGTCTGGTTGTCTTTTTATTTTTAGCCATGGCGTTGTCAGGTTATTTTCTATCTATGAGTTTGACTCTCTCTCTGGTATCTTTCGTCCCGCTTTTTGAAAATGTGATGAACTGTTTCTAAAATACAGTCTTTACAGATGAAGGCAGTTATTATGAACATATGCAAATCTTTAAAGAAAGTGAACTAAAGTGTAAAATATCCAGAAATACCAGTATGTCAAAATATTCATTAAAAGACAAAGAATGGTCTCTACTGATCATTTTATTATATGGAAATGTAAAATGGGGAAACTGGAGAGAAAAAAATTAACAACTCCACAATGAAAAGTGCAATTCACTATCATTTGCAAACTTCTTGTGAAGTTTCAAAGATGTAGGTTAAATACAATTCCATAATTGCATATGCACAGATGTAATATATGTGCAATCATTTTGTGAAATTTCAAGGATTTGTGTACATATTTGCAATAAATGTTGATTAACAAAATTAGTACCAGTACTGTATGGCACAATTTGCAAATAAATTACTCAATTGAATTTCCTTAAGAATTGACGAATGGGGAGGGGGAGTCTTTAAACTGTTCCATTATTATAGCTGACCCACAATCTCAATATG
Source organism: Mytilus edulis (assembly GCF_963676685.1). Lineage (NCBI taxonomy): Eukaryota > Metazoa > Mollusca > Bivalvia > Mytilida > Mytilidae > Mytilus > Mytilus edulis. The sequence goes on from NC_092346.1 coordinate 98,563,329, forward strand.
TCTACAATATTTTTGTGAAGTTTTTGAAATCTGTGTTGAAAATTGTAGGAGTTGGAGTTAATAACACACATAAGATATCCATTCTCTTATGCTACATCACCATTCTTAAGCTGGTTATGGAATTTGTCATGGTTGGCCAAACTATAACATAAAGTAAAATAACAAAAATACCGAACTCCACGGAAAGTTTAAATGAGAAATATAGATTCTACCACTGCATCGAGTGCAATACGATATTTATCCACTCGAGACAGTTAAATTTTCATAATTAAAACGTGAGGCTCGCCTCGCGTTTTAAATATTTAAAATTTAACTGTCGAGATTGGATAAATATCGTATTGCACGAGATTTGGTGGTGGAATCTGTTTCTCTAATGATTTTAGAAGGTATGCAGACAATCTTCATCCTTCTTTTCGAACAGTCCGCAAAAGATGTGTTCTTTCTATGCGACTTCATCAGACATGGTTGTCTTTTTCATGACGTCACAATAGAAATTTCAGAGGAAAGCAAAGAAATTTGACGTCATAATCGAGTTTTAACCAATGAACAACTGAGATCAAACGAACCACACATTGATTAAATAAAAATAATCAACAGGTCAGGAAAAGGATAAATCGAGTAATTAGAGAAAGTCCATTATCAAATGGCAAAATCAAAAGTCTTAACACTTTAAATGAAGGGAAAACAAATGTCATATTCCTGATTTGGTACATACATTTCCTTATGTAAAACTGGTGAATTAAACCTGGCTTTATATCTATCTTCACCTCTCACTTGACAGTCTCATAAAATTCGATAATGTTGACAACAATGTGAACAAAACAAAAAATAGTCAACATTGTGTCAACAAAATTGCACATCAGCAAAAATGAAAGAAAGTATGAAAACAGTGCAACAATAACACCGAGCCACGCCAAAAGGATTCCATTTTTTTTTTTAAATCTTAACCAACGCAAACTAGAAAATCTAATGTAATATTTTATAATTTCAACCTTAGATGATGAAAAATTTTATCAGGTGAAGGAAAATGAAACTAAATTATTAATGACTGAAAAATATCAATTCCAAACAATTTAATTGTGGCAATTTTTTTTTCAATGTGTAAATTGTACAAGCAATGGTTGACAATATTACCTCTTCCTATACAGATATTTTGTCTTATCCTTTGTACTGATCAATATCTTCAATCGTGTAGGAATTTTTTAACTGATATTCATCACCAAACAAACCATCGACAATGATTGTTTAACAACAGAAAAATTATAAGTTTCTCAATAAATAATGTTGCTGCCCCGGACCATATGAGTATATACGCATATGGTCCGACCATACGCATATTGACATGACCATATGCGTGTGTACTTGTATGGTCCGAGTATTTAATACGATAAAAGTTGAGCAGTAATTACGTAGGCATTACCGTTTCTAAAATTTATATATTGACAGATAATAATTTAGTTATCAATGTAACGTGATGAATCAAATAAAATGAGTTTTACTCACATAATGAAATAGCAGTAAATATATTTTTGCATAAGGGCCAAGTGAGTTTTTAACCTTAGGATATCTAGTTTTAAAAATGTATTCAATTATCCCGCCCATCAACCAAGATGGCCGCCATGGCTAAGATAGAACATGGGGTAAAATGGAATTTTTGGCGTATATCACTGAAACTAAAGCAATAAGAGCAAATCTTACATAGGGTCAACATGTTTATCAGGTCAAGAACTTTTCCCCTGAAATTTTCACACGCATCAGACAACTTGTTGTTGGGTTGCTACCCTGAATTGGTAATTTTACGGTTATTTTGCAGTATTTGGTCATTATCTTGACTATTATAATAGATCGAGATAAACTGTAAACAGCAAAATTGTTAAGAAAAGTCATTTCTGCAAAAAGGTCAATACGATCAAAATTGTCTGAATCATTTACCTATTATAATTTTCAAGATAATAACCAAAAACTGCATGATCTTTTTAACGATTGTGCCAATGTAAAATTAAATTGATCGAAAATCTACCTAGAACTATAAAAATTACATTCGTTCAAATGTTAGTGGGAGTTCAAAAGTTTACAAACATGTATTATGTGCTCTTCGGTTTTGCCGGCAAGCATTGGATAGGCAATGCCTTCATCGTCTTTGCATTACTTTGTATCGATTGTTTTTATTTGGTATTGCTCTTTGTGTCGCTTTGAACTCACAAAATATTATGACTGAATTACTAATCCTACGGCACTGTTGTTTTCAAAAACATAACCAGATAAAATAACATTAGTTTACCAATGTTGTAAAATCTAGTTCAACACGAATAACCATTTACATTTTTGTTGTCGTCGATTTTCCCTCCTGGATGAAATTAATTACATTTTTACAATTTCTACGTGAAGATAGATGAGAAATTAATTTAAAATATATTTTAGCAGCTGTTGTTGTAATAAAAGTAAATTAAGTGTGATGCATACGTGAGTCAACGAATATTATTAGTAACATAGTGTGCTAGTGACCCAATACGGTATATATGGGGTCAGTAAATTCCATATGGGGTGAGAACGAGGCTCGATTCCCAATATGGAATTTACTGACCCCATATATACCGTATTAGGTCACTAGCACACTGAAACGAATTTGTCTTACCGACTTTATTAAGTGTGAAATTTAGACTAGTGACCTATCAAAATGAGCAAGCCTAGTCTTCAATACTGTTAGCATATAAAAACTACTTTCATTGATCCTATAAAAACAGATGCCAGCAATAACAACTTAATAGGGTTAAATGTGTTTATGAATTCATTTCAATCTTAATCATCCATTTCTTCGTCTGTAGAAACCACTAAGTTTTTTTCTCAGTACCGTTTGGTTTTTATAAAGGGACGCAACACCACTACTAACCGTGTATGAAATAAGCCCCGTCTCCCTTTTTACCTAATATGGAATACAAAGGGACGTAACTCCATTACTAACCGTGTATGAAATAAGCCCCGCCTCCCTACTAACCTAATATCAAATATACACCGTCTCCACGTGGACGCGTTTAACCAATCATATTCCTAAAAATGTATAGGCGGTAAGATAATGACATTTATACTTCATAAGTCATATAACAGCCACTCAACACCAAAAAGCTAGTAAAAGATTGAGTAACACAAAACCAATAAACGATTAGTCAACTCATGTTTTCCAGAAAGATAAGCAGATCGTGCTCCACAATTGGCACCTAGTGATGATGCTTTCAATAACGTCACACACGATTAAAGAATGGAGATATTGTTGATAAAACAAGTGCTACATATTCCTAATAGTAGCTTAATACACTATTAGCTTTATAAGAAGATGTCTGTACCAAGTCAGGAATATGACAGTTGTAATACGTCTGATGTGTATGAGCTTTTCATTTTGCCATTTGGTTAGGGGCTTTCTCTTTAGAATTTTCCTCATAGTTTAGTATGCTTGTTATTTCACTTCCAAGTATGAGTGTCAAATTTCCCTGGGCATATGTGACATTGATATTCTATAACGGTCAATGAAATCATAATGAGATTCGTAAATGTTTTTTTAAGTGAACACTTGTATCAGTCAATTTATTGTTAAAAGCAAACTTCTTTAAAAAAAAAAAAATCAATAACCCAACCCCTGGAACATTGTATTTTATGGAGATATAACCCCATTTACAGGTGCAGTTGGAATATTTCGCCATACAAATTGTTAATTTAATAGCTAGTTTCTTCAATAAGATTGTATAGCTAGCTTTCTTTAATACCAAACCAAATTCAGCCTCGTTGGAATCAAAATACAAAATTCAATTTTAATCCTGAAAGAATTCAAAAACAGTTAATTCTGTAAATTTGATATTGATTATAGTTATCAAAGGTACCAGAATTATAATTTAGTACGCCAGACGCGCGTTTCGTCTACATAAGACTCATCAGTGACGCTCATATCAAAACAAGTACAAAGTTGAAGAGCATAGAGGATCCAAAATTCCAAAAAGTTGTGCCAAATACGGCTAAGGTAATCTATGCCTGGGATAAAAAAAAAATCCTTAGTTTTTCGAAAAATTCAAAGTTTTTTAAACAGGAAATTTATAAAAATGACCACATTATTGATATTCATGCCAACACCGAAGTGTTGACTACTGAGCTGGTGATACATTTAGGGACGAAACATCCACAAGCATTGACATCGACCCAGTGGTGTAAATAGTTATCAAAGGTACCAGGATTATAATTTAGTACGCCAGACACAGGTTTTGTCTACATAAGACTCACCAGTGACGCTCATATCATAATAGTATCAAATTCATAACAGTGTGGCTATGGACATTGATTGGCGCACTTTAATATCCCATTGACTGGGACAGATTAGGTGAACGTTCGTCTATAACGCCCATTGCTCACGACGTCCTTAATATAAACATTTAAACCGTGGGGTCACCAAAGGTTCTCAACGCCTATATAAAATAATTCGAAATACTAATCAGGAATTTGTGTTTTGATTTATATTGATTAATTAAACGTCCTTTACTTGTGTTTTTGTTATGTTTCGACAATCAATTTTCATAATAAGATATCGCAAAGCCATGTTCTTTCAGAAAAAAATGCTACTATACTTGTGAAAAACAAGAAACGCATTCATCTTATCTATATTAAAAAATCGACCCAATTTACATAGAAATGGACGTCTTCGTGCATTTGTGATCGCAAAAAAATATGTTCCGGACCTTATGAGTATTTGGACCATACGTGTATGGTTGGACCATATTAGTATACCCTTATGGTCATGATATATGCGTATGGTCCAAATACTCGTATGGTCCGGAACACATACATGATATTCTGTGCGTTGTCGGTCGTCTATTAATTTTTTTCTTTTGTTGATGGATTTGACGTCTTTCTGTGAGTGATTATTTGTTCATGACTTAAAACTTACTTGCAAATAATTTAAAAGCAAGACTTGATTTATAAAAATGTCCAAACAAACCATGATTTTTTAACATACATTACATCCATTGCAAAAGGCTAAAATTCGCCAGGTCTTTAATTTCAACTAAGTGAGTTGACTAAATTAATGTTGCGGACCATTTTCCAATTTCCATGCGGTATCCCTATTTTTTTCTCGCTCATCTTTTATGTTTGTTTTTTTCATCCCAATACCTCTTGGAGCTTTCATTCTATAAAGTGTGTATTTTGCTAATGGTCGAAGGCCATATGGGGACCTATAGCTTGATAACGCCTGTTGGTCCCTGGAAAGAATGTGTCTGATTGTCTATCACACTTCATATTCTTATTTTAACATGCAGTTATATCTATGATAAGAATGAAAATTGAATTGTCATTGAGACAAAAACCCAACCAAAGAGCAAAAAAAAAAGAAAAAAAAAGCCCAAGGCAACATGTAGATCTTTCGTATCAAGGGAATTGCTATACATATATTTATTTCAGGTTAATAGTATTAGGCCATACTCAAGTTATAAAATAGATCTTGTCGTCAACTTTTGCAACCAGCTTCTATGTTTCTATAATGCACTGTTCATCTTTTTTGGGCTTCGACTTTTCCATTGGACAGACAATTTTGTTTTCGACTGTTTTAAAAAGATGCATTTTTTTTACAAAATCATACAAGTAAGGAGTCTCTGGCCTTTGGTAGTGTTGTATGTTAATTAATTAATGTTTGTTTATTTATTTGTTTAGGAAATAAGTATGACGTACATTTTCACTGAACTAGGACACTTTTTAATATAATAGTTTTTCGATATCGCTCGGGCAAAAATAATCACGAATATAATGCCTACCCATGTTAAAACTACAATAAAGTATAGTTTGCATCAATTATTTCTTTAACCTACCATTTTTTTTGTCTGTGTTGGATTTGTGTGGCATTGAAAAAACGGGTATAAACTACACAGTGCAGCTTCCAACAAGAATACAAGATTTATTGATTTTCAAAATGCGACCAAAATTAAAAATTTGCTCGCAGCGGAAAAAATTCAACAGTTTGATTTTCATTGAAATAAAATAATTGTTATGATTTACACACCGTTACTTTTTCCAATATAAATATTCGAACTATTTTGTTTGTTGTTTCCTTTATAAATTTACATCATTTTTAAAAAGACCACGCGTCTTCGATATTTAGAAGACTATAAAAGCGATGTTCATTATCTTTCTTCTGCTGTAAGTTTAATTTAGTTATTTTGTGTCATAATTGCCATCTCGTATGTTTTAAATTTGAATAAAGAAGATTCAGGTTGTCTTATACGTCAATGATACACACACAAAAAAACGATAACAAATAAAATAAGGTGCAACATTCATTCTCCATGAAAAGAATACATCACATGGATGTAATTTTTGTAAGAAAAATACCAATTTCGTGAGAAGTTGTGTGTTGGACTTGAAGAGCCAAGGCAAACTGACAAATATCTGAATGAACGAATCGATTTATGGTATATAAAAAAAAACAAAGCCCACATGGTTAGCATCGAATAAATAGAAGGCCACTCTTAAATGATCACAACGCAGAAGTTTTTGTTCTCTTAATCAATAAGATATTTTCTGAAATAACGCGGGTCCGTATTAACTTAAAAGTTTTTTTGTTTTTTTTTACCATGAATAAACTTTTTTTTTAATTATTATTATTTATTGATATCAGCTCTGGACATTAATATTCTTAAAAGTGAAACTGTTGTAAGTGATGGTATAACAATTATTTAAAATAAATTCCTTAAATGATTTGTAAAAAGAAAGTTTCATTTTATGTATCAAAATTTGTAACAAATGATTATTTAAATCCCCACTTGAAGGCCTCCGATAGACTGAGTGAGCATAAAGTCATCGCCCACGACAAACAAGTTAAAGGTAAACTTTTCAGTACAATTACTAATAAACGTTTTACTGTCGACCACACTGTTATGAATTTCGTTCTATTTATAAAGCCAAACAAGTACAAAGTTGAAGAGCATAGAGGATCCAAAATTCCAAAAAGTTGTGCCAAAAACGGCTTAGGTAATCTATGCCTGGGATAAGAAAATCCTTAGTTTTTCGAAAAATTCAAAGTTTTGCAAATAGGAAATTTATAAAAATGACCACATTATTGATATTCATGTCAACACCGAAGTGTTGACTACTGGGCTGGTGATACCCTCGGGGACGAAACGTCCATCAGCAGTGGCATCGACCCAGTGGTGTAAATAGTTATCAAAGGTACCAGGATTATAATTTAGTACGCCAGACGCGCGTTTCATCTACATAAGACTCATCAGTGACGCTCATATCAACATATTTATAAAGCCAAACAAGTACAAAGTTGAAGAGCATTAAACACTCCTTCATATTTCGTTTAATGACCACTTACCCCATGTATTCATTTTGTTCAGCCTAATTTCTTCTCAAACAACATCTATATTTAGTTTAAATCAAACACGATGCTGTCATTTTGAATGATTTAAACCCAGAAAAGATGGGATATTACAGATTGGGGGTAAAAAATGGTAAGCAACTCGGTTTATAAATAAACGCAACAGTGCCAGTACACCGCTGTTCAAAAGTCCCAAATCGATTGAGCGAAAACAAGTCCGGGCTACAACTAAAACCGAGGCAAACACATCAATTTTTAAAAGGCAAACAGAGGAACAACAGGAAAACTGAAGTCCAACATATATAGAAAGGAAGTTCCGAACTATCTGATAACGACTGCCATATTCTTGATTTGGTACAGGACATTTAAAAAAAAATGGGGGGTTGAACCTTGCTTTATAGCTATCCAAACCTCCTGCTCATATGCCAACGTTAAAAGGTATGATATTGATATTAAATCAAATTTCAGAAGTAGCTATGACCATAGTAGGATAATGAAGTTTCGGATTTAAACAACACCACAGTCGTTAAATTAAAAAAAGGTTCTCTGCATAAAAATCACCAATGTCGATTGAGTCACAAAGACGGCGGACTGTCTTCTCTCAGTAAACCCCATCACTTCCAAAAGCTGACTACAGTATCTATGTTCGCACAACATATACAAAAATTACTAGACAAACTTGATGTTGTCTAATGCTTAGTCCGTTGCTGGGTGTGTTACATTTTAATGTTGTGTCGTTGTTGTCGTCCTCTAATATTTAATGCGTTTCCCTCAGATTTAGTTTGTTACCCCGATTTTGTTTTTTGTCCATAGATTTATGAGTTTTGAACAGCGGTATACTACTGTTGCCTTTATTTTTGAATTATTTTTCAAATTGTACATTTTTATAAAATCTACCAATTCATTTGGTTTTAGGTGACTCTGTAAATATACTAAAGCATTCATATTGAAACTGTTCTTTCATTTTTTTAAACAATATTCGTAAAATGCGTTTAACATGACTGTATAGTAGATTATTGCTTTGTTTCTTAACAAAACAGTCCACATATACTATTTTTTTAAACTAATTTAAAAAGGTACAGTTCATTTCTATACTTATGTTATTAATTTAAGCCCGAATTAAAAAGTAATAAGAAAAATCCAAACCCAAAGGTTAGTAAAAAAATCTTAAATTTTCTGGCCAAAACAAGGTAAGATTGTAGTACAATTTTTTGTGAAACGATGACCTAGCTTATAAATAAGTATGAAGAAATACAGAAAACAAAGATAGTTAAAGTTTTTGTACCCTTACTGTAGCTTAACTTTACTTTATGTAAACGAAAACGGGACTCGGTGGCTGGGTAGTAAAAGTAGTGGAACTACTGTATAAATTAACCTGTCAGCATCGAGGTTGTGAGTTCTGAATCCCGCACGTTACAAGTGCGATAGACTTATCTTAATTTACTTGGATTTTAAGTTTATCGTGAGTACCACAGCTTCCTCCAGTAATAAAAACTAACCAGCATGAAAAAGTGCAAAAAGTGACGTTAAACATCAATCAATCAATCAATTAATATAAACGATGTGTAAACAAATTTTATATTGTTTTTAAAAACACATCACGCCGACGTATAGGGTTTTAAAAATTACCCAATGCAGTTTGTGTGGTTTTTAAAGGGGCACTAGCTGTCAAATGCATGGTCAATGATTTGACTCAAAATCTAATATTTGATTTATAACAATGAAAAACATTTATCCAAACTATCAAAAGTCTAGAATAAACAGTTTACAGAGCATGGGGTAGATAATATATAGGTTCGTTTCGTGTGTATTTTAGTCCAGACGTCATCTAATTAACTATCGATTTGACCTCAGATGACCATATAGGCGATTTAAGCATAAATAAAGATATGAATAGATTAAACCAACACGTGCAATTGGATTTTTATAGGTCTGTTTGATTTTATTTTATAGATTAAAAATAGATGTTTCTTATTGTTTTTAACCATATAAGAATGATTTTATGTGCATCGCATTAGTAATCAAATGATTTAACCGTAGTTTCACTTTCATTGTTGACATTCTTTTTCTTTAAATAACCAGTACACGTGCAATGCATGCGTTGTTAATTTGTAGCTAGGGGTTAAATTGAAGTTCACATGAATACGGATTTAAAGAGGTCGACTAATTCTCTTGCAAGTGAATAACTAATTATCAATGTTTCTTAGCGTAATTAGACAAAATTGAACCTTTTTGGCTGCAAAAAGCGAATTTTTATTTCACTATTTCACTTTCATTATTGATTGAACAGAAAAAAATCAGACTTTAGATTTTTTATATATCTCGTAGCTAGTGCCCCTTTAATATTTATCACCCACATGTTGCGTGTATAATTTGAATATATCACCCACATATAGTTTTTATGTTTTTAATTTATCACCCACAAAGATTTATTCATTATCGCCTCTCGTCTATTCCTATTATCACTTTATGACTATTATAACCATCCTTATTTGTGACATTCTGACAGGTGTAAATCATACCCTAAAAATTGACATTTCGTTTTACTGGCAGGTCAACATCCGGTCCACCTTCATTGATAACAGTTTATGATCAATTACTTCGGGTTTCTTAATTTTAAAATTTCCAGCAAAATGTCAGATAATGACGCATTGCAAATAAAAGTTTTGAATGACAAATGTCATTTAATTCATAGAATTGATAGATAGAAAATTACCCTTATTTTGTTTAAAAATAAGGTTTCAGATAAAGAAAACGAAAGTAAATGTAATGAAGAGAGTAGAATGTATTGTTCTCACTCCCTATATACAACCTGCATTGCAGTTTATCATCATTATCAATCTGACGAGAGTAGCATATGGTATCAGCTAAAATAAAGGCAATAGTAGTATACCGCTGTTCGAAATCCATAACCAATCTGGCATGGTTGAGCGCTCACAAATATATTAAATCCGAAACTTCTTTATGTGTCTGTCCCCAAGTTAGGAGCATGTATTACAGTGGTTGTCGTTAATTCATGTCTGTCATATTTGTGGTTTCCTAAATTGATAATTTATAAATTAGGCCTTTAGTTTTCTCAATTGATAATTGTTTCATTTGTTCCTTGTCGAAGCCTTTTATAAACGTCTATATGGTATATTTTTTTCTTTCTCATTGTTGAAGGCCGTACGGTTGCCTTTAAAAGGTTATGTCTACTTTATTTGAACTTTGGTGGAAGACCGTCTCATTTTGGCAATCATATCATATTTCTTTATTTTTTATATTTATCAGCATGATCAATCTAAAGGGAATAAGAGTTTATCAGCACTATCTTGAACGTGTCTTTGAGAAGTAACTGTGTATTCTCCACCATTATCAATGTAACAAGTGTTATAAATCACTACTATTATCTATCTAACAAGTGTAACAATTCCTCACCATTATCAGTCCTTACTTTTTAATGATGTTTTTTCTGGGTATTTTCTCTTAATGTTTTTTAATTGGAACTATTGCGGTCGCATTAGTGGTATTTTGTTCTATGTTGGACGCATCACAAATAGGGCACTGAAGTAGTGTCACTTATAAGGATAATAGTATGGCAAACATGTGACATCAATGAAGACACTCTTCTAAGTAAAAGAGCATAGAAACCTTTTATTGATGGGATAAATAAAGTAAGCTATCAGTTGAAATCAAAATAATTTAATATCTACCAACTAAATAAATATGTAGGAATTATACTGGTATAAAATCAGTGTAAATAAAATATTATTTGACACCAAAGTGACTTTGCGTTAAAAAGAATTATAGTTTTCAAAAGGTAGAACCTTCAAATGCTATTTGAACAATCATTTTAATTTTTCAATTTGCACTTTTATTGAATTTATAGTTATAATACACATCTTCGCTCCCAAACTGACATAAAAATGTAAGTTTTTGAAATGAGTCGTTCTCCTTTCTCATATCTAGTAAATAATTTTTGTTTTGAATTATTGTATTCTTTATAAGTAATACAATTGTTAACTGCATAACAACTGAGTTGAAATGTTGCTTTAAAAACCTCTTGGGATTATAAGAAAAATCGAAAAGGGTTGCATGAAAAATACTATAATTCATTATCAATTAAAATCAAATAATAATATTTCATTTAAGATTTAATATATCCAATAACTGGAATACAAACAGTTTCCCCACTTTCTTTAATAGTTTCCATAGGAACAAATTGCGTAGATGACATCTTAAAAGCTCCATTTTCACACTCTCCGGATATTGTGAAGATTTCTACAGAACTGGGGACACCTGAAAAAACCCGGGAGATCTTAAAGCAATATTATACGGTAAGGACCATAAATAATAATATCACATAGGAAATGTTCTCGTTTCCTGAAAGTTAAATATGGACAAATTAAAGTTAAAACATGTTATATTTCAATTTGAATTATGTTTCAAGTAAAAACTTTTAAAAGTAGAGTGTCACTCTTTTTTTTTTTTTAGCTATTTTTGGTTTTTTTTTAGCTATTTTTGTTTTATTAGTTTTAACTTTAATTTCATACAGACGGAATTTATTTTTGAAATTCAGTCTAATAATTGACCGCACTTGCAAATAGTTACATATGTAGATATAAATATTGTGCTACATCGACTTAAGTTATATGAAAAAAACATTCGAGTGCGAAAGTCAATTTGGGAGGAACGATTCGAATAAATTGGACAAACCTACTGAAGGTTGTAATTGTCAAATAAATATTCAAACAGCAAATCCTTTACAATTATAACTTTATCAATTGAAATTAAGCGTTTTCCTTTTTGGTGGTATTTATAATTGCTGTTCAATTGACTGTTTTCAGTGAATCGTCTGTGATGAATTGTATACGGTGTACTAACATGATGTTTCTTATATGGACAAGTCTTATACAAATGTAAGTACATTCATTTCTTAAATCTTTGAAATTTTAGGTACAGTGAAGTTTTAATTTGATACATTTTCAAAGCAAAATATTGGGGTTAATTTTTTGTGTATGTTTTGGATGTTTGGTTTTTGATTTAACTTGGTTATGGTTGATTTTTTTTTCATTTTTGCTTTTGCTTTATTTTCATTTTTATTTTGGGGGGATTCTCTTTGTGGTTATTTGAAAAAAGATTCGTTTAAACATTATTAAATGAAAAACTTTCAAGCAATCTTTGAACTATAAGTTTTGGTAAATTCAGGACGACTCCAATCAGTCTTTTATTTTCTAATTAATTACATTACTGGTATCTATGATGAGTTTATTCAGAACAGTGATTACCCATTATTTGATTTGGTTATATCAGATTCACATGGGAATCTCTATATTAAGATTGTCGCTTCCTATCGTTAGATGTTATTTTCTTTTTGTACGGCGTTGTTCCTTTTGATGTCTTCTCAAGGCATATATTCTCGCTTTGACGTGTTTGTAGTGATGTTGTGGATTCAATGAACGAACCTTTGTTTAAATGAAACTTGAAAGTCGGGGATTTCGTTACCCCAAATTACTGGTAGAAATCATTATACTCTTTAAAGGGGCACTAGCTACGAGATATATAAAAAATCTAAAGTTTGATTCTTTTTTTGTTCAATCAATAATGACAGTGAAATACTGAAATAACAATTCGCTTTTTGCAGCCAAAAGGGTTAAATTTTGTCAAATTACGCTAAGAAACATTGATAATTAGTAATTCACTTGCAAGTGAATGAGTCGACCTCTTTAAATCCGTATTCATGGGAACTTCAATTTAACCCCATGCTAGAAATTGACAACGCACGCATTGTACGTGTACTGGTTATTTAAAGAAACAGAATGTCAACAATGAAAGTGAAACTACGGTAAATCATTTGATTATTAATTCGATGCACATAAAATCATTCTTATACGGTTAAAAGCAATGAGAACCATCTATTTTTAAACTATAAAATAAAATCAAACAGACCTATAAAAATCTAATTGCACGTGTTGGTTTAATCTATTCATATCTTTATTTATGTTTACCTCGCTTATATGGTCATATGAGGTCAAATCGATAGTTAATTAGATGGCGTCTGGACTAAAATACACTCCAAACGAATCTATATATTATCTACCCCATGCTCTGTAAACTGTTTATTTTAGACTTTTGATAGTTTGGACAAATGTTTTACATTGTTATAAATCAAATATGAGAATTTGAGTCAAATCGCTGACCATGAATTTGACAGCTAGTGCCCCTTTAATAGTTACCAAAATTTGGTTTGGATGTTTAGCAGTACCTGTGATTTTAAAATTTAAATGTATGTTCTTAATATATCGCGTGAATATAGATATGATCCATATTAATATCATTCTTAACATAAATTAAGCCCATACTGTACCAATCATAATAATACGTTATTTTGACGTGTTCGAAGTGCTTTCCTTGATTTACCTTTATAAGGTATGTTCAATCCTAACTATTTAAAGTCAGTGAGGTATAAATTCGATTTAACTCTATGCCGAAAAGGGACACACTGAGTGGAATACCACATTTCGTTTTAGTCTCTGTGCATCACATTTGCGCAAATGTATTTCATTTAAAAACAAAATAGTATCGACAATTAGATATGTTGAAAGTGAGCGTCAGAAAGATATTTCTTTTGCTTCAAAACATAATCTTTCAGTACTGCCAATGGCACAGGTAAATAGTATGAAAAATAATTATTATAGATTGATATATGTCATTTTCCAGATCTGCTCTGTTATTGTCACGAGATCTTGATATCCGTCGTATTAATAACAGGGAAGATATGCAAATCTAAATCTTTTTATTGCTTAATTGTGTGATCAGTGATAATGTTTTACCTGTAAATCGTATGGCAGAAATTAATGTATTTTTTTCTATTTACTTCATATCATACGTCTATTTAACTCTGCCATTGACCAGCATTGCATGTTACTCCTTGTAACACATAACGCGGAAGTAGAAGTAGGATATCGAACAAGATAAATGCAACGTCCGTCGTTTATTGTTGTAAAAATTCAATAAAATCAGACACAGTTAAAACTATAACAATTTAATTGAATTTTCAAAGATAAGTCAAACATCTGTTTTGTTTTAACCCGGTGTACATGATCGGGGAATACATCCATGGTTGGTTAAATGTTCGACAAAAACATTACTCACGATAAGTTAAGGTAGTGTAAATTTTAGTCAAAATTAGAGAACAATTTATTTATGAAAAAATCTGTAATGGGTTTCGTTAAGAAATTTCTTCAATATTACTTATATATTTCAGTTTTCAATTTTGCCTGTTATGATAAGAGTAATTCCAAGATGATTTTTCAAAAAATATACAACTCAATCCTGCTATCGAAACGCTCTTTTTTTCGAATATAACAGCTTTAAGTACAAGTATGTTGTTGTTGGAAGGATGAAAAAAATATCTAACAAAAAAAAACCTATCGAGAGTATAAATATGCATTAATAAAACGATATTAGTTCAAATAAACAATAGGCATCACAATATCTCATAAGCATTATGTCCAATACGTTGCGTAATACTGAAAAACTAAGTACGTACTGTGTTATTTCACTGGACAATCACATAACATTATTGCTTTTGTCGATGATAAAGAGGCTTCTAATAACTGAAATCACTATCAGAATGTAATGATAGAAACCACTATAAACATTGTTTTTGTTTGCTCTTCAACATCGTATGTAATTTGACCTTCGAACTGTTTCGATCGTAACGCAACTAATGAATCTCATGTGGACACTAAGCTCGTTCAGAGTAGCAAATAATTACCCTGGACTCTTTGTAATGTTTAGCTGATAAAAATATAAATTATAAGAAAGTCCCAGTCTCAAGTTTTGAAATATCAACGACTTTTCAAATATGGAATATTTTTTAGTATTTCATTGACATTAATAATAATTTTAATTTGTTTTTTATCTTTATTTGCAGTCAATATTTAGGTTTTTGTTTTTATTTTTTTTGTTGGTATTTTACTGATAAACGGATCTAGTGTTTGCCTGTAAAACTGACAGTTGCAATCGCAGGCGAAATATATGATTCCAATGAGCACTTATTTGAATTCCTTTAATTAATAAACATTTTCTCTTTTAAGGGTTGTTTTCGGAGAGGACGCTTCATATTCAGGCACACCTGGAATGACAAATGACTTGTTGTCTGAATACTTCTTACCACACATTTATGATACAGACGACGATTGGTTCGCTGACAAAGCAGACGCCACAGACGATATTTCGCAGCAATTATCTGAACAGTTTAAACACCTCTTCAAGACGTATTCTAAAGACGATGCAGACCAAATAGCTGATAAAAAAGAAACTGCGATTGGCATGCTTTCTAACAATGTACATGATAGAAACAGTTATGACACACTCCAGGAAGTCAACATGAAGGAAAATGAACAACATAACAATTCGGAAAACGAAATCCAGGACGGGATGAGCCTTAACAATACAGATGAGATGAACGATACATTTAATATACCTTTCCTGTTTGGAGATAAAAATGATGCATTGGAAGATGAATTATTTCAAAGATACAGAAGGTCAGTTCACCATAGATACAGTGGGCGTCAGAGAAGCATTGCTGATAGCCTTGGGAGACTAAGGAGGGTCTTTGGATTACCAATGCAAAGAAGAGGATTTTTTGATCCCATAGCCTCAAATCTGATTGGATGAGGAAGCAGATAAGAGAACTTAAAATGCATTAACGTTCTACAGCTAAATGCAATACAATGTAATGTTGTTATATTCTTATTCAGTATTTTGATTAAACAGTATATTTTAAAGAAATATTATTTAGGTACAAAATATCATACATTTATAACATTAGGAAATTTGAAATGAATAAATTATGTCAAAAAACATACAATTATACACAATCTATTTTTTTTTATATCAAAACTGTTGAAAACCTTTTTTTTTTCTGACGATTTTCCTAACATAGAACAGTTACATACTATCAGGAGATATTTTATTCTTGACTTGACTTGGGGCAGGAACATTTATATATCAAAGTATTTACTTACTTGATAAGAACAGAATGATTAAACTTGCAAAGGACATGACTAAAAAGGAATAGTTTGCATAACACGATTCATAAAATTCTATGTACAAAAGAAAAAAAATAATTTTCTCGCAGGAAAGAAGTAAAAAGGATGAAAATTAATATATTTCGCCCACTGAAAAAAATATCGTATCCCAAAACGAAAATCAAATGGTTTGCCACTTGCTGTACGTTATGTATTTTTATTGTTGTTTAGGGCCATGGTGTAACTTGTTATTGTTCAATTCTGGGTTCTTTGGTGTATAGATAATTGTTGCATTGCCTGTCATTCCACATCTGAATTTTATTTAAAGAAATCGTGTTCTTTTGATCTTTTGGTCCTCGATGCTGTTCGACTTTGTGCTTGTTTCGGCTTTCAAACTTTTGTATCTTGGCGTCACTAGTAGATCTTGTGTGCACTTCTGGCGTATTAAAATTTTCAACTTGTTGCCTTTTGTTGGCTTTTGTTCGTGTGTTTATTTGTCAATTGTTTTCTCCAATTTATTTATATAGTAGTCCTGTGGTGTTGAGTTGTTATTTTAATGTTATATTTCACATGGCTATAAAAAAGGGAGGTTTGGCATGCCACAAAACCAGGTTTAGCCCACCATGTTTTCCTTTAAAAACGTCCTGTACCAAGTCAGGTACCATGACCATTGTTAAGTTATAGTTCGTTTCTGTGTGTGTTAGAGTTTAACGTTGCGTCGTTTGTTTTCTCTTATTTTTGACTGTAAATTAACAATGCGATAAGACGTGTCACGGTACTTGTCTATCCCAAATTCATGTATTTGGTTTTCATGTTATATTTGTTATTCTCGTGGGATTTTGTCTGATGCTTGGTCCGTTTCTGTGTGTGTTACATTGTAGTGTTGTTCTCCTCTTATATTTAATGCGTTTCCCTCAGTTTTAGTTTGTTACCCCGATTTTGTTTTTTGTCCATGGATTTATGAGTTTGAACAGCGGTATACTACTGTTGCCTTTTTTTACGTTCTTTTATCGATCACTGTCTCCAATTATAATAATATTTAAAAAAGTATTAACAAAACAAACACACTTCAAAATAATTCAAACAGGGAAAGTATACAAAAAACTGGCAAATGAAACGTTAAACTCCATTAAACAGACGGAACCCATGAAATCAACTGTCAAATTCCTTTGCATGGGCTTTTCAAAAGAAAAGGTTCACCCTAGTTTTATAGCTGAAACTCCCACTTATATGATAACTCTTTATAGTTCCGTTATATGGAAAACAATAGATGAGCAACTCAAACAGACATAAAATGTTACTCCGACATTTATAAGGATGCATCAGCCTAAACAGTTTAAACATATTATGAAAAAATTGTCAAACATACAAACCTAATAATGACGCTAACAAAACATGTTGTAGTTGATAGAAAGGTTGACAAAGATTCTATCAGAAACGATTTTTTTTATTGGTTTGTTGAACAAAAAAAGAAAGGTTTTATGGTTGATAGTTCATTTAGTGTGTATTATACATTTTCATGAAAAAGTACAAATTAAGTAAAATATAAATAGAATGATAAACAAAATGATAACAATACTGTACAAAACATTATCGCACATCTTGGCCAACCCTCACCAGAAAGGCAAAAACAACCAGATAGCTGGATGCATAAATACCAAGTTACGCCAAGTGGCATACAACAAAAAGGAAAATAATAGCACAGATACAAATAAAGGTAAAACTGTAAAGTAGATAAAAAGATACACAAAGTCAGTAAAAGAGTTGCGAACGATACCAGAGGGATATTCAAACTCATATAAAAAATGGACAACGCTCCTGTTAAAAATGAAAATGACCAACAGACAAAAATAGTTAACAAAACACAATGTAGAAAACACAATATTGAACAACACAAACACCACCTAAACGGGGTGACTCAGGGTCCGGATGGGTACGGAGATGCTGATTCAAATGCGTCACTCGTCGTGTTGCTCATGTTAGTACAAACTCAGTGATAATTTCAAATTGGTAGGACTTAGTCGGGAAAGTAGGATGGGTTTGTAATAACGAAATTTGGAACATATCCACTATCATCTGTTTAGCCGGTTATAACTAAAAAGTGATGGCGTTCGTGAAACTTACGAAGGGATGATTTGGACTTATTATTTGAGACTCATAGTTTCATAGCTTCCTTGTGAGCAGTAATTTGGAATGATAGGATGGATGATTTCAACATTGTCATCAAATTTTAAATTTTTCGTGACTAGTAACTAAAATGTATAACTCAAAAACAACTTGGTTTTTATGTGAAGTAGTTATAGAATAGTTATCCTTTTTTCAAAATTATGTTTAAAAGACGAAACGTTCCGTTATTTTTGGCTCGGACTACGATAACTTTTTATAAATTTTTAGTAGCAGCTGCAAGCTCTTGATTAAAGATTTATTTGATAGGGGTGTATTCTATTATATGCGGGAGGTTTGATATATTGTCGCTAAGGTAATGCTAATTTATATTTTCATAATTAAAATCGTATCGTTTGTCGTATGCTCTGCGACTGAGATGACAATTGTAGTCAAATTTTAGGTTTGGGTTTTGAAATGAGGCGGAGGAAGCAGTATCTGTAGTTTCTTTACTCACTACTGTTGATTTGCTTTTTTGGTATGTCGAAACGGTTGCATCTTATTTTTTACTTTTCATGTTAATCCTTCGTAATGTTATAATGTTTGTAAGGGATGTTCTAACTTATTTCTATGATAAAGGCATTGATTGTAGTTTAGAGGTTCATATAACAGGATATACCAAGCATGTTTATGACAAAACAAAATATAAATTACAATTTTTGTCCTAAACAGGATTTTCTAAACATGCTCTGTGTTAAAATAAAATGTAAACATCAATGCCGAACTGTGTTACATAATTACACCTTATGTAAGAATCCGGGGTTTTGATTGGTTAATAGCCAGTGTATTTTTCACCAATTTACTGTTATCAAATGAATATCGTTCATTTTTAACGCCGCCGGGGTATTTGTTAAAAGGATATGCCTTTTTTACCCTCTCTGCCGTGGTATTTGCCAAAAAATACTCTATCCGACTGGACGCTTGTAACGTCACGATCATCAATGCGTTTTAGTACATTAACATTCGGTGTAATTAAACAGATATATCATGTTATTGAGGGGTATTTGCGAAAAATACCAGTCTTGAGAATGAATTTCCCTCGCCTTACGGCTCGTGAAATTTAACATTCTCTCGACTGGTATTTTTCGCAAATACCCCTCCTTAACATGATATATCTGTTCAATATACTAGTGCAGTAATACAGCAATATATATGAAAATTAATATAACTCACTGCGCTTGTAATGAATATAAACAAGTTTGTACACGTACGACAGAAATAAAGGCAACAGTAGTATACCGCAGTTCAAAAGTCACTTATCGATTGAGAGAAAACAAATCCGGGTTACAAACTTAAACCGAGGAAAACACATCAGTATAATAAGAAAACAACAAAACAACAGAACACTGAAATAATATAATAATAAGCCATTGGTGAAGTGCAAAATTTATGACGTAATGACTACGAGGCCATAAAATTGAAATGGCATAATGCAGTATTTTGAATGATTTAGGGCCATCTGTGAAGATAAAATAAAATAATTTATAACAATGAATTTGTCAGGAAAACTGGAAATAGCTATCCATTTGTTTAGAACACTTAGTCAAGAAACACTGAATCATCGTTTTTCAAATGGAATAATTATATCATATTTCAAAATTACGCCCAATAAACGCTACGACGACTACAAAATTGAATTGCTGGTTTGTTTTTTAAGTGTTTAGGCTTGTCAATCTTAATGTGTCGAGCGTTCGGGATAACGGTTTAATCCAGACACAATGAACCATGCATACTTATATTTTCATACATTTATTCGTTAACAACGCAAATGAAAGATTATCTAAGATTTTGTTAACTTTCAATTTTCATCTTACTTTTTCATTGTAATATCACATGTCAAATAGGTGAACAATTTGAGAAATGTAATTAAATTTCTATCTTGTATACTTGTTAGTTTTAATGACACCAAGACACTTTTACATGTTTTACTGGTATCGTCATTTCAATTTATAGTTTTCTGCGTAAAATTAGCAAAAAACAAGTCCATAAAAGGAAGGAACCAAATAATTTTCTGTAATGATTTTGGATTTAATAATGAGGTGCAGAAGATAAACATTGATTTTTAATCAGACCACAACTTCTAATGTCATTAAAATACAATATAAACATTTTCATGCCTTTTTTTCTTCTGAAATGAAATTCAAAACCATAAAATGATACAGATAATCTTGATAACCAAATCATTATTTTACTTTTTATCTATGGATAAAAAAAAATGCTACCAATATTAAAGAATTAATAAAATTAGGTCGAAATGAAGTCTCCCTATCATTGAACTATCGTAAAAAGTTGTAGTGGTTTTCCATAGTTATAAGAAATTAAGAGTTGACTGTACAAAGGTTAAGCTAACCTTGTACTCAATAGACAGTCAATTCGTTTTGAAAACGTACACGGTGCTATATAACGTTAACATTATATTCAATGTTGTCTTTCTGTTCAAATATATAAATTAACAAGAAATCAAATTGTAGAGTTAAGATCAGATCATGAACAGGAATTAACATGTTAACAATTATAGATATGTTCATTTCCTGTAAATTTACTATATATGTTATGTTGTATTGTTCGAAACATTATGCCTCATTTAACCTTCAGATAT
Organism: Mytilus edulis; assembly: GCF_963676685.1. Classification (NCBI taxonomy): domain Eukaryota; kingdom Metazoa; phylum Mollusca; class Bivalvia; order Mytilida; family Mytilidae; genus Mytilus; species Mytilus edulis. The sequence continues at coordinate 98,584,462 of NC_092346.1, forward strand.
TGATTGCCTTAGCACGATTTTTTGGCACAATGTTTCAACATTTCTGATGCAGCTTCTTATTTGATTTTTCTTGCCGACTGCAGGGTCAATTGTAAACGAAAGCGTGTCTGTCGTACGTAATTAACAGGCTGGTACCTTTTATGAGTTTCTGAATTGTTGTCTCATTGAAATTTCATTTCGGTGAAATTATAAAATATGTTGACTGTTATATAAAATTGAGAAAGGAAATGGGGAATGTGTCAAAGCGACAACAACCCGACCATAGAGCAGACAACAGCCGAAGGTAACTAATGGGTCTTCAATGTAGCGAGAATTCCCGCACCCGTAGGTGTACTTCAGCTGGCCCCTAAAAATATGTATATTAGTACAGTGATAATGGACGTCATACTAAACTCCGAATTATACACAAGAAACTAAAATTAAAAAATCATACAAGACTAACAAAGGCCAGAGGCTCCTGACTTGGGATAGGCGCAAAATTGCGGCGGGGTTAAACATGTTTATGAGATCTCAACCCTCCCCCTATACCTCTAGCCAATGTAGAAAAGTAAACGCATAACAATACGCACATTAAAATTCAGTTTAAGAGAAGTCCGAGTCCGATGTCAAAAGATGTAACAAAAAAAACCAAATAAAATGACAATAATACATAAATAACAACAGACTACTAGCAGTTAACTGACATGCCAGCTCCAGACCTCAATTAAACTGATTGAAAGATTATGTCTTTATCATATGAACATCAGGCACAATAGTTTAGTATCATACTATCATAAAATATATGAGAAGAACATAACCCGTGTTATGCCAATAACTGGTTTTTTTTTTAAATAAATGTGTTTTAATATCCTTATTTTGACATTTTACCTAGTATGTCTGTTCGTTTTGTTCACACATTGTTGTAAATATTTTAGTTTTATTTGACAGTATTATAAGTGAGAGTTTAATCCGAAAATGTCTACACAAGACACTGCCTGTACCAAGTCAGGAATATGACAGTTGTTATATTTGTTGATGTGTTTGAACTTTTGATTTTGCAATTTGATTAGGGACTTTGCGTTATGAATTTTCATCGGAGTTCGTTATTTTGTGAGTCTACTTTTTTTTTGTGTTATTGTGTTCACTGCTTGCGGTTTCATTGGCGTGTCAATTCTAGAGGTTTTGTGTTTTAAAAATTACCATCTTATTCACATGTCATTTCTGATGTTATTGTGTTTAAAGATCATTATCTCATTAACGTGTCATTTCTGGTGTTATTGTGTTTATTGGTCGCTGTCACATTTTACGTGATACCGCTTGTGTTATTGTATTAATGTATTACCAGCTCATTGATGTGTCAATTCTAGTGTCATTGTGCTTAACGATTGCTGTGTCATTGGCGTGACATTTTAGTGCTACTGTGCATTTATGTGCTTTTGTTTGTGCTATTGTGTTTCGTGATTTCTGTTTTAATGTCGTTAAATTCATAATCTATTATACAGAAAAGTGAATTGAACATACTTCATCTTGAACAAATTTTTATTTATTATAAACAGTCATACAGTACATACAATAGTGAATGCAATAGTTGAACATAATCCTGTTTTACCAATGGAGTGATTAAATTAACCGAAGGATTGGTAAATAACAGGTTATTGTGAGGCAAATACGAGAAAAGCACTATATTCCTGTTATACACTGATGCGACAAATGAAATCAAAAGAATATTTGAACTTTTGCGTAAAATACAAGAAGCATTTCTGCAAGCTTACATGTTCAACCATTTATTTGTCTTATAAACCATGGAGGATAAAATGTATGAAATTATACTTTTAATTGTATTTATGTGTTTATTTGTCAAATATCTACTAATTACCAATATTATATTATAAACATCGTATATACAAATAAAGTTATGTCCTCTTAAATAAAGCACCTTTGTTTATCTTAAATCTTATGAAACTATGAATAGCGCTAAACCAAATTCAAGGAAAATCATTACATTTCTTTGAAAAGTTAAAAGATATATGTTATGATATAATATTGAGAAATATTCATATCTCATTTGAGCATTTGTTCATAAGATGTAAATAAATATACGTTCGTAAACCATTCTTATGGCGACCAATTCAAATTATGAATATTGTTGAATTGTCTTTCGTCTTTCAATACATCATCACAGATTAGAATGCTTTTTAACACAATATGTAAATATGTATATAAAAACTAATAGTGTAAGTTCATTCAAGGTAAACTCAGTAGTGCCTGAGATAAATATTAAGGTTCGCTCTCATATTTTTAAAAGCCTATCCCACATTACACTACATTAATTTAACTAAATGTCAAGTTTGACACCTAGACCCATCCTAATTTGTTTTGATCTGTTATCTCCTGGCAGGTGAAGGAGCAATGATTTCCGTTGAATTTGTCACCTCTCCCACACACGCCCTATCAGCGTGACTGTAGGTACCGATGGTACAGGAAACAATGGCAACAGTTCTTTCTCTGTAGCACACAATGTAAAATTCTGTGTTTTCACGTCCTGGAAATTCATTGCTGCCATCAACTTTACCAACGCAGCTAGGAAATCGTGTCTCACACGGTTCACATGTGGAATTGAAGCATTGGTTCTCAACATATTCACCTAAAAAAGATGTATTTTATGATGTACTGTATTTATTGTAACGAGCGTGTCATACACGTGTGTTTACACTTCATGACATAGTTTTTATTAGTTTATTGTTTTTTAAGTAAGTTTATGATTTGTTTACGGGGTTAACTCTGTGTGACAAAGAAAATAGAACCAATTTAAATGCTTTCATTGCCTCTGAAAGAAGGTATTATCTGTGAGTGTGCAAAGAAAACAATATATTTAAGGTTCGTCATTAATGTTATAACTTGTATATACGTCTAACATATTACGTGTATCTTTAATCATTAATGTTATAACTTGTATATACGTCTAACACATTACGTGTATCTTTAATCATTAATGTTATAACTTGTATATACGTCTAACACATTACGTGTATCTTTAATCATTAATGTTATAACTTGTATATACGTCTAACATATTACGTGTATCTTTAATCATTACTGTTATAACTTGTATATACGTCTAACATATTATGTGTATCTTTAATCATTAATGTTATAACTTGTATAAACGTCTAACATATTACGTGTATCTTTAAGTCATGTAATAGACAATGTTTATAATTTGGCTACCATGGTTGACCTTTTGTCTTAATGATTGAATGCAAAACACATATATACGATCATTGATTTATTTTCATTTAAATAAGTTAGGATCATAAAAACGTTCTTTCATTATAATACATATATGCATTATGTACAATTGTATGTGTTGGTCTTGTTGATTGAATAAGATTTTACGTTAAGCCCTTACGTCAAATATCTTAATTTCCTTCTCGTATTTAACACATATGTTGTCTCCGGGAAACGTAATCGCCTCGAGTGCAAGTTGGCGAAACTTTGATTAACGGGTTAAACCATGAAATTGGAAATACGCATCATATATTTCTCCGCTAAGGATATGCTACATGTATTTAGGAGTATGAGTAATGACTGTCGACTCGGATACAACATAATCTTGCTTAACACAACTGAGGTATTGTTTGTTGTAAGTAGGTTTTTCTTCTATGTGTTAAAACATTTCACTGTATATAATAGGAACAATTAAGTATTTATCAATTCATAGATTTGTTGAGCGGGCTTTTTTATGTTTCTTCGGCCTATATTCTTATAAAAGTAGTTTAAACCATGCTCAAAAGAGTGAACTTACATGGTGTTTTCGGTACATATCTGTTCTTTTGACATCTGACCATGGTAAACAGCTGACACCCGACACCTGCTGATTGGAATAGTCTTGGATATTTACATTCCTGTCTGTAGGGTTCATCTAAACCTTGTGCTAAAGATGGGTCACTACAGTTATAGTATCGGGCACAGTTTGCTGGATCTGGTATAACCATCCTTGGATTGTCCTGGCAGAACTTTGTTAAAACTCCTGATATCATGTAAAAACAATTATTACGTACTGATATATTAATCAAAGATAATTGCCAACATGTTAGATAATGTCATTTGTAATAACTTTCTATGCAATGACTTTTTGAGGATTATGATTTAATATTTGTTTAACCAATGTGCATGCTTTACCACTAAACTTGGTCCTCTGTGTTCGTTTTGTTTTAAATTATTACGAATACAAAAGGTATTTTTGTCAAAAAATGTTATTGCTGATCAAAAACTGTAGCCGCTAATCACCTGTCGGCTTTTAGTTCCAAAGTGTGACGATTTTCATTCTTTAAATTTATTTACCACTTTTTTGTCTGTTATGTCCCTTCCTTTATACTTTGTTGTCGCGATTGACGAATATCTATGGGGTGTCTGTGGTAATGGTTATTGCATGAGGTTAACATATAGGTAAATGTGACGACGGGAAGACAATAATTTAACAGCAGTGCATGTCTTAGAATACTAGAATGAAAAATTTGCTTTTCAAAAACATGTTTTACAGTGCTATAAAACATATTCACGAAACATCAAATGACTGATATATAAGGTAACGTATTATATGTTTTCCATCGTATGAAAAAAAAATTGTATATCTTTTACTTTAAAAATAGTTTAATGAAAAACTATAGACATAAACAATCAAAAGTAGAAAAAAGAACTCATTCAAGGTTTATAATTCAATACGCAGGACACGTGTTGAGACTAAACAAGACTCCAACAGAAACCCATCTATTGATGTAAAGATGTAACAGATGTTAAAACTAAATACGCTTGTTTAAGATTCATTGCGAAAAACTATGCATAACAATGATAATAATATTGTGATTTCAAATACGAATCTGGTTTCGCTTTCTATGCATAATAATGATACTAATAAATGATACTAATAAAGTTCTTTTAAAAACAAATCTAATTTCGCTTTCAATGAATCTCTAAACAATTATCATCAAAATCATGTCGGTCACTCACCGTATATTATACGAATATCAAATATTCCTATATCTAAAATTGAGAATGGAAATGGGGAATGTGCCAAAGAGACAATAACCCGACCACAGAAAAAAACAACAGCAGAAGGTCACCAACAGGTCTTCAATGTAGCGAGAAATTCCCGCACCCGGAGGCGTCCTTCAACTGGCCCCTAAATATCTAATTTCTTTTCGACAAATGTATGACGAAATAATATGATTTTCGAAGTTTAAAATGTATTGGCATTTCCCTGAAACATATGCCACAAGGTTGGAGTTTGTGCTCTTATAACCAGTACACAATTTCAAATTAAAAATATGTGATTAAAATATTAAGCTCCACAAAAGAAGTTTGTAAAATTTTTCAAATACGCAGCTTGAAAACCGAGAAATTCAGACAGAAAGTTAAAGTTAAATTCTATTGCGAGTAACATATTCTTTGTAAAGAACACAAGACCAAAAGCAAATACGGAATTCGTCCATAAAAAGCATTAATATTTTCTCGCAGGTTTATACCTCTTTTCCTGTCCTGATATCTTCTATTTTTTTCGCCATTTGTGCACACATTATTGGTTATATTAAAATTCTACACTATACGCTAATATATTAACAACTAACCAGAATTTATTTTGGATGAGCACCTTCGCCTCACTGGATCATACAGAGATACTTGACAAGCTTCAACTGACACTGTTCTGTTACTGAAGCAATTTATGTAATACTCGGATACAGGTCGTCCTGGGTAGGCATTATTTCCGTCATTTAGACTTTTACAAGTCGGCAATCTGTCTTCACATGGAACACAGTTGGTTACATTGGGTGGACAATGGTTTTGTAGATAGTCACCTGACGTAATCAATATCATATATGGTAAAACAATATTTACTTAGTCAATATTTCCAAAAAAATAATTCAAAATTCATCTTAACGTTAAAATAATATATATAGGGCTTTAAAATAATTTGAAATTTAGAAATATAAAATTAATTTTCCTTACTTCTAATTAATTTTTCATAGTTGTAATTTTTATACATTTATTTGTAGAACGATGATATTTTCTATCAATTCAAACTGGAACAGAAACTTGGTTAAACAAAGTTACATAATGTTTTATACTGCAACATTTATACTACCAATTGCATGGACTGTTTAAGCTCTACCAACTGTACGAAGCCTAGCTTGTCACGTTGATAAAGATTTTAGTAGAAGTTTATAGATATATGACGCTATAAAAGACGTTATGAAGGAATGTCTTCAACTTCGTACTTTATTTAGTCATTTTAACTTTTTTGGATTCGAGCGTCACTGATGAGTCTTTTGTAGACGAAACTCTCATCTGGCGTAAATACAAAATTTAATCCTAGTATCTATGATGAGTTTATTTGCACCTATTTTTTACGTTGGCTTCTTCAAACTCATAATTGTTGATTTATAGGTGCAATATTGAGAGATCAATCATACGTTGTTTCAAAACAAACGTTTTATTTGTATCGGCTAAAAACAAGATAGAACAATCTATGGAAAAATAAATTTGGTATTTTGACACAATTTATGTAAATTCTATATTTTATAAAGCGAGGAATTAATGTCAGCGACCATCAGTGTTAGTGCCGTTATAGACAGAGGTCTTTCGTTAAAAAAAATTACTGTCAAACGGATACGTCAATCGGGTTTTTTTTTCAAACAAAGTTTAATGCATAATTTTATTTCATAATATTTCAAATATACTAGTCAAAAACAAATCGTAACTGCTTTTGATATGAACGAGATATTAACTATCATTCCTATGATTATTGTCTGTACACAATTATCAGTTTATATATTTCATATTTTCCCATACTATCATCAACGACTCTTAAATTAACATAATGACAACTTACATGGAGCTTGAGGTTCAATCCGGGGTCCACACGTGACGTCACTAAAGTTCTGACAGGTCATCGATGTAGTGTCGAACAATTGTGGATATTTACATTCTCTCAAGTAACTGCCGCCAATGGTTGGTCCACAGTCGAAATATTGTGCGCACTGGTATAAGTGGGGTTGTATTGTACTTGGATTAATTGTACAGTGGCTCTTTATCATATCTACAAACACAATCATTCATCATTTATCTTTGTTTGGACCTATTATTTTGAAATCCTTCATCATATTTACATTTAACCACATTTAAAGTACGGAAAGGCTAGCAGCTGATATATAAGTTGACGAATCAAAGATTAATGTATCATGAGTGGTTCATACATGTTTTAATTTTGGAAGAACAAAAACACTACATAAGAATCAGTTCATTTTCTATATAGTACATACATTTGTGTTCCTTCTAGAAAAGATGATGTAAAACCTCATGTAGAAAAAACAGGTACAAATTTTGGAGTTTATGTTTTTATAAGGTCCATTAAATGTTATATCGAGAATATAACGATCTATTGGAAATCCATAAACCATTGAATACAAAGCTATTTTCAATGCAACTCCGTTGCAGATTTCTATTTCATATATGAGGAAAGTAAAATGCAAAATATCCAGGTTACAATCAAAGCATGTAAACTATCTGTTTAACATATAGCTGATAAAAATTAATGCTAATGCGTATTCCATATAGATCATAGCTATAACTAGAAATTCAGTTTGGTAGTTACTTTTTTCTTTAAAAATAATAATTTCTGTTTGCCTATCTAAACACTCAACTCATTTCATAGTGCTTTAAAGACATGTATGCCAATGTAGAAGAAGAAAGCAAGTATTAAATTTAAAATTGAAATGTGTTAATTATCGGTTGTTACAAATGTTTTCAAACCTTCTGTGATGTCCCTGGTACAAATTCGTGCTCCTGGGTCAAACAGTCCAGTGAGACATTTTTCAACAGATACAGTTCTACCTCGGTTGCAGACAATAAAATCTGGGCTCATTGTTCTGTTTGGAAATGGATGTAATCCATCTGTCATTCCTATACAACTGGCGAATCTTTCTCTACATGGGCGACAGTTAGACATAGATGGGTTACATCTATTCTGTAGATAATCACCTGTATCATAAAAAATATGTTTAATATCAACACCTAAGTATGGACATTGAAAACCAAATGTTGCTTAATCAAGTTTCAATTGAAATTTTTTATTCCAAGAATGGGTACTACATTTTGTAATAAATGCGCCTTGATTTTATTTTGTGCTGTGAAACAACTGTTCGAGGAGCGTTAAGTGCCTATAAACGTGTTAAACCTTTTCACATTCTTTGAGTGCCTGTCCGAAAGTGATATAAGAGATGATTTCAGCTTTCCAATTATGAACTTTACATTTCAAAGTAGCACCTGCATACGGGGTATGTATCTCACAATTGATACGATATTCCCGTACTTGCATTTCCTATCATGATTTTCTTGATAGAGGGTTGCTGCTCACAAAGAAGCTATTAAACCAAGAGTTCCAAATGGTGCAGTCATCCCTTCGTAAATTTTACGGACGCCATCACAAATATGTTGACTGTTATGGAAAAAATGATATCGGATATGTTCCTTACTTCGTAACAACAATCCCCTTCCCTTTCATGAATGTGACCTACCGAACTAGACTATTTACCTGATTTGTTATCACATAAGCAACACGACGGGTGCCACATGTGGAGCAGGATATGTTTACCCTTCAGGAGCACCTGAGATCCCCCCTAGTTTTTGGTGGGGTTCGTGTTGCTTATTCTTTAGTTTTCTATTTTGTGTCATGTGTACTATTGTTTGTCTGTTTGTCTTTTTCATTTTTAGCCATGGCGTTGTCAGTTTATTTTCGATTTATGAGTTTGACTGTCCCTCTGGTATCTTTCGTCCCTCTTTTATTGACATGTTTAAAACTGTATAATAACATGGTGGTCAATATTTTGTTTCTAGATACACATTTGCTTACTCTTTTTGGAGAACCTGATATCATCCCAGATTTTTGGTGATGTTCGTGTCGCCCAGTTTTTAATTTGTCTATGCCTTGTTTTAGATATACGTGCTGGTGTTTGTCTTTTTAACGTATGTGTCATTCAGATATGTGCTACACCTTGTACTTACATGGTGCTGTGTATTTTGTTCTAGATCCACATGTTACTGATGTATAATTCAGATACATGTGTTACAACTTGTATTTACATGGTGCTGTGTAATTTGTTCTGGATCCACATGGTACTGATGTGTAATTCAGAATTATGATACACCTTGTACTTACATGGTGCTGTGTATTCCGTTCTAGATCCACATGTTACTGATGTATAATTCTGACATGTGTTACTTTGGGTATCAAACAACATGGGATATGGACATTCTCTAAGGAAAGTTCTTGCTCGTATGCTGGCTTCACCACAGTCAAAATACTGAGCACAATTAACAGGATTAGCTCGTATCACACCTGGATTGGCTATACAGAAAGCTCGTATTGCAGCTGAAAAGAAATAATTCAATGTGAATTTAACGACATGAAAACATTTACAAAAACAATTTTAAAATGATTGCATTCTAACAATAGACTGTTTTTTCAAATTGCAGCAGTAAAAGTTGAACACATTTAGACATAATTGTGACTTAAAAACTTGTAAAAGTTCAAAATTGTTAACATAATTTCATTTCGCTTAAGGTCTAATGATTACCTGCTCCAATAGAAGTTCTACATTCCCCGAGTGTTGGTTCAAAGTATCCAGCAGGGCAGGACTCCACACTGACCGTTCTGTTCATAAAGCACACTACATAATCAGCTGTCAGTTCTCTTCCAGTGATAGTGTTATTTCCATCTAGTTTGCCGATACAAGATGGCAGTCTTTGTTCACAGGGTTCACAGCTTTGACCAGCTACAGGTGAACATTGGTTCCCTTGATATTGGCCTGAAATTACCATGTGTACGTGTAACCATCATCAAAACAGTATGTGTAATTTATAATTCCAGGATTATGTTTCATAACTCATCAAGTAAAATATCTGGAGTGTAGAGTTTGCATGGTCCAAGTTTATTGTTAAGATGTTTTAAATAATTACTTTTATAGAAAACATATATAAAACGTTTTCCTGCATTCATCATCAACTTTTGTATTTTTCTCTATTTTTTTCTATGATAATCAGTCATATGACTGTTGCTCTTTTTATGAAGAAACATCATTATACTGAAATACAAATTGTATATTCTAATATTAGGATAGCAAACTTTACACATTAATCTGCGACTAGAAAATTGGTTGTTGAAGTGTGCTTGGTATCCAATTTTATTAAGAGAGTAAAATGATCAGTACACTTTGCAACGTAAATATCTCCTATGTTCATTACAGGTTAAGTAACAATTAAAACAAACAACTCACATGGACTTTGGGGTAGGAATCTATTGCCACATTTGACATTACCAAATACAACACAATTGCCAGTGACGTCATTGAATAGTTGAGGATATTGGCATTCGTATAAATAAGCACCAAATCTTCCTGTGGGCTTTGAACAATCATAAAACTGGGCACAGTTGTTAGGATTTGCAATCTTCTGTAAGGGATTACTCCTACAGTATAATGCTGGGTTAGCTGAAATGTAACAAAATATTTATTTATTGTCTAATTATGAACAAGCATCAAAGTAATACATATGTTATTTGTTTGTTTTATCCGACCTAGATGATAATGTGATTAGTATATAATGGATTACTGTGCCGATGAAAATACACAACGGAAAATCCCGAATCAATGGCAATCAAAAAGCTCAAACACATCAAACGAATGGATAACAACTGTCATATTCCTGACTTGGTACAGGCATTTTCTTTTAAAGAGAAAATAGTGTGCATTTCATGTGATTTTTTCACAATTGCCTATGAATTCAGGTCAAATGTTAAGGATATTCTAAAATGAACAACTGGGAATGTTAGGTAACACATCTTCTGCAAATTAATGATGATATGACAATTAATAGGGTATATAAACCGAGGATAATATTGTCCAATATCAATCTATGTAGGTCTTCGAAGAAAATAGCCATGAATTGCAATGTACGTAGTTTTTAGAGATTGTAACAGTCTCTAATAAGATTATCATCGTACTGCAACAAGGAAACGGTTGGTGTCAGTTCCTTCAGATTTGTAATTGGTATAGCTTTTCAAGTATAAATTGTACAATATAAAATAATTCGTAGCTTGTATGATACCAAAGATTGTTTCTGAACAATGATTCGTATTTATACATCAGTTTTGTATATTTGAATTACATTAGTTCTAGAATATTCATAAAAGAACAGACAGAGCAGCTTTACAAATTTAACTTGGTGGGTATATTTTAATGTATATAGATTATTGAGTAAAAAAAATCGTGTACTTTGTAAATAAAAAAACATTTTGGATCAATCATGGTAACGAACCTTTTATAAATTAATATAAAAACTCTTACCCAGTGTACTCGTTACATATATAATACTGTCATCAGTATCCAGGAGAGGATTGAGGTTATGTTTAATTTTTGGATCTTGGAATTGGAATTTATACCAGTATCTATTGGTGATAAAACATACTTGTTCTAAAGTCTTACCTGGATCTAGTTTAGTCATACAAGCTCTAGATGTTTGATCGTACACTCCATCCTCGCATGTACGTACTAATATTGTCCTATTTAGATAGCATGTTATATAGTAAGGTGTGTTTTGTCGTCCCGGGAAAGTATTATTGCCATCCTGTAATCCAATACAAGAAGGCAGTCGATCTACACAAGGTTCACAATTGAGAGCTGGTTCTCCGCCTGGACCTATACACTGATTTTGTAAATATTCACCTGACAAAAAAAATGTTAATTCTTATCTCAGGTTCAGATTAATATGGTTTACAAACAGTTCACGCTGCAAATTATAGTTGCTACATTTTATGTATCGTTTATGTATATGAACTCATCATAGATACCAGGAATAAATTTTGTATATACGCCAGACGCGCGTTTGGTCTACAAAAGACTCATCAGTGACGCTCGAATCCAAAAAAGTTATAAAAAGCCAAATAAAGTACGAAGTTGAAGAGCATTGAGATCCAAAATTCCTAAAAGTGTTGCCAAATGCAGCTAAGATAATATATGCCTGAGGTAGAAAAGCCTTAGTATTTCAAAAAATTCAAAATTTTGTAAACAGTTAATTTATAAATATACCAATATCAATGATAATGCATGTCAGCACAAAGAGTGCTGTTTTACTGGGCTTGTGACATTTGTCACATTTAACAGGGGAACATATTAGATGGTGAGTAGATTTATCTAATTTCTGTTGATAGAAATAAACTGATACTTTCAAATGTTACTGCATAAATGTGTTCTACCGTATATTTTATAAATTAGTATATATTCGAAAAAAACAATCATATCAGATAAGTTTGAATAGAAAAAAGTAATTACAAGGTTTTACTGGCATATATCTTTCTCCGCAATTGACTTTTGTGAACAGTTCACATGATTGTGAGGTTGTCGAGTAAAGCTGTGGATATGGACATTCCTGTTTATAAGGACTTGTCGAAGAACCAGTGCTAGAACAGTCATAGTAAATAGCACAGCTTGTTGGGTCTTCTACCTTGGCTCTTGAATTTAAATTACAAAATGCTTGTGGGTTACCTGAAATAGATAAATGTATTCATACTAATTTTTCTATACAACTCTCACTGTATTAACGTGTATGTGACCATTTAGAAATGTATGAACCACCAAAATATAATATTTGTATAGTAAACGTTCTGTGTCTTATGACGATATCACTGCATCTTTATATATATCATTCTTTTCTTTCCTTTTTCGTCGTCAATAAAATATTCTATTATCATAAAATAATATATGAAACACTCATATAGCAGACAACTTCTTGAAGGTATTTTCTGATTTGCAATTTTCACGATTGCTTGAATTGTATTTAATTTTACTAAAGCATACCAATTAACCACAAGTCCATAGAAATATGTATTATGAGCAACGAATGAAAAGCAAAAGCTTACTTGGATCAAACTTGACAGAGCAGGATCCAGTCAGCGGATCAAACTGTCCTAGTTTACATGTTTCCGTTCTTAGGGTTCTATCAGATAAACACACAATGTACTTGTTCGGTTGGTTTGGAAACGGGTGGTTTCCATCTGGCATACCATAACAACTGGGAAATCTTTGATCACATGGAATACAATTTGTTGGATCCCTACATATCAGATTCTGCTCGTAATCACCTAATAAAAGAAAATAAATGTTACCATTTTCAGAAACTACAAGGAGTAGGAGAAAATTAAATTTGTCAGTACTCGGTTAAAATAACTGTAGAGAGTAATTCTAAACGCCAGTTTATTCGAGTATGGCGTCGATATGAATCTGATTTGTATATAATTGAAGTTAATCATTTACTTTAGAAAAGGTTTTCTTCAAATATAGTACCTGCATTTGTTAGAATTTCATGCTTGTATACAGACTTATAACAATATAACATGCCTGGTAATAGTTCTAACTTACATGCATTCTTTGGTTCAGGTCTAGCTCCACATTGAACAGACTGGAATGTTTTACATGGTAAACCAGTAGCATCCCCCAGTGATACCAGCTGAGGATAAGGACATTCCTGTCTGTAGTTTCCTAACGGTGTGTTCTTTTGTCTACAGTCTATATACTGAGCACAATTATCTGGATGTGGCACAACAGCTGTCGGGTTGGCTTCGCAGTAAGGACCAGGGTTTACTTAAAAATGGAAAGTAATATCTTAAGTAAGAGACAATAGTAGTGTATAGATGTTCAATGCTTGTAAAGTCATTTGTCATACACAATCCATGAGCTAACGGAACGGCATTCTTATCAGTTAATCCAAAATATAACAATATAAGGCTCTGTTGCGGATGCAGGAATTAAAAAAGGAGCCCCCAGGTGAGCTAACGTTTTGGATAAAAAGTCTAGAAATTTATTATGTATGTAGCTCCATAAGGCCCCTCTCTTAAATCCCGTTTAAGCTTGTTTGTCTGTGCAGATCGGTACTAGTGGCACAAAAGGCAGTCAAGGTAAACACTATCGATAACTTCAAACCTATGATTTTAACAAATGATACTCGCACACTGTGTTGTAGTACAATAGGTTAAAACCTGTGACACATGAATAAGAAGTGTATCCCATTTACACTGCAAAGCTGAACATAAAAACTGTCTTTACACTTTTAAGAAATGAAAAGACAACATCTTTAGAGATGATACTTATGTTGATAAATGAATCACTATAATAACGGCTGGTAAAAGAAAACTATGAAGGAGAAGATTCAGATAGTATGTTAAGATTGGCATTCAATACAATGGTACAATGTCCATTACAGACCAAAAAGAAGAATTGAACTTAATACTAAATGGATGTTACGTGAATTATGTGTCAAAGTACGAATGACGCATATTACGCAAAAAAGGTATCGTCATGGACTAAGTTTAACAGTACAAAAATACACAAGCTATAGATATCATGATAGTGTGCTACATTGATCAATTATACTTACAGGGGTTAAGTGTAAACTGTACATGACCCACTGGTAACATCAAAGTTTGAAGTAGTGGGAGGACATTGTGTTACACTGATCAACAATACTTACAGGGGTTAAGTGTAACTGTACATGAACCACTGGTTACATCAAAGTTTGGAGCAGTAGGTGGACATTGTGTTACACTGATGGTACGTTCATCTTTACATTGCATGAAATATTCTGGTTTATTTGGTACGGCTTGTGGTCCATCACGTTTACCGACACAGTTGGGGTTATCTAATTCACATGGACGACAGTTTCCAACGGGAACACATATCTTCTGTTTCTGATAATCACCTTCATTAATTGAAACGAACAATATAGTTTTAATCCTGGGTCTCACGAATGTACATAAAGAGACAGTAAGACAAATCAATTCGTTTCGTTGAAATCGTCATTTCAAACTTTTAAATGCAACTTTTGTTGTTATTTTTTTAAAACAATTTTTGTTTTTGATAATTTAATGAAGCTGCTTTAAATAAATCTGTGATTTATACTAAATAGTTATTAACTACATATAGGGTTCTCCCTATTAACAATAATTTCAACAATAAAGATTTTATACTCTACTTTTCACATCGAATTTCATTTTAAAAAGACATTGGAATATTTCGGATCAATCACTCTGTTTTATTATATCGTAGAGGGTTATATATTGGTTTTAACCGAGAACAGTGAATTGTATTTTTTTCCTACATTTGCCAAATTCAATGCATTTGAATTGAAATGCTTTTGACCAGAAACTTGACAAAGTTGTTGTTTGTTTTGATTTGTATCTAAATAGACAATTAACGTTTAACTACTTAGAATTAAGTTTTTTTTGTCGGTTTTTTTTTTTAATATAATTGCACTTTAAACTGGCAAAGCTTTTGGGTATGCTTTTCTGTGTGGTAACGTGTTGTAGACTCGACTCATTATTTTTTCTCGGAAGCTGAAAAAATTCTGTATGGTCTGTATATTCACTCGGTTATAAATGCATTGGACTTTCCATATCTAACATTATTGCAAGAGCTTAATAAACTGTGGGATCAATTTTATGATGACATTGTTTTCAATAACTCTTATTACACCTCTAAACCTTATATACTCACATGGGGCTTTTGGTTCTGGTCTGTTTCCACATTTGACCTCTCTATAAGGTTTACATGAGTTGTTAAAGCTATCAAATAGTTGTGGATATGCACATTCCTCCTGGTAGTTGCCTATCAGTGTATTCCTATTCCTACAATCTACATATCTGGCACAACTTTCCGGGTGTAGCATTATAGCTGTAGGGTTATTCTCACAGAACGTTACAGGATCAGCTACAATACATTGATTAATATATTTAAGTGCACATTCACGACATTTTCGATATTGGACCTCATAATATGCCTAATATATATCTTACTCTACTAAATAATATGTGCTGTTGAAACAACGCAGAAATGAGTTTGTTCACAGTTGATTAAGATTGGGGATAAAACATTTACCGTTCATGAATACAAAGTTCTCTTAATTCTCCAAATGTTTGTTAAACATAAAGTCTAATTGTTAAAAAAAGATACCAGAGGGACATTTAAACTACATAATTCGAAAATAAACTGACTAAATTGTTGCGGTTACAGTTAGGAATATTGACTGATTTTGACGACAAAATACCTAACATAAATCTGTTTTGCAATCAAAACGACTATCGGAAAACTTTTGAAGAAGCAAATTCTTTTATATGTGAATCTATAATGAAATAAAGTCAGCGAGATCCAACTTTGCAAGAATAGAACAATGCAACACAGATTAAGTAATATAGGGGCAGCTAAAGATATACTTGAAAACAAATCCGAACCTAAAATTCAGCCTCGTGTTGCAGCGACTGTTGTCGCAGATTTGTAATTATTGTCAACTATATACCCTTGCTAAAGATAACGGTTTTAATTTACTTGGTTTCTACAGAAATAAAATCAGAGACAACCCTTAATAAGGTTTGCATGACTTGTATCGTGGTTAATTGTTCCTATAAATTTACTTCAAAGAAGCGATAGTAGTAATCATTTTATGGGAAGTTATTTTCCTCCTGAAAACACATCCTCACATTGATTTTTGTACTGTTACGGTATATCATATTTTAAACGGAATATTCCCTTAAAACCGCACTTATATTTTTATATATATGAATTATTAAAGATGTCAACAAATTTACTTACTGTATTGTTAGTAGTATCATTAGTTTTGGTGCTTGCAAAGCGTGGTCTAAAACAGCTTACTTTTGCTTTTGTTATTTTTTTAGTTTATAAATTAGGAAATACATTTCACATTTATTACTTTAACAAACAGACAATGTTGCTAAATATTCCTTTGTGTTCATTATTGTGTAGACGCACGTGCAACCATGATAAGCAAACAACACATTGCAAAGCTGTAACATTCAAATAAAAGAAATATCATGCAGTATATTGGCAAAACAATTACACAACATATATGCACATGATATTGCCTACTACATTGGTTATTATATGTTGAGTATACTTTCTCAAAGCAAATGCATTGCAGTTTTGTTCATATACAGATGCAGCAGCGCTTGTGAATGTCAATACATACAAATGTGCACCACACGTAAAGCTGATATTGCGCTGCAAATACCAATACTTGTCTCTTACATGGAGTATAGCCTTCTAAACAGACTCCATTTACAGTATCAAATACCTCTGCAGGACAAACTACAATTTTAGTTGGTTTTTTGTCCACACAGTACATATATATAAACATCTCTTTCATCTGGTGCCATCCGTCTTGTAAACTGGAACAAAAGCTTGGAGACTTAGTACATCTACCTAAAGACTCGTCAAATCTATACCTTTTACATCTCCTTACTTTTACTACTTCCTGATCAGTGCAAGTCATGTAGTGAATGTCACTTCCGGGTAAGGCGAATCGTCCATCTTGTTTTCCACGACATGCTGAAGGAAGACATTTTCCCTCCAAGAAATCGAATACATCTGGACTACAGGTATTCTTTCCTGCAAATGACCCCTTTACACAACCATAATATGTTGTGCCATCCTCATGTCCATAGTTTCCATCAGGCATTCGTTCGCAAGAAAATTCAGGCTTAACACAAATAGATTTTCTGGAATCAAAAACAGACGGACTACAATCCCCAACACTGGTCTGTCTGCCATTTGTACACACTATGTATTGGAATATATTTGATGTTGGATAATTACCATCTGACAATCCACTACATTTAGACTTCTGCTGCTGTGAACATTGTTTAGAACGTGCATCAAACAGTAGAGGTTCACAGCTTCCAAATTCGACAACATTTTGATTAAAACAAAGTACATAATTTGATTCTGAACCTTGCATGGACTGTTTCCCGTTAGGTAGGCCTTCACATGTATTAACAGCCGTCTCACAACCTTTCATTGATGGATTGAAGCTATAAGGGGCGCAGCTAACAGTAGTAAAGAACCTCCCCTGCTTACAAACGGCGTACTCCATTTTATTGTCCACAATAGGAATGTTTCCCGCCATTACACCTGCGCATATGTTCAATGTGTCAACACAGGGGACGCAGTTTCTGTCATTGACATCGCATCTTTGGTTTCCAAGGAAACCGCCTGTGGATTGATATCAGGTTTATGTTAATCAAATATCATTTTAAACAAAAACAAATAGGAAGTTCTGCAACAAAACGTAATCAAGTTTCAATCTATGATTTAATAAATGATTGTTTAGTAGTAACTCTAGAAAGGTATATAAATTGATCTAGTACTAAATTAATATTAAAATGTATCGATACGTAAAGTGGATAAAAATATTCCTGCTGTTACACTAAAGGCAACAACAGCAACAAAAGTCTATTGTCTATTTTTGAGTATTACGTGTGTCGTTGTCCTTTAAATTAAACAAAATAAAAAAAATATCTTTGAAAAGTTCTTATATCGTGATAAAAAGTATATTCAAACAAATAAAAAGCAGAAATATAGATAACCAATAAAAAAATTGAAACAAGGGATACCAGATTTGAAATAATCTTCTGCAAAAATAAATTGCCTTATATTAACATGACTTACAAGGATCTTTAGGTTCATATCGCCATTGACAGTCAGCTTCCACTGGAGGAACACACCTAAGGAGGTCAATGTTAAACAGCGTAGGGTAAGTACACTCCCTCTGGTATTTACCAAATACTGGGTCTGATTCGATAGCACCGCAGTCATAGTATCGAGCACAATTAGCAATGTGTGGAAATTTGATGTTTGGTTTGTCTTGGCAAAATACCTGAACAGAATCTGAAACAACAAAAACAATATTATAACAAATGGTAGCATTTTAATGTAAATGCTTCATACATGCATGTAAGTACATCAGCTTATGAGTAACAGACAACCCCCGTTCATTGACCTATAATGGTTTACTTTTATAAATTGTTATTTGGATGGAGAGTTGTCTCATTGGCACTCACACCACATCTTCCTATATCTATATACTTTAATCTTTTCCAGTAGAAATTTAAATGCATACATGTACCACATAATCAGCATTCAAACTTTCCCCAGTAAAACACATTTTCAGCCTAATAGTTTACTCACATGGATCTAGATCTGTTGTACAATACTTCTTCGTTGGGTCATAGACACCATATTTACATATACCGACAGAAAGTGTCCTGTTACGAAGGCAGGTCATATAGAATGGAGTAAGTTCTCTTCCGGGAAAAGTATTGTTTCCATCTGCCATACCAACACAAGATGGCGATCGTTCTTCGCATGGTATTGCACACGATTCTCCTTGACAAGAATTGCGTGTGGTAACATAATCACCTAAAACATAATGGAATATAAAAAGAACAACTGTTTAAGAAATAGTAGTTTTATTAAAATTATATATAAACATTTTTTAACGTGTATGTAAAAAGTAAAATCACAAAAATACTGAACTCTGATTTATGATTGGATACTATCTTCAAAATTATTATTTTCCCATATCGCATTAATTACAATATGACATCAACACTTATATGAACTGAACATGCAGTAAAGCAAATAACGCCTTGACGTTAAAGATCTTTCGCAAAACGTTTGCTGTGTAACGCACAGCTAAATGAAAATTATATGTCCAAATGTAAAAAAGTTCTTTTTGTGTGTTAAAAAACTTCTTATTATTTAATATAACATTTTTTTCTGAATGAATCGTTATTTCAGACTAAAACAGTATTAATATTAGTTAGAAATGTATTATACTCACATGGAGACATTGCTTCAAACCTCCTGCCACATGTTACCGCAGGGAAATCATTACAGTATCCTAGAGTTGTGTCAAACAGTTGTGGGTACGGACATTCGGCTTGGAACGAATTAAGTCCTTGAAATGTGATTCTCTGACTACAGTTGTAATACCGTGCACAGTTGTCTGGGTCTTGTTGTATGGCCAATGGATTTCCCGCACAAGGCCCGGATCCTATTGGAGGAATGATTGGACCAGTTGGACCAGTTGGAGGTCTGGTAGGAAAAAAAGGAGGTGTGACAGGTGGTTGAGTAGGCGGTTGTACAGGAGGTCGTACTGGAGGTCGTACTGGTGGTTGAACTGGAGGTTGAAAGGGTGGCTGCACTGGAGGTCTTACAGGTCGAAAAGGTAGAACTGGTTCGAGTGGACTTGTTCCACTGCCTTGATCAGGAGTTCCAGCTTTTAATTTGTAAAATAAAATTGTAAATGTTAAGTATTTCCATACAATAATTTCTCAGTGTTATATTTAACGTTTATTTATGTATTATTTATCTTTTTAATCTTTCAAAAGCTGCAAATCAAAAGTGTTTAATGTTTGAGTCCATTTGAGATAATCAATATATGAACAAACAATATGTATGCTTTGTAGGGTAAATTAAAAAATCGCTTCGGAACAATAAAAATGAAGAATTAATTTTCTTAATGTATATACATATTTACACGTGTAAAATTTCACATTGAAATGTAACTTACGATTAGCCAATCCACTTCCAGATGTAGAACACCCTCTGAGATTTTGTGAGAATAACTCTCCTGGATTACACGTCCTTGTTTCTACTGTGCGGTCCATCCGACAGACAAGGTATCTATTGTCATATCCAGGAAATGGATTTTGACCATCCGGTAAACCTACACAGGACGGTATCACCCCATCACCACATCGAGGACAATTTCTTCCGAAACAACTGTTTTGTCCATATTCACCTGAGAAAGATAATGGAAGCACCATTGAAAACTAAGAACGATTCCTGGGGACATATTAACACACACAGATAATCAATGCCGAGTTGAATTACATCCTAAACTTCAAAATGAGTACTGTTTTACAATATCGTTCTATACTTGATAATAATGAAAAATGTTCGTGAACATTTCGTTTTATTTCTTATCAGTGTACGCCATGATAAAAAAAAAAATACGAATCGTTTGCATCTCATTTTCGTAACACGTTTGTTTTGCTTAAAATCACTGCATTTCAGGTACCATTTACTTTCTATATACAAATGATGATTGTAGTTATACTATCTTGCTACAGCAGAGGTGAAGTGCATTATACTGGAAAACTGCTTCTTTGCTTGTTTTTATTTCTTTTTTTTACCAAACTCAACGCCGGTATCGTTTTTTTCAATTAGAAAGAGTTAAAAGTGCATTGCTGGTTTTTAGAACTTTGTTGAATACTTAGTCGGAAAAAACTCAAAATATACCAATGCGTATTTAGTGATTATATTTTTGGTGGGTAGGGGTTTCTCACTTGTGTAGCTTAAGTTAGACACTTCCTATAAGTAAAAGTGATCCTTTCGCTGGTAACTGAAATAAAGAAACGATATAGAAACTTACATGGTGATAAGGGTTCAATTTTAGATCCACACTGCACATCTGAAAAGTCTATACACCTTTGATATCGTTCTGAATACAGAAGTGGGTAGCGACATTCTCCTTCGTATTTGTTAAAGTTTTCACGTGGTCTTGTCAGCTTACAGTCATAATAACGTGAACATATGCGTGGATGTGCAATCTTTGCATCGACACTGGATGCGCAGTAAACGTCTAGTGCCACTGGAAAAAATGGTATGTTTATTATAAAAAAAACAAAAGAAAAATTCTACGCAAAATTATTTTCGAATATGTATAATTATGTGTACATTTTGTAGATTTGAAAAAACAAACTATGCATTGTCCTTAAATACATATTTCATGGTTTGAATGTTTGTATTTAAAAATATTACTAATATACTCAAACATGCATACTTTATATAGTAGCTATTCACATTGATTTAAGTCTTCGTTGTCTTTTTGTATAACAGTTTAATAAATGTATATCAATAGAGGATAATTTTTCGTACTCCATGCGGCTAAATGTCAATGTATGTGGACAAAATCGTCCTTACAACATGTTTAGATATTATTGAAATTACGAGGATATTTCACCCTCGCCCTTTTTTTGTTAGAAATAAAGAGTATTTCTGTATTCTTTCATTGCTTACTTTCTGCGTCTCCAAATCTTCATGACATAATTTTCAATCTCCAATTAAAATCAAAGTTCAGTTACTTACTTGGGTCTAGATCGAGTGTACACTTTCCTTGAATAGGATCGAATAACATTGTGTCTGTGCACGTCTTAATTGCTTTTGTTTTATTATTGAAGCATACAAGGAAATATTCCGTAAGCAGACGTCCAGGATATGCCTTTGCTCCATTTGGATGCCCTTCACATCCTACTTGTTGTGACTCACATGGTGGACAGTTTGGTCCTCTACACTGACTCAGTTTGTAATCGCCTATAATAGATAGATTAGTGAATCATTACGTTATATATAATTAACCTGTTTGGCAGCAATGTTGCATCATAACTTTCTTCTTAGGAAAAGGTTATATTTCACTTACTGTTTGGCGGCAATGTTGCATCTTCACTTTCTACTTAGGAAAAGATTATATTTCACTTACTGTCCGCAATCGTTGAGAAGCTTAAATAGCGATATTAGTTGGATAAACTGAAATCGGTGTAAAAATTCTTGTTTTATTATAAGAAATCAGTGTCAAAAAATCTTTTTTTTTTTTACTGGAAATCAGTGTAAAATCTTTTCGAGATCTGAATTAGAATGTATTTCAATTACACAGCGCCTAAGCTACTGCCATTCATGTGACATACGATATAAAAAAAATCAACATCCGTATTAGTTTAGGCAAGTATTACTAGTAATATCATCGTGTTTATTACCTAGCATTTGGTGTTAATATGGTCTCTTTCTAATAAGTCACTTCAATTTTTGGCAAGTTACATCCTTTCAAATAATTTTGAACGTATTGAATTTTTTTTGGCCTGGAACTGCGTCACTTTTTTAAAATTGAGTGTGTGTTGGTTGTTTAACGTCCACTGGCAAATATTACATGCATCTCGTTCAACACATTAGTAATTAACACAATCGAGTGGTACCGTAATATGGGCTGTTCGTGTTAAATGTCGGAACAATTCGAGTTCCACTTGGTAAGATAATATTGGATAGAAATTTTTCTTTCAACAGGTCACCTACAGACCCCTCAAAGAGTTAGTCACAAGGGTTCTTAATGTGCAGAGAGCGCGGCACTCTCTTTACAAGGGGGGTCGGATTATACATTCAGACAGGACGTGGCTGCGTATTTACAAATGAAAAATGAAAAGATCTATTTAAAATTTAGATTATTTGATATCGAGCGTTATACAATAGAATGTCGTTATGACAAGTAAATTTTTGCACCAAATGGCCTAAATATATTTCCCTTTCACACAAAAAATAATTTCTACAAATTTGTTGGTTAGTTTTTAAAAGTAAACGATGACATCACAAGCTCTATTTTTTGCTAGTTTTACCTTCTAAATTGGAGTGGGTGAATTTGTGGTCTGGCACCTAAACGTGTAACAGCTGACCTGGTCGTTCAAGAAATATATTTTATCGCATTTGCTGACCAATGAAATTACAGAAAAATAACATAACTTTATTACTAGTATGTCTTTCATTCCTATCGGGTTTTTTTTAATTTGAATAAGAAAAAAAGTGCTAAATATAAATAAATATTCAAATCATAGACTTCATATCTTATTTGACGTATAGTCTTTCCATATCTTATTTACCTAGATATTAAGCATACTTACATGGCGTAACCGGTCTGTATCGTTCTTCACATTCTACATACTTATAGTCATCACATGTTAAAGTATCAGTATTGAACAGCTGAGGATATGGACATTCCTTCAAGTATGGCGTTCTTTTATTACCAAAATCACTACAGTCATAATATCTTGCACAGTTTTTGTCATGGACTAACTTAGCTCTGGGATACTGAGGACAATATGTGTCTACTACATCTGAAATATTAGAAAAATATACTCTAAGCTGTTGGTACCTCAAAATTAAGATCAACGTCTAACAGCTCACTTTGAGAAGTTAGAATAAACAAGACATAGTACTTCATGCAAATACCTACCATGTAATTCTAGTCTACAGCTTCTAAGTATATTATATAGCATCTACTGTAAGAAAACTATCAAAGATACCAAGCTTATAATCTGGTACCCCAGACGCACGCGTGTGTCTTCATAAGACTCGTCAGTGGCGCTTAAATAAAAACAGTAGGAAGTAAGAGTAAATATGAACAACAGTTTTGAATTCAGAAGTACGACTTAGACCGTTTATGTCTAGGGTAGAAATACATGTCTTTTTTTTACTTTTGTTTGGACGAAAGACAAGAAATGGCTAACTTATTTAAATGTTCGATTCTTTGATACAGTGAGATATAGCTACAAATTTGATATTTTTATATAGAATCTGGTTTTTAATATAGTATCCAGCCATTTTATTTAATTAGAATAACTTGAATTGTAAACAATGAACTTAAGATAAAAACCAAAGGGACAGTAACAGATAGAAAGACACAAATATGCCAAAAGCAGGGAAAACAAATGAATACATTTTAGGAAAGCTGCCAGAGGTTGATATAATCAAGCTACTTGTTTTTCAGTTGTCATTCTAAGATATGAATAGATTTTTTTCTTTTTTATAAATTGTAGTTCATAACACAATGTAACAAAGTTAACAAAATAAGAGACTATAAATCATAGAATTCAAAGCAAACACAAGCTACATTTCCAAAATGCAAGCTAACTGGGAAAGGAGTTGTACATATTTCTAATTTTGTTACTTTCCACATTGCTATATGTGCTACTATATATTGTGTCACTTTGAATATAGATAAAATTATATTTCATATCTATTTTGCTAAACTTCAAATCACTACTTGATATGACTTCGATGTAGTATAAATTGCTTTATTTTTGC
This sequence comes from Mytilus edulis, assembly GCF_963676685.1. Taxonomy (NCBI): domain Eukaryota; kingdom Metazoa; phylum Mollusca; class Bivalvia; order Mytilida; family Mytilidae; genus Mytilus; species Mytilus edulis. The sequence continues at coordinate 98,609,250 of NC_092346.1, forward strand.
TTTCAAATTCTAAAATACAACAGGAATAATGTGATATACTATTTCAATAAAAACTACCTCTACTGAATAACAAGATTTACCTTTTGAACTAGGCAAACTAAATTTTGATAAACTTCATTTACTTACATCTCTCGTAATCTAAATTGATATTCAAGAATACTATCATTAACTCATTAAATAAAGCACTTGCAAATTAATGACGGAAAACAAACATAAATTGTACGAACGTTCATATTTTGAAATTAGTCATGATAGCATACCAGTGTAAGAATAGAATTTGATTGGGTTGGGATTAACATGTTTAACCCCACCACGTTCTGTATGTATGTGCCTGTCCAAAGTCAGGAGCCTGCCATTCTGTGGTTGTCGTATGTTGCTGTGTTACATATTTGTTGTTCGTTCATTTTACTACACAAATAAGGCCGTTAGTTTTCTCGTTTGAATTGTTTCACATTTTTCATTTCGGGGCTTTTTATAGCTGACTATGCGGTATGGGCTTTGCTAATTGTTGAAGGCCGTATTGTGACCTATAGTTGTTAACATCTGTGTTAGTTGGTCTCTCGTGGAGAGTTGTCTCATTGGCAATCCTACCACATCATCTTTTATTATATTGGAAGACTTTTTAATATGTCATTACTGATGGGTAGACACACGATGACCATTATCGATACACAATATTTAAATGTGAAGTAGTTATCGGGTCCATTGTTTGACATAAACTGTAAAAATCACAATAAAATGTTAGAGCTGAAGAATCTCTCAAGAATCAAAGGACAAGAATGCAATTACCTACACGTTACCGTAAGGTTTCGTAAATAAGCAAGAACCATAATCTATAGCAAGCTGTTTAAAGGTCATAAGTATGGAGAAAAACGTAGGAATTCTTAAGAGAATACCAACGGCCTGATTTTAATTAAAACGAAAAATGATGACGGTTGACAGCAATCAATCACAATCAATTACTTACAGGCTCCTACGCACATGAAGAATGTGCCGGGTTCAAACATTTAGTCAATGTTCAACATTTGTCTAACATGGGATAGACCAAATCGAACTGAAAACAAGTCAGTTGAAAAGGGATATACTCATTAAATCGAAACTGAGCAGAAAAAAAGAAGATGTGGTATGATTGCCGATGAGACAACTCTCCACAATTGACCAAAATGACACAGAAATTAACAACTATAGGTCACCGTAACACCTTAAACAGTGAGCAAAGCCCAAACCGCATAGTCAGCTATAAATGGCCCAGAAATAACAATGTAAAACAATTCAAACGAAAAAACTAATGCCCGTTAGTATATGCAAATTTTGACATTTTTGAGACTGTGTGATAGCGATAATTCTATTAATACTGGTCAATCTATGAGACTTCTGGTTTTATATAATAAAGTGTCATATATATATATATATATATATTATTGCTCGAAAAGACTTTTTTTAATACCCTGTAAGTAATAGTATTAGTAGTACATGTCACTTATGGCATACTGACTGTTGTCCAAATCGGACAGGACTACTAAAATAGTAATAGCATTATTATATCATGTAATATTATAGAATGTTGGGGTTTTTTCTTGATAGTTTTAGAAATCTGGCGGCTGTGATGATGATGATGATGATGATGTCACAGAACTTTGACGAACAAATTCATACGAATTTAATCCGCTAAAGGAAAGAACAAAAACGAATTTACTACCCAAAAGGAAAAAGCAAGTCCGGATTTAATCCCCGAAAGGAAAGAAGCCAGAAACTGTGGGTTGATTTTCTAGATGGTGCCAATTTTATAATGGTATTCATATTCTCCATTTTTCTCGAGGTATAATATTGTTAAATCATTTTAAATGACATTTTGTTTTCACATTTGAAATGCTGGATGACATCTCTGACATAATTTTGTTTAATATTAGAAGGTATATAAGTTAATTGAATTCTAAATTATTTATTCTATACGTTTGATCTTATATCATATCAACTTTAACTTTTATGACAACACAACACCTTGTTTGTAGACGTCGCTATTTGTTCAAATTAATACTTACTAACACTATATACATTCGTAAATGACATATTTATACAATACTGAAAAGGACAAGTCAGTATTCAACCAGAATTAACTAGATCATACACATTTAACATATTTTTTTAAATAGATATCGGGGCGTGTGGCGTTTGTGCCAATTATAAAACTCGATTTTGTTTTTTTCAATTGCGCCAAAACAGTTTTTTTTTATTCGTACCAATTTTTCATTTTTCATTTTCATTTTCATTTTCATTTTTATTTTCATTTCATTTTTATTTCATTTTTATTTCATTTTCATTTCATTTTTAGACCCGATAAAAGAACAAACAACGGACCTTTTTTTTTCTTAGATCAATTAAATCATTTAAGAACGTAAGGTGCATTGTTGTTTCCCATTTTTTGTTGGAAATAGTTGGCTATCTTGTTCCATTTGTATATATCTAATGAATTCAAGCGTATTCGGATGATTATCTGGTGGACGGAAACACGACCCCTATAGAGCATATTAAATTAGTACTATTTACAGTATGTATGAAGGGAAATACTATAGAAGTTATAAATGTAAGTTTCTAGATATATTCACTATGTTTATGACGTTTCTTGTGAATTAAAAGCAAATAAAATAGGGAATACATCTAGACTGTCAGTGTCGATATATATCTTGTTGGTTTAATTGATCTATTCGACAGTTACATGTACATGCCACCTATTGATATAATTACTGCACTCGTATGCTGCAAAATATTAATATTATTACACTTTTATACTTAAACATATTAATGCAGTGACACAATTATTGACCTTATAACGGAGAACAAAACTATAATATTTCAGGTCGTGACCTCGTTTACCACTATTGATGGCTACGGAAACTTGTACAAATGAATGATATATGGTCATGGTATGGCTCCATTAACATGTTATAATGATCACTTAATCTACAACACTATAGGCATGATTTCACTTGTCATTACTAAACTATTCAACCATAATCAATATGCATACCCGTAGCCAGGGGGATTCGGGGGGGGGGGGGGGGGTTCGTTCGAATCCCCCCCCCCCCCCATTTGAAAACAAATAATGACTGTTAAAGTCAACGTTCTGTTCGAATTGTGACTGTTAAAGTCGAGTTTTTGAGGCAAATAACCCCCCTTTGGAAATTCCTGGCTACGGGCCTGATATGGATGAACAATATTGTGTTTTATATAAATACACTTCCCAAGTACAATTGATCTATATATATAACTATAAATATGTGTACCAAAAATCGAAATTCGAAAAAGTTTTATACATCAACGTGACTATTTACACATATACAAAAAAACGAAACAAACCTACATGACATAATGACTACTAAACAAATTACACTATGTTTTATCACAAATCAAATCTACATGAAATAATGTTGGCCTAAGGTCTTATATAAAGTACAGAGCAAAAATAACAAGAAATATACACCGAATACCAAAATCCTTTAAGCTATGACAAAAAACCAACAACACTACTCCAAAACGTGTCCATGTAGAATAATTTTTTTCCTAAAATTATGAAGAGCCAGAATATATATAAAATCACACCATGCTCAAAGAAAATCGTTTCCAAAGGAACGTTATACTCCTGCATAATCAGCAATTCTGAAGGGAAAGGAGCTGATGATGGGTTTTGTTTGCTTATAAAATATGGAAGTCGGTACAAAGTCGGCTATCTTTAATATGTTATTCGTTTTTGTTTGTTTTTATTGTGCGCTTTCGGGTTTTATTTCTTCCAGAAAGTTTGGGTGTAGGTGGTAAGCGTTGCCTGTTAAACTGCTGGATTCTATTTATTACCGACAGTTATCAATTTATTTTCTTTTACATTTTTTTAAGACAATATGGTATTTACATTTTATGAGCACGCTAACACCATTTAATGTCCACAATTAATAACTTTCTGTCGTAAAATCACGATTTCTTTTGTTACAGAACACCATTTACATAACGCAACAAAAATTTATATTTTAATTGATTAAATACTACACAAAAAACACTTAAACTGTATAATTTTGTAATTATATGTTTACTAAAGCCATGATTTTTTCATTGCATTTGCATTGCAAATAGTTTTACATCATGATTTTGGGTGCATTACAACAAATATCATTTAGGGTTTTTTTTCTTAAATATTTGTTGTTTGAAAGATGTTAAACGATAATTTTATGACCGTAAAGATACACATGGATGCCTAAACTGAATTTGAAGTTTCTAACACAAATAAATGAGAAAATACCACAGAGGAACTTTAAACCATTAGTCAATGACCGGTGAATACCACAATGACGGAAAATAGGAGGCGAACAGTAAAAGTCCTGAAAGCCTACTCTGACAACAATAATGAGCAGAACAAACCAGAAAAAATGAGTGAACTCAAGTGCTCCTGAATAGAATACAAATCCTGATCAACCATTGGCACCCGTCATTTTGTTCGTGGATGTGTTTGGTCTAGAGTTTCTTGTGTAAGGAATTTGTTCTTATGATACAAATGGTGCAATCAGAAAATAATTTATGAATAGGAAAAGGGAAAAGACACAAACATATAGTCACTTTGTTTTTCGTTCATTGTTTTTTCAAATGAATCAAGCCTTTGGTCACTAGTATCTCGATTGAACTGTTTTACATTTGTAATATCGGGGTCTTTTATAAATGTGTTTTTCTCATTGATGAAGGTCGTACGATGGCCTATTTTTGTGAACTCCTATATCATTTTGTCTCTCGTTGTCTTGTTGTCTCATTGGCAATTATATCACATCTGTCTTTCTCTATATAAAGATATGTATTAGTTTTGTTATAAGATAAACATCGTTCATCAAACACTCATTCACTGTAGATTACTTCAGAAATTAAAAGATTTTGCAATTGTTCTCTCTGTTTAAGATTTGCCAATGGTTCCTCTCTGTAAAAGATTTGGCAATGATTTCTCTCTGTAAAAAGATTTGTTGTGACGTGTATGTACACCTACCTTTGACGGGTGGACAAGGATTACTGACATCTTGAGGCCACATGCAAGTTTTATGTTTCAAATTAAAGTACAAGCCAGCTGGACATTCTATCCAAAATGTCATTTTAATTCCATTGCCACTTTGGCAGTGAATATATCCAGAACAATCCCATGGTGCTCCAACATATACGTCTTTTGATGTACAAAAGTCATTAAATTGAGGATACCTTCCTCGTTTTAATCTAGCGTTCGTAAGTCCATTGATAACAAAAAGGACAGTCAAAACGTTAACACACAAATTCCAAGAACACATTCTACAAAAAATAAAGACATTTGATCAGTAATTCATTTATGTTAATTTGTGAAATGTAAACAGAAAAATAACACAAAGTATTTCCAAAATTTTACAATTCTGAAGTAATACATGTGTGTAACGTAGCAATTTAGACGTTCCGTGATTGTATTTATTGGTCAGACAAAAATCTGTATTATTTATTGTATTTTTTAATCTTAAGTGTGCTTCGAAGTTATTCTGTTATAAAATGCTCTTATGATAAATTTCAGCGTCTATTTTGTTCGTTCTTCATGAAAATGTATTTAAGACACTCTGTGATTCTTAGTAGATGCTTTATTGTAAAAAAAAGTTACTGAAAACACAACTGATTGCTTTGTTAGTGCTACAAAAGAAATTTATATATACAATCATACAGTATATAACCCAAACAAAAATAGAAGGATTGTAGGCGGTGTCATAACAAATTAGGGTGTAATTCGTTTATTACAAAAACATTTTCTGGTATAAATACCACATATATGTCTATTGTACGAAATAAACAGTTTGCATATCGACATTTATGAGTAAGACAACTTTTCACCAGAAATCAATACACGATAAGACTTAACATGAAGTGTTGTAAAGTCATGTTACACTTGAATTCATGAACTCGATGTGAAAAGTCAATCATTGTCTGTATATTTTTTTTAAATATCTCCTAAAGTATTTGAAATATCACCAAAAATATTGAGGGTGATTTGGTATAATATACCACTAGAGACCAAGTGAACACAGGCACTTGTTGAAAAAACCAACCTCTTTACATTACCTAAATGTTTTATTTAAGTATATAGGTATCTTTTTCGGAGACAATTATGTGGAAGTGGACGATGATATTATTAAGGAGTTGTCTGCTTTATGGTCTGGTTGTTGTCGCTTTGACACATTCCCCATTTCCTGTCTCAATTTTATTAATCTTCCATAACACATGACACTTTAAAAGGAAGTGTATGTCATTTTTTGTATACTAAAACTGATGATCAGAAAATGTATGTATTTTTAAAATATAACATATACACTTTTCGAATTTTCGCTGTCTCTGTCAGGAGCATGTCCATTAATATAATTCGTTTTTGTGTGGGTTCTTTTTTTTTTAACTATCTTGCCGTGTTGAACATAACTTTCCCCGCGTCACTTTGAGTGTTGAACATTAGTTTCCCCACGTCGTACACACAAGTTCATTGATATATCTAGTTCTTACACCAATCCAATGTCACCTGTTTGTTCGTACACATGTTTTGTTGTCTTAGGATTAGTCTTGATATAGTTTTAACCACTTGCTTGAATTTATTTATTTCTATAAACTGTTTTGAATCGAACCCTTTTCTTATTAACGTCACTATAAAGACAAATCAAAATGCTAAAAGGACTAAATAATCAAATCAATTTAAACTTACCAAAAAAGTTGTGGGACAACGTACTTTCCGTTTGTTATGCCGCCATTATGATTTTTTTTTTTTAAATCTTATACCCGCTCCAAAGAATGGGAGGTATACTGATATGCCTGTCCGTCCATCTGTCCGTCAACAGCCAGTTTACCTAATGCTTATATGTATTTGACAAAAAAATGGTCATGTATAGAGTTTTTGTTGAATTTTATTACCAGAGCACCCTGCATATAGTAAAAGGCTTTATATGAGCATGTTGTACCGTATTGTGCTCCATTTTAAAATCAATTGCTTATAAATTTTCGTAAAGAGGTGATATCAATAGTAAGCAAAATATTAGAATTCAACTTATTTATTTTAATTTTACGATATGATCTCTCACAAAAATATCGAGTTTGATGATCTGACGGGAAACAACAAGAATTCTTAAATATGATGAGTTTATACAGTAAAGTACAGACTTCTAAGAAATGTTTTGATGAGGCATTAATTAATTCAGTCAGATTTTAAATATACAATGTTTGTCAATAACTTTTAGATATTTTAGTGTGTGATTATTTTATCATTTAGTGTTTCCTTATATATTTCACTTTGATAAATTATATAAAATTTGAATTTGAACATTATGCAAGGAATTTATAGACCACAAATGCTAATTAGGATTGTTAATGTTGACAAATATGTAAAACATAATAACAAGTTATCCGTAGGAAAACATGTCCCATAACCGTTTTAAACTCCTCTAACAAGATAACCGTATACATCCCAATTCAAATATATGTATCTCAGTGTAAAGGGGGACATTAAACCTATATCTGTTAAATTTAATGTATAATATTTTTTTAATTATTTTTTTCCCCATTATTTATTGGAATATGACTGACATTCTGTCCACCAATCAGTCAAAAAGATATACAATGCACAACAGATGCGAATCAAGCTTTTGAGGCGAAGGCCATGGGTGTAGTTAGAGCTAAATTCAATTTTATGCTGAGTTCAGGAAGATCCCTTGAATATATTCCCTTACATCTCCCCTAGATACGTAAATAGATAAATAATCTGTAAAGTAACTAAAGAGAACATACAAAATCAGATCAAGGACAAGTTCACATAAACTATAAAGAATGACACACAAGTTTTATCAAACGCTTTGTTCATAACCAAGGAGAGTATAATGTATCGATCACTTTGCATTATTATCTGTTTGATTGATTGGTTTTGGGTTTAACATTCGTACGATTTCACGACCTAAGCGAAGCGACATCATTGAATATAATAGATATAGTCTAGAAATGGTTCTAGTTAAGTTTTTAAGTCGAGTAGTCTGGTGTCTCACTGATATAGGGACGAACGATGATAATAAGTAATGATAAATGCTCACACTTCTTCCTTGATTTTGGAAGAAATAACCTCAAACCGATCAAAAGATCAATTTCTTGAAATCGACACTTGAATGTGGAATGACCTTTTATCATTTACCATCCTTTTCATGATATGACTTAACAAAACTCAAAAAATATAACAAAGACGAATTTATTAAATCTGTGGTTACATCGAAGTAATAACAACACCCGTTTTCAATCAAAATCCTATTTCCTTTAATATTAAGGATAAATACAACTACGATTTGTTATTGAATCAACTGACGTAAATTGAAGTCGTGCCTGTTGAGAAAACCACAAATGTACAAAAATGGGAGGCATACATCGTAGTATAATTGATTACATCTATTGTTTTAATGATATTAATAAAATATGATTAATAACTAGTATCGTATCGAGATAAATCAATCCCATGTGAATCTACAAATGTATTTATTTGCTATTCAAATGGTCGTCTTAAATATACACGACAAAAATTCTTCTTTGTTAAACACAATCTCATTAATGACAGCTGTTCTATTTATATAATAATGAATGCAAAACGTGTGCAATTGTTAGTTTTTGTGACAATATGTATGCATACACAAATTGTAAGCAGGACAAAATAAACATAACACCTATAATTTCCTGTTTAAAGCATTTAACACTTAAACACGTATCAGGGACAAAGGGTGGTTATTAAGATCAATTCTACAAGGTGTACCACTCATGTGTTTACTTATACTATATGAAAAAAAAGTTTTTTGTCAGATGCCTGTACCGTTATTCAAACTTTGGATGATAATAAGAAGATGTGGTGTGATTGCCACTGAGGCAACTCTCCATAAGAGACCAAATGACACAGAAATTAACAACTTTAGGTCATCGTACTTCAACAATGAGCAAAGCCATTGCCGCATAGCCAGCTATAAAAGGCCCCAAAAGACAAATGCAAAATAATTCAAACGAGAAAACTATTAAGCTGATTTATAGTAAAACATATACCGCTTGATAACTTTTTTTCTGCGGTTTTGCAGTGCAAATTAAAAAACAAAATCTGTACACAATTGTTTCCTGCATTTTGTGTTGCAGAATATTCATGCTCATCTGTCTTATGCAAGGTCATTTAATTTTTAAGCTCTTTTTTAGACCCAGATTTATATTTTCAAAATCCGACCGACCCTTTTTCCCACAATATTTCAAATTGTCGTCTCCTTACATAGACATAAAGAAAGAAGTTGTGCAATCGTCAATAACATTGTTAATTAATATTGCAACTTAACTATGAAGGAAAAATTAAACCAAGTCATCAATTTTCATCAAATATCAAAAGTCTTTCAATCAATAAATTAACATTAAAATTTAATAAATGATGTCATTTCATAGAACACAATTGCCTGCATTAAACCTTTTGAAAACTGCTTTTTAACATTCGAGTGTCTTTATTGTAAACTAGAAGTAAGAATGGATATCCCTGTAACACGCCTATGTCGATTAAATAGATTAAATAATATAAAATTTGATAATTGATTGTACAAATCAAAAAGTAGTTTCCTTACCTTATAAATCCAAATTTATTATAGCTAAAACAAAAAAGTTAAATTTTCCTAATTACAGGTATTACTTCCAATAATTTTCGTGAGGTGACATGGTTGACGAGTGAATACCAAATGACGTATACTACATAGACGGTTTTTATATTCGTTTGTCATGTTATAATATTGTCTTGTACGAATTAATGACATGGTGTTTATCAATGATAATAAAAACATGCATAAGAATATAAGCATAGGTGTCACAATAATAACCATATGTATATATGTACCGACTGCTTATTACAATTTACAGTGTGCATTTATAAAACTAATTTCGTAATGTAGCTGAAGATACTGAAATCAACTTGATAAATAAAGATGAAATCGATTAAGGCGAAACTTTCAACTCATCAATTACATACTACTCCATCAGTTTGTCACGATTAAGAGAAAAAAAAAGTAAATGGTAATGAAGCGATTCACTTTGATATAGCTCCGAACTGAACAAATTAATAATGTTAACTTTTAGATTTGCAAGGAATTCAATGAACTGTGTATAAATAGACAAGAAAAAGTTAAATGAAGAACTTTAAATTTAAGTTGCACTGTGTCGTTTTTCTCGTGGAAGCGTTCTCGTGTTGAGTGCTAGAAGACATAGGTTCGTTTCACTGCCAAATAATTGATTAGTTTTGCTACTTGTACGCTAATAACGCAGAATTTCTAAGACAGAGCATCAAACTTGAAGTCAGATTAATGAGTTCGGAAACGTTATATGTCTTCCTGTGACCTATTATATTTAATGCGTTTCCCTCGGTTTTAGTTTGTTACCCCGATTTTGTTTTTTGTCCATGGATTTATGAGTTTTGAACAGCGGTATACTACTGTTGCCTCTATCTATTACCGTGTGCAAATCAGGATTCATAAAGACATTATCTTTATTTGAGATCTGTACGAAACCTGTTGACATGATGCAACACTCACTTTTTTGTGGGGTAACATAAGGAAAGTTTGCGATATATTGTAATTGTTGACAATAAGCAATCATTGAAGGTGTATTCATATCGCATTAACATGCTCTCGTTCAGATATGCAAATACTTTTCAAATTGACATTGAACACAAATCAAACTTCCTATCGTTAATTATCCATTTTTAGATGGTGACGTTCCATTGTCACCATCTTACGGTGTTTATATATCTCAACTTGTACGATTCGCTCGTGTATGTAACAATGTTTTAGATTTTAACGAGAGAAATTTATGTATTACTGAAAAATTATTACACCAGGGTTTTCGATATCACAAACTAGTCAAAACATTTACTAAATTTTATCATCGGTATAAGGACATCATTCGGAAATATAGCTCAACATGCAGACTTCTTATACGTTCAGGTATTTCACATCCAATTTTTTATGGAAATATTCTTTATAAAGCACAAAGGTGTCCGTATTCACCTCAAAAACTAACAAAACCTTTGAATAGACTTATTAAGAAGGGATATAGTTACGATACTGTTGTCAGGTCATTAAAGATTGCATATTTTGGCGTTAATATTGATTCACTTATAGGGTCTTTGCATCGGAACTAAACACATTTATTCAAAAACCAGTTGTTGGCATGACACGGGTTATGTTCTTCTCATATATGTTATGATGGTATGATACTAAACCCCTAACGGGAAGGATTGTGCCTGATGTTCATATGATGAAATCATAATCTTTCAGTCAGTTTAATTGAAGTCTGGAGCTGGCATGTCAGTTAACTGCTAGTAGTCTGTTGTTATTTATGTATTATTGTCATTTTGTTTATTTTCTTTGGTTACATCTTCTGACATCAGACTCGGACTTCTCTTGAACTGAATTTTAATGTGCGTATTGTTACTAGTATGCGTTTACTTTTCTACATTGGCTAGAGGTATAGGGGGAGGGTTGAGATCTCACAAACATGTTTAACCCCGCCGCATTTTTGCGCCTGTCCCAAGTCAGGAGCCTCTGGCCTTTGTTAGTCTTGTATTATTTTAATTTTAGTTTCTTGTGTACAATTTGGAAATTAGTATGGCGTTCATTATCACTGAACTAGTATATATTTGTTTAGGGGCCAGCTGAAGGACGCCTCCGGGTGCGGGAGTTTTTCGCTACATTGAAGACCTGTTGGTGACCTTCTGCTGTTGGTTTTTTCTACGGTCGGGTTGTTGTCTCTTTGCCACATTCCCCATTTCCATTCTCAATTTTATTCTCCTACAACATTTACTAAAAAATTTAAATACATTTTACCTCGATCATGAAGTTAGACCGTTGTATACTGTTATATTGAAAATACATTATAAGAAATTTTAATCCTCGGCAATTTCTTTTACTAATACACAAAACTTTCAGACGAAAATGTCCATTATTTAAAAAAAAAAAGGACACTGTCGTCGTATTGTGTATTTGCACTCCATTACTTGATAAAATGTTCTTCGATGAAGTCTTGTGTGAATATTTCTAGTGTTATAGATATATTTCACTTACTGGAAATCTTTGCATTCCAATGTGTCAGGCAACCAGGAAGCATAAATCTTAACAGGTAATGCAAAAACCCTGAAAGTCAAACCAAACTTATATAAATATGGTCATTTCTGTGTGTCGAGTTTTAAATTTAGAAAATTTGGTCAAGTGGCAATATTATTATTTGAAAACCAAAAGCATGACGGACATACGACGGAACATGAAGATAGAGAAATTGACATATCGTTGAACCACTATTCGTCATTGAGGCAAATATATAATATAATGATTAATATGAATAGTCAAAATATTATGTATGTATATATATATATATAATAGATATTATATTAATTGAAAACAAGTGCACACTGAAATGTTTCGATTGCTTTACAGACCATGATTCCTTTTATTTTGGAAATAGTAAAAAATACAGGTTTAACAACAAGTATTCAATTAAATAAACATTATTAATAATTCATCACATATTATCATATAACAGATATGTTAACCTCATAATCATTCCATAAACTAAATATTATTTACCTAGTCAATATTATAATTAATATAGACAACATTTGTAATCAATTGAGTAAATTCGTTTAGGAACAAAATTCAGCAATTGAATATGGTTCAGCATATACGCTGTTTGTCTTTATGATATGGTCTTTTATGAATAATGTTAAAATCAACACGTTGTACCGTAGAATGCAATATTTTTACAATCCATTGCCCTTAAACTTCCTCGAATACGTAAAGCAGTTGTATTGTAAGTTAGCAATATCTCACGATTCAACTTGGTTATTTAAATTTGACGGTATAATCTATCACAAATATATAAAGTTCTGAGATCTGATGGGAAACACAAGTGTTGAGAAATCTAAACGTTATTATAATATATAAAGTTCTGTGATCTAATGGGAAACACAAGTGTTGAGAAATCTATACGATATTATAATATATAAAGTTCTGTGATCTAATGGGAAACACAAGTGTTGAGAAATCTAAACGATAGTACAATACAGACGTTTTATATATACAATATCATTATAATACATACCAAAATAATTCAGTCGGTTTTTAAATTTACAACTGTTGTCAATAAAAATTTACATATTGTAGTGATTAATATTTTTTATTATTCAGTGTTTCATCAAATTTGTCACCTTTATGAATTACATAAAATTAGAAAATTTAATATATAATGAGACAATAAATCCTTATTTCAAAACAAAACTTTCCAATGGTCATGTCAGTATGTCAAGTCAAGTGGAACTATTAATTTTATTTTGGAAATCACAGCCAGGACTGGCGACAGATTAGATGGATAGAAAAATGGACAGATATAAGAACCACTGTTCCAGCAGTGAAACAAGGTTGAAATAATTTAAAACAGATATAATGATTGATGATTTGATATGCATAGTTATGGAGTTATGTGTGTATCTAAACAAAAACTGATTTTTATTCAAAACAAGCGCAATTACTGAAATGTCTCAATTGCTTTACGGACCATAATTCATCGATGTTGCAAATCGTAGATTAAAGGTTTTCAACTCCAACTTTGTACTTGTTTGGCCTACAACTATTTTGACCTGTGCGTCACTGATGAGTCTAATGTAGACGAAACGCGCGTCTGGCGTATTAAATTATAATCCTGGTACCTTTGATAACTTTGATTTCGAACAGTTATTTGGTGGAAACCCTCCTGATATCTGCGAAGAAGTTATAAATCTGATTGAATCTAACTCGTTTTTAAATGACATTGTTATAGATTCGCTGGATAATGAAATATCCGAAAATGAAATTCTGCAGTCTATCTCAAAACTTCAAACTGGAAAAAGTGCGGGAAGTGACAATATTATTTATGAAATGTTTATTGCCGGGCCGAACTTTTTACTGGAAAAAGTGCGGGAAGTGACAATATTATTAATGAAATGTTTATTGCCGGGCCGAACATTTTTGCTCCGATTTTGAAAATGATTTTTAATTTCATATTCAATAGGGGAATTTTCCCTGATTTTTGGACAGAAGGAATCCTTAGAACAGTTCCAAAAATGTGGAGACTTATCCGACCCAAATAATTACCGTCCTATAGTTCTAGTTAGTGTGATGTCAAAAATGTTAACATCTATTTTGACTAACAGATTGATCAATTAGGCCGATGACGAAGAAAAGCTTATTGACAATCAGTTCGGATTTCGACCAGGCCGGTCAACTGTTGATGCCATATTCATTTTACATGGAATCATATCACACATATTACACCAGAAGTCTAAAATTTATTGTGCTTTTGTCGATTTCCGCAAAGCCTTTGATAAGGTAATTCGGAGAATTCTCTGGTACAAGTTATTACAAAGTGGAGTCAGTGGGAAATTTATAACAATTATTAAAGCAGTATATGAAACCGTGCGTCTATGAATTAGAACGAAAGACGGCTTATCTGATGCGTTTGTAAATGTTCTTGGAGTGAAACAAGGGGAACCACTCTCTCCTCTTTTGTTCCTATTTTTCATTAACGATATAATCAGTGATATACAAGTTGATAACAATGGTGACATATTCGAACTTAATGGTTACCTCCTATATTTGAAATTATTTGCTGACGATACAGTTTTGCTAGCAAAGTCTTCCGATGCATTGCAAATTTTATTAGATAAACTTTGATTCTACTGTAGGAGATAAAATATAACTGTAAATACGGACAAAACAAAAATTGTCGTATTTCGAAATGCTCTTCAACTTTGTACTTGTTTGGCTTTATAAAAATTTTGATATGATCGTCACTGATGAGTCTTATGTAGACGAAACGCGCGTCTGGCGTACTAAATTATAATCCTGGTACTTTTGATAACAATTGGAAGCCCGTAACTGACCATTTTTATTTCGAAGGCCAAGAACTTGAAATCGTCAAATCATACATATATCATGGTATGCTGCTACATTTCAATGGTAAATTTGTTCAAACTCAAAAAAGAATGGCACAACAAGGAGCTAGAGCTCTATCATCTTTAATCATCTTTAAATTGTTTTTTTTTCAATAGTATGGTTGGGTCCGTTCTGAATTATGCGTCCGAGGTGTGGGGATTTCATCGGGCCAACGAAGTAGAATATGTTCATAATCATTTTTGTCGATATATACTTAACTTGGGTAAAACTGTACCAATTTTGTTTTTATGAGGTGAACTCGGACACTTTCCGATGTGTATTTCAAGAAAATATAGAATTGTTAAATATTGGTTGCATTTAATTAAGGACCAACCAAATATTGTGTATGATATATATAAAGTTGTATGTATTGATGCTACTAATGGTAAAACAAATTTGGCATCCAATTTAAGAGACCTTTTGTTTAGTTTAGGTTTGAATTATATATGGATTAACCAGGATCACATAAATGTGTCATTTGACCTTATTAAATCACGTATCAACGATCAATATTATCAAAGCTGGTATGCTAATATTAATGCTTGTGAAAAACTGTCTATCTATAAATGTTTCAAACTAGATTTTTGTTTGAAGAATTATTTACAATATGATTTTGATACCAATATACTTACAAAACTACGTAGTGGAAGCTTGAAATTATATTTAGAAACAGGTCGCTATGACAATATTCCTACAGACAATCGTATTTGTAGATGTTGTGAAATGAATAATATTGAAGATGAATATCATTTTGTGTTGATTTGTCCTGCATATAGAACACTTAGATGTAATCTTTTGCCAAAGTATTATTGTTCATGGCCAAATACACGAAAGCTAAATTTTCTGTTACAAACTGGGTCAAAAAGCTTAACTAAAAATCTATGTAATTATCTTAAAGCTGCATGGAAACTAAGATTGCAAATTATCAGTTAATATATTATTCATATTATTATAAGTTATCTCTGCATTATTTAATTTATTTAATTGTTCTCTGTATTCTGTCATATTTGTCATATATGTATATATGTATTATGCTAAAGCAATGTTGTTGCTAATGCAATAAAGATTCAACAACAACAACAACAATAACTAATTACAACAAGTGTCCAATAAAATCATCATTAGAAATGATCCATGACAATAAAATCAAGCTCAGATAAACCCTGCAAAATATGTATTGCCTATTTTTGGGAGTTTTTCTAAAAAAAAAAAATGGGGTTAGCGATGCAAATGATTCTTTACGGGAAATTTATTTTCTTTCTTTGTAAAAAAAAGATCTACGTGATTTTGCACTTACAACAATTGCTTGTTTTGTAAAAATTTGTCTATAATTCAAAAGTTTACGAATATGTCGAAGCTCAATTTAACAATTTTCAGTAAACACACATACATAAGATGCGTAACATCCTAAATAAGGCACATTCATAAAACTTGTAAAAGGTCATAGAAGCAGATGTAAACAATTCAAATTACCATAATAAATATGGTGAAGGAGGTTTTTTTAGCATGTTGTACGGTATGATGCATCATTTTCACATATTTTGCTCCTAAACTTTATGTTTGCAGAATACATAGAACGGTAGTATCATAAATCAGCAAAAGCTTACAGTTCATTTTTTTCTTTTTTTTTTCTTCCTGATTTACAGGTATTAACATATAATATAATCAAGCAAGTAAAATAAATAAGAATAATAAGTATTGTATGGTATAAACATTCCAACACTCATATAAACACATATGTATATGAATTAACCTCATTACATTCAATCAGTGAACTTAGCTTCGGGGTTCCAGTACAAGTTGTATTCTTCAACACTTAAATATTTTGGGGAAATCTGTTTCTCTAAAATCAAATTTTTTTTTTTGTAATTTTGAAATTCTTTTAAATGAGTTTTACATCTTGCATATTAGATTTGTAAATGAAGTTCTTTGTCAGTAAAATAACTTTATTTGTTTGTTTTTATTTTTTCATAGAGGCCAAGGATGACAATATTCAAATTTAGTTGAATTTCGAAATGAGCTATATTGAAATCCAAGAATGTAGATTGTGCCAAATGTCGGCTACAATATGACAACTCAAATGTAAATGTTCTATAGTTTCTGGCTCTTCCTTGCAAAATCTACACAAATTACAATTAACAAGGTTTATTTTAAAGAGTAGAGCATTTGTACCCAAGATATAATGAATAATTCTATATTGAAACCAACATTACCTGGTGTTTTTGAAAACTTGGTAACACAAACGTTTATTTTCTTCCAATTGCCTACAACTTTATTCAGAATACCTTCCCAGTTTTTTTTCTGCTGCAAAAAATTGCTCCATGATTTGCCCAATTTTGATAGTAAACGCTGACATTATCAATTTTAATATGTTCGCTGAGCCATAATTTAAATTTAAATTTAAATACGGGGGTCTCCTCTGTAATTTGTTCATGTTTTGGTGAATTAAGTCATAGGCGTTACCCCTTCTGTCCATGGATATACCTGAAAAGGAACACAAATAATGTTCAGGTACGAACATTTTTTTTTCTCTATTACTAACATTAAAAATGCAGATTAATTAAAATAGGAAAATACAGGCCAAATAAAAATACCTTAAGTTTGAAATGAGTCATCATAAGAGAGTAGGTGTTATAAAAACAGGTTTAATCCACCATTTTCTACATAAGAAAAGTCAAGAATATGACAGTTGTTTTCCATTCGTTCAAAGTGTATTTTGATAAGGGACTTTCCGCTATGAATTTTCCTTGGAGATCTGTATTTTTATTATTTTACTTTATGAATAACAATTAGATATCGATTGAATATAGCAAATCCTCCCTTTGTTTGATAAATTCCTCACCCCCTCTAGACTCAAAATCAGACACCCGCGAGACGCAGTACATTTCGATGAACAATTAACTTTAATTTATTTAAGTTTTTACTCAGCAGCGGATGGCATTTGGTTAAAATCTGTGACAGGTATTCATTTCTATATAAATCATACGGAATACATCGCCAAAAGCAGTCTTTTATCCTAAAAACATGGAAAACTAGGGAAAAGTGTCTGAGAAAAGAAGCAGTCTGCTTCTGCTTGCTGGAAATACATTACTATCAGTTCCTTTCGTGAAATGTATTATTTGGCGCTAACAATTCCCAAAAATGAAATTTCTGAACTTTTGCTTACATTATCGCTTAAAATTTATCCGCTTCAAATTTGCCACTACCTGTTTAAAAAAACTACACCTACATGTGGCGTTCTGCAGGGAAAATAATAATTAAATAGTTTGCTGTTTAATATTGCTATTATTTAATGTTTAATTATTACATACATTAAATTTTGATATAGTATGCATGAGATTTATAGACAAAAAAACTGCTTATAAAGATTGTTACAGTTGGAAATATGTAAGACACAATACAATTATCCGTAGGAAAATATGTCCAAGGTCCACTTTATACTCCGATTACCAGATAACCATGTACATCCTAATTCAAATATATATGTGTGTGTTAATGGAGACATTAAACTTATATCTATAGAATTTCTTGTAAACAAATGTTTGTTATCTTTTTGCTGTTATTGATTGTAAAAGTTGTTACCATTGTATATGTATTAATAAAGCATTAACCTGTTCAGAATTGCAATGACACAATGTGACCCTGGTTATCCTGGTTTACTATTATATTTTATAAATCATTTTAATAAAAGTATCTTTTTACTTTTGCCAATTGTTTTCGCCAATATACAAAACTTTCAGACGAAAATCTCCATGAGCTTTTTAAAAAGAAAAGAGAGAACAATGTCTTCGTATTGTAAATGTGTGTTCCATTACTTGATGAAATGTTCTTGATGAAGTCTCGTGTGAATATTTCCAGTTATATAGAGCTTTTCATATACTGATGATAATTAAAACATTCAAATATGCAGGGTTACTATGGACCGTTGATGGAAGCAACCGTCAAAATTAAACGAAACTTATTTTCTTATGGCCATGTCAAGTCAAATGGAACTTTTAATTTTATTCTGGAAATCACAATAAGGACTGACCACAGACTAGATGGATAGAAAAATGGACAGATATAACCATCACTAACCAGGCAAATTCCCAATGTTGTAATAATAATAAAAAAAATATATAATAATTAATATACATAGTCAATGTATAATGCGTATTTCTAAATCAAATGGTATTTATTCAAAACAAAACCACTCATTGAAATATCTTGCTTGCTTAACCGACCATAATTCATTAATGTGGCAAATCGTAAAGATAGAAGGTTAACAGCAAGTGTCAATAGAATTAACGTTGACAATGATTCATGACAATATGTTCAATCTCATATAAACCTTGCAAAACAGATAAGAAAATCTCAAAATCATTCAATTCACTAATTATATTTTGCCTTGTCCAAAGTATAATGTTGGTGCTGATATCGGTCTCAAATGCAGTCTGAGAAAATTGGAACCAATTGGAATCAAATTCAGAAATGGAATATGGTTATATATATTCTCTGACTGTTCACGACGTTTAAATACTAAATCCCTGGGATGTGTTGTAGTTGATGTTAGTCTCTGATGCATGATTTTTTTTTATTATTAATTGTTTTTGGCTTTTAACTAGCTGTCAGTAACTACGAGTACTCTCAAATCGTATTTTCTTGTTAGTTCGACCTTTGATACTGTTTATAATACTTTTTTGTTATTTTATATTTATATGGATCTTGTCTATATACCAGCTTTGATTTTTGGAATACCTTCTCAGTTTCACTTCTTCTTACAACATTTGTATAAACTTCAAGATTTACCTGTATTTTTTGTTGTCTAAAGTGAAAATGTTCGAAGGGTTTAATATTTCGCAGTGGTGCCTTGCCATGGCTTTTTTTGGACTAGTTTGTTTGCTTTTTGGCCTTGAATGTTTGTCCCTAATATTTTTTAACTGTGCATTTGCATTCAGATATCGCAGATAAAATTTATTCGTTCATAGTGTATTAATGTCCGTTTTTTGATTGAGTTAAGCCTGTCAATTGATATTTTATCGTGTGTTTTTCTATGTTGAGATGTTATGCTATTGTTTCAGAAAAAGGGAGAAGGTTTGGATCCATTAAAACGTTTAATCCCGCTGCAAATGTTTGCACCTGTCCTAAGTCAGGAATCTGATGTACAGTAGTTGTCGTTTGTTTATGTAATGTAAACGTGTTTCTTGTTTCTCGTTTGTTTTTGTTTTTTTCCATATAGATTAGACCGTTGGTTTTCCCGTTTGAATGGTTTTACACTGTTATTTTGGGGCCCTTTATAGCTTGTTGTTCGGTGTGAGCCAAGACTCCGTGTTGAAGGCCGTACATTGACCTATAATGGTTTACTTTTTTTTAAATTGTTATTTGGGTGGAGAGTTGTCTCATTGGCACTCACAACACATCTTCCTATATCTATCTTATATGAGCTGTTTATGTAAATAATAGATTCTTACTCGCATTTTGTAAAAAAAAACAATCGAATCACTTGATAATTGTGCCGCTTGCAACTGCAAAAGTTCAATATACAATAAAACTAGGATAACCCAATGAAAAGGACTGCATTTAACTACCTTTACTATTCTACTAATTAACAGTTATCCAACAAAATATTGTAATACAGATGGTCTGCACTCAAACGGCAAAGCAATCAGTTCAGTAATTTCTAGGTCAAGATAAGCATACCACATTTTAATTTGTTTATTTATAAATTGTTATTTTAAGGAATATCAAGTCCAAAAGATCACCTCTCCTCCTCTATTTTTACGCAATTACTTAAATCATGTTTGCTTAACGTCATACTTAAATGGTAAATCACGATGTGCAGCAAGCTAACTGTTTAAAATTATGCACTGGATTAAACTTCAAATGAAATAGTTTTAAAATAACATAGAGATAAGTACACACACACTCAACAATTAACATCAACAAGACCAATTTCTAAAGACATAAATTAATGACGCAGCAATCCTACAATAGAAAAAATCACTAAACAGCTGGCCAGGTATATGGGACCTGCAGAAACGTTCTTTCTGGTTGTTTTTAATGCTGCTATTGTTAGTTTTTTTCTTTCATCACTCATCAACTACCTGTTTACCAACTACTCATATGTACGTTAAACATAATGTTCATGTAAGTAATGGTATAAGCCTTTATAAGAGAATTTTGTATGGTTTGAGGTATTATCTTCAAGTCCATTGCTCATAAACTTCGAATCATCAGTTAGCAAAAGCTCACAGTTCAACTATATGATATGATCTGTCATCGAAAATATCAAGTGTGGTGATCTAACAGGAGATACCTTTGCTGAGAAGTATTAACGATATTCTGCGTCAGAACATTTAATAAATGTTATGATAAGGCAGTACAAATAATTCAGGCAGTTTTTAGATTTCTATTATTTATTGTCTCATCATATTTCTCACCTTGATAAATTACATAAAAATTTTAGAGAAATTTTGATACATTATGAGTGGATTTTAAAGGCAAAATATTAATTACAATTGTTTAATAGACAAATATGTAAGACACATACAATTATCCGTAGAAAAACATGTACCATAAACCACGTTATACTCACCTAACCAGATAACCTTGTACACCTTAATTGAAATTTGTGCGTGTGTGTGTTTTAAGGGAACACTCAACCTATATCTTTTAAATTTGAAGGTAAATATATGTCTTTCTGCGACTTATTTTGGTTGATTAAAAAATAAAGGTCAAAATCAAACGAGACCTATATTTAAACAAAATTTGATCAAGTGGCACTTTTATTATATTTTTGAAACTAAACGGATGAAGAGGGACAACGGAACAGATTGACACAGAAATGGTCAGATGTGTGCATACATAAAATTAAGCATCAATTCAGGCAAGGTTATAATAATTATTAAATTAAGGATTGACGCTTTTTTTGTAACTTCATTGGGGTGTAAAAGTGTTGACCGAAGTACATTTTGAACTAAGCGCGAAAGCGCTTCATTCTAAAAATGTGCGCACGGTCAACGCTTTTACAAACCTATGAAGTTACAAAAGAGGGACGAAAGATACCAGAGGAACAGTCAAACTTATAAATCGACAATAAACTGACAACGCCATGTCTAAAAATGAAATGGAAGAAGCATTCAATACTTGTAATTACATTACATTTTTTAGCTAGGATCATGAAAACACGATTTTTATCAAGTTTTTATTTAATTTACCTGTGCACTTTATTGTGGGACCCCGTGTCATCATCAAAAATAAATTTTATTGTGTAATGAAGTTGCCAAAGGAATAACGCGAGATTGCAGTGTAGCTAATCAGAATAACGTTTTATAATGAAACATACATCTAATGCAATTATAAAGATATAACAATTAACATTCAAAAACCAAGCTATGAAGACAACTGCATACTGCTAAATGCCTCGCTTGTTTTACTGGCCACGATTCATTGTATGTTGGAAACCGTATATATAATGGTAGACGAACGCGCGTCTGGTGCATATACAAAATTTCAATCCTGGTATCTATGATGAGTTTATTTACAACCACTGGTCCATGCCACTGCTGGTTGAGTTTTTATTCCCGAGAGTATCATCAGCCAAGTAGTCAGCGCTTCTGTGTTGACATGAATTATCATTCATATGGTCATGATTAAAAATAATCTGTTCACAAAACGTTGATGTTTTTAATACTAAGGCTTTTCTACCTCCAAAAATCGTTCTTTATTTGGCTTTTTAAACATTTGTTTTTCATTCGCGTCTGGCGCATATATACAATTTCAACTCTGCTATCTATGACGAGTGTAATAACTACAAGCATAAAACAAAATCAACATTATGAATGATTCATCTGATTGAGGGCAAGGTCATATAACATAAGCGGACAAATATCTACATCTCACAATCATTCCATACACCAAATTTAGTTTTATCTATGAATTATAAAATTTTAATTCTGGTGTAGCTATGATAAGTTTATTTTCAACCACTGGGTCGATTCCACTGCTGGTGGACATTTATTTCCCCCGAGGGTATCACCAGCTCAGCAGTCAGCGCTTCTGTGTTGACTTGATTTGTAATTGATATGTTCATAATCATAAATTTCAAACTGTTAACAAAATTTGTATTTTTTTTAATACTAATGCTTTTCTACTTCAGGAATAGATTACCTTAGCTGTATTTGGCAAAACTTTTAGGCATTTTTGGTCCACAATGCTCCTCAACTTCGTACTTTATTTGGCCTTTTAACATTTTTTTATTCGAGCGTCACTGATGAGTCTTTCGTAGACGAAACTCGCGTCTCGAGTTTATTGCTTACAGTCTCCAAGAACAGACCAAATGATGAAAACATTGACCTTGTAAACATGAAAATGAAGGTCAGATGATAAGCATTCAATGCACCAAAAACAATTCAACATATTACTTGTGATAATACAGAAATAAGACTTAATCAGAAAAACGTAATATTGACAAATGAGCAGTGAAAATGAAGTCAAGGTCAGATGATTCATGCCAGACAGCAATATACATCTGACTATCATTCCAAACACCAAATATAGTTTATCTATTACTAATATACTATTTGAGAAGAGAAAAACTATGGAAACTTAACACTGACCACTGAAACATGAAAATAATTTCATGAACAGATGAAACATGCCAGTCATCTACACCTTCCAGTTGGTGTTGCACCAATTAATTCTGACTTCCTGTGTACAGTTGCTGCTCTCAGGGCACCACAGATTCCTCCTTAAAAATATGACAGCCACGAAATAGCACACTAGTGTTGATAGTGTATTGAATATCAAACAATCAATTAATCTTCTAGATTTTGAAAAACAAACCCCAAAACAGTCTTAAAGGGGCACTAGCTACGAGTTATATAAAAAATCTAAAGTTTGATTTTTTTTTTTTGTTCAATCAATAATGAAAGTGAAATAGTGAAATAACAATTCGCTTTTTGCAGCCAAAAAGGTTCAATTTTGTCAAATTACGCTAAGAAACATTGATAATTACTTATTCACTTGCAAGTGAATGAGTCGACCAGTTTAAATCCGTATTCATGTGAACTTCAATTTAACCCCTAGCTAGAGATTGACAACGCATGCATTGTACGTGTACTGGTTATTTAAAGAAAAAGAATGTCAACAATGAAAGTGAAACTACGGTAAATCATTTGATTACTAATTCGATGCACATAAAATCATTCTTATACGGTTAAAAGCAATGAGAAACCTATATTTTTAATCTATTAAAAAAATCAAACAGACCTATAAAAATCCAATTGCACGTGTTGGTTTAATCTATTCATATCTTTATTTATGTTTACATCGCTTATATGGTCATCTGAGGTCAAATCGATATTTAACTAGATGGCGTCTGGACTAAAATACACACGAAACGAAGCTTCATCTTATCGACCCAATGCTCTGTAAACTGTTTATTTTAGACTTTTGATAGTTTGGATAAATTTTTTCCATTGTTATAAATCAAATATGAGAATTTGAGTCAAATCGGTGACCATGAATTTGACAGCTAGTGCCCCTTTAACATTGAGCAATGAACCATAAATTGAAATTGAAGTAAGATGAAACCGGAAAGACTAACAGGTACCTCTTATAATCACTACATATTTAAGTTGACATAATGCTAATAGTATCTGAGAGGCGAACCTTATCATGTAGCTTTAACCTTGGTCACTGATCCATGAAATGAGGTCAATGTCAGGTGAACCCTATCTGACAGACGATAGATATTATTACGAACCCATATTCTTGTTATAAATATCTTATTACCAGAAAATACAAAAAATAAGAAATTCATAAAACAAAATTTCAAAGCAGTTGCTTCAGTCGCTGAACAATGAAAATCAATCAAAACCAATGGACATGTGACGGATACTTAACACCTAACGGGAGGGACTGTACTTTATTTTCAAATGATGAAGACATAATATGTCAATCAATTTAATTGAGGTCCGGAGCTGGCATGTCAGTAACTGCTAGTAGTCTTTAATTAATTTATGTATCATTGTCATTTAGCTTAGTTTCTTTTGTTCCCTTTCTGACATCGGACTCTGGCTCCTTTGAAATGTGTGTTTCTTTATTCTATACTAGTCAACAAAATAAACGATACACGACTCTTTTTAGAATTCAAGATTATGTTTAAAATTTCATTATATACGACCAATATTGAAGATGGTAGACTAGTACCGAATGACCACGGAACTATAAATCCGTTTACTAAAAACAATTTTTTGCTTCCATGACGTCATTCGGCGATTTTTATTTTTTTTGACAAAATTTACAAAAAACGTCAATTTTAAAAACCAGAAGTTCTAACTAATGATGCCAATCTCTCATTTAAAGGTAAAGACGAAATTTGCCATCAATTTGTTTTTAAAAATCATACAGTTTCTTTGTTTATTTGTAAAACGAAATTCGGCCCCATAAGAAAACCATGGCAGTATAATCAGTTCGTTGATTGTGGCCATTATCTGGCAGAAGCAGAAGCAGAAATCGGTAAAATGTATACATTATACTTTCATTTACCATATACAGTATATGTAAAGTGAAATTCAAATACACAGTATCAAACTTAAAACTAATCTGAAAGGTTCCAAATTTACAGTGTGGTGTTTTCATATCCAAAGCATTGATTTGAGACGTAAACATTTTTTTATTTATTTTTTTTGAAATTTCAAAAAACACTTTACAAAAAAATATTTAATTTTTTTTTTATTTCAACCCATAATTTACATGTGAATTTCTTTTCAGTACTTTGAAAATTGTGTGTCGATTTTAATCCAATTTTCCACAAAATTAGTTTGAATCCTGTGATCATCTACGCGGAATTTAATAGTTTCTCTCCGATATGTTTTGATTTTCATAATCATATGCACATACATGGCAAAGGAAAAGTTTTTAAAATAGCGTATCTCATTTTGTTTTATATTGAATACTTTTTTTTTTTATCAATTTTGATTCCAAAGTCGTGTATCGTTTCTTTTGTTAACTAGTATACATTGGCTAGAGGTATAGGGTAGGGTTGAGATCCAACTCCGCTGAATTTTTGTGCCTGTCCCAAGTAAAGAGCCTCTGGCCTTAATCTTAGTCTAATATGTTTTTTAGTTTTAGTTCATTTAAATGATTTGGAGTTCAGTATGACGTCCATTTTCACTAAACCAGTACACAATTGAATTTAGGGTGGGTTTTTTTTTTTGCTGCGTTGAAGACCTATTGGACACTGTTGGTTATTATCAGCTCTAAGGTCGGATTGTTGTTTTTTATCGACATATTCCCCATTTCCATTTTCAATTTTATGTTTCGTAACATAAGAAAACTGCATACAAGGTATGCATCATTTTTATATTCTACCCACTGAAATATAAAGCTTTATTTAATCGTCAAATCAAAATACCAACGTCTCGTGTACAGGCAAGACAAAACCAAGTAGTTTACTGCAATATACAACCTTTATGCAGTTATAGCATTAAAACACATCTCTGTATCATGAGAATGAATTAAATTTGCATTAAATATATTTGAAAAAGATACTGGTAAATGTTTGTGGTAATATTGCACTAACATCCATTTCAGCTACAGGTAAAGACTTTTAAGAGAAAACCCAGTTTCCAATGTACAGCTTGTCTGATTCAAACAACATGTACAGGCCAATTTATTAAACATCAAAATAGGTTAGAATGTCTTTATTATCGGTCATAAATAAATAAAAATGTGGCATCTCTACATATAGTTTATCGTAAAACCAATTATAACATATGCATTAAGTTCTCAATATTATGAATATACACACTCAATCTTCTGACTTCATTGTACTGACTTTTCTATAAATGATTTCTATATAGTAAGTTAGATTTAAGTGTTACACAAAAGTATACGTGTACTCAGTTACCCTTGATAACAGTGATTACATGTAATGATTACAACAAATTGTATCTATAACAAATTATGGTCATTTAATCAATACATTTCAACAGATTTACCAATGCAAGCTTTCATAAAAATAGATAGTAGCTAACAAAATGAGACAGAACTAGTACAATGATGAATCACATGAATTAAGCATGTTTCTAAATGGAATGACAGAGATGAGAAACACAAGGTTACATTAAATCAATGCTTTAGTACCCACTAGTCTTTGCTCTTATTAGTTAATAAACAGAGAAGCAACAAACACCATTTTTGAAGTCTTTTAGTTTGACACACAGGGATCAAACCCTCAACCGCTCGTACTTGAGTTAAGCACCCTTTCATGAGACTACAAAAACATTCAAAACTTTGCATTGACCTTTTTGAATAATAACATCTTCTAAAGTTTTGAAAATAAATTTCATTTGGCTCTTAGCAGTTCCATAGAAAAAGTGAATGAATTTCGTACATGGCTATTATGAGCTATTGGGTTACAAATTATAAAACTCCAGTAAACAGGAAATTTAGGAGGGATGAATCTAAATGTTTATCACATGATATAGCATGCTCATATAAAGCTACATACCAAATTTCAGGGAGCTCTAATAATTACTTTCTGAGAAAAATTGGAATTCAAATTTCATAGGACAGAGGAACTGAACAGATGGAGACAGGGATCATGCAGTATACAAGTACTACCTTCGTCAGAGCAGGGGTATGAAGAAGTTTAACAGATATGACAATTATGCACATCTGAACTAATAAAATGGTGTCTTTTTTAATGATACTTATATATATATTTATATGTTCTCCATTCAAAAGATATCCCCCTGAAAATTTGTTACCTTTATATAAAAATTTCCCCTCCTTCCAATTAAAGCAAAGCACCTCATCCCAAATATAAACAAAATAATATTGATAAAAGAATTCTCTAACCCAAATCTACATATATAAGGTAATCAAGCTTACTTCTAAGTATCCCTTAATGTTCAACAATTCACCAAAATTTAACTGTGATATGTATCAGAGCTATTTTGGAAAAATTGTATGGGAAACCACATGATAATTTTGCATGTAATAGGGTGAACAAATGAAAATAAAAGTTATGGGGGGTGGTGTATAAAAATATGATGTCCAACCCCAACCTTCATTCCATACATTTTTTTATTCTGAAATAACCCTGACATGAATGACCCTACTTTTTTTGCCTATTCAAAACATCAGGTCTTAATTCCAACCAGAACTGCTTAAGTCAATATTGTCTTAATAAGAATATTTGAAATAAATTAGAAAAATAATACATCTTTTTCTTATAAAGAAGGATCTCTTCATTTTTTTTTCATTTTGAACCTTGCACTGGAATTTGGAGGACATAACATAGCATCGATATGTGGCATAACATAGGAATGATGATCATAAACAATTAATAGCACTTTGGTCAATAAATTAAATTGCACAATCAATTATCACATTGTAAAATGTCTTGTGTAGTCATATTCTATCGTTGGGATCACAGCTTGTACAAACTTCAAAAATATCATTAAATATCTAATAATGGGTTAAGGAAATAAATTATCTTACCAAATATATAAACATGATCAATATATTGTACTGTGTAGGCTTGCTTTGTGCAAATGAAAGAGTAGCTGAAATTTTTAATATTAAATGTTTAGTATTTTGAAAATTAAACCAGTCTACATAAAACATTTTTAAACTGATGAACATGTCTAAAGTAAATGATTAAACCAGAAACTTGTCCAACTAGAAGCAGTATTAATCAAAACCTGTATAAATAAAACTGTACTAGAACACACCCGTGATATCGCGGGTCCGTGACTGAATTAAAGTATATAAGTTTGCGCAAGCCTTATTTTAGTATTAGTATTTTCATCTGATAAAGTCGTACCGATTATATGATACACAGTTTTCTCTGCTTTCAAATATTTCTGTTTGAACCCGTCGAACTGAAACTTATCAATTATTGGTAATATTAATTATTTGGAAAACAGGAGGTCCTGGAATGGAGTAATTTTAATCAACAGCATTGTCCTATATTAGTTATAAATAAAGTTATTTCATTGATTCACTGTTTTACGTCATGCCCGCTAACAAATTGAAAACTGTACCTATACGCCTTATTTTTAGTCCAGATTTTTAGTATTCGTATTGTTATCTTAGAAAGTCTTGCTGATTAAAATACTACAATAGGTAACAATTTGACAATGATTGAATTTAGTAGTGTCAACCCTGTGATTATGACCCGTGTAAATGGCATAAATTCCTAAATACACCGTTTGGTGGTGCGCCTGCCAGATGCAGAACGTACATATAAGGTAATAGGTAACAGGTGAATATACTATTGGTATCGGTATCGATTCGACCCGGAACTTCTTAATTATTGGCAATATTAATTACGTGGAAAACAAAAGGGCCTGGAGTTGTGTAATTTTTTAATCTACACCTTTGTACTATATTAGTTATATATAAAGTTGTATTCTTTGATTCGTCGTTTTTACGTGATGACGGCTGACAAATTGGACCTCGTTATTTTAGTATTATAGATATATATAGTCTGTATCATCTGAACTGGCACTGAATATTCTTTACTAATTTAATTAAAATATACCTGGGTAAATATGATACATGTCTTTATAGAACATAAGGATTTATTTGAACAAATTTGACAAAATCAAAATAAAAGATAAAAACATAATGAAGAATTCATAATTTTAATAGAAACTATGTCTTTATGTAGTTGAAATTTAAGAGTTTCATTTTTAATAAATAGGGAAAAGATAATTTTGTCACATTAAAATTTCTTAATCTTACCATTCTAAAGATAAGATGATTAAAGGATACACATGTACTTATTTATCTTACCCTACTGAATATAAGATGTGCAAACACGATTAGCAATACACATGTACAACTTTATCTACCTACTAAATATAAGATGTGTAAACATGATTAGCGATACACATGTACAACTTTATCTACCTACTAAATATAAGACGTATAAACATGATAAAGGATACACATGTACACCTAACTCTCCTCCGCCATCAGCTACCATCTGTATTATCTTTTTCATAACATCAGCATGTCTGAAAAGCATAAATCACAAAACATAAAATGTGTCCATCCCATATGTCACGAACATTGTTATTATTTGTTTATATCTGCATGCATTTTGTGCTCTAAAGTATTTGATGTTGTTATTATGTCATTGGTCATCTCTTTATTATGTCATTGGTCATCTCTTTATTATGTCATTGGTCATCTCTTTTTTTTAAATTGAGAATGGAAATGGGGTTAATGTATTTTCTGTGTAGCTTTTTTTATGTGTAAATGTAGTACACACCACATTCCTTTTATTAAGATCAAATAGATATAGGAAAATTACCTTTTTATATTCTATTCAGGTGTAATATCAAAAGAATCATCACTGGATGTTAACCAATCAAATTTTCACCTCTAGTTTAACTGTGTGCAAGCTTTATTAACCATGTAACCTTATGTTTTCCAAATATTCTTTAGAAACCCCAAATAAAAAAATAATAATACTTTAAAATACCCAAGATATATGTTTATGACCCAGAAATGTTGTACTGCAAAGAAATGTAGGAATAATAACCTACAACTCTTAAATTCAAGGTAATTTTTTTTCGGACCTTTTTTCGTATGCAACGGGTTTGACGTTATATGACTTGGTGGTATTACACATTCACATGGTCAAAATTTATGATTATTTCAATAGTTTACCTGCATGGATGAACTGATGCCATTGGTGGTCCTGGTAAATTTGGATGTGTCTCCATAGTAACTGTTTTCTTTGCATGATCTTGACTAAAATCTTCATACA
This sequence comes from Mytilus edulis, assembly GCF_963676685.1. Taxonomy (NCBI): domain Eukaryota; kingdom Metazoa; phylum Mollusca; class Bivalvia; order Mytilida; family Mytilidae; genus Mytilus; species Mytilus edulis. Next base: position 98,640,048 of record NC_092346.1, read on the forward strand.
TTTGTTCTACTGTTAATGGTTTTCTATTCTGAAATTAATTAAATAATATTATTAATAATGAAATTCTTTATTTAAAAAAGGTAACTCATTTAACAATAACATAAACTATTAATACAAATAGAATGGAAAAAGATGTACACAAAAAAATTACATAATACAGTTATATAAAGCAGCTTAAATATTGAATAAGCACATTGGCATTCAATAGAAGAAGAAAAAATATGTAAGAGTCAGGTATCTCAATTCTGTACTGTTGAAAAAATAATTTGAACATTTGATCTTAAAGTTGTCAAAATTATTTATTTCTTTAATATTATTTGTCAAATTAGTTCATGTATTTAGACCAGCATAATTAAATGTTCTTTTAAAAATTTAATTTGATGTAAACTAAAAAGAAACTTATGAAACTATTCTTGCAGCAGGCTTTTGGAGCTTATGTATCCTTTCAAGAAGACAGTTTGTGGTAATATCCCATACTGTACAAATGCTGTACAACACTAAGTTACATAATGTGCTATTGACATAATACAATATATATATGAGGTCAGCATATTTCATATGGGACTAGAGCGAAGCTCAAATAACAATATCATATATTAAATATGAAATATGAAATACAAATTTGTCATATGTTATATTGAGGACTTACTTCATCATAACCATATAGCCATAACCTAGGGGTTTGGTAATACTTGTCATATGTTATATTGAGGTCATAGGTTCTGGTCTGTAATATACCACTCTCTCCCCCAGGTTCTGAGTCTTGTCTGGAACACTTTTCAGGTTGTAATGTGGCCTGAAAGAAGTAAACATTATAAATAAAAAAATCTTCTATCTTAAACATCAAATGCCATGGACTATTTTCTTGATCAAATCAACATGGCAACATAACTGAAAGCATAACTTAAAACTAAGTAACAATTCAACTAATAATGTGCTGCTATATGTGTTACTGCATATATACTATTTTCATATTTCATTTATGAAACAAACTGTCTTTTTACTCCACCTCTTATTCATATAAATAAAATCATCTTCCTCCTTTTACACGACATTGTTTGACTGAAATCACACTCCTTCCCATTATAAGGTACAAATTTGCTCAATTTCTCTAGATCTTTAATCTGATAACTACATGGGACATCACCTTCCTTCTCTTGCCGCTTTGTTTAACTCCTCCCATTAATCAGATACTTACATTATCTTCCTCCTCTAAGATGCCACTTTGTTTAAATCCTCCCATTAATCAGATACTTACATTATATTCCTCCTCTAAGATGCCGCTTTGTTTAACTCCTCCCATTAATAAGATACTTACATTATCTTCCTCCTCTAACATGACACTTTGTTTAACTCCTCCCATTTATAAGCTACTAACATTATCTTCCTCCTCTAACATGCCACATTGTTTAACTATTCCCATTAATCAGATACTTACATTATCTTCCTCCTCTAACATTCCACTTTGTTTAACTCCTCCCATTAATCAGATACTTACATTATCTTCCTCCTCTAACATGCCACTTTGTTTAACTCATCCCATTCATCAGATACTTACATTATCTTCCTCTTCTAACATGCCACTTTGTTTAACTCCTCCCATTAATCAGATACTTACATTATCTTCCTCCTCTAACATGCCACTTTGTTTAACTCCTCCCATTAATAAGATACTTACATTATCTTCCTCCTCTAACATGCCACATTGTTTAACTCCTCCCATTAATGAGATACTTACATTATCTTCCTCCTCTAACATGCCACTTTGTTTAACTCCTCCCATTAATCAGATAATTACATTATCTTCCTCCTCTAAGATGCCGTTTTGTTTAACTCCTTCCATTAATCAGATACTTACATTATCTTCCTCCTCTAACATGCCACTTTGTTTAACACCTCCCATTCATCAGATACTTACATTATATTTCTCCTCTAATATGCCACTTTGTTTAACTCCTCCCATTAATCAGATAATTACATTATCTTCCTCCTCTAAGATGCCGCTTTGTTTAACTCCTCCCATTAATGAGATACTTACATTATCTTCCTCCTCTAACATGCCACTTTGTTTAACTCCTCCCATTCATCAGATACTTACATTATATTTCTCCTCTAATATGCCACTTTGTTTAACTCCTCCCATTAATCAGATACTTACATTATCTTCCTCCTCTAACATGCCACTTTGTTTAACTCTCCCATTCATCAGATATTTACATTATATTTCTCCTCTAACATGCCACTTTGTTTAATTCTTCCCATTCATCAGATACTTACATTATCTTCCTCCTCTAAGATGCCACTTTGTTTAACTCCTCCCATTAATCAGATACCTACATTATCTTCCTCCTCTAACATGCCACTTTGTTTAACTCCTCCCATTAATCAGATACCTACATTATCTTCCTCCTCTAACATGTCACTTTGTTTAACTCCTCCCATTAATCAGATACTTACATTATCTTCCTCCTCTAACATGTCACTTTGTTTAACTCCTCCCATTAATCAGATACTTACATTATCTTCCTCCTCTAACATGCCACTTTGTTTAACTCCTACCATTCATCAGATACTTACATTATCCTCCTCCTCTAACATGCCACTTTGTTCAAAATCTTCCATGTCCATAACATCTCCGTCGTCGTCATCATCGTCTCCATCATCATCATCATTGTCCTGATTACTGACCTTTTTACTGTCCTTTAAATAATCAAATTATAATGCTTAATTCCTATGACTGAAAACCTGACTTAGTTAATTGTATCCTATGATGTTAAAAAAAAATCAGAATTTTTTAAGCAACAACTACATGATACGATTGATTGGATTATGTAATGCATCAGTTAGTCACAAGTTAGTTGAAGTGCCAACTCATTGACAAGGAGGTTTAATCAATTCAATTTCAATTCTTTATTACTTTAAGCACATTATGCTTATCAGTGCAATAAATACAAATACATTTTTATAACACAACATGACATAATACATCAGAGAAGCAAATAAATATCAAGTATTGACCAATAACAGTTCGGTCCTATGATTAAGTGCATTAAACAAGAATTAACACAAATTATGCAAATCTTTTACATTTTCAGTGCTGAGAAGTTGCACTAATTTGAACAACGATGGACGTCTATAATAATAAATATGTCATCCAAATCTCAGCTTTTCAAACATGGTTAAAACTTTTCAGTTAATCATAGATTTACAGTAGACCCTTGGAATGGGAACATGGTTAAAACTTTTCAGTTAATCATAGATTTACAGTAGACCCTTGGAATGGGAACATGGTTAAAACTTTTCAGTTAATCATAGATGTACAGTAGACCCCTTGGAATGGAAACATGGTTAAAACTTTTCAGTTTATCATAGATTTACAGTAGAACCCTTGGAATGGGAACATAGTTAAAACTTTTCAGTTAATCATAGATGTACAGTAGACCCCTTGGAATGGAAACATGGTTAAAACTTTTAAGTTGATCATAGATATACAGTAGAACCCTTGGAATGGGAACATGGTTAAAACTTTTCAGTTAATCATAGATGTACAGTAGACCCCTTGGAATGGAAACATGGTTAAAACTTTTAAGTTGATCATAGATATACAGTAGAACCCTTGGAATGGGAACATGATTAAAACTTTTCAGTTAATCATAGATGTACAGTAGACCCCTTGGAATGGAAACATGGTTAAAACTTTTAAGTTGATCATAGATATACAGTAGAACCCTTGGAATGGGAACATGGTTAAAACTTTTCAGTTAATCATAGATGTACAGTAGACCCCTTGGAATGAAAACATGGTTAAAACTTTTAAGTTGATCATAGATATACAGTAGAACCCTTGGAATGAAAACATGGTTAAAACTTTTCAGCTAATCATAGATTTACAGTAGACCCCTTGGAATGGAAACATGGTTAAAACTTTGCAGTTAATCATAGATTTAGAGTACACTCCTTGGAATGGAAAGTTTGGTATCAATTTACCTTGTCAAGTTTCAGAGGCAAAGACTTCAAGAAATCTTGATCAACAGAAAATGAAAGACAAATGAATATATAAGATAAGCCAATATCAGCCATTTAGTGAGATGAGCTTAGAGATATATGAATATAAGTACAAAATGTAAGGTTAACAAGGATTTTATCTGTAAACAAGAATGTGTCCACAGTACACGGATGCCCCACTCGCACTATCATTTTCTATGTTTAATGGACCGTGAAATTGGAATAAATTCTCTAATTTGGCATTAAAATTAGAATGATCTTACCAAAGGGAACATGTATACTAAGTTTCAAGTTGATTGGACTTCTACTTTATCAAAAACTACCTTGACCAAAAACTTTAACCTGAAATTTGCACTATCATTTTCTATGTTCAGTGAACCGTAAAATTGGGGTCAAAACTATAATTTGGCATTAAAATTAGAAAGATCATCTCATAGGGTACATGTATACTAAGTTTCAAGTTGATTGGACTTCAACTTCATCAAAAACTACCTTGACCAAAAACTTTAACCTGAAATTTGCACTATCATTTTCTATGTTCAGTGAACCGTAAAATTGGGATCAAAACTATAATTTGGCATTTAAATTAGAAAGATCATATCATAGGGCACATGTATACTAAGTTTCAAGTTGATTGGACTTCAACTTCATCAAAAACTACCTTGACCAAAAACTTTAACCTGAAGCGGGACAGACGGATGAACGAACGAACAGACGGACGAACGAACGAACGAAAGGACAGACGAACGGACGCACAGACCAGAAAACATAATGCCCCTCTACTATCGTAGGTGGGGCATAAAAAACATTACTTACCTTTGAATCTAGTGTCATTTCAGCAACTTGATCTTGTAAGGCTTGTGCATTTGGGTCTAAAAAATATAAGAAATTGTTCAATGTGATTTATTTATAAACTGTGGATACATCATTATTTGAATGATACATGAACTACTAATATACCGGGTAGCTAGTTTTTGTAGATTTTGAGGGTATGTGTAGCTGAAGTTACCTGCAAAATAATGTGTATCCATCCATTCTAAAACCACATTCATTTACCTATATCTACCCCTTCTGAAATCTCATCCATTTACCTGTAACAAACCCTCCTCTAACCTGTTCCACTTACCTGCAAACTGATATGTATATTACCATCCTCAATCCTCATCCATTGACCTGTAACAAGCCCTCCTCTAACCTGTTCCACTTACCTGCAAAATGATATGTATATTACCATCCTCAATCCTCATCAATTTACCTGTAACAAGCCCTCCTCTAACCTGTTCCACTTACCTGCAAAAAGATATATATCCACCAATTCTCAATCCTCATCCATTGACCTGTAACAAGCCCTCCTCTAACCTGTTCCACTTACCTGCAAAATGATATGTATATTACCATCCTCAATCCTCATCAATTTACCTGTAACAAGCCCTCCTCTATCCTGTTCCACTTACCTGCAAAAAGATATATATCCACCAATTCTCAATCCACATCCATTAACCTGTAACGACCCCTCCTCTAACCTGTACCACTTACCTGCAAAATGATCTTTATCCATCCTCAATCCTCATCCATTTACCTGTAACGACCCATCCTCTTACCTGTTCCTCTTACCTGCAAAATTATGTAAATCCACCCATCCTCAATCATCATCAATTTACTTGTAACGACCCCTTCTCTAACCTGTTCCACTCACCTGCAAAATGGTGTTTATCCACCCATCCTCAATCCTCATCCATTTACCTGTAACAACTCCTCCTCTAACCTGTTCCAATTACCTGCAAAATGATGTGTATCCACCCATCCCCATCTACATCCATTTACCTGTAACGAACCCTACTTCAACCTGTTCCACTTACCTGCAAAATGATGTGTATCCACCCACCCCCATCTTCATCTATTTATCTGCACCTACCCCTCCTCTATCCTGTTCCACTGACCTGCAAAATGATGTGTATCCATGGCCACCCATCCCCATCTTCATCTATTTATCTGTATCAACCCCTCCTCTATCCTGTTTCCACTTACCTGCAAAATGATGTGTATCCACCCATCATCAATCCTCATCCATTTACCTGTAACACCCCTCCTCTAACCTGTTCCTCTTACCTGCAAAATGATGTGTATCCACCCATCCTCCATCCTCATCCATTTACCTGTAACAACTCCTCCTCTAACCTGTTCCACTTACCTGCAAAATGATGTGTATCCACCCATCCTCCATCCTCATCCATTTACCTGTAACGACCCCTCCTCTAACCTGTTCCTCTTACCTGCAAAATGATGTGTATCCACCCATCCTCCATCCTCATCCATTTACCTGTAACCATCCCTCCTCTAACCTGTTCCTCTTACCTGCAAAATGATGTGTATCCACCCATCCTCCATCCTCATCCACTTCTATGACTTTCTCTTGTTCTTCTTGGTGGGTATCTACTTGTTTTACTCTTTTGTAGCATGGAACTGAAACCAACCAGATATTGTACTATATTTTTACCATTAAAATTATTAACTTATAAACTTTACAGACAAATAAGTCATTGTTTTAATTACTTTAATCTTAAACATCAAAATCTAATTTACATTTCCACCTGAGTCATGCTAGTATTGTCTCATATCATTTTATGCTCATAAAGCAATATTATTCATAGCTTACCATTTCTAGTAATAAGGAATTGTTTATCTGGAGGTAAATATGGTTTTATTTTAGTTTCATCTCCTTTTGCCCACTGCCATGTAGGGCAATGATGTACCATGTGATCTCCAGCGGCAACAAACTAAAAAGAAAACATGTATCATATGATTATCAATAATTATAAATTTATAAGTCCTGGTATCTATGATGAGTTTATTTATTGTGAACACATTCATGATGTTGTTTCAAGCAAAATAGAAAAACAAATATTTTGTGACGATAATGTAACAGAACAAATTTCAACATTACTGTTTTTGTGATATAAAATTTAAAAGACAGATGTCAAAATAAGGTCCTCAACTTTAAGTGTTAAGTTCTACAAAATTAAAGTGATCATTATTTTCCAATGTAAGGTTTACTGAACTCCCAAAGAACATGATAGGTATCAAATTATCTTTACCTCTTCTGGTGTCAGTACTCCAGTTTCTTTAAATTTGGAATCCTGGAATTGTGAAAATTGAAATTTTAAATAAAAAATGTTTTCTGAAAGATAACTTTGCATGATGCATGTACATTCAATTGTGTATTAAAGTTTAAAATCCTTTCTCAGGATGTCAGTATGATAAAAATAATCAATATACTAATCACTAATGAACTCAAAATGTTTTTTTTTCTTTTATCAAAAAGTTGTGCATGTGCACTACCCTGTTCCTGTTCTATTGCCACCAGCTGTCAAGTGGTAACAACATGTACAATTTTTAAAATAATAGTATAACTGATATTAACCAAAAAGAATTCTTAGGAATAACAGTTAGAAAGTGTCTGTTGGTGTATCATGTACAATGTATGTTATAAAATGAATCTAAAGCTTATATAAATTATGATTAAATAACAAACAAAATGAGTTTTCTAGGGGAAATTCACTCCAGATGAATCAGACGGGCAGATTTTTGCATCTGTACACAGATTAGTTGGTAAGACGACCATGCTGACTTTCTATTTGTGAATTTTAGGTGTAATCTGTTATGATATAATTGATATTTTAATAACAAATGATGGTTTATAAGGGGACAAAGTCCCTTATTACAGTAGAAAAATAAAAAAAAAAATAAAAAAACAGGAAAATTGTACTAAGGCCACACCAATTTAATTCCTTGTTCGACGGACCCGCCCGCACCTATTTTTTTTAAAACAGATTTTTTTTATTTTTATTATATTACCGCTTCCCGCATCCGGAAATGTAATCATGTCAATTTCCCGCATCGTTTTTTGTAACTATTATAAAAAGATCTCAACATTTGTTTTAAAAATCACAGTATAACCTTTATAACGATTTTAAACATATAAGCAACCCACAACACTGAAACTATCTGTGAGAATATTTGTTTCAGCATGAAACCAATTTATTCCAAGAGGGAGTGCTCCGATATAAATATATCCTGATTGATTCAGGGACCTGTCGTTCAGCAGTTATCGTTTGTTGATGTGGTTCATTGGTATTTTCCCGTTTGGAAATATAAATTAGTTCGTTGGTTTTCCTGTTCGAATTGTGTACAATACTAAGTTGTGGTCCCTTAAGGCTTAATGTTTGGTCTGGATCAAAACTCTGTGTAAAAGGCCGTACTTTGACCTATGTTTGTTATTATCAGGTTATCCCTCAGACAAGGGCCTTGAAGGGGTCATTTTACCATGTTTACTGTTGTAGAAAAGAAAATAGAAATACTAAGGATTTTTATAGTGCTATTATACAAAACCTTTGAAAACTTAGAATTTTTTACTCAAAAAGAGGAGAAATACATTATATTTTAAACAACTTTTCTAAAAGAGGGGTCCACTTATTTTGAATAATATTAAACTGTTAAAGTAAATGTGTTAACATGGTTAAAGTACAGGAATATTACAAAAATCTTGGACATGTTTTGACCATTTAATACCATATAGATATAGTTCTTTGGGAAAATATTAGCCCTTTTGTACTAAAAGTGTTTTTACAAAAAAAATATATTATAACTTATATTGACCCCTCATAAAAGGGATGACTTAGATGGAGAATTGTCTCATTATCAGTCACACATACATGCATACATAGACCAGATTTAATTATTCAATTACTTCTTGTTGAACAGGGAATTAATTCGAAAAAATACTTCATAAATTAAAGAAATGTCAAGGTACAAGTGATAAATCAAGTTTTAATATAGTCAAAACCTACTATTTTATGTTTACAAAAAAAAATTATAATCGCTCGCCTTTACTTTTTAAGCTTCTCCTCAAATTTTTGCAAATTAAATATTTTTTTATTAAAATTTTCAATTTTTTTGTGTCACTTTTTTTAATTCCCGTATTTGCGTAGAATGCAGAAATCTACATCCTTCTTCCTGTCTCATTGTCATGAGACTTTCAGTAGTTTAGTCAAATATAGGAACTCAAGGGACACAATACCAATTTCTTTTTTAAAAATTCTTTGTCTTTGATAATATGAGGCAGGCATAACCTGTGAATGGAGACGAAGTCTGTATGTATTATTTTCTTTCCTCAAACATGTTAATAAAGGAAAAAGAAATACCGTAACGTTCCCGATTTCGGTTCTGTGGTAAGGGATTTAGCTGTGACGTTCAATGTTTAAATTATGACATCATATTCAATGTAAACAAAAGAAACGCTTCCATCAGATAACGTTTTTTTCAAATCAAACAATTATTAAAAATGAAATTGTATTGAGTTCCAATCTTATATTTTACTAGACTGATACATATAATTTTCTTTTCAAAGTCTCATGCAAACAAGACAGATTTCTGCGCAAATGCGGGGAAAACCGGAATAGGAACTAGATCTGAAAAAAAAGTTAACGATTTTGAGTTCATTAGTAGAATGAAAAATTCGGGAAATTTTCCCGATTTTTTTTTTTTTTTTTTTTTTGATTTTTCTGAAGAAAACGTAACCTGATGATCGCGTTGCTTTGTTTACATTGAACATGACATCATATACATAACTTAAATAACGTCACAAGTAAAATCCATAACAACAGAACCAAAATTAGAAACGTAACATTATTTCCGTTTCTTTTTTAACATATTTTGGAAGTTACAAAAAAAAAAAAAAAAATATACAGACTTCGTCCCCTTTCACAGGTTATGCCTGCCTCATATTACCTGAATTGAGGTACATGTATGTATTATACACCAGTAATGGCAATTCTAATGCAACATCGTTTGTAACATTCATATTAATGAAAAAATGTACTTGCAAGCTCAGAAAAGGTTTGACAGATTTTGAATGTATAATTTGATGTTGTTTCTGTCATATTTGATTAGAATGAAGCAGGGACAGTCTAGTATAATATAGAAAGTCCCTGAATTAAGGTTCATCATAAGGAATTGAAAAATATGGCCGTGTTTACACCTCCAAAATTACTATGAGTACAGACAAACTGGTACATCCAGGAAAGTTTTAAGGCATGGCAGGAACTAAATATACAAAAGTTATATGAAGTCTACGTTTCAGAAAATTAAAAACTTACCTGGATTTTGATGTTCATTTTTTTCCAGTCTGCAGAAGATAGCAAAATAAACAAACACCCGAGTTTCATTTGATACAGTCCACTCAGTTACACAGTTTAAACCTGTTAAATCACCTATTGTTTACAGGTGTCTATTGTCCATCTATTGTCCATTTAAATCAATACTACTCACAACATTGATTATATGAGGGGAGCTTCTCAATCGTTTTCACTACTTAGTTAATTTTTGCACCTTCTGCAGGAACGAAAAAAAATGGATAGCAAAATCTAGAAAAGTTTATATTTTTCTGAAACACAAAATGCATTTTAAAGTTATATATCTAGTTCCTGCCATCCCTTAAAACTGTTGCAGGTGTATAGGTTAGTCTGTACTCAGAGTAAAATTTGGGGTGTAAATACGGCCATTTTAGCCAAAAGGTTATGATGAACCTTAAGATAACCATATTTTATTGAAAGTGCAGACGCTGAAATGGTAGCAATTGGTGATTTGATGGTTACAATTGTACGTTTAATGGAAGGCGTCCAAGAAAAAATAATAAAATAGCCTTGCCAGACATCATTATTATTTGGACTAGCTTTATACTAACAATTTCAACAAATGATTTCGTGTTAACTTTTTCGGTATGACACTCCCCCCAAAATGTTAGGGATTTGTGTCTTTATTTTATCAAAATACCTTTAGCACAGGTGTAAAATACTCTGCTACACCAAGGGCGGACCCTTTCACAGCATTAATCATGTTCTGCATCTTAAAAAAACAACAAATCACATAAAATTGCGATTTCGAAAGCAGAAAACAAAAAATGACCGGAAACCGGAAGTTATGTTGTTTCGAATCTCCAATGAAAAAGAGCAGAAAATATTTTTAACATATGTGTTATAATGTAAAAGTAACTATACTTAATTGATTATTTGATTAGAATCGTTGTTTAACAAACTTAACGATTGTGCTTAAGTCATTTCTTATTTGATTTACATAAAATAAAAATCGCTCACAGTTTTGGGTTGGGTTCGTGTTGATCAGTATTAAAGTTTTCTATGTTCTGTTTTGTGTACTGTAACGTTTGTGGGTCACTTTATTTGGTTCATTTATTTATTTCATTATTACTATTTTTAATTATTTTTCCAGAAAGATTGCTTTTTATTATTTTATTACTTTCCGATTTTTATTTCATTCATTAAATTTTAGTGACGTAACGAACCTCGCATTAGCATTAAAAATGTTTTCCCTTCTCAACCAATCAGAGAGCTCGATTGAATTCCCGGGGAAAATTTAGCTCGTGCAGATATTGTCTGCTAGAAATCATTCTCAGCCCAGACTTCCAGGTGTATAGATGTAAGGTAAAAAGGGGAATTTTCAACCATGTGCGCGATATTTTTGGAAGTGGTCTCGGTAGGAATCACGCGCTATTTTATATACTATAATTAGTGTATTGAAGAAAATGTGTTTTACAGTATTTTTAGGTAAGAAGTTCCCCCTCCTATGATTTTCATGTACATATTTTGAGTGACTAAAACTGGCTGGTTTTTGATCACGGTTTGCATTGGAGATTTAGCGGAAAACTTTGAATATTTACGTGTTGAGGCGTGAATTATTTAGAAAGCGGTTCGCTGGTTAAATTATGAGTTGAGTTTTTGAAAAGTTCTTTGAACTGAATAAAAGTTGTCAGTTGGCGAATAACGAGATTCGGTTAACTGTTCAGCTGTTCAGTTGTTAAGGTTAAAGTTATTTATAACTTGCGGGTTAAAGCAAGTAAAAGTTCGGAGTCATTATTTGTTGGCATTCACGTGAGTGACTTAGTCCAAATAATTATGACGTCTTGAAAGGCTATTATAATTTTTTTCTTTGACGCCTTACTTCGAGTAAGGCGTCAAAGAAAAAAATTATAATAGCCTTTCAAGACGTCATAATTATTTGGACTAGTGAGTGACTCAAATCTATGACTTGAACTTAAGGACGGTAAATTTAAGTATTAAAGTGTTAACAAGCGAAATCCATATGCAAGCCCTGATCAGAACGGCAGAGTGAGTCGTTAAAGAAAGTTAGATACTGAAAGAATTTATTTTCTTGGTCTAAGAAATCTTGTTATAGACTGCAGAAATAGACCATTGACTCGCAAAACTGTAACTTATTAAATGTGCAGCTGATTCATATGCGTGTTGTCTAATAAAAGTTGTATCTTACTGAATTATTTTATTACAGAGAAACGCCTTATCCCTTGCCTGAATTGATCCTTCGATTAAAACTCATCCTGATTACTTCCCTTGGTATTGGTAACAACCTAGATTTTGAACCTCCCTGGAGTCTGCGTTTCATGGGTTCCTGAGTACAGATTATTTAAGTGAGAGCATATTCAGGACAGAACGAGTCTTATGTGGTCTTAGCTTCCCTTTGGATATTTATTTTCTGGTATTTGCTTGTGTATTTGGTATATAAATCCTACTACAGGTTTGGAAATACTGAAATAGATTTGTTTTAAAAGTCTGTTATATTTGTGGTGTCGTACTTGAAACGACCACACTTGTTGGGTCGGGCTATTTACATTTGGTCCGTCTGTCTGTCTGTCTGCCCTTTTATTATTTGTTTACCTTTAGGTTTATGGGAAATGTTTTAGTTTTACTCCAACCCATACAGATCTATAATATAGAATTAGTGTAGGACGGTACTTCACACTTGAGCAATAAAAATACCTAGACATATTTTTAGAGGTGCAGTATATTACTCGGCTACTACCCTAACTGTAGTGTTAGGACTGATTTCTCTGGTAAACTGATATTGCCAGATCCTATATTTGGTAACAGTCCTGACTGTCATTTCAGTTGTTCACCAAGTTCTATACTAGGATAGCATGACTGCCGTCAAGGTCAAAGGTTAGGATCTGGTTGGCCCTCTGAGTAGACTAGATCTTCTTTGTTTACCTTTGGTAATAGAATCCAGAAGTCACACTTACTGAGACTTGGAGAGTACTGAACATCAGAGACATCTTGTTCCAGAATACATATTTTAAATGAATTATAAACTGGTGGCATAGACCGGTAAAAATTATACCTAATAAAACTCTTTAAAATATTCTAGTCGGGCATCACTATTATAGAAGTCCTAGAGCGAAAGCATAGGCCGAACCTACCCTCGAGATAGATTAAATGAAAAGTTGGGTTGCTGTCTAGTTTATAGAAAGTATAGGTTAAGGTCGCCTAGACAGTACCCCAGTTTCGTTTCAGTACAATTGTTTATTTATTGGTCTTTTTTCTTTATTTAGTCATAGCGTTATCAGTTTGTTTTCGACTTATGATTTTATGCGCCCCTGGTGTCTTAATTTCGCCTCTCTTTTTAAAAGAAAACTATATAACAATCGGATCATAAAACAGTATTCCATACATAGCAAAGTACTATTGTTTGTCATTTCTCCCATTACACGACCGACACTCGGCTAACCGAGAGATTGGTCTGTTAATCTATATTGAGTATGCGGCTATATCGGCGGTTGGTCTGTTAATCGGGTTGGCTAAAGTCTGTTAATCAGGTGTTATCGAGAAAATCATTGAAAGTTCAGCATGTTTCATAGCATAACTTTCTAAATATATTTTCATCATAAAAAGTATTCATGTCTAACAAAACAATTCAATGTACTGAATTCAGTGGTGTAATTATTATTTTTCTAGCTTCGATGTACGATCTATAAAATGAAAAGGTGGGTTACTCATAATAAATTTATACACATTTTACACATAAAATGTACACAAAATGACACATTGGTTAAATTTACTTGCATTCAATATTTTGAACATCGAAAAAAGAAAGGCATTATGTTTGTTAACCATATTGATATCATTGTGTGAAAAATCTACACGAAAATCTGTATTTTGGTGACATAAATCAATCTTTATTTAAAACCTGGTCTGTTAATGGGTCGGATGTATAAAACTCGGTCTGTTAAGAGTTATGAACGGCAATAAAAGTATAATTTTATTGCTATATGGGGTGTTATCGGATCAAATGAGTAGGCTCAAGACGAGCGGCTAAAATATACGAAAACACCACATGAGCAATGAAACATAGCATATGCGGAAACAGCACATGAAATTGAAAATTTATAAAAATGGTTTTCAAAAAGTGTAATATTACAGTAATATTAATTTCATCCAAGAATGATCGCATATATCATGTTGATTCTGCTTAATTGTCATGCATGACACAAATTTGTCATCTACATTGGTAACCAATATATATAAATCAGAGATAAACGTCGTAATGTAACTAAACATCAGTAAGTAAAATATATTGGGATGACAAAATATGAAAAGAAAGAAAGAATAATGAGTAAGATAAACAAAATGTAGAAAAAAATGACATAACAATTTAAAGAGTACAGAAATCAACAAAACCCCCAATCCGGACCCTCATGGTATACACGAGGATCTGAATGGAAACGCAGAATATAGAATAATATATAAGGTCAGTAGAGAGTGATACATTGCTAACGAGAGAAAAATAATACTTGTTTAAGAATACAAACATGAAACACCGATGGCTGTTGAAACAGTATCGGATTGTGATGTACTTATATTGGTGACAAATTCTAGAAGTTTACATGCGGACAACTATGGTGGCAGGTTAATGCCATTTTGCGTTTTAACGTTTTCGCCTTACATATTCTATATGGCGGAAACGCGAAATTGCGAAGTCGAAAACGCGAAAATGCAAAACCGATTTCTCGTTTTCGCGTTTTCGACTTTGCGATTTCGCCTTTTTCGCTATTTCCGGTTTTCGCCCTATAGAATATGAAAGGCGAAATCGCGAAAACGCGAAATGGACTTCACCGGCCACCATAGACAACTGTAGTTCTCCTCTGCACTTATGTAGAAAGGAACTAAACGGAATAAAATTAATTGAAACTTAAAATAACCAAATGTAGCTGCATTCGCTCCTTTCCGTTTACTTCTTTAGAGTGATTTGTAAACAACATATGATTAAGTAATAGAAGAAAAGAACCAATTGGATGATGCTGACGAATTAGGGTTTAACGTCCAGTGACAAATATCATGTTCATATGTGAACGAGAACACGTTAAATGTACCCTGTGTTGTATTAGAAAGAAACTTTCAGTCGGAATTGAGAACGTGCTACTTCAAACAGACACAAAAATTAAGGCTGATTGAAAACGTCAATAAAAAATTCATGCATATTCCAGAGGCCAATACATATCACGCTATATTGAAGTGACACACCCTTCAATAAAATGCAAAGAAAGTCAAAATAAAAATGCTCTTTCTAGGATACTGTAGCACCGTATTGTCATTTGTGTTTACTCAGGAACATCTCATTCTTTAATTTGTCGTGGCTAAATAACTCTTAACTGACACAATTTCAATTGTCCAACCCATTAACAGACTTTATTCCCATAATTTTCATTAAAACGTGGTATTATTCACGTTATTTTACAATTATGAAATATTTACTAATGTCAATTTATTTTATAGAACCACAGTACTATTTTTTGTCCTTTAAATGATATCTAAATTTGTTTGTTTTGCCTTTTATTAAAAAAATTGCTATGCGTATAAGCATAAATACTACATACTTGCGCGACGCCTTTTAGTTTTACTGAAAACTGCGCAGACTAAGAAATGTTTTTACAAATGCAAAATGTTCTATGATGGATATCATTTTGTCAGACACTTTTCTTTTTTTGATTTGGTTCTTATAACAATGTCAAAAATCTGTATATTTAATAGAGTTTAACATTAAATTAAGCGTTTTACTCTTAACAGACGTATAACCAACCCGATTAACAGACCAATTGCCCATATAGCCCCATACTCAATATAGATTAACCGACCAATCTCTCGGTTAGCCGAGTGTCGGCCGTGCATTAATGTTAGTTAATGAAATATCAGTACTCCTGTAAGAATGATAAACCTTATTTTTTTTAAGAATAATAATAAGAATTTCAAAAGCGACAGGTCACATCACTCTTTGTAATTTGCTGGTCCTATGTAAAGTATCCACCTAGTAAAGAATACATAAAGATTGACAATTGCTGATGAATGCTTTCTGTTAAATTCGCAGCAGATGAAATTTGATGTTTTTTGGCAGAAACTATCATGGTTCCAATTACATCAACCAAAGTTGACCAAAATATACAATGGCTTTTCTTTTAAATCTTTTCTTGCTTTCAGTGCACTTGATATTTTTAGTTTTTCAGAAACTTTGGTATGTTTATTTATGACCACTAGGATGATATTTAATCCCTTCTGTTCAACTGCTATCACATGAATATATTATTTGTTCATGCTTAGATGTCCGTGCTTCCGGATACCAACAACAATTTGAGATAATTCTATCTTAAACATTTAAAATCTTAGAAAAAGATGCAAAGTTGTTCATGGACATAAATGGCTTTTCTTTTACCAGACATGTTTGGTTTTTTTTGGAGGGGGGGGGGATGCAATATATATTCCACTTGCTTGTCAATATGCAGAATCAAAATAAAGTTATATTTATTTTTAAAACAGATGTGGTATGATTTCCAGTGAGCAACTACTAGTATATCACTTGACAATAAACAGTTGCGCTATGAGCGCATGATACGCCCCTCGCTTTTTCAATAAAGTTCAATAAATTCGCAATGTTATATCAGAAATTTATATTAAAATATACAAGAGGGAGGTTATCTTAATAGATATGAATCAGTCATCAAAGTGTAATGAAAACTGCGCTAAGCACTCTAATGATATTGTTCAAAAACTTGAAAGTCCCCCCTTTTTTATGAATAAAATCTTATAACTCAGAAATGTAAAACCTAAAATTTATAAAAATCAAAAGGGAGCTTACAACAATATAATTGTCCGAAAACTGAAAAATCCCCCTTTTTGTAATGAATAAAAACCTATTAATTGGAAACGTAAAGTCTACATTTTATAAAAATCAAAAGGGAGCTTATGACAATAGATATAAATTATTTACCAAAGTTTCTTGCAAATTGGTGAAATTGTTTATGAATCATTGTCCGAAAACTGGAAAATCCCTCCTTTTTTAATGAATAAAACCCCAAAACTCGGAAACGTTAAATCCGAAATTTATTAAAAAAATATGTAAGGGAGATCACGTAAATAGATATAAACAATTCACCAAAGTTTCATGTTTATTGGTTAAAGCGATTTTTAGTTAATGTCCGACATTTTGAAGACGGACGGACGGACAGACGGACAACGGTATACCATAATACGTCCCGTAAACGGGCGTATAAAAATCATAGAGTTGGAAGCATTTATTGATCACCGTACGTCCCTGGGCAAAATCTATACCGTATTGTCAGCTATAAAAAGCCGCATGATTACCATTTTTTTTTAATTAGAAAATCATAGTGCCTCCTCCAGGAATCGAACCCGGACCTAGAGAGATATTTATAAGTGGTGTTACAGTACATAATAAGAACATTTGAACCCGAAGAATACTGTTAAATATCTTTTCCTTTCTGTAAGTACTTTCTGTGAGATACGAAAATATAATTTCAGAAATCAGAGTTTACCATATGTGTGATGATTTTTGAAACCATGTATATTATGCTGTTGAAACTTTTAATGATTTGATACTTTAGATGACAACCAAAAGTTAGTGTGACACATATTTAAGACAACATATGAATTCTATTTATTGTAATGATAAGATACTTATTTCATGTTGTTTAACGTAATTTGTCTATGTATCTAAGTCTTTTAAAATTCTATACATAATGGCTCTCATTTTATGTAAAATTGAGAATGGAAATTGGGAATGTGTCAAAGAGACAACAACCCGACCAAATAAAAAACAACAGCAGAGGGTCACCAACAGGTCTTCAATGTAGCGAGAAATTCCCGCACCCGGAGGCGTCCTTCAGCTGGCCCCTAAACAAATATATACTAGTCCAGTGATATTGAACGCCATACTAATTTCAAAATTGTACACAAGAAACTAAAATTAAAATAATGCAAGACTAACAAAGGCCAGAGACTCCTGACTTGGGACAGGCGCAAAAATGCGGCGGGGTTAAACATGTTTGTGAGATCTCAACCCTCCCCCTATACCTCTAACCAATGTAGAAAAGTAAACGCATAACACTACGCACATTAAAATTCAGTTCAAGAGAAGTCCGAGTCTGATGTCAGAAGATGTAACCAAAGAAAATAAACAAAATGACAATAATACATAAATAACAACAGACTACTAGCAGTTGACTGACATGCCAGCTCCAGACTTCAATTAAACTGACTGAAAGATTATGATTTCATCATATGAACATCAGGCACAATCCTTCCCGTTAGGGGTTTAGTATCATACCATCATAACATATATGAGAAGAACATAACCCGTGTCATGCCAACAACTGGTTTATTAATTATAAATGTGTTTAGTTCCGATGCAAAGACCTTATCAGTGACTCAATATTAACGCCAAAATATGCAATCTGTAATGACTTGACAACAGTATCGTAATTATATCCCTTCTTAATAAGTCTATTCAAAGGTTTTGTAAGTTTCTGAGGTGTTGTCAAAATATCCAGGAATTTGTTCTTTAACAGAATGGTCGTTAAATATACCGGCAATATTTACAAAATCAAAGCCTTTATTAACATACTTAATTTTAATAAAATGTTTTTTATGATCTTCAGGGCGATCAATTTTGGGAAATAATTTAGAATAACTTAATAATAATGTAGTATTGATTTACAATTAACAAATACTGATTGTACTCCAGTTGTTGAGGGATGAGACTTTAATAAAAACATTGAATTGCGTTTCGCAGACTGTCCTTTGGATGTGAACTGATTGATCCTTAAGTCTTGGAAAACTTAATTTGTTTATAAACTTTAACTTTGGTTTTTATTTAGCTTTCAGTAACTGCGAGTACTCTTATTTCCGTTTTTTGTTTTTATTGTTATTCTGTTAGTTGTTTTTGTGCCTCGAACCGATCACTTGAGTTAAGCAAATGGGTACTGCTTTTTACAGTTTGGTGTCATGTTGTGCTGCTAAATCCCTGTCCTAAGTTAGTAGCAAGGATTAGTGCCCATAAACATGTTGTACCTTGCTACATTCTTTATGTATCTGTAGTTGTTGCCTTTAGTTCATGTCAACAGTCTTGTTTTTCGTAAACTGTTTAGTTATACAGTTGGCGGTTAGTTTTCTCGCTTGAATTGTTTCGCATTTTTCATGTCGGAGGACTTTTATAGCAGATTATAAGGTATGGGGTTCTCTCATTGTTAAACGCTGAACTGTTGTCTATAATTTCTTACATCCACTTCATTTGAACTCTTGGTGGATAATTGTATCATTGACAATCATACCACTTCTTCTAAGTTTTATATCCCAGTTTTATTAATGTATTAAATCAATGCAAAACACACAAAAAACTACACATTTTAATGACCTATATTATATTAATAGTATCACAGACTTAATTCAAAATCACAGTTATAAAATCTTAGCACAATAATAAATTTACATATACAATTTATCAACACAAAACTTGAATTTCTAATGTATTTACAAATATAATTAAGATGGTACTTTGTTTAGTCGTCTGTATGTAGAAGAGATCTGCAGTACATACTA